>NW_025814050.1:20000000-20613766 GCF_018902025.1 Drosophila willistoni | reverse complement strand
CGCAAAAGCCTTATTCTCTGTATTTGTCTCAACCAAATTGAATATATAATTGAAAAAAAAAAAAAAATAAACGAAAATTCATATACAAATAGAAAAAATATTAATGTGGGAAAACAGCTGTGACAACAAAACAGGGGAGAATGGCCAAGAGTTGAAGAAGTCAACAAAAGATTAAGTAAATTAACGTCATAATAGTGTTTTGTGTGGTGTGGGGGGAATCACCTGTTCGTAGTAAAAACTGTAGAAGATTGTAGATGAAGATGTTCTTATCATCAGTTTCATTTTTCCGCATAAACTTAAGATACGTTTCTTCTCCGCTCAGTGAACACGATCAAAGATTATGCAATTGTTCAATTTAAATAAGCGAAAACGAAAGTGGATAAAACTTTCTCATATCAACAGAATATTCTCAATGATAAATAATGTGATTCATACAGAAATATTTTTGGACTACTAGTTCCAGTGCCTATATAAGAGCAACAACTAGGGCAAATCAAACTTTTAAAAGGCGGCAAGATTCCAGAAATTTTCTTCATACTTAATATTTAAATTTCTTTATTCAATTGTTAAAGTTTGGCATTTCATAAATAAAATAATGACAATGTTTAGATCGAGAAATACTAAACATAAATTACTTAATCAAATATTATGCTTAATTCATTCATAGAGAGGATAAAAAGATGAGCAAGCGTCTGTCAAGAATCATAATCGGATAACCAGGAGCACTATATCCCTAAGAAGTACTCCTGATTCCACTCACAGTTGTAGTTGCATTGAAAACAAAAAAGTTGTTAGTCTTTATATTGACCATTATCGATGATTCGCTTTTTCACTTTGAATCCCTCATATTTGTTTGTCAATTTAAGGGTATTTATTTGGCGACTTTTTAACAAATGTTTTTTGTTACAATAATTATAATAATAATACAATTTGCTTTCCTTTTTGTTTCATATATTTTTGTATATTACGAAATGCACATATTTTATATATAATTATTGCATGGCTAGTGAATTTTCGTTGTCGTCATTCATCAATTAGAAAGTTGTTTACTTTTCTTTGCCTTACCTCTAAGGTGAGTGTGTGTGGTGTGTGTGGCGCCACCGGGGGGGAAAACTGAGTACCACATACCTACTTGTGAGCTTGCATCAAATTTCAAACGAAGGTCAAACTGCGTTTTGTTTTTGTTTTGATTTCGTAAAGTATATATATATATATACATATATATACTCATTTATTTAAATCAAACTATTTCCAGTTTTAACTACATTTTATTCACATAACCCAACATCACCGCACTTATGAGGTGCAGCTTATTGCGAGCTCACATCTTATGCAATTTCTAAATGCAATTGAAATTTGAAGGGGGAGACACTTAAGAGTCTCTAGATATGCGATCCGATCATCAGAAAGTGACAAAAATATAGTGAAAAGAAATGCCATAGTGACGCTTTTTATCAGTAAGATCGTTCATCGATCACTTGTTGAGAATAGTAAATCTAGCTTTATTTTTAGAATGCTCTATTCTTAATTTAAGATTATCTTTGAAGACTTCTGGAAATAATTGGCCATCCTAAGAAATCTTAAGTAGCTTAATCGTTTATATTACTTCGTAAGTAATGTTACATTCACCCTATTTCTACTAGCTTCCAAAGGAATATAGTTTCTTCACCTTATCAACGGAAAATAATAATTTGAAATCGCTCAAAAGATGGTTCTTCTATGCATAATACCAAAAATAATAGTAATCGTGACTAAGTTAAAATTTTGCTTAGTTAAGTATTTTGATCTTACCTTGAATCGTTCCCTTATAAAGTTTGGACACCGTTTATAAGGGAAGGATTCAAGATAAGGTTGGGACGAATAAGGTCCTAAATATAGCAGACATTTTATAATTAATTTTGATGCCTTAAGTTAACAATAATACATTAGCCTTTCGATACTTGAAAGCCTAACCTAAAGAAGTGTTTTCTTTTCTTACTCCTAACCTCACATAACCAGATTTTGGCTCTATATCTGTTTTTTAACCCTTTCTGAAGGGGTATTCTCTACTCGTTTATTGTGTTTATGAATGCTTTAGCTTAAATCTTATGATTAGTTTATTTCTTTGTAAGATATAGACAATTATTCGTCTTCAAGGAGACCTAATAGTTTACTCCCATTTCAACCAACTAATCTGAACTAATCATCTAACCACTAAACGTAGAATGATGTGTAATTCATGAAAATCGATTTCTACGATCTACGATACGATCTGATCGAAACCAAAAACAACAACTACGCTCCCGTCGCAGTCGTCTTCCCCGATTACAGCACCACGCCTCTGACGTCGGGGCGTCTGTAAGACGTCTCGCCCACAAAACAAGCAGCCACCACCACCAAAAAGGAGAGAAGACAGCTTTTTGCATTCCACTCTCTGATTCTGCCTCTCCCACTCTCTCTCAGGCTCTCTCTTGGTTTAGTTGTTTGTTGTTGTTGTTGTTGTAATTGCAACGATCAGTGGCCCGGCGCATTGCTACAAGCAAAGTTGCCCTCTCTCTCTCACACTCTCCCTCTCTTTGTAATAGCTATTCCCCAAGTCATTTATGCTCCCCACTTTATGTGTGTGTATGAGTGTCTCTCTCTCTCTGTCTCTCACGCACACTCGTAGGCAAACGGTCATGCGTTTCATTTGGTTTTTGGTCTAAAAATAGCCACAAATATTGACGTTGATTTCGTTTTGTTGCTATCAAGCATCGCCTATCAATGTGCGACTATTTTCTTCATATTGTTGGCTTTTTTTCGTTTGTATACCCTTACAGGAAAGAGTATATTCATATTGCTAAATTGTTTGCCATGTTAGGAAGCAAATTCATTTTTAAAAGTAAAAATGATCAATAGAACCGACATTCCATTTCGAAACTTCCATTTTAATAAGTTTCGAAGATTTCCAAAGCTTTTTCCTTTTAATAACAATTAAACATCGTCCTTTTATCGGATTATTAATAATATTAAAAATATTATAATATTTTTACAATCGAATCTGTGCATGGACGGATCTAGAAAATATTTTCAGAAAGAGTTCTATAAGAAAATATTTTTTTCAGTATCTGTATCGAAATTACATGACTTCTTTTAATACTTCATTTTTGGGGCTATACGAGATAAAAGAAAGTCAAAAATTATTGGATATATTAACATCTCTGGAAAGTGAATTAAGGCCAGTTCATGGTTTGAGACTGTTTAATAACAAAGTTTACATTTTCTGGTTCAAAAATCTTTTTTAGTGTTCTAAATTTCTTTTTTTTGTATACGAAAACCAAAGATCATTGGAATAAATTTTTAAGAAAATAAAAATGGGTTTTTGTATCGTATCGGCTAATCATATGGGCGGATCTAGGTCTCCTTTAAGTATGCAATAGACTGGAAGTGTTCAATATTTGCAAAAAGTTTATAGCTTTTCATATGCCTTGTAAATTAAAAATTAGGTACTAGCAATGCTTGATTTTAGAATGTTTTTCATCAGCAGAATTTTTCAAAACTCCTTTACATGTTACATAAATTGAATTCTTGGTTGTCTTATTGCATACTTTTGGGAGCAATGTTCCCTCATTTTCTCAATATTTCGTAATTGTTATAAAAAACTGCATTTTAGAGCCACTTTTTATTGTTACGTAACAATCGTTAGAAAATTTTTATGTTATTTAGATAAAAACGTATTTAAATAAATTTCTATTGATCATAATCTGCTTTGGACCATGATCTTTGGCCCAATGTAGGCTAAGAATAATTTCAAAACTCAAACAAAACTAATTATAAAAACTTTCTTTTAAACTTGATCCACAGCCACTAAGGTAATTATGCTCCTTTTTTAGAAAGGAGTAAATTATAAGGGTATTAATTGGTTTGTTCCAAAAGATATCACTTAGGCTCTCTGGTTTTTATTATAATGCGTTGTTGTTGTTTAAAAATAAACTCGGCTGCGCGTGGCATTTTTTTGTTTTTGTTTTTGTATTTCTTCTATGCGAGAGAGGGCGTTTAGTTATTGCTCTCTCGTTTTATGCGTGTTCATTAAATGAAATGAATTTAAATTAAATTCATGTTCACCCTCTCTCTTTTTCTCTCTGAAATATTTGCAAAAAAAACTTTTTAAAACATTTTTGTTGTTTGTTTTGTTGTTGGTTTTGCGCGCCAACACTTTTAGCACCTTTTTTTTTAAATTCTTTCTTTTTGTTGGCTTTTCCATTTAACTCAACGAGTTTTGTGTTTCAAATTGTTGAATGGGTGGGCGTGACGGGTCGGAGGCATCTATTTGTCTATCTATCGCACATATGTCAGCAACATTGTTGCCTCAAACTCGGCAATGGAAATGGTCTAAACGGCAGATGCAAAAAACGAGGAAATTCTTTCTGTGTATATGGGGGAATGTCAAAGAGGAAGTGCATATTTTTCCATATGAAAGAACAGTGTTTTCAACTGGAATTGGTTTTGTTTCTATTACTGAAAGTTTTTAGAATGCTTTGGTGGAATGAAATTCTACATATTTAACCCTTTATGAGCTTTAGTTCAATTATAATACTACAACTAGGTCGAATTAGTAAGTGAAAAGACAACAGTTTGCTATTTTTAGATTCTACGATTAGGTTGATAAGAACTTGATAAATCGAAGCAAGGATTGAACTTGTTGTTTGCCTAGTTTAAGTTAAAGTTATCTGATTTTTCAGCCTTCTCCAAAACTTTTAATTTCCTTATCTCAGACCAAAAAAAAATTCGACTGAAATCAAATATACAATATAATTTCTGTTTCTATATATTGATTTCTAATGCTGTTGCCAAGGCAAAGTCTGCCTGAGAATTATCAGAGAACTATTCAGCACCACCTAACACAACCTGCCCCACTGAGAACAGGTGTTTCCATGTGCGGACAGCGGTTGTATGAAGAATGTGAGAAGAATGCTTTGTGAGGGAGGAGAATATATATACATATGACTCTGACTGACTGACTGGCCCTCTCACATTTCCACAAAATACATTTGACATTTTCTGTCTGTTCTCTTTCTTTCGGTGTTTTAGTCCCTCTTTCTCTCTATCTCTCTCTCGAGGTTTTTTGGGCATTTCTTTTTTGTTTCGTTTGATCTGCTGTGACAGCTTTTGCAACGCCTTTTATTGATTTATGTGAATTTTGGAGGCATGCGAAAAATTGATTGATTGATGATTCGGCTTTGACTTTGAGTGTTGATGGGTTGCCATTTGGTGAGGCATTTGCAAGTCAAATTTTAAGCAAACAGAGAGAGAGAGAACAGAGAAAAACCAAACCACACAACTCAAGAGAGTGTCTTATCTTAAGAAATGAAATGATTCAGGAATTTACAGGGTAAAGAAGCATTAGAGAAGCCTTCCATGGATAAGGATTTGAAGAGTTTTCTTTCTTGCCATTTCAAGCATACCAATATACCCTCTTTTGTCCTATGCTGATTACAGGGTATTTAAAAGAGAGAGAACTTGTAGAGCAATATAAGTAGATAAAAGAAAAGTCAAATGATACGATAAAACAATTCGAAAGAGAAAGGTGAAAACAACAACAACGAAAGAGAGAGAGAGAAAGATATTATCATTGATAGACGTCAGAGTTGGCTATGATTCTCCTCGACATCCATCCCAAGCACATGATTTAAATAAAGCAAAATGAAAATTAGTGAAAAAAGTCCAACAAAAAAAATTCAAAACAAAGCATCAACAAAAAAGAACATAACAATAATATCAGAGTATATTTTGTTATTTCCCATAAATTTCAAACACAAGTCAACGACAGGGACGAAGACACCGCCCCCCGTTCAGTTTGTTCAGATTCATCGGATATATAATACACACTCGTAATGGCAACATCTAGCTACAATGGGGTTGAGATTCTGCAATTAGTTTTCCAGGGATGAATAATTTCAAAATAATCGAAAGATTCAGATAGATAATAAATTATAGTAAATATTTACTTAAGCTACTCGGTCCCAAAACGCGCTGAAACTACACAAATTTGGTATCAAGAAAGAAAATAGTTCCACGAGCACGATCTTAGGCGCGCATTGGCGATTTATTTCTTAGTTTTTGGGTAATTAACAAAATAAAATTTATGGTTTTATAAATGGAATCTAGCTAAAAGTAGCTGTTTCCAGCTAAAAGAGACTGTCAAATTTTGAGCTAGTGTCAGATGACACGTTTCAAGTACACAAATACGCGGGAATTATTGAATCTTGTTGGCACTATTGTATACAAACAAAAATATAGTTGAGATTACAATATTTCTTGATTTCATAAAACAAATATAGTTCAGAATACAATATTCGGCTGCCAGAGCAGTCAACATACCGAAACGCCAAATAAAACAACAGACTAGTAACACCATAATCCATAAAAATTGCGTTTGCCAACACTGAAATCTAGCTTTAACCGATTTTTCCACTTTACAACACTGAAATCTTGAGTAGCTTAAGTAAACATTTACCCTAATACCACTAACCATAGAACACATAGATAGGACAAACTCATGATTTTTTGATTGCAAACGCTAGCCTAGTCATGGAACCCCAGAGAACTTCGGGAAAACCCGAACGCTCTCACTCTCAATGAGAGCGTAAAATGGGGAGAGGGCAAAGCAGCTACGAAAAAATTTCAGTCTAGCACAGACTACAGAACGACGAAGGCAGGCCTACGTCGCTTGTGATTTCGTTCTGTCTATGTATGTGTACACTCGTCGGTACATGCTCAGGCTTCGTAGTGTGTGTGTGACGTGAAGTTGTACAACATCGCATTTCAATAGCTCGCTCGACCAAAATTTTTAATTTTCGACAAAACAGCGACAATGCGAATAAGAAATGCCCCTGTGGAAAGAATATCAAGAAATATTGCCATCTTCTTCGTATGTATCCCGGTGGCTGTAACGATAGAGTGCTCGCTTCGTGATGTGACTTGGGGAATGTCCCTGGTTCGATTCCCCACTCGAAATCATTGGCTTATATAAGGTTTTTTTCTATTTTATAATTTTGTTTTTTATTGTGGATTTTTTGTTTCTTTATTTTTTGTTTATTTTTCTTTTTTATTCATTTATTATTTATTTATTTTTTATTTATTTATTTATTAAAAAATAGAAAAAAAAACCATATTGGTCGGTTCCGAAGTGGGAATCGAACCAGCGACATTCAGATCGCCAAGCGAACACTCTATCGGCACAGCCACCGGGATACATACGAAGAAGATGGCAATATTTCTTGATATTCTTTCCACAGGGGCATTTCTTATTCGCATTGTCGCTGTTTTGTCGAAAATTAAAAATTTTGGTCGAGCGAGCTATTGAAATGCGATGTTGTACAACTTCACGTCACACACACACTACGAAGCCTGAGCATGTACCGACGAGTGTACACATACATAGACAGAACGAAATCACAAGCGACGTAGGCCTGCCTTCGTCGTTCTGTAGTCTGTGCTAGACTGAAATTTTTTCGTAGCTGCTTTGCCCTCTCCCCATTTTACGCTCTCATTGAGAGTGAGAGCGTTCGGGTTTTCCCGAAGTTCTCTGGGGTTCCATGACTAGGCTAGCGTTTGCAATCAAAAAATCATGAGTTTGTCCTATCTATGTGTTCTATGGTTAGTGCTAATACCTTCTCCATCCTGAAATTATTGTTTACTTGGTTGATGTCAGATTAACTTCGTAGTATCTCATGTCGTCTATTTACATCCTTAATAAAAATGCCGTGCCAAACTTTTAGTGGGTAGCATTTCCGTTAGCCATCCACACTGTAGATGAAAAACATCAGAGGAAAGGGGCTGAGGCCAAAAAAAGTCATGAAGATAATAAAATTTCCACATGGCCCCATTTTCAGTGTATTTTTGCTCAGTCTTCACTTTTTGGCATCATCGTGTCGTATTCTCGTGACTTATAACCTTGACGAAAAGATTTGAAAAGGATTTCTCGACAATTTTGTTGGGGAAAGTTTTATTAATGTTGTCTTTCTCACACTCTTAAAGATTGTCGGACCAACCACCAACAAAAGTCATTAATTAACTTTTGACTTTCATAAAGTTTCATTTTTGTCATGACAAACTAAATAAGTTTAATAAGAATGAAGAAAGTAAGTAAAAGGTGGAAGAGAAGAACAAAAATCATCGAACCAACAAACAATAACAAAAGACAATTGGAAAATATTTGGGGGATGAAATTGAAGTGGAGTATGAAGGGTTGTTGGAGCCACTACGATGTGTGTGTGTGCTAAAGGTGGTGCTTTACACCATTTCTGAATTAGACTTAACGAGAAAGTGAATTGAATCCGTCAGATAAAAACTTGGAATCAACAAACTCGTCAAATAAGGAAATGCTTGGCTTAAACTGTTGCCATCGACCACCAAGAAACACCGGCACGACGGGTGGGGCGGGGGAAATGTTAGGTACCACCCGGCACTGCATAAGAACGACCTTGACAGCGAAACAACAACAATAACAACTGAAATAGCAAATAAACAGAGTTTATTTATCGCATAGGCAGTGCCGGTTAGCCAGGAACGCAGCAAGGGTTGGAGGAGTAGAGGAGAAGGAGGGGCCAACCCAAACAAATTGCAAAATGCTGATTATGAATTTACATTTTCGGTTGCAACTTTGTTGTTTTTGCCTGCCTCTGTCGCTGTTGTTTTGTCGTCTCCGCTTTTTGGTGGAAAGTTACTTTACTCAAAAAAACACAGAAGAAAAATCAATAATAATAAAAAGAAAAGTACAGAGGGGAAATGTCAAAAGTGCTCTAGTGGCTGAGTGAAAAGCGAAATGTGAAAGTTTTTCACCGTGTGTGTGTGTGTGTGTGCCGCTTAATCTTTACAAGTTGAAAATTAAAAACAACTGTTAAAAATTTGTTGAACGGCTTTTTTTCTGTGTGTGTTTTCTTTCACTCTGTGTCTTTAATTTTGGCACCTTTCCTTCATTAGCACTGTCAAACAGTGAAGATGGTAGCATTTCCATTTTTAAATGGATTGAACCAGACTGGATTTTCCACTATTTTCTTTTCAACTACCACTAAGCTCTTGGGGTTTTCAAAACCCTTAAACTTTTGGTAACTGATCTTTTTCGGCTTACTAGCTAATTTAGAACGTATACTTGATTTCGTTTCGAAGAAGCTGGGCCTGAGCTCAGAAAGCTTTCTGGTTCCAGAGGATATCCATTTTTGAAAAGAACTATTGAACTAGTTCTCTTTGTAATATGTTTTATTGAAACTAATCTCACTTAATAATGGCTAGTTTAAAGTTTTCTTTCGTCAAGTTTAATGTAAATCATTTTTTACGTTGGTTAATATTGCTTTAGACTAATTATATAACTATTTTCTTTTTCAAAGTAACGTAAAAATTGTCCTGAAACTGATCCTTTGAAAGTATGTATGAGATTTTATAGGACTTTTAATTAATGTATATCCGCTAAGCAGTTCCTTTTCATAACCCCAAAAACTTCATTAATTACCCCCTCTCTCTCAGATTTATTGAGAATTTCTGGTACTTTTTCCTTTATCCAAGCTCATGAACCTAAGCAGTTCTTTTTCAAACACCTCAGAACTATTTTATTTCCTACCCCAAAGCAGTTCTTTTCCGAAACCTTTGAACTAGTTCATTTTAAAATCACAATCATTAATAATTAGTTCTTTTTCAAAAGCTTTGCCAATAAGACTGTGACGTAGATACAAGTTTCTTAACGTTTGCTATCAATTGTTGAATAAATTTTATTAAATCAATTTAAGAAATCGATCACACAAATAGCTGAATCCAGTCTGTAGTAACATCTTAATCAATCGATAATAATAAAAGTTGCCTAAATCACAACTTGCTTAATTTTGCTTTATTGGTTAACCATAATCATCCCCTAGTCTCTGCTCCTAGTTTGTACGATTGACGTAAATCCACAAGTGTGTGAAAACCTAGCAAGCGTGTCGGTCCGACATTGCGAGAATTTGTGACGTAGATGAGAAAGAGAGAGAGAGAGAGAGAAAGAGCAACACCAATTACTCCACCATCGCCTAATCGAAGCCACCTGCAACTGTTGCCCTATATAGAAGTAAGCTTATAAAGCGGTTCCAAATAGAAGAAAGAAATACAATATTCAGAGGTGCGAGAAAAAAATGTGCGTGACAAAATGCACTCTTCTAAAATACACTTTTTTCCATGTCCCTGTCTCTCTTTCTCTCATTTAATGCTGTGGGTCTAGCCCTAATTCGTTCTGGCCCTAGTTGGGAAATGGAGGAGAATGATGCATAGATTGCTTGGTCGCAGGTCGTTACCTTTTCGCACCTAATTAGTCATATGTGGGCGAGAGAGTAAGAGTAAGAGAATACATATGTTGCCAATGTATGGGTGTGTATATGTGTGTAAAGAGTATAACTTTACTGTTTGCCAATTCATTAGGCAGAATTCTAGATGGGTCATATCTGATAAGAAACGACTATTCGTATAGCAATATATAGGCAAACCGAAGGGCATATTAGGTTAAGCAACATGTTCACAATGCACAGAAGACAGAAGTAATTAAATAAGATCAACCAAATTCCTTATTCAACTTACCCAAACTTGATAACTTCTAAAGAAACTCCAATTATAAGGAATGAATAAGAATATTATTGCTTCAAAATGGTGACTATGTTCTAGAGCATTTATCAGAGCAATTTCAAGAAAAACATTCTTTATTAGAACATCTTTTACCCTGAAGCCTTTCTTCATGAGATGATATAAAATCATATTAAGATCCAGATTTATAGACGAGCAAGTCAATATTTTTAAGTTCTCTGGTTTTATTGTTGAGTAAATACTGAATAATTTCTGATTCAAGGACTCCTTCTTTTCCCTATCATCAACTTCCTACTGAAGGACTCTTAGGAGGCAAATTAAAATGATCAACTAAAAATCAGTCTCCAACAAGAAGGGTATACAAACTTTTTAATCGCGATTCTTTTCTTTTGGCTTTGTCGTCGTTTATTATAATATTTAATCTTTTTCCGTTCTGTTTATTTACTAGAAAGTGCAGTTCTTAGTGCTCACTTCTTTTCCGTTCTCTGCTGTGCCCCTCTGTATCTCTTTCTTAAATTTGTTCTCTCTCGCTCTCTCAGGTCATGCCTTTTTCATTCAATTAAAATTTACAAACATCCGTTCCATTAGTTTGCTTAATCAGTTTCTTTCAGCCTTTGTCTTTTAGCTTGTACATTTCATTCATTAGTTTTTTCATTTAAAAAAGAGAAGAAATTTATTGAATTTGAAGTTTATACAAATCGTTCAGATTCGGTATATAATAAATATATGTGTATCGCAATTTGTTGTTGACTTGTTCCATCCTCATAGGTTTTGCCAAATATAATTAATGCCAAAAATTTGTAGTCTGTCTGTCTTAATTTATACATATGTATATATATATATATTTTTATGGGGACAACATTTCTCAACGCCCACATAAATGTCTCGCTTCGCCGTTTTAACTCATTGGAAATCCCCGAAACCGTAGAGAAAAAGAGAAAGATGAAGAAAAAACATACAAATACTTTTTTGTTTAAATCTTTTGTCCAAAATTTATACAGAACTGAAATAGCTTTCTTTAGAATTTAGATTTTATGTTAGTTTTCATTTACCTATGAAGAAAATTACTTGATTGATTGAATGGAATATAAATTAATTTAATTACGAAATTATAATTTATGGAATTCCTAAAGGTAAATTTATAAATGAAATACTTTTATATAGTTGGACCATTACCAGTGAAAGTAAAGGATTGAAAGGAATCTTTGATTACCTTGAGTAATAAACATTATTTCAATAATACATTTACTAATATTTCATTTTTAATGAATACTTGTAATTTAAATGTAGTTCAATACTGCTTTAAAACAGTCAGTAGTTGTCATTTAAGAAGTAATTGATTTGAAATATTGATTATTAGCCACAAAGTTTTTCAAAATGGATCATTCTTTAGCTAAAATGTTGATTATTTAGTTAGATTCTTGCATTATGTCTACTTTAACATATTTTAAAAAGTTTTCATCAAAAGTATATTAGAATTACATTGGCAAAGGTATTTGGAGTACTTAATTACTTTGATACTTTCATTAAGGAAATTCAATTAGTTAGAATTCGGTTTCAGTAATAGTGATAATTAACTTTAGACTATTTTTTTTTTAACTTCTTTATTTAACATTTGCAATGCAATAAAAAAATTCATTCCTAAAATTCTTCTGAATCATTTGCAAATTCGCTTCTCTCTCTCTCTCTATTCGCTCTTTCTCGTCTATTTCATCTCCATTTTTGTTTCGCAAATTTTTCCTATTTCTCTTTTATTTATTTTTTATTGAGTTAAAGCCGGTTTTTTCTTTGTCTTTCATTTTTAGCTATTTTGCCGGTTTTTTTTTTATTATTATTTTTCTTTTTGTTGCTTCATTATTTTGTTTGTTGTTGCTTTTCTTTGTTTGTTGGTCCGTGTGCTGTTTATTAGTCATCATCATACACACACACACACACACTCTGAGAGACACACACTCCTCACCTCTCACCCCTTTTGCCATCAGGTTTCGTGTGCAAATTTTTCCAGCAACTCACTTTAAAGTCTTGGTCTCCCCACTTCGTCTCTTCGATACCCCTTGGTTTTTTTTCGAGCTTTGTCTTTGTTTGCCAATTTTTTTTTTCTCTCCATATGAAGTGTGGAAAGGAGAAAGGGAGAGGGGGGTAAAGGGGTGTGCATGGGAGTGTGCGAAGTCGTCAGAGTCGGCGACATTAACAGCTGTTTTGTGGTTTGCTGCCTTTTTTTCTGTTTGTCCGATGACAACGCCCACATGGCATCCACATGCAGAGGAAGTTGTGGACATATCGTGGGTAGATTTAAAAGTTTTTTAATTAAAATTACAAGATGAGGAATGATAAGCATGCAAGCAGTGTGTTTATCGATTTGGATCCATTGTTAATCCTGGGAAAGGTCCAGATTCAAGTGAAACTGAATCTCGTTTCAAAGATCAAATAACCTTCAAAGATTTTAAACAAATGAACTAATTTATTTAGAAGTATACTTTTATTGTGGTTTCTAAGAACTAACTAAAATTTAAATATGTCAAGCCGGCTTTAGGTGAAATGTATAATCGATTTCCAGACAGAAGTCAAGCTATATTTCGGTTTCATGAGTTAGAAACTCTTAATAAGCCATGTAACAGAAGCTATTAGAATATAAATACAGTAATAAAAGTTCCAATAATCTTAAACAAATAATATAAAGAAATATATACAAAATCCAAGTTAACGATGACGTCTCCTCCAAGAAATAGTGTTAATACCATTTTTAAATATCAAGTTTTAAGTTCTAGATCTGAATCCGGTTTTTCTTTAGACGACCTACCAAAAACATTATGAGAATCTCTTAATATTTTCACTATAATGCAATTACTTAAGGTTAAGCATCCTTCTATATACATATGTATATTGATATCTGTTATATACAATATAAAATGTGATCCTATTACACTTTCTTATAAATATATTCCCAATGAGAAGCCTTTGCAAATGGTTTTCCTTGTCATCCATAAGATTTATTTGTTTTTGGTTTAACTTTGATGAACGACTTGACTAACTGATACATTACGTTTTCCTTATTTGATAATTATTAGATTATTTTCTAATTCTTTGCCTTTTCATTCAACAGTTTCAGGAATGTCTTTTGAATTAGCTAAATCTTTTCTATTAGAATATTTCCAGTTTCCAAATCATTTGAGAACTTCTTCTTTAGCTATTCAATTTCTTTTATTTAACTTATTGAACTTGTTGCAAGGTATACAAGAGTCGGTCCGATCACTTATTTTACTTTCATAATATTTGATTGGCAATCAGTTTCTGATGCACTTAGCCAATTTATTAAATTACTAATTAAAATGCAACAGTCTCTGTTTTTTTTTTTTTATTGTGTTTGCTTGACGCCGGCGCCTTGGCGCTCCATTAATTTCGCATTAATTTTCTTCACGCGCGAAAATGTGAAATTAATTTATTTACTTTTTTTGGTTGTGTGGGCCTGGGGCCTAATTGTGAGAAAAAAAACGGACAGTCAGTCTAATGGACAGAGAGAAAGGTTGAGTGAAACGTCTCAGACAAGGCAATGCAGAAGTCTTAATTAAAATTAAATAAATTCATATTTTACCCTAGAAAGAAGAGTAAAGTTAATGGGATATGAATAATACTTTTGATGAAGGAAACAACTTTACATACTGAGTTACTTTCAGGCTTATACTTACTACGAGATTAGCTTAGTGTTGGTTAATTTCTGAATATATAAAAGGTTTTTCATTAAGGGTATTTGCAGGTCGTGTAATTTCTTAGATGTCTCTATTTGCCAACCAAAATAAATCTTTTCTTTATTTAATTTATATATGTATATTTGTTTGTCTCTCAAATTTCGCTGTTGTTTTTATTCCTTTTGGCTTCTTTTTCCTATTTGCGTTGTGCGCGGCGGCAATTTATCATTGCCAAAAACTAGCGACTATTTAGCTTCCGCGACTTTGATAGCGATGATATAAGGGGGACGAGAGACCGGAGGCAAAAGGAAAATTGCATAAAATATTTTTTCGAAAGATCTATAAATCAACCGTGCAATATGTGTAATGCACATCATACTCGATGTAATATATGTAAATATACAGGGTGCAGCAACAACTCAAGACTCAACATGGTAAATTGAAATAGAAACTAAATAGAATAAACTTTAACGATCATTTTGATCATTTCGATTGCCAAGAATTGTCGAATCAACTTATTAAAAGAGAGATCTATTATCGTTAAGTACGATTCTTATTTAAATTAAATGATAAATAAAATCAACTTTCTTTTAAGATATTGTAATCACTATAATATGATTACATTATTGTAATCATGATTGACAAAGCTAAATGATCTTATCAGTTAACAAAGTATTCCTCTCCCATTCAGTTGGCTCACCCTGTATCCCAACATTTTCTAAGAAAATCCATTAAAATGTAAAATTTTATTCAAATATGGCAAAATAGTTGGTTGGAATGGGGAGGGAGGGAGAGGGTCAATTGTGATTCTCGTGCACATGGCTAGAAGATACGAAACTGTTCTTTTTTGCTGTTGTTGTTGTTGATGTGGTTATATTTATTATGGAAGTGCAAAATGTTCAAGCACTTTTACAAACTGCATAAACATTTTTATGACATTTTACTTCCCGATTGTTGTTGTTGTTGTTATGATTGCTGATGCAAAATTCGTTGAAATATTTCCCATGTATTTTCACTATTTTAGGTATGGTCAAGGTTTTTATGAGCAGGAAACAATGTTATTTTTGTTATGTTTTGACTAAACTTTTCTTAAACTGAAAGAGAGAGTAATTGTTTTGATAGCCAATTGTTTGACTTTAAAGGATATCAGTAGATTAAAAAGATACCCAAGGACACTTAAAAATTATTTAATAAAAATATGTAAATGTTTTAGTAAAAGTTTGATTTGTCTTTGATAGAAATTACTTTAGGGTTGTAACGACAATTAATAACAAATTTCTAAAGATAAAAATGTTAAAGTAATGTTTAGTTAAAGATAATTACTTGAAGTATTTTCGTTTCTAGTTAAGGTAAACGACTATTATCTCCGAAATGTAGAACTTTTTGGCAATTATTGTACATTCTTTTACATTCTTCTTTTAGTTAAGGTAAAACACTATTACTTATTAAAGTAATGTTTAGTTAAAGATAATTACTTGAAGTATTTTTGTTTCTAGTTAAGGTAAAAGACTATTACCTCCGAAATGTAGATCCTTTTGGCAATTATTGTACATTCTTTTATTCATTTTGATTTAATTACATAAATACTGAAGTATTTTAGATAATTACATAAAGTATTTTCATTCCTATTAAAAGTTAACAATAGTTAACTATGAAAATGTCGATACTAATGACAATTATTTCACCTTCTTTTATTAAATTTAATTACAAATATACTTATTCGAGTAAATACTCATACACAGATAGTTACTCATTGAGATGGTTTGATATGAATACTTGGAGTATTCACTTGAACATGTAACAACTTGCCAATTGGCATACAATCTATACACTTTGTCATTACCAAAACTTAAAGTGGAAATTAAATTCAAATTAAGAACTTTTGTAAGGAAAAAAATTGCATTACCTTTGCATGAATTAGTAACAGGAAGAACTCTTCACTGCGTTTTCCTCGAAAGTCATAGTCGTCAGTGTTCTTATCAATTTGAGTTAGTTTATTTTTTTTTGTGGTTTTTGGTTTCTGTTTTCGATAAGACGAGGCCATCGATTATGTGTTGTCTTATGTGGGAATTCATGAAAGTTTCCAGTGTATTAATTTAAGTATTTAAACAGAAAACGACAAAAGAAAACGAACACGAAAAAAAGAAATAAGAAAAATCGAAACGAATTGTCAAATGGTTGGCGCCAGGCGCTTAAAGCAAAAATTTCTATTACGAGGATGATGGGGAACGAAACGAATGAGGGTGGTGGTGGGTCACAGCGGCGGGGGGGGGTGGTGGGGTGTGTGTTATGGGGGTGTGGTGTTCGAGGGTTGTTACCTATCGCCAATTTTGTTTTGTTTTATCTTTGGCATTGTGTGATTGACAGCAACAACAAATTTGAACACGAGGAACATGGCACACGAGAGTGAGAAGGAAGAGAAAGACAAAGAGAGGGAGAGTGGGAGTTAGAGAGAGAGAGAGACAAATGTTAAGAACAAATATATAACAAACAATTTTCAAAACATTTAAAAATAGTGCGCAAATTGCTATTTTTATATTATAAAATGAGAGACAAAAAATAAAGAGAGAAAGAGAGAGGGAGAGACAACCACAAGAAATCAAAACAACAAATGTGACATAAAAACACACAGAGAGAGAGAAAAACATATACACATAGAGATAGAGATAGTCAGTCAAGATCTGTTTGGTGTGTCTCTCTCTCTCTCTTCTCCGATTGCTTATCAGCTAAATTTGTTTTTGTTTTGCTTACCCTGTAGACATTTCATTTCTGTGGGGTATATTGAGTTCAGATAAAGTTGGCTAAACCCCTTCTTATTTAACATTCAGACTTTGAGAAATTAACCTACAAGATTTGAAATCAGCAAGAAAAAACGAAATTTCTTGATCCATTATAGCTTGAATCAACTTTTGGCTAAATATGGAGGTGAAATCTTACTTAATTATTGTAGGAATCCAAACAACCAACCAATTATCTACCTTTAGCACTCGATCAAGCTGAGGTCATTTGAATGATTACGATTATCCTTCTTTGTCAGTTATTAGTGAATCCTACTAAAGTGATCCGAAATGGGATTTTGCTTAATTGGAATCGAATTTAAGTCGCTTCAGGTTATAAAAAAACTTAATTTTACGGAAAATTTGTACTTTATTCTTACCAAATTCGTCTAATACATACATTAAGAGGAGACTAAGCGTAGCCAGGATTCAAATTAGGGGACAGCAACTTCTCTACTCAATCATTTTAATTCGAATAACAGAAAAAAATAACGAAAGTCGCTTTATTTCATTTAAAAAGAAACCGATTTTTATCATTAACTCAAAACAAAAAAAGATGCATTTCAACCCTTAAAAACACTCAAAAGTCGTGATGATAGCAAATAAATATTCATTATGTTGAAGATAAAAATTTTTGGATCTTACAATAAAAAGCAGATTTGTGTTTCTTTAATTAATTATACTGAGAACATAATTATATAAAAGTTCATTATTTAATCATACAAAGTCTGAAATTTAGTTTGATTTTAGGCTATTGTTATCAGAAGTTTCTGAATTATAATATCTCTTAAGGGGGCGTTTGAGTAAGTTTTGCAATTATTACAGGGTATGATTAGGTTGTTGGTGGGTGTTCCCTCTCTTAATATGCCTTACTGTTTACTCTTACACGTGAGTTGTTTCTGTCTTTCGCTCATTCTGCATTCAGCTTCTTCTAATTGCATTCTAATGCTTGTTTTCTCTCCCTCTCTTTCTATCTCTCTCTCACTCTGTCTCTCCTCGTGCACTTCTCCTTCGTATTGATTGGTTTTGTTTTTGTTGTTATGCATTTATCGTCTAGTTTGTTTTTGTTACCTTTTTTTCAAGAATGACACAACAACAAAAACAAAATATAGTAAACACTTTTTTTGTTTAAATTTTTATTGCGTTTTAACAAAAAGGCCATTGACAAAACAAACAGAACAAAAATGTTGTTAAATTTATTTTTCATTAATTTAATTATTATTTTACTCAAAACAATGTGTAACATGATTTACAATGTACTTAAATTATAAATCTACATGTAAATTTGTTATACTTTTAGTTTGTTTTACACATTTTTATCAGTTTTGTTTTCATTCTTCAAAAAAATCTCGGTTTTCGAACAGTTTTGCAGTCACAGGCACTTGACTTCATAATTTTGAGTAGTTTGTGTCTAGACTAAACTTGTGGACTGTGTCTTGGCTAAATTATTACAGTATGAGTAGTTTGTGTCTAGACTAAACTTGTGGACTGTGTCTTGGCTAAATTATTACAGTATGAGTAGTTTGTGTCTAGACTAAACTTGTGGACTGTGTCTTAACTAAATTATTACAGTATGAGTAGTTTGTGTCTAGACTAAACTTGTGGACTGTGTCTTGGCTAAATTATTATAGTTTACTCAGTTCCTTAGCACTTCCGGTGAGTAAGTTGCTTACCGTCAAAAGTGTAGTTTGCTTTTGGGGGGCATTTTATATTTCGTTTAAGTTTGAATATCTACAAGAAATAAATTTAAAAAATAACTGTCTGACAAGAAATAAATAGAAATAATATTTGTAATTAAATAACTAAAATAATTTCTAAATTGTGAGAAACATTTTAATAATATATCTGTAATTTTTTGTTTCATTTCAGGTAAGCGAAACAGTTCCTTATATGGCTTAAAATCTTGAAATATCTGTTTGTAAGTATTAATGTTTAATACCCTGGCAAATAAAACATTTCCCGTCACACCATCTCTTGTTCGCTATCTCTTTCTCTCGTTCATACTGTTTAACCATTTCAAAATGCAATTCATAACTAACAATGTAAATAAAATTTCTGAATTTGAATTTGTTTAACATTTTGTGATAAAATTCTTTTGCATTTGTTTTTTGTTATTGCCATTTCTCTTGGTGTTTGCTGTTAGCTGATCTTTCTCTTTCTCTCCTTCTATCTCTCACTCTCTAGTTCTCTTTAGGTAATGCTATCTCTGTCGCTGTTAATGTCCTTCCTTTTATATAACTTTGTTTTTGTCCTAATCCGGCTATGTATTTGTGCTGTCAATTATCAAATTACATAAAATCTTTGAAAAACAATTGGCAATACATTTTCGGTTATAATACCCTGTAGAGTTTTCCCAATGTAAAGAGGGTCTCTTAAATTGAAGTCTTTAACTCATAAAACTAAATTGAAGACACAAAAGTCTACAAATCATAAAAAAGAATAAGAAAATATTAATTTTATCCCTAAGGATAATTCAATTGTACGTGAAGCGCTTTTTTCTATATTTTCCTAATTCTATTATGTTTAGTCAACTGCTAGTTATAGGAAATCTCAAAAGTCGAGACGTTTAAAAATTTCAACCATTGAATATTCGTTTAATTTTCCCAATTTTCCTCAACTGTTGTGTGTGTGTAAGTGGAAATTTCTTCCAACTTATCGTTCGATCGGTGCAGGAGGCCTGGCGGCTGCTTTTGCTATTTTTGTTGCTGCTTGCTGCCGTTTTGAAGTTTTCACAATTGTCTGTCCGTTCGTCTCTGTTCGCTCCATTCACCTAATTTTCCTTACCGCCAAAAACAACAACAACAATACAGCAATACTTTTATTTCCTTGTTAGCAACAACAACAACAACAACAATAACAAATGCATTGCATTCAATTTTTGTTTTTGTGATAAAAGCGAAAACAGCAAAACAAAAAAAGTTTTTTTTCTTTTCTGAACTAAGAGAGACAATGGTTAAGTGACATGGCATAGTGAATGTATGTAGTTGGTAAATAGTATGGGAGGGGGCAGGGGGAGGGGTTATATGATGGTTGTTATTGTTGGCGACTTTTACTTGTTGTTGTTTTCCCTCATTTTCCATGCATTTCCCCCCATCCATTTGAAAATGAGATTATGTAAAACAAGATAACAACAAAAGAGAAAAACAAAATTTGTTATTGTCCATCTCTTGGCCAAATCTTAAATGATTTTTACTCGGAATTGGCCATTTCATAAATGGAGAAAAATTCGCTTAACAGCAGGAATTCTATTTTTGCTGAAAACACTTTTGCTCGTGTTTTCTTGTGTGTTTGGTAAACAACAAACTTTAAAAATATTCTAATAAAGTGGAAGAAAAATATTCAGGATGAGAATTTTTGACACGTTGGTTTCAATTTGATTTTTTTAGTTTCTCATTTGAATAGTAATAACTAAACTATTCAGAGGAGTTTATTCCATTTTTGAATAAAAAATATTCAGTTTACAATTTAAAATGGGGAAAACTTTATTGGAATCATTAGATTACGGCAATCCTCCTGTATCCTTTGGAATAAATACGCACAGAAGGTCAAAAAACATTCATGTTTGGTTGAAACAGGTTGAAATATAGTCCTTTATATAGCATAGTTATATCTCTTCAAAATAGAAATATTCCTTCCCAAACTGTCAAAAATTTTATCGCAAACAAACATACCCAACATGATCATTATTTGACACAGGGTATAAGAAACCGAAAAAAAAGAAAAGTTGTTGTTTATTGTGGCTGCTGCTGTCTGTGGCTTGGCTGCTGCTGTTGATGTTGATGCTGCTGTTGAATGTTGCAATTGTTTTTGTTGCTGTTGCAGTAGCTGCAGTTGTTGTTGTTTTCTACCCGGATGTGTCATGAGTGAGTGAGTGCTGAAAAATAAAAACTGCAAACAGAAACTGAAATATCCAATGGGGCCTTAACCACTTGAACCCCTCTATCCTTCGCCTCCTCAATAAGTCGTGATAAGATGAGGTGGGGGGATTAAGAGTTGTCTCTAAGATTCGCCGCTTCGTTGGGTGGCTAATTTATTAGTTTTTCCATCTCTTTTTTCTTTGGAGATAAATAGAATAATTTTCCATCATCAACTAAAACGAAACAGCGGAAATTTTGTCTGAACAAAAATAATTGACAATTTTTTTATTTGCACCTTTGCATTAGGTGAAAAAAAAAATAATCATGATTATCATATCCGCATTTATCTGGCAATTCTCCATGTACTTGGTGGATTTCCCCTAAATTTTTCTTCTTCTATTTGCTTGTTTATATTGAGAAGTAGAGCGCATCGACATGTTGTTTATTGGTTGTTCTTGTTGTTGTCATTGCGAATGTTTCATAATGTGAATTAGTACCAAGTTGGAAAATAAATGAGAAATACATTTTATGAAAAATCCATTTAAAACAGAGAGACAACATTTAATTAGTTCTCATAAGATTTTTTTAGGGTAGGAAATCTCTTTTATGTTTTTATTCTCAATATTAGAAATCTATTTACCTTTATCGACATAGTAGTTACATTTTACTTTGCTTATCCTCTGTTAACAAAGAGGGATTTATAGAATCCTAATGGTCCCCAAAGATATGCACAATTTTTGGGTGACATTTAGTTGTAATTCTCAACTAGTTTTTGTGACGAAGTTCTTTAGCAAAGTCTGGTTTTAAATATATTCAAATTCCTTTGTGCGGACTATGAAATAATCTTCATAGGATCTCAATCGAGATCTAAACCCTACTTTTTGATTTATAAAGAAGATGAAGATAATTGTAATGTAATCATAAATAAATTATGCAATGTCCTTGCAATAAGTTTTTGTAAGGAACTTAAATGATTAAATTTAGTTATTATATGAGGCAATCCCAAAAAAACGACAACTTTCCTTTTTCCAAATCAACTATAATTAGTTTAATTTTGTTCCAACATATATAAACCCATTTAGTGACTGATGGGCTTTAGGCCTAGGTTTGGCCTTTTTCGTTATTTGTCGGGACTCGTTGGCGATCGTTCACAGTTCATGCTCAACCACTCTCAGAGATCATTCATCTATGAACAAAACGCACTAAAACATGACTTTGTTGCGTGGCACAATCCTCTTGATTCCCAATTTCCTTACCCAAAAGTCTCCCTTTAAATTTCGACAATCTACTATATATATAAATATATATCTTCTTGCTTCTACCTTTCTTTTTCAACTTTCATTCTCTCTTTTATTTTGTATTTTTTTGTTTTGTTTCGCAACACTGTTTTTTGCGCTTCGCAATACCTGCTACTACTACTACTACTACTCTACCTACTACTCTACAACAAACCGCCACAGCTTTATACCCGCTGCCTTCATCTCGAACTTCTCCAACATAAATAGCAGCAATCGGAAACGAGCTTATAGTAATCCTCATATAGCTCATAATAATTCCGGAACAGGCGATGTTTATCGATTGAATCCAAACTTATATTACTACGATCAAAGTCATTCGGGTCGAAGTTCATTTTGTATAGTGGATGAATCGCTGTGGCCATCGGCAAATCGCGCAAGTGACTCGAACCTGTATATGACACCGAATGAAGAGGATTACGAAGAGGCCATAGATCAGTTTTCGCCCACGTTGTATACTAATCAACAGCAGCAACGCACAAGTCGATCGATTCCCATACCGATAAGTGCCGGCAATAGTCCGCAACATCATCGAGGAGGAGGAGGAGGAGGAGCCTTCAGTTCAAGTCCTTCTTCCACACATCTGTACTCCAACTTGCCGCACTATGCCAGTTCCCCGGAGACACCAGTTTCCTCTCCGGTATTCAATTCCGGTACCGGCACTGCTGCTGCCGCCCATGCCACGGCACGACTCTCGTTCAGCTATGATCCTGCCTTCGGAGCTGCCATCCATCGACTGCAAGTTCCCGCCTCGACGTCTAGCAGTGCAGCCGGCAGCAGGCGGCCGAGTTCCAGTTGGCAAAGTTCTTCGTTGGACTACACTCATGTCGTTCAAACATCTGTCGGTTCACCGACCAATGCCTCTACTATGATCAACAGGTCGGCAATTTGGTTGCGGGTTTTCCCATTTTCTTTGCACTAATACTTATCTAATCTACTACTTTCTTGTCTTGATATATTTCGATGTGAAGATTATATGTGCTTGTTGTGTGTGTGCTTTCTAACATTTGCCTTGCCCTTTTCACCTAAAAACTAAAATTTTCTTCTCTAACGTTGCGTTTTGCACATAATTCATTTGATGGTTCATAAAATGGTTCCAAAGCTGACTATAAAATGGTAATCTGCCAAGGGTGAATGTAAAGAAAGATCTTTACTTACAACTGGTTCCAACAACTAGTTCCTTATTTCTTCTAACCGGTTCCGACGACTTACAACTGGTTTCTTTTGCCTATAATTGAATCAAAGTCTGAACTTTTTACTTTAAAACCATTTTCTGAACCATTTTGTATAATATCTCTTTACATTTTTAATTATTATTATTCTAAATTAATAAATGTTTTATAAATTTATTATTTCTATTCGGCATGTTTGTACATTTTTTACAATTTGATCTAAATGTTAATTGAAAATGGTTCAGCATGATATTGTGTATAAAATTTCTAAATTAATTTTGATGGTAAAAAATATTAACTAATAATGTATATAAAGAAATTTTAACATCCGAATCCTAAAAAGAAATTTACCCTGAAATCCTTGGTGCCAGATATGTTTGGTTTCAACCGAACTTTAGAGTGTTTTTTAAGTATTTTATAAAGTTCTTTAAGTACAATTGATTATTTTATTTAAGTGAAAACCTCAAAGTTAAATCAGTTTGAATGAGAATCAATAGGAAACCTGTAACAGCTGAGAAAATCTTATTGACCAATGTCATATTTAGCTCCAAAAGTCCCAAGGGCATAAGTTTATAGTCAATTGTCAATACCTGAAACCAAAAGGCGTCTACAACTTGCTTGAAGCGTATATCAGCATATTGGAGATTCATATTCTGTAGCAAGTATCCAGTTCTTTTAGCCTAAAAATAAAAATGGTTACAAGTCGGAGGCTTTTGAAAATGTTTCAACTACTTACCTCATCGACCAGGTGATGACTGACTCTACCCAGGATAGCAATTTCCACAAATGGAACAACAAGAAAAACTAAATGAACGAGAGCTTCAAGTATGTCATAGGTTCCTTCTTCGTTGATGTAGTAGTCAGCCAGGGCTAGATATTGATTATAGAAACCCACGGTAACGCCAATGAAATTAATAGTCATCGATAGGATTATTGATAAGTCGGTCAAAGACAAATATCCCTTGGATAATCCCGTGGATATAGTATACATCAAAGCCAAGTGGTCTAGTTGATCGGCTAGCTCACAGAAGCGACGCATGCGATAATATTCCTTTTGAAGATACAATTGTAGAGGCGTCTGCAATGTGTTGACCTCCTTGAGTATATTCATCACACGTCTGTTAATGGCCGCCAAAACAAGATTCGTAACAACTATGCCACCGAAAAAACAATTGCTCAACTGATTTCCTATCATCAAGGGAATCATTGTCATGTTGGCGCTTAGATGAGAATCCGATCTGGGCGGTCGATGTGCATCGTACACTTTTAATGCCACATGCACTGCAACTGGACAACCAATCATTTTGATGAGTGTCAGGATCAGAGCTCTCCACACCAACATTATCGAGATATCACAGGCATTTAGAATTTGAAAAAGTGGCACTCGATTCTGAAAACGGGCAACTGGCACGATCAGAATCCATTGATGTACATAGTTGAACAAACAAAGGCAAACATTCATGTAAACATAGATTTTCACCGTATCCCGTGGACTTATGTTGCCATTGACGAACTCATCATGAATACGGCCCAAATAGAAGTAAACGAAAAGCGAGACCACCGTAACACAGTAGATGGTAACCGTTCTGGATGGAATAAACTTTTTGTGTTTGTTTGAAAACCGATATAAATATATTCCATAAAGTGTATTTTGAAATATAGTTATGGCCAAACACACTAGAACCGCTTTACTCTGAAATGGCCAACGTCGCCAGCGTCGAGGTCTTAGCCTCTTTACGAATCGCACAATACTAAATGCTATACCATAAAAAAAGGCGCTAAATTGACTCAACTCGAACTTTAAGAAGAATTGTCTGTCTATTCCGATTTTAAAGAGTCGCCAGCGCCGAGTTGTTAGTCTCTTTAGGAATCGCATTGTACTAAAAACAACTAAATGAAGAAGGACTCTACATGGACTCGACTCGGACTGTGTAAAGGATTGTGTGTCTGTCTACTCTGATTTTAGATAAGATGTGCGTGTGCTAGTCTAAACTTATTATTTTAATGAATCAATGCATTTAGGGCCATTATGGAAGTATTTTTAGATAATTAATGACTTAATTATGCTTATTACGTGTTTAAGAGAGGCTCCGACAAAGTTAACTAAACGAATAAAAATCGAAGGAAAAGGTCAGACTTTGTTTCGTTAATTTGTGGTTTGTTTTAAAGAAGACCTTTTTTAGGTTTGACTCGAATTTGTCAGTGAAAGGAGTTTAAATACAACTCCTATTACTTATATTTCCTTGTGATTGTTATTGCTTCCGTACAGCATTTTCTTTCTATTATTCGGAATTCGTTATATCTTTTGGTATTGGCTCTTACTGCAATCTTCTTGGTCAAATCATCACGAGTTTACTTACGGAATGCATTTTTGTATTTGAAAATTAAAAGCTTTGGTATAATTCCTCAACTATGATCGAATTTAAGCCCATTGCCAGGTAAATAATTCGACTTGGCCTGAAAATGATTGAAGAATGAAGAAAAGTTGAAGGACAAATGATGACTTGATCAAGCTGTTCAGTTCACGGGGATATGAAGAAAAGACTCAAGTATATCTTGTATAGGTTTCAAATAATTGGCTTCAGGTTGGCAACTTTTCTCTTAAGAAAGAATCGTCCTCCCTCTGAAGTTAATACTGATTATTAATAAAGAAAAAATGAATATAGAAATGAGGTCCTCATATAATTTAAATCTTCTTCAGTGTTCTTTTCATAGTTGGTTCTACTAGTTTTGGTTTGTCAAGCAGTTCTTCGGTAGGTAGCTTAAAAGTATGACTACACAATGGCTAACTATCCTTTCTACCTGTGAGTCAATTTCAAATTCAAATTTCAGCCTGTGGCCTGTCAATAATTTGCCAGAGTCTAAGTTACTGCTTGATGATGAAGCCTTTTGATTTCAGTGTCTCAAATGCATTTATTTCGTGGCCAAAGTAATTTATAACCAAGGCAAGGCTCACAAAAGGTCTCTGCGTTTCCGTCCTTCTTCCGTCTTCCGTCCACTTCTTAATTATAAAAACCCCACAAAAAACCAAAACAAAAAAAAAACGTATTCAATCAACATTTACGCATTTCTGTCTCTCCCTGTCTCTCTCCATTTTTTGCGCATTTTTTTTGTTCTTAAAACTCTGGAAGCAAAAGAATGAGAAAAGAAAAAAAAGGGCAACGCATATTTTTTATGGTCTTCTTCCAGATGATGTCATTTCTAAAGTTGAATTCGCTTGTAATGTGTTTTATATGAACTTCTCCTGGGTTGCTTCAGCTGATGGCTCCTCATGATGACGACGACGACGTCGATGATGATGCCCCTCACTTAAATAATAAATAAAAAAGAAAAAAAGAGCAATATTTGAGACGCAGTTTTCTCCATTCTTTCTTCTTTTCTAATGCGCAAAATGCCCCAAAGTCCCCACACACGACACATGGCCAAGCTTTTCTTTTTTTTTTTTGCCCAATTAGATATAAAATTTTCCTTTGGAGTGTAGAAGTTCCCCACTTTTCTATGAATCCCCCAATAGATTGACTGGAAATTTTCTTGAAGTGAAAGCCTTGATTGAATGTTTGATATGAATCTATATTTCAATGGCTCACCGTCTAATTGACTGACTCTGACTCTTTGAGTGTAATTTTCTATAGCAATGAATCATAAATATTGTATATTTTTAAAGTGAATCACTTGAAACTTTTAAAGCAAATTAATTACATTTGCCATTTACGGTAACTGATGATAAATTTAAGATCAACTGAATTGCAATCTAAATTATATCTAGGGTAGATAGATAATCTATTGAATCATTGAGTGAGTAAAGTATAAAATTAAACTACATTACTAAACGACTTTTACCAGCTCAGGCAATATTTTAAGTAGTTCTTTCTCAAAAGGGGTAATGTTTGCACTATTATATACGTATTTACAATTAGTCAAACGTTTTATTTGATACCCCGTGAAGACGATTCCCAAAGAAGATCTAAACTTATGAAAAATCCTCGAGATGGCAAGAATAAGGTTTGATAAAAATCCAAAAGGACGCCTGACACCAAAAACGATAAAGATCTTAGATTCCTTTTTGATCTTTTATCGACTATCGATAATATGAAGGTTCGTTGCTTAAACATAGAAATACTCTATAAAACTATCGAACTATATTAGCGACTATCGATAGTATTACATCCGATCTTTTGATCAAATGGTTTCTCCTTCATTAGAGTTATCGATTTATTACCTAAATTGGATGCTAGTAAATTAAAATGTAAGAAAAAACGAAATCCTCTTAAAAAGCATTCAAAAACTAATAATAAAACAGGAACTTAATTTTAGTGAAATGTAATAGATTTGTTCTCATTTGATTACAGTCTCTTTCCTTTAAGTACATATAAGGCAGTTGTAAACTTTTGAGAAAGTACAGTCGCAACAAAGGGTAGGGTTGACTTGCATGCAGCAAATCCTTAAAGAATTCAATGAATAATGTGCAAAAATTGCAGCACACTCAAAGCATTTTAAATTGTATCTTCAAAATAAAAGGACTGGTGATTTTATGCAACTCTTTATTCCTGTGCGTTCTCAACTCAAATTAAGTACAGTCCCAACCAAAACTTGACTTTTTTACTTGTTAAAAATGCAAGTTCCAAAAACAAAAAGTATCTGCATAAATGTTTGAAGTTTCAAGCCCACCCAAAACATTTCAACCAAACCAGAGTGAGAATACAAAGAGAGCAACAAAAAAAAAAAAACTCACTCAAACAACAAAATGCATTGTTGAAGTTCAAGGTCAAGAGAAGTAGCTTGGTCGGAGTAACAAGGGGGAGGGAAGCTGTACCAAGTAAAAAAACCAATTAGAATTTTAATTATGTTTATCTCACTCAAAAAGAAGAGAGAGAAAGAGAGAGAGGGAGAAAGAGAAAGAGATCTCTGCAGTGTTTGTTGGGTCCTCAAAATACCCAAAAAAAAAAAAGAAACACACACACACATTAAAAGAAACCCATAAATAAAAGTGAGCTCGATTCATTGTTCGTTCGTTCAACATGGTTGAAAATGGTTTGGGATGATGTCAGCATATATTTTTGGCAAGCCAAAAACGACGAACACACAAAACAAAAATAAGAAGCCACAAAACATGCCAAAAATAATACAAAACAAGAAAGGGAAAAAAATTAAGAGTAGAGAAAAGAAAACAACACAACAAATTACGCATGTTAAGTGTCAGTCATCGACTGTGTGATACCCCGAGAAGTCACTTTAGTTATGACTATTTGATAATATAACTATGCACTAGATGACACAAGTAATAGCAGACATGCATATACGTAGATGGCAACCCTAAAGAAGGAGCTACAGCACACTTAGGCAACTCTGAAGCTATATATTGTGCTTTACAAAGATCAAGGTTTGCATTTCAGAATGATGTTGCTTATGTTTCATTACCAAAACTAATGGGCCTTTTCGTAACAGCAATGAGCATAGGCAACTCTAACAGCGATAGGAATAAGTGGCAACTCTACAAATAGGTTGTTGGAACTGTTCAACGAAAAAAAAGCGGTGGCGGTGAGGAGAGACTACTCTGTTTGACAGACCAAGGACAAGCCAGGCCTGCCGATCGCTCATTGAAATAATTTTTATAGTATCAGTGGCAACTCTTAAAAACAAGTTGCCATACCAGCAAATAAACTCCTTAAACCTTCCCAATTTAAGTGCCTTGCAATCATATTTCATAGCTGATTAGTAATATTTTTTGCATCACCAATACTTTCTTCTTTTGCTTACACTTATTTATTACATTTAATATACCCTTCTGTCCATTCCGTACTAGGTATCAAAACTTGAGCATAATAAAAGTAATGAAATTTTAGGTAGAGGCAAAAGCCAAAGATCTTCAACTTTTGGTCTTTAGATGTGTATTGTGGTTTTTTTTTTCGTGTGTCTGGGTCTGAAGAGGTCTTTTCTTTCAGCCCACTAAGAAATATCTTTGACAATTGTAACCAGATTTCAATTGTTTTGCGGTTAATATTTTTTCCATGTCATGTCTTGTCTGTCATTTTGCATTATTACCCATTGCGATTTGTCTGCTTTGACATGCTTTTTTTTCTCTTGATTTTGTATATGTCTATACTGTATATATATAAATATATATATGTCAAAATGTCTATGAATGTTTTAACAGGCACTGTTCAATCATTTTCTTTTTATGATGTTAATATACAAATTTAACCTTATCCTAATCTCTCTTAATCTCATTTCAGGTATGTAAAATGAACTGTCTATTTATCATTTAGATATGTGGTAAGTTTTTAAATAATATCAATTGAAACAACTTTTTTTTATAAAACCATGGAGCTTAAAACATAGTTAAAGCTTTATAAATGTTCAAGTATAAAGTCTTCTTTGCGTTTTCTAACATTGGTCAATCTTATGACACATAAAATTTACTTAATTGTCATCTTCATGGTAAACTCAAAGCATTTCCGCTACAAAACTTTGCCATAATTAAGCTTTAAACATCAATCAAAATGAAAAACTTTTTGTTCCATCAAAACAACTTAACTAAACTGGACAATAACTAACCAGAAACATTCAACAAAATGGCAGGAACTGGACAAATTGTAACTAAGACAAATCGATGTGGATTTGGCTTACATTAGCATTAACAATGTTGTCATAGAATGGAAATGGAAAGCCAAAGAAATAGAGAGAAGAAAAGCAAATGTTGTTGACGCCAGAATGTCTGGCCGGATAGTTGTTTCCCTCCCTCCCTCTCTCTCTCTCTGTGTCCCTCCACACGGGAATTGTTAATTTGTTGTGTTCCTCAAAAGCGTAGATACACATCTATTCATATAGATATAGATACATATTTATGGCAAATTACAATTTAAATGAATGCCACTTTAAATTGTTGTCAATCATCGAAGGCGAACCGCATGGGGGGTAAGGAAGGGTGTTAAGTGGGTGGACTAAGGTGCATAGGTTGCAATTTTAACTACCGACACGTGTGTTATTAAGTGATGATTTTTCTTGTGTGAGTTCCCCTCGCTACTGCGAGAGTGGCACTAAAAGTTTAAGTCAAGTCAAAAATAGATTAAACAAACTTAAACTATAATTGCGCTCAAAAGTAGACTATACACAAAATATACAATTTTCAGAAGAAATTGTAAACAAATTTTTGAAAATTTAAGGTTTAAAATGTCCTAAACCCAATTCCGATTCCAGGCTCAAGTAATGTAAAAAAAAATGTCTTCCTTTTTCCAATTATTTAACTGAACAACTCTTCGTCCACATCTCGCTCAATAGTTCATTAAATTTTCATATTCATTAAAAGGCGTGTCAAATGTCATTCTCCCTCCCTCATGCGGCTTCTCAGATACATTTCGCCTTTGTGTGTGTATGGCTTTAACGATTTTCCGTGTCGATTAGATAGTTTCTATAATTGCTTATTGCATTTTTTTTCTTTTTCGAATATTAAATGTATTGTGTGGGTATATGAAATGAAACCTAATTGGAACTACAAATGACTGTGAAATGTCGTCGTTGTCGTTGTCGTTGTGGTCGTGTCGTCTCAATTGTTTTGAATTCGTTGGCTTAAAGGTTCGTTAATTTTTGTTTAAATCTTTTGCCCCATTGTTTAAGGAACAACACGAAATTTTTAATTACCGACGTAAACAGTTTTTCCCAGCGCAGGGCCGAGCCGCCGTATACATTGCCACGTGGCCTTCTCAGGTCCCCGGCTAATGAGCTGCTGCTGTGAGAGTAAAAATAAACTGAAATAAACCAAACAGAAGCAAACAACGAAGGAAAAACACAAAAATTTCTTTTGTTATTGTTGTTGCCGGTGGCACATGGTGCGCTTCATTAGTTGCCACATAAAACTAAAACAAAAAGAAAGGCAACCAAACAAAACAACAAAAACAATTTCCAGAAAGCTTAAGTTCATATTATGTGGGTTTTGGATTTCATGGAAAATGAAAAGGAAAAAAAACAGTACCTAGCTAAATACGGCTAACTGATACCCTGTTTTCAGTAACTGATGCAGGTGAATGTCAGATTTATTAATATTCTGAATGGAATTGAGGGGAAAATCATAATCCTAGATGCTTTCAGTTGGAGGAAATAGATAATTATAGAAGAGCTTTAGCTGATTCTCTTCTAACTTATTCCATTTACCTAGTATCTGAACTCTAGCTTCATGTTCTTTTGTATCTTTATTGAAGATTTTTATTCTAATATTTCTTATGGAGACTTTAAGATCTTTCATTTCTTAATCTAGGAACTAGGAAAGACATAAGAAATCGAACACTTTAAAACACTTCCCTTAATGCTAAATCTTGAATCATTTATGCGCTTAATTGGTCTTCTCATGACTCAAGTGGTCCCTAATATCTGAAATTCTTAAACTAGATGGGACTACATCGGTACATTCAAGCAATTTTCAAGATTTTTTGTCTCTCAATCACTAATCGTCCAACATATAATGACTGTTGCATAAATCGACAGACCGTCATTTCCAATATACCGCAATTTACTAAGCCTACACCGTGTGTAAAAATCACAAGCAAAGACGACGAAAGAGAGAGAGAAGAAGCTGACGACATGGCCAATGACGTGTGTGACGTTTGGCTTAAATGGATGGCCCAGACACTTTGGCGACATTAAACTTAGATATACCTACAAAGACTGCCAACCGAGAGAGGGGAAAAAGGCAAGGAGAAATACATTTCCTTTCTTATACTGCACTTTTTCTTGAACAGTTTTTTTTTTTTTTTTTTGTTGTTTACCATCATTATTTTAATTTGTATATTTTTTTTTCTTTTTGCATAATTTTTCATGCAAATTCTTATGAAACTCACGACTTAACCGTTTGCTAAGCCATGCAGTTTTCCTATTTTTTTCCCCCTGTTTATGTGTGAGCTCTTATGAAATTGTGAAAGAAACGAAAGAATGCAAAAGTTTTATCAATTAAGCAAATATTTTGAACGCAAAAACGAACTTTTGATGCTCTAAAAAAAAGCAATATGAAAATAAATAAACTCTTACATCTGACCTGTCTTCAAATGACTTTAACTATGCAGAATTTTATATTATTTTTTAGCCTAAACCCTTGGTTAAGGTTTCTAAAAACTTTGTGTTTTTAGTTACTTTAACCAAAAGCGATAATAATAAGTTATCCTAGACTTAGCTTCCGTTGGGGGCCATTGCTTTGGTTTGTTTTTCGTAGAAAGTGCCCGAAAATTTCACAAAATCCTCTGAAAAAAACTGCAGTTTAACTGATTTTGTTTTTGACTCGAAAATGTGGCAAAACTTGTTTAATTTTGCTGACAGAATCGCTTTATAATCTCTCACAGAAGTTTAATAGGCATATGAAACAGTAGTAACTTTCGAGAAATTTCTACAGTGTCTCAAAATAACACTTGCAACTTTATAAATGACCGACGTTTTAGACTTTTTGTCTAATCTTGCCATTACCCTAACCCATGACAAGCCTTAAAACAAAATACCTCTTTTCACAGTGCATTTCAAAGCACTGCGAAAATAAAAAAGAAAAAGTTGCTTTGCCCCGCCCATTTGAACAGTAATTGCATAGACAAAGGTAAAAAAGAAAAAAAACCTCGAGCAATAATTGCAAAATTATGATTAAATGCAATTTGAGCGTTTTTTTTGTTTTGTTTTGTTTTTATTGTTTGCGGACAGCGCCGCGGCCGCTGCATAAACATCATGAATTCGTGTGTTTATGGCTGCATTTTAATTATGTGCGAAATTATAAGCAAAGTCGGTGATTTTTTAGCCACAAAAGACATGGCAACAGGAGGCAGGGGGGAGGAGGGAAATAAAAGAACTAGAGCAATGAACTATTGTAGGAACCTCGTGAGTGTGTTTGTTTGTTTGTGTGTGTCTTAAAATTTGCATTCGACCGGAACTGGCTCTATGTGTATTGAATGAATAAGTGTGTGAGAGTTCATAGTGCCCATTACAAACACACACATACACACACATACAGACCAAGACACGAATGTAAACATTCAAAATTTATAGCTTGCAACAATGAACGTTTTTTGTGTAAAAGTTGTAGTAGTTGTCGAGAGAGTCGTGTCCTGTGGCACGCTGCTGCTACTGACCCATTAGAACTGGTAGCTTTAGGTAGGTGCATTGCTCTTGTTACTTGGGCACGCGATGTGTCTCAAATGTCCTGACATTTTCCTGGAAAACAATTCTAATGAAAATGCATTTCCATATGCAGAATTCCAGTTAAATCAAAAGTTTAACCCACTTTTGTCTACCATTTCGTTAAAATGGGCCAATTTATTTGACCAACTCTTAGTCACACAGCAAACCTAAACAATGCGTAAAGTAAATATCAATAATTTAACTAAGTAACCATAATATTTACCCGTATAGCATATAACGAATTAGCTTAGCACACACAGCCAGACACAAAAAGTGACTCACTTGGGCGATCTTCAATTACAATTCAAAAAGCTCTTCGATTCTAACTCTGGACGGGGGCTTTTGAACGAGCTTTTCGTTTAAACCAAAACCTGATTTCAATATAGATTTTCAAGGATTTTCTCTTTAATCTTCAATATTTACTCTAGTATTGGTGTCATTGACACCTTACAAAGAAGAAGAAGAAGATGTTTAAACAAATGGGTTTTGTCTCTGCCTTTTCTTTGTTTTTTCCCCAACACAAACCAAAATATTGAAACAATAATAATTATGCAAATAATAACAAATTGTTCGTTTGACTTTTGGCTATGTTTGTTGGGCACTAACAAATTACTCATGTAATATGTTTAAAAACTTTCACTCAACTCATAACTCTCTACGATGTCTTTACGGTACACATAGGCAAAGAAAATTGGGTTAAGTCATTGCCCAAATTAGTTACCAATAATAATTAATTTTGTTTAATCTTATCATGTTTAGAAAGATAGAGATAGAAGGCAAAGTATACACATCTTACCATATATATATAAATATGGATAGATAAGCTTGACAGACATTTGTTTATACCGTCTATTTGATTGTGCAAGAGCATGGAAACAGACATTTCTACTATACAAATACATATATATGTATATATAGTAAATCGATTGTGAGTTCCATAGGTAAACAAGTGAGCAGAGATAAGAATAGAGCAATATGTAAAGTCATAAAGGTAAAACATGAAAAATATACCTACAAAACGAAGACTAAATAAAGGAAAACTGGGACTAAAGTCCAATGACAATGATTATAAATTATTTTGATAGTAAGTGCTTTTTTAAAAGATTCATTAAGCCCTCGAGATGTAGATCACCATCGAAAGTCTTCATTGAGTTCCTACTTCTTCTTATTTAACCTTTATTCAGATTTCATAACAATCTTAATACGATTTTGAAGTATTGACACATTTTGAGAAAAATTAGAAGTGACAATCCTGTTCCTATGAACATATTATTAAACTATTTTACCTTACAAATGTTGTTGACTTTAAAAGTTAGGTGTACGATTTGCAATAACTGTAGGTAAGTGAAATTCAGGAAAACTGGCATCTGGATTGTCAACTTTAGTCTCCTTTCAATTTTCGAAAAAAAATCCCTCTTACCAACTATTCTCATAGATGATTTCAACTTTATGTTCATCTCATTCTTTTAATTAAATAATTTAGAGTAAAAGATACAAATCGATACTCAATTAAAGAATTCCAAATGTATTTTTAAGATTAATAGGGTTTAATAGAGCCTCTAAATTTAAATATGAACGACCTCGAGAATAAAAGTCACGCCAAAACCATTTAAAATTACACAATAAAGTGTCCAACTAATAAATGATTGAGTTTATTTTTATAGTTTTTAATTTAAATTTTACTTTTTATTGATTATGTGTCTTACCTTCAATGCAAATGAGTTCAGAGGTTTTTATTTAAAATTCATGTGGTTGTAACTCATGTGAGTAAATTTAAATTTAACTTCCTAAAGTTTCCACTCGAATATTAATCAATGACAATGATAATAAAATTGATGATGATTAAAATGATTATCACATGAGGTTGGAATTGAAAATGTTGTAAGTTGTTGGTTCTGTGGTATTACAAGAAATGTGGTATGCATTTTCTCTTTACGCTTTGACTTTCCCCTTAAAATATTAATTAGAAATGACTAATTGAAGGCAAAATTCTAACTAACATAACCAAATAAGATGCTTAAACACATTGAAACCTATATTAAACATGCTTTGTTCTATAGTTCAACCTCATTATAATGGAAATTATAGATTATGATCTATTAGAAGTAAAATGATTTAAATTTTGCCTAAAATTTTCAATTTATGTATACTTAAATCTCCATCCTGTTGACTTAATAGCAAATGAATCAAATTAGTCTGGGCCAAGAGTTATTAATAGACACTTTGAGGTTCCATATAAATTATCTTTATCCCCTCTCTTTTTCTCTCTTTTCCAATTGTTTTTCGGCTGAATCATTGACCGCCAAAAAGAAAAAAAAATATGACGACAGCCACCGCTGAGAACATTTTTCATAAGTTCCTCCCCCACTTCCATCCCACTCTCTCCCACCTGTTGAAAATTATCTCGTTTTGTTTTGCTTACTTTATAGAAATATTTATTTTTTAATAATACAAAACGAAAAAAAAAACAAACTTAATATTAAAAGGTACAAATTGTTTTTGTTTTTTAATGGTTACTAAATTATTTGTCTTTGTGTTTATAAACTAAAAATCACATTTCACTTTTTTTGATTTGTCATTTAGGAATTACAATGATGGGCACATTGCCAAAAAAGAAAACTAAAACCAAAAACAATGTTGCAATGTGCCCAATTTTTTTTTTTTTCTTCATTGTTTTTTCATGTTGATGGTTGTTTGATGTGGATGTTGTTGTTGTTGTTGTTACAGCACAGACATGGCTATAAACATGAGCAAGACGAGTATAAGCCAAGGGCAAATGAACATCAGACACGCCACTTCGTACATTTTGTTGAGCCTGAAGCGAGATCCTACCCGAAGAGATGATATGTTGTGTATCCTTTGACTCTTTTGTCCTTCCTTTGTTAGCGTTTTGCGGTTCACACTGTTAGCTTTTCACGAAATTTTCCACCATTTGCGTTCACGTTTCGGTTGTTTGCGGCCCATAACACAAACTGAACTCAACTCAAACCCCAAAACTCACTTAGACCGCTCGACGTTCGCTGTCACACTGAGCGGACAGGCTAACCTGAACCTTTTCATCATCGTACAAATAACAAAAAAAAAGAAAAAAAAGCTTTGTTCGCAGTTGTTTTTCGTCGTCATCCGCTACGTTTGCCGGTTTTGGCTCTCTTTCTCTCGCTCTTCCTCTCTCTCTCTTTGTGATCGTTTCTCTCTTTTTGATGTGTTTTTAATATACACTTTTATTTGTTTGTTTGTTTGTGGGGTTGGTTTTTAAAGGTAGCTTCAGTCAATTGCGTTTTAAATACATTGACCCCCCACTACCAACCGAACTATCCCCTTTCCAATCAGCCAACTAATCGTAGCTCTTACTTTGTTGTTGAACTTTTGGTTGATAACCTAATTCCAGGTGAGCCAGGAGGGTGAATGGTCTTTGAAATCTCATAAGATCATGTGACGTTACCGTCTTATACCTAAAGTTCTTTGAGAGTAGAACTAGTTCTTTGACCTTCAATTCAGTTCACTGAAATCCAAACAAGTTCCTCAAATTATGCGGTTCGTAAAAAAACAAGCTCATAACCGTATATTTACTAAAATCTCAATGCAAAATTTAAGGTTTAAACAAATAAAAAGTATAAAGTTTTGTAATTCCTAAATTACTTTTTGTTTTCTTGTTTCTAAACTTGCGTTTATAAAAATGTGCTTACTAAATATGGATTACTTATCCTAATTGGACCTTACGCGGGTTTAATACTGCAGAATGGGAAAATTGGACCCTAAAGCATGCAATAACAGTACAAAAATGCGAATTTCGAAACGTAAAAAAAGAATTTTGGAATGTCCTGGGGAAACAAATAATCCTCGAAGCAAGCTTCACAACCAAATAATACTTTTCCAGCATATTGCATACTATAGGCGTCAAAGTTCCCCCATTTTGCAGCCCTAGATCCCGCCATGAATTAGACATTTTAGTAAAACAATTTCAATGAAGATTATAAAAAATATATCTATAGGCTTACTGGTTTACTCTAAAGAATAACTTACAAAAGTTTTATTCTAAAAGTTTTATTAAAATTAAGTAAGCGTTTATACCTTAAAATTGTTTATACATTTAAGAATTATTCCGTTTAGATTAACTTTCTAAATGTGTAACAAATTTACTTCAATGTCTGTCTTAAGTTCTCCTAAATTCTATCCAACAATATTTACAGTTTATTAATTGTTGGTCAACTTTGTTGATCCCCAAAATTTTCCACTTTTTGAGTGTGTAGCCTCTTTTGGAAGCGGGTGCTCTTCATCCTCCTCTCTCTCTCTCTCTCTCTGTCTTTCGAATTTCCACTTGTCTAAGCATTTTCAATAAAACAAAACAAAACGAAAAAAGTTTTCCATAAACCACTCAATCAATTTGAGATCATGATCATAATTATCATAACGAGGCGACCTCTTATAGAACAACTGGAACTGGTTCCCGTTGCTGCTCGTGCTCGTGCTGCTGCACCCAATTGTTTTGTTGTAACTTTATGGAAAATTACAAGCTCTGACAACTGTTAACCAGTTTCGCTTTTTGAGTTTTGAGCTTTGTGTGTTTGATCAGCTTACACGGCAAACAAACTCAACTCAAAAGCCTTCAACTTTTCTGAGTTTCTTCAAGTCATCTAATCAGTTTTTCCACTCTATAATCTTATCAAAACCAATTGAGAGATCCAACCAAATAATACAAAGAGAGAGAGATAGGGAGAGCAAGTGTGATAGACTGAGAGAGAAGAAATATTGCCTTGATTTCTTGAATTGTGCTAAAAATATACAGAAATGAGCCATAAAGCCAAAAGTGGGCCCATTAATAATAAAAACCTAAATTATTTTTTCTCTTTTTTTTTCGGGGGCTTTATGGCAAATCATTGAATGATCATACACACATATACATATATATTGCTATAATAAATTGCCATAATATGTATAGTAAGTTTATATAACGTTATTTATTTCTTTTATTTGCAGGTATGTGAAAAATAAAAACCAAATTTAATATCCACTCAGAGAAATTATAGAGTAAGTTATTTAGAATCAATTTAATATTAATGATAATGTTTTATAACAAAGGAATACCCAAGTGAGTCAAAGTATATAAAGAGAGAAAGAGATGTTATTCAATAGAGAAACACTTTCAAGATTAGATTATGGAATTAGAGCCACGTCTTCACATTTTGTTAGTACCAATTATAATAATAATCTGTCCTTTGTTTATATGTGTTGCATGAAACAAGCGTTGATATCGAATAATAATTTTAAATCAAAATAAAAGAGACTAGTCGGATACAGATACGTAATCCGTACTCTAAGTTTAGGTTAATCTAGCAATCTTCCGATTAATCGATGCAGATTTTGCATCAAAAGCAGATAAAAATGTTTTATACTTTTAACATTAAGCCTTTCATCATATAACGTCACCATACAATATTTTCTAATTTTACAAAAACAATAGAAAATTATATAATATAAAAGTGGTTTTCAATGTATATTACTTTACATTTCAAATTACATATATCTTGGTACATATATATGTATGTACATATGACTCATTATTGCTAAAGTTGAAAGTAAAATGTTTATATGTGATCTCAGATGTTGATGTAATACCAGTAAACTATTTATATTCGTCTGGAATACGAGAACGTAATGCAAATTGATCTCAGATTAGAGTGTCGTATTTTATAATGATGTTGTACGTAAGAAAATGATTATGTGAAAATGATTTAACGATAAGCAAAGGATTTATATTTAGCTCAAAAAAGTATAACTAATTGCTGCAAGGCGCATAAAAAGCTTTAACCAGTTGAGAATTACAACTCCAAAATAAAAGAAAGGAAAGGAAAACAATGAGAGTAATCCACATTTTGTATTGTAACGTTGAACAGGTTAAATCCATTAGGCAAATGAAATATTGTTTAATTAACCCTTCTATAAAATAATCTCCTTAATGTGCACCCTTTTAATATGTTTTCTACGCTCTCGTGTAACTAAGAAATGTAATTTATATTTCATTTCTTGACAACTGAAATGGAAAAACATTTTTTAAGTTAATCATTTAATGTTTTCCCCCTCAAATAATGTTTTACTCCCAATGAGTATAGCAAATTCGTTTGGATTTGGTATGAAGTTTTCGTTGATATTTATGTTTTATGTAGGTCATGCTCCAATTTATCCTTTTATAGACGAAAGACAAAAGAAAAACTACTTAGCGAGGACAATGAATTCGAAAAAAAACTCGTTTTTAAAAATGTTTCCCATACTAGATGTTGGTCTTTCTCAACAAATTTAACATATATGAAATATTTATAAGTTTCACTAGTAATTATTTGATGTAAAAAGTCAAAAATTTAGATGAAGGGTGAAGAGATATTCAGTAAAAGGAAAATGTGGGGGGAGGTGAAATGAACTTCCTCATTTTCTCTCACTCTTTTGTCTTGCCACTTTGCTCTGCTCTCCTTTTGTGTGCAGCGTTCATTTCTGCACACAATTTCCTGCTCGATTGGTCTCTCTCCCAGCTGTGTCTCTCTTTTTCTCTCTCTCTCTCAGTCAGTCGTGATGGCTGTCTCTCAGTGTTTTTGGCCATTGTTATGAACCCTTCCCGACGACCAACCGTCCATTCGTTTGTACTCATTCGTTCACCACCCACTTGATAACGATGTAGAATCTGAATAGGAAAAATGAAATTCGGACCACGTTTTTTGCCAGTGCGCAGGCGTCTAGCATAACCCCAGAAGCAGCAGCAGTAGCAGCAGAGGAGTAGGATGAGGGGGAGGAAGGGAGCAGGTGTTATTTATGCTCTGGGTATATATATATATATATCCGCACTTATTATATTTATGTGTGTATACACCAAATGAACGACAAAGAGAGATAAATAGAGAGAGAGAGAGAGAGATCAAAAGCAAGAGTGTGAAAGACACAAAGCTAGGGAGAGAGAGAGAGAGAGAGAGAGAGACGGAAAAAGGCTAATTAGATAAATAAATTCAAAGTTTGCCTAGGCAAAGAGCTAGAAAATCAAACAAATTGCAACATAAATTTCACAGAGAGATACAGAGCGCAGTGCAGACAGAGAGAAATACAGAGAGAGAGAGAGAGAGAGTGTGTGTGTGTACGCTCACGTGTCAAAGAAAAATGAAAATGAACTTTTCTCTCTCTCTGTGTGTCTCTAGACCAATTGCTTTCTCTCTGTATCTCTCTCTCTCTCTCATCTGCATGTTTCGCTTGGGCGAAAAGAAAACTTACCCTCAGTACTGACTGTGTTAGGCTGTCAATCTACACTTTGGCTTCTTTCTAAACCAAACACCAAAACAAGTAGAAAAGAAAAATTTATTTTTTACAATCAAATTAAAAATTATAAAAAATTTGAATTAATTAAATGAGATTAATTGCAAATCTCTCCAATCGCCGCTTACTTCCCTACAACGTGGTGTTCTACAGTTTGGTGTTTAACGAAAAGGCATAAGCTTATATACACATATATAAGTATATATAAAAAAAAAAGTAAAGAAAAGAAAAGATATATCTCTAACCAGAGAAAAGAAAGTGCAAAAAAATAGAAGAATAAGAATTCTTATTATATAAAAAAAGTAACGAAAAGCAAAGCAAACCAATAAATAAATATATATATTTATTATAAAAGTTTAATTCCAATTCAAATAAAAAATTCGCCTCGGCCCCCTCTTTTTTCTTAGTTGAAATAACAACGCAACGTCGTCGATTGTGTGTGTCGCGTGTGTGTCCCGTGTATGAGTGATTGGCTCTGAAGAGTCTCTCTCCCCCTCTCTTGCTCTAGCTCTTTTACATTATTGTCACTATAATCACCAAAAGACCAAAAACCGCGAACCCAAAACGCAAAGAAACTTTAACCAAAAAAAAAAAAAAGAATTCTAGAAATTCGCTGCGTTTTGTAGTTATCCTTAGTTTTTTGCGCGCCTATTTCGTTGGTCGTCGTCGTCCTCGTCGTCGTCGTCGTGTGTCGTCATCGTCCTGGTCCTCGTCTTCGTCGTTGTTGTCGTTGTCGTCGCCTCGTCGTGACACATTTTGAGTTTCATTCATGGAAAACCAAAACAATTTAGAAATTGCTTTTAATAACGGAAATATTTTTATTAAAAGGTAACTAAATTTTTATGCTCATGCTATCAAACAAATTGAATATTGTTTTATAATTTTCCTAAAATGTAAATGGCAAATTGTTAACAATTCGTAACAATTGGCAATCACCTTTTCTCTCTCTCTCTCTCTCTCTCTTGCTCTCTCTATCTGTCTCTGTCTGTCTCTCTTAGTTTTGTATGTGTTAAACATTAAAACGACATTCGTCAATTGGAATCGTTATTTTTCACTATCCTTTTATTTCAGTTTTGAAGGCCTAAAAGTCCTTGGCTCTGTGTATATGGGTATGTGCGTGATGGTGTGGGTGCGTGTGTGTGTGTGCATTTTTCAAATATCATGTCAAGGATTAAGCACTGTCAATGAACAATGGGAATGGGAATGAGCTAGCAGCAGGATTAACCTCTAAATACGAGGTCATAGTTGAGGGGCGGGAAAATGCAATGAATGAAACATTACCAAAAGTTTTTCTACTGCTGGTATTTTTGATTTGAACCGTAATGGACCTTAACTATCTCTTTTTTCAACTTAAACTATGAAAAATAAACTCAATATTATTAGGATATGAACTCTTGCTAGTAGAAAATTAGTTAGAATGGTCTGTTATTGTCAATTATAAAATTGCTTTTTATATAAAATAGATTTACAGAAGACAACTAGCTCCCCTCTCTCTCTCTCTCTCTCTCTAGATTATTTCCTTCAATTGCTCCTACCAAGATACCAATTCCTTGTCATTTGAGCTAGTTCCGAATGTGTAACCTTCAAGATATTTATAGATACACGAACTAGATCCTTACTTCACATATTTCGTCCTCTGGTCTGTCAGGGTGGTGACCAATTCTCCAATTATTTCGACAACCTTAATCGACTTCAATGTCGTGTCCTTTTAATGGCCATCAACAGGAACCAAACAACAAAATGCTTCAGCCTGACCCACCCTGTTGTTGTTGTTGTTGTTGTTGTTCCATTAACATGGTCGTTGACGAAGTCATTTATCAGAAATCAATAGAAGCAACATTAGCGCAAAAGCCATTGCATACTTCTAGGCAATGGGCAAAAGTTCTGAATGAAAAATGCCCAAAAACACAAGTGGCATGGAAACTCATTGATTTTTCTTCAACAATGCGGCAGAGGGGTGGGGGTTAGTGTTGGCAATTCTTTACTCACGCTTAAACCTTATTTATTTTGCATTTTCTTTCCCTTTCCAACTACTAATTCCACACGATTACGCAATGCTTACTTAAAGAAATTTTTTTTGGGAAATTAAATGTCGATGTGTGTGTGTGTGTGTGGGTTTGTGTGCGATTGTGTTGGTTTCATTCATTTCCTTGTCGAGAACTTTTACTTCCCCCTGTAGGACTTGAGCTTGTCGAAGCCAGCCAACCAGCCACAAAGGCGTCGTTGATGGCAACGTTGCGTATACGCAATACTTTTTATTACCACCCCACATACATATATAAATGAATAGTTTTAGGTTTGACTTTTTGCTTAAGCGGGCGTTGTGTGACCTCAACAAAGCTCTTCTAACACACCCAAAAGAATTCTCTATTCGCTTGAATGCAACTCTTGCCTTTGGCTTTGCCAATTTTGGCATTTTGTTAAATTAATTTGAGATTTCTGCTCGTTGATAAAATAGACAATACAACAACATAACATCTGGCGTTGACTTTGGCTTCTCGTTTCTGGCTTGGCCTTCACTTAATCGCCGTCGTTTGCCTATTAAGCAGATGATTTTCTTTTGTCGATTCTGTTCTGTTCAGTTCTTTTTTTTTTTGCATTGCACTGCGCGAATGGCATGGGCATTTCTGGCAGTAAGCGGTTTAAGCTGGCTACAAACTGAAAGAAACGTGAGGAGGCAGCCACATTGAAGTAAATGCGACGCAAAAGTTAACTAAGCCATTAATTGATCTATAGAAATGCTCTTTTAAATCGATTGATAACGATAGGCAATTTAATGCGAATTTTATTAAAAAGTATCTATCCAGAGGAATTCATCAAAAAATGTTGCCATCACGCAATGTTGAATTAGAGTTGGCAACTTGATGGAAACTTTATGCAGTGTAATTAAAATTGTTCAACTGTCAATTGCATGCAGAGTTGTTATCTTTATCTATTTTTATGTTTCATTCCTTGTGTTAGTATTTGTTGCCAGAGTTGCCTTTATATAGTATTTCTAATGACAGAGTTGCCATATTTATAGAATGGTATGAATACAGAATGTTTTGTTTAGAGGTCAATTATGATTTAATCTAAGTAACGATCAAATCATCCAATTGCTGGTGTCTCAGTTTGTGTTTTGACTAGAAGTTTATGTGATGTTAGAGTTGCCATCATCATGTATTAAGTTATGACAGAGTTGCCATACTAATAGAATAGTATAAACTTTTATTTGTTTAAAGGTAATGAAAACTGAAGATTTTTCCTAATTTATATAAAAGTTAATACTTTTATATGCTCTTTGTTTGTTTTAGAGTTACCTGCATTTCCTTTTTAGGGTTGCCATACTCCTGCCAAAGCCGTTAAAGATTATTTAAATTGTGTATTGTGTAACTCTACATTGAATGTTTGTCTTCTTGTATGTGACACAGAGTTGCCATCTTTTATATATTCTTTTATTGCTGTTAAATTTAGCAGTGTACGTGTTGCCCCCATTTTCCTGTTGTTTCTTCGCACTTTTTATTGATTTGCCTCATTTAATAGACACAATGAGGTCTTTATCGTTTTTTTTATTTGTTGCATTTTTCAACCATAAAAATGCTTACAAAAAGAGAAACTGAAAAGATGATGGTGAAGGGGGTGAGAGGTGAGTGGATATTTATGGCATTTTATACGCATTGCGTTTGTCGACTCTGCACTGCGAAATGTTGTAAGTCCTTGACATTTCTTTCCTTCCATCCATTCACCCACCACTCAGCATACAATAAAGTGAAAAACTTGCAAACGGAAAATGAGATAAAATAAAATCAAGCGTACGTGAAGGCATCAAAAGGATAGCACAAACGACAAATAGAAAATGGTGGGGGATCCGTGTCCTACTCACAATGTTGTAGCTATCTATATATGGCGATGTGGGGGAGATGCAACAAAGGAAACTAAAACTCAAATAACAACATGTTCTGCGGGTGCTCTATGCAGCAGCACGCTGCCTTCACGTACAGATTGAGCCAAGTGAGGAAGGAGGGGGACACAAGCAGAAGCTACCCCACATCACATGGTGGAAAATTTCAGGTCAAGGTTATGATTCTTTCTCTACCTCTCATACTCTCTCGCTCTCTCTCTTCCTCTTTCTCTCTTTCCCGCGCTGTGTAGTTTTTGCTCATTTAGTGTTGCAAGTAAAGTTGTGCATCCTTTTGTGTTCCCACTTTGCTGCAGTTTTACGCTTGAACTCAATGAGGCACATCGCCCAGCACATAATCCTTTGCATAATTTCATTTAAATCCTCTTTAGGAACTATTCCACCTGCTTATAATGCGCATAAATTTCATAGTCGAACGAGTTCTAAGAACTTTATATTGAAAGCAAATAATTATTATTTTGTTTTTACCATTCAACGCCTTCTTTTGTTTTTTATAGAAGTTCTCTATTGACATTTACATAAATCCTTGTCATATGAATCTCTTCTATTCAATTGCCAAAAAAACACGAGTCCTTGTCAACATTCAGAGTCCACAATATTTCTCTTGGCATCAGGCATCGTGCATATCATTTGAGATATATTATTTTTCTCGCTTTTTTCTTTTTTTTTTGTTTTCTGTTCTTATTTCTCTTTTGTTTATTTTTCCTATGATGAATACATTTTCAAGGCAATGTTTTATTTTCTCGTTTTTGTTGTTGTTTAGCAATCGAGTGGGGGGTAGGCCAGGCCGTGTGCTCTCAGCAGGCAAGCATTTATCCCAAGGTTTTTCCACCAAACTCTTAGCACTCGACAAAATAATACAAGAAAAAAGCACTCGGTACACTGACAGTTCTTTGGCCAACAAGAAGAAGTGTTGTATGTACCTGTGTGTGTTTGTTTGTGTGTGTGTGTGTGTGTGTGAAGACCCTTCAAACACTGTTGGGGGGCGCCACTTTATATGTACATACGTGACTTGCTTTCAAAGTCAGGGTCGTCGGCATATTATGATTATAAGCATAGAGCACATCGTTGTCAGTACTTAAGAGGGTCGTCTCTCCTTCTCCTCCTTTTTTACACTTCTAACTGGCAACCTTTGGGCCTACCTACCATCCTGTCTGTGTATATGAGTGTTACTTTCGTCATTTCATTTTAATTAAATATGTTAATTAAACATTCAGGGGTTTGTTTTTTTTCGTATACACTTAGTTATCACTCGCTGGGGAAAGAAACCCAACTATACATGCCATCATTTTATCATTTCCTCTTACACAAGCAGAACGAAATAATTCACATGTTGGACATTTGTAAAAGTGTCTACGAATGCGACACTTTGCCATTTCCAGCTAGCTGAAACTGTCATATTTCTAGGCAAAACTGTCAACTGTCAAATGGCTGTCAACAGACAAACAACAGCCGCAGTAGCATCAGCAATGACAACTACAACTAGGGGATGGCGACAGCAACAGCAACCTACTGCCTGACTAACGTTTAGAGAGACATATTACATTTTTTGTCCTCTTTCTAGCTTGACAACTAGACACAGCTATTAGGGTGACTCAATCTATATAAGCACAAGTCTTTTAACTTGCAATGCAAAACTCCTTTTTAACAAAAAACACGCCATTAAAAGTCTTTGATATAGAAGAACAAAATCATAAAGTAACAGTTAAATATAAATATAAAATTTAAAAGAATTAGGACCAAATTATTGAGATATTACAATCCTTAATAGCACTAGAAAACGAAAATGTTTCAAGTCATTCATTTATTTCTCGGTTAAGCATTAGAATGTCCTGATAACTCAACTTTAACACAAATACTTAAATGCTGACAATAGATAACATTCAAGATAAGGTAGATATCGCACAACCGATTTAAGGTTGGAGTTAACCTATCCTAACCTAGTTGAGAATAGCAAACAGACTGTTTAGAATTCTTATTTGTTTTGAAAAGAATGATGAGTAACCCAGGCTTAGAATATGTTTAGAGAACTGCAAATAAAACTGTTCTTACATTTTTATATATAATTTAATCATAGAAGGATCTAGGGGGACTCTGGGAAAGTTTTAATAATTTTTTATATTTTTCACTCGAATCTTCGAAGTAGACTTAAAAAGTAAGCAAAAATCGTAAAATTTTCGCTGAATTTTCCAAGCCAACAATTTTTACTGTCTGACGGGACAAGCACCGAAAAGAGAAGCAAGTTATACAAAATGTATATCGAATGGCTCAACACAGTTTCAAAACTTTATCCAAACTCAGATCATCGTCAAATGTGACATTTCTTTAAAGTACATAAAAAAGTATCTCCTGATTTTCTGATTACGATTCACCCTAACATTTTTCTATTATGTAGTCACGCAGCTGCTCATCAGTTTTGATAATGTTGTTGTGTTTGTGTGTCTGTTATGTAAGCTTTTAACTTCGTTTTGTGTGTGTGTGTGTTTTGTTGTGTGGCATGCAGCATGCGACAAATAGAGACTCGACAGAGATTCACCAGATTACATATTGTTTGGAATGTCTCATATCATGACTGAGTATGTTAATTAAATGTTTTTCGTTTTTTGTTTTCCCCTCCTCCACCTCCTCTATTTTGCTTCATGTTGAAATTTTGTTTAGCTTGCAACACTAGACACATGCAACACCAGCTACACCACCCACTCGACTCTATTTCCCTCTCTCTATTTCTGCCTCCCCCTACAAACTAAACAAAAAAGTTGGAATATAAAATTACAGAAAATTTGCCAATTGCTGTTTTTTTGTCAATTGAATTGAGTTGATTTTTCTGTTTTGTTTTCATAATTTTGCGTACCAATAAAAAAAAAACCCGTAAATCCCCGAAAACAAAAGCAAAAACCGATTGCTGCATGTTTGAAATATTGTTTTTTGATTGCCGCCAGCATGATGATGGCAGCAATAGCAACAAAATGGCTACATTAGCCCAAAAAAATGGCTAGCAACAACAACAGCAACAGCAACAGTGGTAACAGCAGCAACAGCAAGAACACCAGCAACAACAGCCGAGAAACATCCCAAATGCAACAGCAAACACAAAACGTCAACATAATGCCAGCTACCATAATACAGCCCGAGTACTTACTCAATAACGATCGCGGTTTATTTAAGGTTTATTGTTTTATCAAAGATTTCATTGGGTAAGTAAATGAAGAATTCTACTCGAAAAACTCGCTTAAATTAGGGCAACAGACCACGCTTTATACATTTCCTTACTAGTTTAAAGTTTTTATATCTTGGCTTAAACTAAAATTAAAAATGTCCTTGTATTAACAAACACCACTCTTAGAAAAAAAGTAGAAAAGTAGATAGATTAAGGTAACAATACCTATCTAATGAATTTCAATCAGCTGTTAAATGCCATTTTATCGACTTACTTTTTAGATAACCATTATCTTTCATAAAGCATTGAAAGTGAATTTCAAAAGAATAAGATTCGTTAAAAGTTTAGCACAAAATTGACAAGTTTCTTCATCTTATTTGTTTCACAATATTAAATTGGAAATTGATTGTACAGTTTTTAAAATCAAGTGCTTTTACATCATAATCCATCTTGGTTGTAACAATTTTTTTTTTTTTTAGAAACAACAATTATAGTTAGTGACTTGTGGCCGAACATTGATAACCAACTCCTCGTGGTCGTTCTGATCTGCCCCAATAGTTATTGGGTAAAGATCCTCATCATCTTCGTCGCCTTGTAAAATTTCACCTTGCTCATTTATGAGTACGCCAACACGTTTATAATTCATTTCCAAATCATGCTCCCAACTATCCATAATATTAACTTCTGATTCACTCAAAGACATGATAATCTTGAGATATTTTGTAAAATCTCTGCCAGCCACACGATTTAGGGTGCCTCGTAAGCCAAAGTCATCCACATTGTTTGATACATCATAGATTTTGCCCTTGAAGGCAATTAGAATTCTTCCATCAGGTCGTGTGCCATCGAAACTTTTCAATTGCTCGCGTGTTAATTTGATTGGCGGCAAAGGTGGCAACTCAACTCCTGGAATAACATTACCATTATCATCTACTGCATCGTCGTTTGTCTTCGATTGATAAATATAGACGTAGACATAGGTCAAGAGTCCAACTAAAAGTGCCAAAACAAGGCTTATCAAAGTACCCAGATCGCCGTCCTCCAACAACATGTTTGATTAAGAGGGCCAACTAAAAGAATTGTCTATTTTACAGAATTTTCCAAATTTTGTTTTGAAACGAATTTTCTTGTTTTATTTTCTTTTTAATATGTTGAATTTTGGGAATTAGTTCACTCACTGTCACTGCTGCTAGATAAACTAAAAGTTCTCGAGAAGTGGGATTGATATTTGGTGAAAAACTAAAGCAATGTCTATGTGATTAAATGTTTTCAGCATTAAATATGTCAAACGTTGTTAGGGTTGGAGTTAGAGTTGTCGCTTTGTCAAAAACACAAATTTCTTCTTAGGCTCCTGTAGTCTTTAACATGAAAATTGTTTTGTTGGCAAAAGGTGGCGGAATTACAGTCATTAAGTTGCCGCCATAATTTTCTGGTACATCAGGAGCTCGATTCTATGGGGATATCCTAAACTAGCTCTTTTTATATAGTAACCATTGTTTCTAGAGTTAAACCGATTCGGTTCCGTATTTAAACTACTTTAAAATGAGTTTTAATCATCAGTTTGAAAACAGTTAATACTAAGTACTCGCTTGCTGGCATCTTCAGGAAAGTGTTTTCCGATTAAGCTAAACATTTATTTATTTTAAATTGAATTGGCCTATCGAATGATAACAACTTGGCCTAAAACATCCTCTAATTATTGGAGAGGAAATTTCCGTATGATAACAAATACATTCAGCCAGTAAGACAGGAAGATATTTTTGATCACTGCAAATTGCCCAAATGTGATTCCTTCACTCTCAACTGAAATTTGGCTTTCGTATCGGTATATATACTTATTGTGATAACCATATGTAGCAAACTTTCGCTCTCTGGTATCAAAGCGAGTATCAAGTTGCTCAGTTTCAGTTGATATCAAATGCTTTGCCCATGGCAGGTGATAATGTCAGCAAGAATATCAGGAGCCCAGAAAATTGGAGCACAATGCCCGTCCAAGCAGATGTATATAGAAAGCGAAATGAAAAACAAAACGGCAACAGGTTGATATGATTGTTGTAGTTGCAGTTATCAGTTGATTAAATATGAATTATATGGACAAATAAAGGCACAAGTATGTACACACATACATATACACCAACAACAATGTGTGCTTAAATTTCTGTATGTGTATGTGTGTGTGAAATGAAAAATGATAAGCGCCAGTAAATAAGACGGCGACAGACAAAAAGTAAACTGAAACAGTTGACAGACATACAGGGTGTCGTTCTATAAACACAACTGTGGGAGCTCAGAAATCCACTCAGAAAGCAAAACAAAAGGCAATCAGTGCGTTTTTGTATCTGAAACAAAAGCTGAGAACTATACGGAATAAATGAAGGCAAATAGGGAAAGTTATTAACCAGAATTAAAAGTGATAACCGAAACTAGATATCTTCCAGATATAGATTACATTAAGCAGATAAATTGATAGGAGTAATTCTTCTGCGATCTGAATTTTCAGGTAAACTTTGACTCTTTTTATAGAAGTCTGCCAGATGTACCTGACAAAGGTTCAACTAAAGGTCAAAATATAATATTCTAATAAGCAAAAGTCACTAATTTAATCAATCAGAATACTTAAATTTTGAGTCTATCAAGTCTTTAAAGACCACATTAATAATTTTCGATAAAAACACAAATAAATAATGTTATCCTAGAACATTTCAAAATTCTTCAATTGTATTCATGTTTTGCACACTTGAAAAGTTTCGTACTTTAGTGAAATTCCAAAATGAATAATATACAAAACACAAAAAAATAAACTTAATTTTCTTCGATGAAAATCAAAGATTTTGCTTTCTGATTCATCTTGTTATTCTTTATTTCTGTCAATCACGCGATTGTGGAATGCGTTTCTCTCTCTTTCTCTCTGTTTATTCTCGACGATGGACGGACCCTTTGACATTTTATCTTGAAATGCCAAATTAAGCTAAAAATTCTTTTTTAATTATAAACACTTGACTGCAAATCTAAACAAGCAAAATAAGAAAATTTGCAAAATAAATTCCCACAGTCTTATGGCCATCTTTGACTCATCGCGATCATCTGGCCAGAACCAACATCAATTTTTTTTTTTGCCTAGCTAACGAAACATCATCACATCATCCACTTGACTGACGGCAAATTACCTTATAAGATCGGAGGTGTAAAACAAACAAAAAAGGGAACAATCTAAAAAGAAAATAAGGCAAAATGCTGCTTTCACACTATTTTCATTTGAAATTTTCATTGACAACATTCAGTTATTTGGTATTTTTGGTTGTGGGCCAAAAATGCATTTTTGGTGCTTGCTCTGTGTGACGTCTTTTGGCAAATAGCAAAAACGAAGAAAACTGTTTTGCAATTGCCCCAAGAAAATGTGTTTAAATTTACAAATAGAAATTTTCTCTACTTGTTGCCGTGTGCCATCTTATTTTGTGTTTCTTTTCTCTCTTTCTCTCTCTCTCTCTGTCTCTATCTTTCTCTTTGATTACAACAATTAATTAAATCAACATTTTGCGTCGTTTAATTTAAATTAACAAAATATTTACCTAGGCATAAAATATGCGCAAATTGATGGTATTGAATTACCGCACAATGATTAATTGTTATTTAACATTTTATTTCTTTACAGGTAAGCAAACAATAATGAGAAAAAATTAACGTGAAGACAAAAGAACGCGTGGGTCCCTATCACAAAAAGTCAAGTATGGTTTAGTATTAAGAGTCTGAGTAAAACTAAAAACTAAAATTGTAGCTTTAGTACAGAGAAAGACATCACAAATTGAGATATTTCCATAGTAAATCCACTAATAAATGATTCATTGTCGAGCCTGTCCACACTATTCTGACGATGTTCTCCCCATCAAGTATTTAAAAGTTGTCCACAGTTCTCACTATTACGTAAAAACATAGTCCTTTTTAGATCTTTTCAGATGTGACTTCTGACAATTACTCTTCATTGATCACACTTTTTACGCCTCACCGAAGTTTTTCCAATCTTCCTTGAGATAATCCTATAAGTATTGTCGTATTGGTCACACTAAAAAGTTGAAGTTTATCTTCAAAATAAAGTTAAAGTTAAATACCCATATCTGTTTATCCATGTGTCTAGAAAACGCACAATTTTCCACCTTTATTTGCCGTTAAATGTGACATTATTTGCCCACACATTGTTTCAAGCACAATGTTGACCAACCTATTCAGATGGCAAGATAGATATATAGTATTTTAGCACAAACCACAGACAAATATTTCTTCACATAAATATTGTTGACCCGCGATGATTGTTGCTTAATGACAGTTGTCAGTTCTATCTTCTCGGTGCTCCTCCAATCCCATTTGCTAATCCTCTCGAAAGCTTCTTGACAAACTCTGACAAACAAACGCTGATGCCTGGCTAACTAGCTGCCTAGTTGCCACCGCCTGTTTGTTTGCACAACTTGATATGGTTTCATAAGCCAGCTAGCTCTCTAGCCCCGACCGCAAATGGGTTGTGGTACTCTATTGACTGTTAATTAAAACTTTGGACAAATATTTAACTTTACGTGATGTCTGAATGTTTGTGTAAGTGCTGTAAAAATAAAGACCCGAGAATGTGACTCGAAACACCTGTTAAGCTTAACCCAAAGACACTATTAAAAGTGCCCGTAAGGTTAACTAACAATCGTAGAAATAGGACAAAAAATCAAATTCGCTTCAGAATTCGAAATAAAATGAAGATATGAAGGAAGTAGCTTGAAGAATAAAATTACAATCAGATTACGATACTTTAAATACCTTTGCCGATTCATTTAAAATAAGACATTGAGTAGACTGAGTAGATGAGAAGTATGCTTTGATTGGAATCGGATCGAAAATATATCAAACTTGATTGGCACTGGTTGAAAAATTCATTTGGATATTGTTAAAAACAATTCCGACATAAATTTTGCACATGAAAATGCTTCCTTTAGTAATGTGTAAGAAAAAATAGTATAAAATTATTATACATTTAGTATTTTCTCAATTTTAAATATATATAGGCTTTCATTTAGTTTAAATACTTGAAACTTTTAGTTGGTTAAAAAAGAGCATAAGAAATCATTTCCTTTTGCTGAAGATTACAATAAAGCAAACAGAATTATCACAACTTGCAATTTTCAGTTGCATTTGACGCCAGTTTTATATTCATTTAAAAATATTCCAAAAAATACTCCAATTCTTTGTAGTTTGATTTTCCCAGATGAGTCATATCGATGTAATTTAGATTATTATAGAATATGACTAAATAAATGACAATTCTCTGGCATTCCAAGTTTATCTAACCAAAATGCGCGCTACTATTGCAATTCAAAAGCTTATCAGAGATGAGATAAGATTTTCGCTGTTCGTTTGTTATCAGTTGACAGATGTCTGTATTTTGGCCTCTTCCTGTAGATGTTTCCCCTTTTGGTCAAGTTCAATTAAATGCCAATTAGACAAAACAAAAATCAAATTCACAATCAAGTTAGCTTGGCTAGCTACTAAAAATTTATTCTAGAAATGTGTTTAGTAAAACAAATGGGGCAATAAATTCACATAGATATTACGTATACGCGCAGGTGGCCCAAAGTGCTGTGTAATTTGCTCAAAAATACTTATTTTCTTCTCATGTGTTTTTTTCTTCTTCTTCTTCCCATTTTCTAGCCATAAAATTTTACGCTAACTCGACACTTGTCGCAAAAATTGAAATGTGAATTTTCATGCCTCGATTTTCTGCTAGGTGAAAATTTATTATTATTATAATATTCGTCAGCTGACTGAATGTTTAAAGACTTAAAATTGCATATATCATTTGAGGGCAGTTTGCACAGTTTATTGTTGATTTTATATTCAACTCATTTGCTTAAGTTTTCAAGTGGCTTATAATCAAAATCGTCTACACACGCTTTTCCTGTCAGTTTATTGGTTTTTTTTTATCACCCATTGGTAAAGGAAAAGTTGGGGTAGATATGGGTTGATAGATGTAGGAAATAAATCTTAAAGCATACATGAAGTTGTGTCTATACCCTTTAATAGTTTTATGCAAACTGTTTACCTTAATATAGAGCACTTTATAGTCGACTCTTTGACTTTGTCTTTTGTGATTTCTTCCCTCTCTTCTTGATGTCAGTGGCAGGCAACACTTAAACCAGTTTTCTGTAGTAGGTGAATTGAAATTGATTTGTTGAACAAAAGTTTTAAAGGTTGTTGAGTTTTCAAGTGCAACAAAGTGTGTAGTGAAGTGGAAAACTTTATATGGGGGTTTTTGGAAAATTTCCAACCAAAATGTGGAAGGAGAGAGAGAGAACGTTATAATAAAAAGAGATTATAGGATTTACTTTCATTTCAATTGAGTGCTTTCTATTTAAACGAGTATTAACAATTGTTGAAAATAATTAGAAAAGTTATAGACCTCAATTTAATTAGCTCTTTAGCTGAAAATATTATGATATTTAAGAAATACTCGGAGCTCTTTTTTCTTTGTGGAGAATATTTTGAAAGTAGTTAAACCAGTTTTTTGAAGTTGAATTATTAAATGAATTTATTTTCTACCCTTCTTTCTCCTAATCATTCAAATTAGCACTTCACAAGGCATTTTAAAATTTTGATTAATCGTTTTATTTTGCGTATTTATAACATTCAACATGCATGTAAATCCCGTTTTAATACCCTCGAAAGTAATACAGATAAGATATATTACCATATGTAAAACTTTCCAACAGACAGACAAATCTTATCTATCAGCAATGATTATTAACCTTGATATCAAAGGCAACCGCCTAATTAAAAATCCAAATTGTATACACATCAGCAGTTATTTGCTATAAACAAGAAGTAAATTTTTTAGAATATTTCAGATTATTTTTCTTGGTTTTGTTTATTATATTTTAAATTGAAGTCTTTCTTGATTTTCTATAACTTATTAAACCTTTATAAAATAGATTCTTATAAACAAAAGTCTTACCCTCTCTATCAGTAACTCTAGTCAGCAGTATAAAATGAAACATTGTGTACATTTTGTAAGAAGTTTCTCCAATTCTCTTTCCTATTTTCCTATTCTAAAGCGCATTTTCGCGAAAATAAGGTTACTATCGTTTTTTACTATTATTGTAAAGAATAAAGAATTGCCCAGTCAACAATTTTGTTCTTTCCCCAATCTGTTTATCTTACTCAATTGACAACTATTTCACTTGATACTTCTCCATATGAAAATGAAGTTTTCAATTACATTAGACCCACGGTTAACGCACAGATTTGGATTTCAGCATCTTGTTCGAAACGTTCATTAGGGTAAACCACAAATTTTGCAGTTAAATTGCAAGCATTTTGCAAAAAAGGATAAAACGGTCACATTGGACAGTAATATAATGTGTATTCGGGATTTCGACTGTTTCGTTGGCATTTAGGTTTCCCATTTCTTTGGTCGTTATGAGAAACTTTTTTTAGTTATGCATTCATGGTGTCCGTTTACTTAGGGTCCACTGTATTTTAGTTTTATTTATCTATTCCTCAAATTCTATTTTTCATGATCTTGACTGATAATAGTTTTTAGAGTCAAAACTGCTGTTAAAGTTCTCCAATTGACAAGTTAATCCTTCTTCCTTTCTACTTTTGTTTCTAGACATTAAAATTTACAAGTAGATAAATTTCCTTTAGATCTGATTTTACTACTGATCGATAATATAGGTTATAGACTATAAGCTACTATAATCTATCAAGCTACATAGTTGAAGCTATAGCACTTTCTGTTTCTCGTTCTGTGTCATATTACCTTCTCTTCCCTTGGCTCTGGGCCTCCATAAAAATGCTAATTATCAGACTTGTGCGATTAGATTGGCTTTTTTAGCTGATTGATAAGAGAGGGGATAGCAAAGTTCTTCATATTTGTTGTACATAGTTGTTGTTTAGTTGTAATCGTTGATGTTGTTTTGGTCGATGTGTCGCGTTATCGTTCGTCGTCGCTTGCTTATCGAAAAAAGCCAAATAAAAAACAAAAAAAAAAACTCTAATTGTTTGCTCCGAAATTCGGAACCAAAAAAGACGTCGTCGCCTCACACAATTTGTTGTTGGTTTTTTTGGCTCTCCTCTGGTGTCGCCTCCCCATCACCACTACCTTCACCCCACTCCACCCCCAAAACGCCTGTTGTCGTCGTCGTTTTTGTCGTTTTCGTCGTGAATTTGTTTTCGCCTACAACTAAAATGTATTTTTGAAAAATATTTATTGCTGCCAACGTCGTCGTGGTTGTTGCTGTTGCTGTAGCTGCTGCTGCTGTCGCTGGATTTTTAGTTGTTGTTGTCGTTGTAGTTGTTATTGCTTTTTGTTTCTTGTATGTAAAAATCAGTTTTCGATTCCGAAATTCAGTAAACAAAAACTTGTCGCCGGTGCGAGACGACGCGAGAGACGTGAAAATAAAAAAAAAGAAGAAAAAACGACAAGAAAAAAAAGCGTTTATAGATCTATAGATATTTGTTTAAACAATTTGTTATAATTTAAGTTGAATGTACGCAAGAGATACTTGTATCTGAAAGATACAAAGACGTAGACGAAGACGATGATGTTGTTGTTGGTTGTTGTTGTTGTTGCTCCCTGACCTTGTTACTGTCTGTTGATTCTTGTTGTGCCGCCGCCACGTTGCTTAAAAACGAAAATGTATTTACTTTTTGTGTGAGATAAAAATGTATCTCAACCAGCTCAGCTCGCACGCATAAATCTGGCCTAAAAATAGCAAAAATCAAACACAACACACACACACGCACACATGAAAATCTGAAAAACGAAACGAAATGAAACGAAACGAAACGCAATGAAAACAAGTAAAATACCTAGAGAGCCAAAAAATCCAACCAACAAAATTTTCAATACGATATTGGATTAGCGTATATATATATATATATATCTATGAAGATATCTGCCACATTCAAAAAATTTGGATTCGTTGTGATTAGTTCCAAATTTCGTTCTTTAAGGCTATGAATCATTTCTCATCGAGCTCTCTTTTAAACGAATGTGAAAAGTGAAATATTGCTGCAATAAATGATATATAAAACGACTTACCATATAGTATATGAATAGGATTTTATGGCCCATCGAAATGCAAGTGATTGGACGGATCTTATCTCAATAATTAGACGTTTCAATTTCACTTTGATCTAGTCCTCTTTAAGTGTTAACAAGTGCAACGATAAAGGAAAATACAAAAAAAGAAGAAACAAGTTTTATAATTCTACTGCTGCTATGAGAGATTGATTATTTTGCGACAGACAACTTAGAAAAAAGTATTGAAACAATCGACAAAAAGAATTAAGCCAAGAGGTTATAAGCTTTTGGGCAGTAAATGAATCAATTTGGCTAATAAGACTCGTAGAATTTACCAGAAGTGGAAGATAAGAAATCTAGGACTGAAGTCTATAGATTGAAAACAAAAGGTCCGACGCTTGGAAAAGTATCAGACTTTGAGCAAGATTATTACAAGATACTTGAAGACAGTTTAGAAAGAAAAGCAAAGAATATAATATAATTGCAGGTTCTTGCTTTTTACTTCTGAATTTGACAAAAAACAAAGAGTTAGCTGATGATTTCAATATAAGTAGAGTATACACAAATCATTCAATTGGCCATTTTATTAGCACACTGTGAACTAAATCACGTTTTGCATCGTTAGAAGCGAGGAGGAGATACAGATACACACATAAATATCTTCCACAATCAGCTGTCTTGTATCTATCTTTTAGCTGAATTTAATTAGTTAATATTTATTTATAGTCGCGTCTAGTAGCAGCGACTCTCCCTCTAATTCTCCTTCTCTCTCTGTGTCTGTCTGTCTCTGTCTGTAATCTCTCGTAGTAGTAGTAGTATTAGCAGTTACTCGTACTCTTTAGAATTTCATTTATAATATTAGTTCTGGCCATTCCGGCACGCGCGAATCGCAACAACAGCAACCGAAACGAAACAACGACAACAAATTATCCAGATACAAAATAAAAATTGTGTAAAAAATAACAAATAATAAATAAACAGCAAGAATTTTTCTAAATATATATATATATGTATATATTTGTATATATATTTTGTATAAATTGCTCAAGTTGAAGTGCATAATTTGTCGTTTATCATCGTCTACGTTTTTGTGTTTGTGTTTTTTTTTTTCTTCTGTGTTCGGTTTTTAATTTTTTTTTTCTCCCTTTCTCTGTGTATTTCTCGCATTATTTTCTGTTTTCTGTTTTTAGTTGTCGTTGGACCGGCTACAAAACAAATTGTTTGTTTTTTTAGCTACGCGTTTCGTTTGCCTTCTCTCCTACTCGTTGATTGAATAATAATTAACAAAAAAATACAAAAAATACAAAAACCCACAAAAGAAAAAGAAATAAAAGTTGCTACATTTATATAACAACTGCAAAAAAAAGGGGAACAAAAGAAAGAAAGAAATTAACAAAAAAAAAAGAATTGAAATAAACCGCTAAGCAACAAAAAATTGTGCCAAAAATATTACAAAAACCAAAAAGTTGTGAAACCTCTTTTTTTCCATCAAAATGCTTAAATATCCCCGCACCTCTTCATCAACCTCGTCGGGCTATTTTGATGATGATGAGTCCCTAATGAATCCCTATCAACAATCTCCCCCCTCATCGCCGCAATGTGTGCCACAATATCTAGAACGTCATATGGTGCGAATGTTCAGCACTGAAGTTGACAAGTAAGTCAAAAGACCTTGACATTTCCATCATGATCATCATCATCATCATCATCATCAACCGGAACATCATTATCACAAAACAGATGAAAATCCCCCACCAACCCATAACTGATTTGAATACCAAATTTTCGATGAGATTTATGCCTAAGGCCATTAAATTTTCTAGCATTTCCAGTCCGTCCTCTCTTTGCAATTAGCATATCAAATTTACCGACTTTTGCATATGCATTTCATCTAAAACAATTCATACACAAAGCGAATAGATTGCTTTAGCTGCAACTAAAGTTTGCAATTCGGATGACATAAGTGAAGCTATGGGGGCGGTGAGGTGAGGAAAAAAAATCTCGCATTCCATTTGATTAAAGGGTCTTATGTGAAAAATTGTTTCTTATACAAAGTTTTGTATTAAATAAAACTGAATAGTTTATCCGTTGAACTTTGGCGGATCTAGGACTGTGAAATAGGGGACATTTACCCCTTAAAGTATGCAATTACCTGGAGAAGTATTCCTTATATCGTCTACCTGGTAACCTAAAAATTGTCTACAAGCAATTACCTTCTCGCTCACTTTACTTCCTCTAGATCCGCCTATGAAAAATGTTTTTCGTAATATGTGATATACTAAACCGATCTAACTAAGACCAAAAAGAAGAACGAACCGACAAAGAAATGGACGAAAGGACACAACGTTCAAGAATTGAGAATACAACAATATTATATGTTTAAAGATGCTTCCTTCTTTGCGCTAGACATAGTCTAACCAATATAAGGATACCCTATTTTTCTATGACAAAGATATAAGACTATAAAAGTTATACGAATAGGGAAGATATAAGAAAAAGAAAAATATAGGAAAGACGTTTTGAAATAAGTGCTCATAAATACTTCTTTAAAAGAAATCTATTAAATTTTTAGCATATAAGAAACTTAAGTTTTATATTTCTGTTGTAAAACATTATTTAAAATTTATTTTGTGGGGTTTTTTAGTAGCTTGGAAATGACTCTTTGTTGAGTTTTAATAACTCAAAATAATCGATACAACATTGAAATACATTGTCTTCCAATAAGTGCAAAACGTTTTCAAAAACCAGTAAGCTCAGAAGTTCTCTCTATCAGCCAGCTACTAACCGGGCCTTCTCCTCATAAACTGGCAGAACTAAATCAACTGAAAATCATTTTACTATATCACAATGTTAAGAATTAAAACGTCTTATATATGGAATAAACAGACAGTAATGTGTCAGAGTTGTAGAAACAAGTGTTGTTTGCATTTTCTTGTTTGTGTTTATGCGAATGATTATTACAAAATGATTTTCCAAAACTGTTTTGCATAATTAAACAAAAATGCAAATGTGCAACTCGTTTTGGAAAATGTGAATAAAATGCAAAAGATGCAAAATCAATTTAGAACGCAGAGAGAAGCGCGAGACAGCAAAAGCAATGCATTTTATAGGAATATCTCTCCCCTCCCTCCCTACCACCCAAATCAATCCATTTCCACCCGTCGAGTGGCACAGCCCCTGCCCCTTTTTCATTTAAAGTGTGTGGGTGGGTGGCTTGTGTTTGTTTTAATGGCCACGCGCGCACATGTGCGCCACCCTGCCCCTTCCCCACTCTCTCTCCCTCTTTCTGTTTCTGGCTGTAGTGCAACAAATGGATGAGATGATGTAGGATGGGATGGGTTTGTTGTGTTGTGTTGGGAGGGGGCTGGGTTAAACGGGTCATTTGTGGGACTTGTCACTTGACGATTTCATTAAGCATTGCAATTGCATATTGCCACACACAAAGAGTAAGTAGAGGAGAAGGAGTAGGCAGGGGGGAATATAGTATTTAAATGTGCCAAATGCAGTCAAGCAGATTCTTGAGCATTGTATACACATGAACGGATGTCGTTGAATAATTTTTCAGGTGGCCAAGTGGCATTCAAATTAAGAGTTTTAACCTATTGAATTATTTAATTTTCAATTAAATACAAAATCATGATATAAAGTGCAATTAATAGGCATATGGCGTGCCCATTAGAAGATATTCCAACAACGAAAGTAAATCCTTAAGAAACTAGTATCAGAATATTCTCAGTTTGTTAATAAAATCCGAAATTACATATTTGAAAAGCTTTTACTTTGGGCTATCAATTCCCAGAAGCATTTTTCATTATGAAGTTGACCTATAGGGACAAGACGAACATTAACCAAAAGGATAATAGTCCCTTTGGTCAACATTTATATACATTTATAGTTATTGAACCATAAATTTGTCTCATATGTTTAGATATTGATTTTAAGGTTTGAAGTTCATAACAAATCAGAGATGTTTTAAGATTTAAGTTTTGTTGATTATAATGATCTGCTAAAACGTGTTTATTGTCTTCTCGACAATATTAACCTTATGCAATCACAAAGTCCTTCTTTCCAATGGTATAAAAGTGTTTTAGGGGCTCGACTTATCTACCTTACATCCTTTTCAAGGCGTAAAATTAACAAAACTTTTATTTTTGCAAAACTTTAGTGTTAAAATTCTCATTTTAAGAGTTGTTAAATTTTTGGTAAGTTAACAAAACAAAGTCGTGCGAAAGAGGAGCTAATTTGCTTAGAGTTAATCATAATAATCAAAAAGAAAACTTTTGTAATAATTAACGAAAGTCTTTTTGGGGATCTACTTGTTTCTTTTGAGATGCTTTTAAAGTCGGGAGTTTAATTCCTAAATTTGTGAATAAATTGTTACAAATTTGAAGTCATTATTTAAATCCAGTGTAAGCCAAATTGGTCTACGTGGTGGTAAAACCTAATTAAGAGCACAGAAGTTTCAACTATTATCGCACTCCATCTTGAAGTCAGAAATTTGGTTTTGTTTTTCTACTTTTTCGTTTACGCTGTCTCTAGGCGCATTTGACAATGTCTAATGAGTTATTCTGGACACGCGATTTCTTTGTTAGTTAGTTAGTTTTGTCTTCGAACGCCCACAATGTAAGACTAATGTGACAAATGGTGATTAGCGGCAGGTTTTTCCTTTAATATCAATGAACTGACTTGAACTCTCTCTCTAGTTGGATGAGAGAAACTTTCAGCAACTTCAGACGAAGGGGGGAGAAAAAAATATGCTGCTAACTAACCCAACTCGGCAGCAGCAGCAACAACAATAACAACAAATACAACGTCAACATTGAGAACTTTATCACGCCACGCCCCACACCAGACCAGCCCCCATTGACTATACAAACAACACGGAGTAGAACTTTGTGTTTTGTGTCAACGGCTCAAAAGGTAAATGCACCGCCCAGTGGAAAAAAGGCCGACGCCGCTGATGAACTTTGACCTTTTTCTACTACTAAACCTTAAGAGGGTGTGAGGGCAGGAAAAATATAGAATGAGAAAACTAGAGGAAAACCATAGACACCAGAGAAAGAGGCAGAGGAACAGTGTGTAAAAGTGCTTTCAAGTGGAAAACCGGCGTGAAAATTTCAGCACATGTTGTTGTTGCGGTTCCATGGTTTTTCAAAATGTTACATATATATATCGATATAGCTAGATTTTATTTTTATATCTATATATGCATGTGTGTGTGTGTGTACGTATATCGAATATTGATTAAAGTTATTTTTAATCGAAAGCAATGTTCCTCGATTTGTATAGAAAAACTAAATAAAACTTGGGTCAAAGAAACTAAATAGAGAAAGTTCTTATTGTCATTCCTGAGGTCATTTATCCCTCTCATGTTCTTTGATAATTATTTCTTTATTGGAAATTATCTAAAACAAGTCGATAAAAGAACATTCTAAAGTATAACTAATGTTGAACTTGCTTTAAACTTTCGATAAAAAAAGATTTTTAAAGAAGTTTTTTCTTCTTTCTGCTGCTTTTTCATTAACCTTATGTACATTTTTTTTAGTCGAACACAAAAGATTTCAATTATTGCCAACAATTTGATGACTCCTCTCCCGTTCTTGACAGTTAACTACACTACCCCTTACCCCCACATACCCCTCTGACACTTTTTTTGTGTTGTCTCTTACCTTTCTCTACAACAGGTTTATTATAACTTAACCTTGACATTTTTGGCAATGTCAAATTTTTGATAATGATAAATTAAATTAAATACCAATTAATTTTTTGTGAAATATTAATTAAGCAGGCAGATGATGATGATGAGGATGGGGAGGAGGAGGAAAGCAAGAGGCAGGCATAAATCTTCATTCGCATGGAACAATGAAAAACTGAAAAAAATTCCAAGGTAAATTGCCAAGTGAAAATGTGGCGCCAACACAGTTTCTGTTGTAACCCAGCGGGCCATAATCAGGTGGAGGCATCCACGGCGCCAGTGGGAAGTGAAGATTTAGAGAGGAAGAGAGAGAGAGGAAACGGTGGAGGTGGAGGAGATGGAAACTTTTGTTGCTTAAAATGGGCCATGTGTTTTTCGATTAATGAAAAATCATGAAAAACAACACAGAAAAACTATAACCAAGAGTATGTATGGCAAGGTCAAAGGTGGATTAAGTTCTGATAAAACTAAAATGTACTAAAATTGTTTATTGCCAAATAACAATTTTCATTTATTATTTCTCAGAAGGTATAGGCTTTATGTTGGATTACTATATTCTGCTAGTTTAATGTGTTATTATTTTGTTATCAAGTCGCTCTAGTGTTGACAAACACGGAATGTCTTTTAAAGTTAATTATCACTAGAAACAGCTTTATTTTCAACAGCTTCAGCTTGAGCTTCAGATCTTATACATATGTATATGTATCTTAGTGTATCTTTCTTTTTATTTCAGTGTTGAAAAGATCGATAGCTTTAAAGTTTCTCAATACTGAAATGAATTTCGTTCAAGCGATACATTGATAATTTTAAATATCAAAGAAGCTAACTTCGGCTATGCCGAAGTTTATATACCCTTGCAGTATACTTGGCAATAATATTTTTCCTTTTTGAAATTTCTTTCCCTGCAACTCAATTCATCAATACACAAACAAAATATTATTTCTCTTTTTACCACAAGTTTTTCTTCTTCCATCATTTTCTAAGCAAAGCACGGCACGCATACACATACAGTTCATGTAGCGTTGCGTCTGTGTGTGTATGCGTGTGCTCTGTTGATTTGATGATGGCAGTAGTAGGCAGCAAGCAGCGCTGCCGGCAGCGTTTGAACCGATTTATATTGACTGTAACTTGTGTTCTATTTATCGGATCAGATTCAAATTTTGGGATCTGAGATTTTATATCTATTACTATCATATTGGTAAATTTCATGGGGATACTCCAATTTTTGCAAAAATGTTTCTTCTAGAGCTATATGATATAGTGGTCCGATCCCAAAGATTTTCATACTTTATCTCACCCGGGTAAAAAAAAGCTCCCAAAAAAAATTTCATCCCGATAGCTCTTAAGATGGCTGAGTAAAACGCGTACGCACCGACGGACAGACGGACAGACGGACAGACGGACATGGCTATATCGACTTAGCTTCTCATGCTGATCAAGAATATATATACTTTATGGGGTCGGAAACGTCTCCTTCTGTGCGTTACAAACATCTGACCAATTTTATAATACCCTCTGCAAGGGTATAAAAATTAACTGAATATATCCTTATTTGCCAAGAGTATACAAAGATAACATTTTTCAGGCCTACAGCAAACGCAAACAGATGGTTTTATATATATACACCATATTTTACCTATATGTATGTGTATCTGTGTATCTACACATGTTTAGTAACGCACATGCAAATTAGATTGACCATGAAAAAGTGTTTTCGCTTCGCGAGTTGTGTTTATGTCTGGCCAAAATACACAGATATTTTTACCCGTAAACATATATTTTTCAGGTGTTCACACCGCAAGAAAAGAAGCAACGAAGCACAAAAGCGAAAAGCAAAATGTTGAGCATTAACAATTTAACAATTTTATTTTCTTAATTATTAAATTTTAATAACCGCAATAAATTTATTAGACCGTCATGGGGAATTAAGAATGAAATGAATTTTCCAAATTGTCGCTGAAAAATTCAAATAAAAATGTATGCGGAAAATTCATTAAGGCTACTGCCAAAGACGTCATTTGATTAAATCGCCAACGTTTTAGTTCATTAAGCTATTTCATTTCTATATTGAAATCGTGCAAAAATAATGTGATAATAAAAGGATGTAGAGGATGAACATTTATGAGCTTAAAGAGCTTAGAGATTGGGTTATTTTTCTGAAAGATGAACTAACTTTTGAACAAACGCAAAGAAAAGTTCAAATAATTGAGTTCTTACTGTCGCTTACTTTGTTAAATATTACAACATTTTTCTCTTACCTTAAAAAGTTACTGCGCAAATCACTTGATTCTTTAAGGAACTGAAAATTTAAAGGCAATAATTTCCTTATCCAAACAATTTCCTGCACTTTGATCTGAAAGTCGTTTCCACCGCTCCTTGAAAGGTCTATTAAAACGCTAAGCTGAACAAAAACAAAAGACACATCGTTGTCTTTGCCAAAGTAAGTAAGCTTGCGTTTGTTCTCAGTTCCATAGTGTTTAGTGTTAGTGATAATAATATATTGATTTGATTACACAAACACGTTTAAACATTTGCATATGACTTGAGTTTTTACATTACAAGATTAACTCGGACTTGGTTGGTTGCCTGCCGCCTTGGCTGCACGTGAACCATGGATGATAGGAGCGGCAGATGTGTTTCTATAACTATTAAAATGACTGTTCGAGGTGGGTTTGAGGGGTTGAACGGGGGGGCATTATACTACGTGCCTTGCTAGCGATTTATTTACTAGCTAGCTGCTTGCGGTCAAAGTCATAAATATATATACTATATGTATATATATATATGTATATGGATTTAATAATGCTAAAACGTTCCGTAAGACGACTGATGATTTTGCATTTTTCTATCGCATCAGGGTTCGTCACTTTAAGAAAAGAAATCTATATCAAGTAAAACGTAAACTTTTTAATAATAATTCATTGAACATTTTTTTTCGTTCCAACAAAAGTCAAAGTTTTCAAACGACCGTCCTTTAATCCTGGTCAAAAGGATATTTAAAGGATATTGTCGCTTATATGGGAATATATGCAAAAACTCGCAGTTTTAATGAAAATCAGTGTTGGCAAACGCCCAGAAAACGTTAGATTTTCTATTCAATTTGTTTTAAAGTTAATCCAGTTTTTTAAGAGAAAATACTAATTATCGCACATTTTCCATTTACAATTATTACATTGAATACCCCTAACAAGAATATTTGCTTTCTATTAACCAAGACGCCAAGCTGTCTGCGCCTTCTAATCCACTTAGTGACCATAACGACCAACATTCAATATACAAAAGGTGCGTCCTATATGACAACCTTAAGCTGGGTTTTTCTTCTTTTTGTGGTGCCCATGATGTCATCTTTTTGGGGTTTTTCACTCATAATTAATGGGGAAAAATGACTCAGAATGACATTGAAAATTCTTTGCAGGTCGCGGCTTCCTTTGCAACGAACTCTTTTTTGTTGCTGGTCAAATCGTACACCAAAAACCGAGCAGAAACTGACTGATTATATTTTGTTTTTTGTGTAAATATTTCACTTTTATCTTTGCCGTTTTTATGAGTCAATTAAAAAGCAAATAATACGCACAGAGCAAACATTTCATGTTCGGCTATGGGGCAAATGACGTCAACTGTGTCTTTCGTCTACAACAAAATATCGAGAAACAAAAGTGTTGAAAGATTTATGTACTTTATGAAGACGACAGATCGCTAATACGAGAGCGAAAGAGACAGATGGTGATGAAAGTGCTGTCTCTGTTTTAGATTTTCAACAACATTTATGTTTGGTTGTCAACGTTTTAAGAGATATGAAAAATAATGACAGACACATTCTTTCATATTTTTTGTTCAACGAGTTTATGTACTTAGTCTAGCAATGCCAATCAAAATTCAAAAAGGAGTACTCTAAAGATTCCACTGCGTAATTTTGCCAAAAATTTCTTATGACTGAAAGGTCTGCATATAGTTTTAAAGTTTCCATAAGTTCACTTCATATGTGAAACCCTATAAAGAAGTTTCTTGAAATAACTGAGAGTGTTTTAATAATAAACCTCGATATATTTTTAATAAACCTTTAGAAATTCCCAAAAATTATGCTCTAAAATAACTCAAAATGGGGGAATAAATTATTTCCCGCAAAATTTTAACGGCCTCTTCAGATAAGGCGGATTTTAAGTTCTTGTTAGTCTTTTTTGTAGTTTTTTTGTTTTCTTTATGTATTATTTATTTTATCAATTCACATCTGGACGCGAGACACAACAAAGATGACGACAATGCGTCAGTCATGCGTGAGAGAAAGGAAGAGATACAAAAAAAGTTAAATGTTTAAAAATAAAGATTTCAAATTAATCATTCCCTAACCGAAGTACTTATTATCTTAAAAATATAGAAGCAGATATTCAAATTTTGTGGGGTCATAGATTGAATAGGTTTCATTGAATAGATTTCAAGATCAAAATCTTTTACTTTTTGAATATACAGTAGTTACTTTGGATATTCCTGGAAATTAATAAAAAATTAATTTCTTTAGCACATAGTCATTTTAGATCTATTAAATAAGCCATAATATGTAGTTGGCTTTTGTTTGAATTCAAACCGAATTTATAAACACATAATCTTTGCTTGGGTTAGAGTATCATGATAGGCCTAATTAACGTTTACCTTTTTTGTGTGTTTATTGTGCAAAATTAATGGCAGACAAAAGCGTGACTAAAGCATTTTTGGGATTTTGTATTTGGCACTCTTGAAATGAATCAATTAAACCATAAAAACGAAAAGTATGGCAAAAATTCAAGAAAATTTCCAATAGGTTGGGCTGGGCATACATATATTTGTTTGTTGTTTTTGTGCTTTTCACTTCCTCCCACATGCAATGTCAATGTCAAAATTAACGTGCCGCGATGTAATTAATGTTAAAATATGTCCAGAGGTCAAAGGTTGAACTTGGCGTGAGTTTTAGTGTTTTGCTCCTCGTAAGTTAGTTTGTGGTTAAAAAAAAATGCCTTTCGCTTTTCATCGACTGCCTAAAAAAAATGCCCAATGCCGCCTAATGAAGGTGCTTAAGTTGAGTTAATATGAACGAACATGCAATACCCTCTATCACTTTGTGAATGACCTTTTCAGTAATGATATCGAAACATCATTTGGTAATGTTCATACCTCGTATAGTTGAATAATTTACAGGGTATTGAAAAAGGAAAGTTTAAACTCCAAGAAAACTCACGATTTTTAAGTCTAATGTCTTGAGTTTCATAACATTAATGTGAAAAACAATAGCTGGAAATGTCTCATTGTCTTTGTGCAGCTTATGCGGCGGTTTCTTGTTTTTCTTTTGCCTTCCTTCACATCCCGTTCACCTCTTCCTTTTGTCCTCTCTAATGGCTTGCCTCTACCTCTTCTGCACAATGTTGTTGCCAAGTTGAGATTTGTTTACCAAGTTTGAATTGTTTTTTTGCTTTTCGTTTCGCATATTTTTGTGTTTTTCGTGGTGCTGCTGCTTTTGCTAATTGTTGAGGCGTGGCTGTTCCTCTCGATGATGTTTTGTGCGAAAAATCAACAGCCTTAACAGCTGTTTACAGCCCAATAAAAATAACACCAACAACCACATTGAGCATTCTCATTAGCAACCTTTTTTTCAGGGCTTGGTTATACTATATACTATATAGACTCTTTTACCCCTCCCCAATTCACATTGTGACAAAAATAATTCATTTGTTATTAACTTTTTTATACTTATACGGTTTGTTTAACAAATTTACATTAATCTTTAAGACAGATCTCTGTAGGATTCTTGCATCAGCAGAATATTTGTAAGATTCAAATAAAATGATTCATTGAAAAATCATTAATCAATCTTTTGATAAAGTTATTCTATACATGGCCAATAAGGGAGTGGCCTAAGGTTGTTATATGATCTTAAAATTTCATTAATGATCTTTCAATTTCTCTGATGATCTGTCGTGATAACAGTAAATCGAATCGATCAAGTATTTAAAAGATCTATAAATAATTCTTCGTAGATCTTTTCATTCCTTTTTGCAGCTTCAACAATTTTGAATTTTCTTCTAAAGAAAACAAGGTCAAGTTTAAATTTCAAGAGATCCCTTTGCTCATTTTACCCCATTGAAAGCATTTCCTAATTCATAAATATTAGCTACTTTCCTTTTAATGAGAAGTGACTTAAACTGTTTTATGTAACCGTAACATGTTTAAATCTTAAATTGGTTTTCATTGCTTAATCGATGCGCAATTTACACTTTGTAAGTAGTTGTTTAATTCTTTAATAATTTTCGCTATTTAAAGTTATTTGTCTTTCGTATACACTTGGCCATTAATCAACTTGATGATCGACCATTTGAACAATATTATTGCTTCATCGTCATCGTCGTCGTCGTCGTTTCTTAATTTCTTTTCCTCTGTTTAGTTTTTTTTTTTTTTTTGCTGTATCTTTTCATTTTTATGGCGTGACCGACAACAATTTTCTTTCTCCTTCTCCTAAGCATAGTTAAGTTTTTGATGTGGTTTCGAAATTGTGTTTAGGTACTGTGGCAAAAGACATAAAAATAACACCAGCACAACATAAACAAGTCCCACAATTGATTCAAATGGTGTCGCCTGTGCATTACCGTGTAGCAATTCAAAATAAAATTAGCAACAAATTTCCCAGTTTAATTCGAATCCCATTCAAATTCATTCTTGTGGAAAGAAGTGGGCTCACTACGTTGCCGACTAACTGAAAGAAGTGTTTTGTACAAGGTCCTTGCAATGGTTCTAAGTTCCATTCTGCAATTTGAAAGTAATTAAAAAACTTGTTCGTCCTTTTTTCACTATTTTGCTTAAACAAAATTTAATAGTGAAATCTCTTAAAGATTAAGATGTTAGCTGTATACCCTTCTACACTACGTTTGCGAGTGCGGGGTAAAGAAAACATTTCGGAAAGCTTTACCGGAAGCTTTGCCGCAAAATTACATTTTGTGTTGAAGTGAAAATTGAATTTTCCAAATCAAATAAAAAAAATCAAATTAAATAACCACATTTCTTCTTCTTTTCGTTGCAGGTGAGTTCAAATGCTACAGTAAATGTAAATGTATGGGTAAGACTTATGGCTAAAGGACGATAACGAACGGTTTCCTGGAGCAGTAGAGCTTTCTGAATCAAATCAGCTGATTTTCTTAGGTCTAAGCGAATTATGCTTAGACTGTTTCTCCTTCCCTGTTTGGGGGTGGTTGAAGTTTCTTCAATTGAAGCTTCCAACGTGGCACTTGCAAGAGTGGGTGAGAGAGGGACGTAGTTAGAATCATCTCTGCCGTGTTGTTGTTGATGCTGCAACGCTTGATTGAATCGTGAAAAAGTTCTGTGCTGACAAACGGTTTCTCTCTCTCTCACGCCCTCTCTGTCATTCAGCGCTGAACAAAAGCTTTGCACAAAAGCAGCCATATTGCTTTTTCGCTTGCCTTTGTGCAATCATATGTATGTGTGTGAGAGAGAGTGTGTGTGTGTGTGTGTCTCTCTCTCTCTCTCTCTCTCCAGTACCTGCTTTGTATGTGGGTGAGGGAGCGGACGCAACAGCAGACCAACTCTTTTTTATCTTTGTTGTTGCAGGAAATTTGTTATTCTTCTTCTTTCCCTTGTTTGTTTATTTTTCATGCATTTTTTCCGTGTTTGTTTGCTTTTTCACAATGAGCAAAAACAGTATCAAACAAAGCGGGGGAGGAAAAAAGACCGTTGCCACGCGCTTTAGGGAATATTTCAATTTAAAGATGGACTCTCGATGCAACAACAAAGGGCCGCGGTACGCAAAAGTCTACAGTGAAAACTATTGAACTGAAATTATCAACAGAAACTATATAACTTCTTACTTAAGAAAGATCAAACAAAAAATTGGTGTGAAATAATTATAGTAAAATATAACAATTGTTTTCAATTGCAACTCTAAGCTTCCACTTGACACCTTAGTCAAATGCTTTTCGACAGAATTTTCCAATCCTTCCTTAGAACTCATTCGTAGAGAAGTGTCTCAGTCGATGTAAAAGGTGTTCACTGTAGAAATGATATGTTGTTTTTTATAATTTTTCTTTGTACATGGCAGTTAATAGCTTTCCCTTTATGCTGCCTGTTTGTTGTTTTTATTGTTTTGTTACTGGTGGTGGTCCCAGGGCTCAAAGTGCTCTTACACGCCTCTTTCTAAGCTTTACTTTGTCCCTTCCACCCAGCAACAAAACAATAGCAACAGTAGCCACTGACTCTCTCTCTCTCCATTTTATTCGCTCTCTCTTCGTTTGTCGGCGCTCCATTTGAAACTTCAAAAAGCTAATGTAACCTGGTTACTTGATGTTGTTGTTTTTGCTGCTGCTGCACTGCGAGAGAGAGAGAGAGAGAGCTGAAACAGCAGCGGCAACCGAAAATGCCAGCGTCGTCGTCGTGTCGTCAACATTTTCAGTTATGTTGAGGAGCTTGGCAGCAAACATACGATAAAATCCCAACAACACCACACACACATATCAAGAGAGAGAGAGAGAAAAGAAAATTTTGGAAAAAAAATGAAATAATTAATTTTAAATTATTTGTATTGCTTGTTCATTATTTTGTTGCTGAAAAAATTTGTTACCATATTTGTTTTGTGTGCGTGTGTGTGCATGTGAAGAAAAAAACAAGAGTGTAGTGCAAAATTTGTTGAAAAACATAAAACAAAAGAAGAAGAAACCCAAAAGGGGCAAACGGAAAAAAAAACCATCCATCCGCGCGCATTTTTACATTTTCACTCATTTGAGTGTGTGTGAGAGAGCAAAAAGAGAGAGGAAGTTGCTGAATAACCACAAATACAAAAGCATTCAGCTGAATCACAGCAAATACATTGCGAGAGAGTGAGAGTGTGTGCCAGAGAGAAAAGTTTCAAAGAGAGCGTACCAAGAGCTTCCCTCTCCATATCATCAGTATTATGTTGTTTTTTTGTTCGGTTTTTCGTTTAAAAGTTTAGCAATTTTTTAATGTTTTTTTTATGTTGCGTTAATGTTGTTTATTTTGTGTTTCTGCGAAAAGACAATCAAATATAATTAAAACTGAAACATATCAGATTCTTGTTGTTTATTGCTTGTCGTGTAACGGTACTTAGAAAGAAACTATGAAAACGGAATCAAGCTCAACTAATAATATTAACAATAACAATAATAGCAATAAAATGGATTTTGATATGTATCCCAGCATATCGGGTAAACAGCAACAGGATCCCGTTAGGGAGGTTGTTATGAAATATATCGATTATTTTCTACCAGAGTGAGTAATGCCAAACCGATAACAGAACGATTAATTTAAATAAAATGCATACAAAACATGGCTAAAACCAGTAGTCAATCTCTGTTAGCACTGCGATAAGATTAAAAGTTATTTTCTCTGTTTACGACTTTATTATTCCCTCATTTTAATGACTTAACGACTTAACAGATCTGGATATAGCATCTTAAAATATTAATACAATGTAGTTTCTGTGTTAATTATAGTTGAAATTCGTTACTTTTCGATATATATCCATAATCTGCTTCTTCTCATTAAAAAATTTTGAGATATTGAAACTCAAGTTTGCTCTATATAGTACTACTTAAACCAAATTTCGTGTTGATATGTTTAATTTAGAGGCTTAAGATTAGGAAGTAACTTTCTTCCGAAACTAGATTTACTTTTAATATTCATATATTACTATATATACATTTACATACATACTGATATCAAAATTTATTCAACCAACTAGTAAGACACGGTTCTAAAAGTAAACTGGCTCTTGACCAAATGGATTTCCCTCAATAGATATGGCTTAATCACTATTTCCTTGCCACTTTAGATACTTGTTAAGTGACTTGAGTGTCCTTTGAAGTGCATTCACCTGCATTTATCATTCTAACTGAGATTACTTGATGAACGTTTTGTTTTTTTCATTAGAATCTATATCTTTTGCTGTTATCACATAATAATTTTTAATGTTTGATTTAGCTTTTTCAATTAGCTTTCTAGTCGCCATTATCTTCACACCTTGAAGTCAATTTTCTCAGCTGGTTGCCATGCCGATCAGATGAGATATATGCCATATATATATATGTATATCAGCGTGTGGGCTGTTTAGTCTGCTAATTGGGTTGTTTAGTTCAATTGTTATTGATCTATATTTATAACGTCTAGTTTTTGTTTAGAGTTTTTTATTTTTGTTGTCTTAGTTTTTTTCCAGTGAACTTTCACATAAATTTACTAAAATTAGACCTCAGAGTGAGTCAACTTGGCTCAATCGTTTGTCAATTGAGTAAGGCGATATTTATAAAGATTTGTTTTTACAGGTTTTGTTTTTCTTTGGCACAGTTATATAGTTAGTTGATAGGTTTACACATATGTATATATAATCTCTCCACTGACTTGGCTTCCTGTGTGAGCGCGCTCTTACATCATACAAGAAGGAAAAAACAACAAAAAATTTGCTACTATGCCGCCGCCTGACCTCATTCAATGGTCGGTTTCCTCTAAACCGTTACACACACCACATAGTCCATGTCCAGTTCCAGTTAGGCAACTTGTTGCACATTATGTGGGATTGGATTGTAGGAACGCAATGGAATGATGGCTGGCTGGCTAGCTGGCCAAGGAGGAGGATGCCACGCGCCGTTTACTTTTTGAAGCCTGCCAAGTTTGGCGACATTTCTTATAGACACTTTAAGGCTTCCTCCTTCTCTTTGACCATCGGTGTACGATATACTACAAAAATGTCTATACATACATATGTATGTGTGTATAAAACCGGTCTGGCTTCTCTTTACTTGGCTGTTTTGTTGTTTTCTGTCTCGGCCGATTTCGGTACATTGAAAACCCTTTTTTGCTGTTGTTGGCGGTTTTTTTTCCTCTCTCCCTGTGCCTTTTCTTTTTGTGTTATTTTTGGTTACTTTTATTTATTTCATTTCATTTAATGCCTTTTTTTTTTTTTGTATTATTATGATTTCTTAATTGGGTCAGGGACAAAAAAATAAAAATCATTTTCATATAGTTGCAGATCTCTTTGTTAGTCGTCCATGAAATGGGACGGGAATTGTTTGTTGTCTCTGTGCAGTTTGCATTCTTTGTTCTAGAATATTAATAATATTTAATCATCTGCAAATGCAATCATATTAGATAATTATACTTAACCTTCAAATTACTCTTTGTTATTTTAGTTAAAGGTTACATAAGGATTGCTTATTTGTTATGAATGTTTTGTTAGTAATAAGTGATAACTAAATGTGCTAAAACAGGAATTGGTCGTCTGCCAGAGTTTGACCTTAATTTTCAACTCTTTCATTTAGCTTGCCAGTGTATTGAAGTACTTCTGGATACCTTAATCTGCCTCAGATCGGCATTCACAGTTATAGAGTAGTGATATGTCATCAGCTTAGGTAGCAAAAAAAGACTTCCTAGAAGTCAGTTTGCAAAACTTATGATTTTGGCTTATAATTAAGACTACAAACCCAGTTTATAAACCTAAAAGTTGTAAATCGTGGGATATCTTTAATCAAAGTCATCGTACAACTTATTGCTTAACTATCTCGATTGAAGATAGAGTTGAAGTTTTATAGAAGGATTAGTCCATGCCTCCATTGATTGTTGTAGTAAAATGATTAAAAATATTGTTCAACTTTAAATATCAGAAATATAATACGATCTGCTTTATTTGTATTCTCTGTAAAAAAAGCAAACATCAAATTTCATGAAAGAAAAGCTCTTCATTTCATCAGGAACTTTGCTTTTCATAGAAATTATCAATAACAATTACAAATAATGACTCACTCATTCTACTAACTGACTTGAGGGTTTAGCTAATTTAACGTTAAGGGCTCTTTGCTATTCTCTAAAATTTTGTACGTAGTAATGCGATAAGTCATTTCTCATTATGCAGAGTTGGTTTTGTTTACTTCCTGTCTCATATTGCCGATTTGATGACGACTTCCTTAAGTCATAAGAAAACATTGTTCGTTTTCATCATTTGAAAAACTTTTCAACAAAATAATGCAAAATAAATAAACACTTGCAAGGGAGCAACATCTGTAAAGGGTGTGGTGGAGAGGAGGGGAAAATGAGCTCTCAAGTAGATGGGAAAATATGTGTAATGTGCCAACACATCATAACACAGTTTCTTGAAGTTCTGTCTCTTTTTTATTTTTCGCTGAGCAAGCTTCTTCAGTGTTTTGTTTGCTTTTTCTTCTTCTTCTTCTTGTCATGACAGCAAAATACCAAGTCAAAATGCTGGAATAAACGTTTTCCAGAATTGCGACGATGGGAATTAAAGATGGCCCATATACCCTTTGGTAGTACTAAAACTTCAATATCCGCAAGTTTTGAATTTCGGAAACGCGCATTCTATGTATGTATATATATATTTAGATAGACAAATGCCAAAGATCTAGGGGTTCAGACTGGCAATTGGCCAAAATAGACTTTAGAAGCTGCTTAATCGAACTGCTTTCGGGCCAATTGGCATGTAATTGAAAATTTCTTTATGTAAAACTAGAAGCAAATTGTAGAACGTCATTGCCAAATGAGGCGCCAGTTGAATCCAAATCAACGGCATGTGGCATATAAGAAGGAGAGATAGAAATGGTGGCATGTGTGCAATAAAATGCGATTATTTTGAAAACGATCCCTCTGTGACATATGCAGATTTGTAGGAGCAATATTCATTAGCATTGACTAAAAATTAAAAATTTTTAGAATTCACATCTTTACCTCTCTTTCTCTCTTATAAGAGGATCTATTATTGATCCATTTCTAACAGAAAATATTTGATTTAAACTCCTTTAAACAGTAGATAAACAATACTAACGTATCCCAAACTGTAATTAAATGTTGACTACTTATAAGCTTAGTAGCTCTCTCTAATTCTATAACCAATCTAACATATGTACTTAGTAAGTACTACTTACATATATAGACGGTGAATCTAATTTAAATTTGGGTTCCTAACCCTTTTCTCTGTATACACAATTTATAAAGAAAAGGTCATAAGGAAACCAAAAAAAATTATAAATATTTAATAAACTAGTTTTTTTTTAATAAATTTAATGTTAGTTTGTTTTTTTTGCACATTTGATCACGTGATTTGAAAACCATTCAAATGGAAAACGTGCCAAAAGCCGAAGAAGAAAAAACAACAACAAATTATTAATGTCTATCATAATGCATATATCAAATTAACACAAAATCCACACGAAAAAACCAAAATCCATACAATAACAATGTAATAGGGGAGCGATAGCAACAACAACAACAACAAAATGACATCATTGTTATTTTTATTACAATGCCAACAATAGCAAAAACAACAACAAAAGCAAAAGCAAAAAAAAACTAAACCAGAGGGGAGCTTGAACTTTAATAAACTTTGCACTTTTATTGCTGTTTTTTTTGTGTGTGGGTTTGTTTCTGCTTCTTCTTCGTCGTCTACTTATTCTGCTTCTTCTTTGAGCTTTTCTGTAGTGATTTTGAGGGTGTATGTGTGTGTGTGTGTACACACTACCGCGTGTTTTGTGTTTTGTTTCTTACTCATTGTAGTCTATTCATACCCTATGATTAAAGGGAAGAAGAAAAGGTAGCTTGGGCAGTTCAAAAATGTGATGCAACTATATAATTACATTACATTAAATTACATTTTAGTGCCCTTTGTAAGTTGCCTAAAATTTTCCTTTGGTAAACGCATAGGCGGGGGAAATGTGGGACATTTGCTCCCAAAAGTATGTAATAATCCGACCAAGAATTCTATTTCTGAAACATATACTTACTTTTTGAAAATTCTTTGAATTTGTACACAATTTTTACAAGGCATACGAAAAATGTTAAGCATTTTGCAAATATTGAACACTTTCATTCTATTATTTCCCCTATTTCACAGTCCTAGATCCGCCCATGGATAATAGTCAAATATCGATATTGCTAAAACCAAGCGCAAACTATCGACATTTTTCCATCTCTACTTTGTATGAGAGAATAGTAATCGAAAGTAATTCAAATTTTCTTATGTTCTTCTTAAAATATGGGATTGTTTTGTAGCGATTATTGAAGAACTAAGAGATACAAACAAAAACATTATTTTCAAGTTTACAGTTTTTGGTCTATTTCTATCTGTAAATTTTAAAAACAAGCAATCAGTTGCTGTCGAATTCGGTGAATAGTGTCAAAAACCCTTCAATAAGCTTCGTTCAAAGTACTTTAATCTATTAAATCAATTCTCCCCACTACAAATAAAATATCGTTTAAAATGAGTTAAAAAATATGAGTTTGAATCTCTCTAGATAATCTGTGGTAACTAATTGTCGTCCCCTCGCTTCTTTCAATTTCCCATACTGTGCCAAGAGTTCTATTCTTCTTCTTGTTTTCGGAGATGGCATGACGTCAAAAGAAATTGTCTAAATGATTTTTAATTAAAATTTATTAGGGAGCGTGTTTGATGATAACACCTGAGATGATGATAAGACTAGGCATTTGAGGTCGAGATTGGGATTAAACTAGTTTAATAATCATCAGCAGATGAGGCATACAACAAATAATGATTATGAGACTGTGAGAGCGATTCGTAAGCAATATTCTTATCAAAAAAAAAGTATAAATTAAATTTTAAATAATTTCATTTTTATTTTCACAACTTTTCGATCAACAGAAATAAAGACAAAAAATAACGCCATTGATCGTTGTCCACCACATTTTGCATTGTGACATTGGGCAAATAAATCCACACACACACACACACACACACACACGCACACTTGCACACACACATACGATTTTGTGTTTTTCCTTTTGATGTCGCAAAGAAAGAGAACAAAAGTCACGCCATATGAGTCATTGCACTCTGTGTCGCATTTCTCAAGACTTTTACTTTTTACACAGATTATGGGACACAGAGTCATAAACTCACGCTGGAAGTCGTCTCCTCCTTGAGTCCCGTCACTCAGGTTAAAAAACTTTCGTCCTTGCGAGGCGACGTAGTTCAGCGTCAGCCATTAACTCAGGCAATATTCATTCTTTCCCTTCTCTTCGCGTCGTCGTAAGGCATCGCATTGCACTGATCTCAGCGCCCGTTCTCCATATCATTTCATTTTTGCTGTCCAGCTTTAATTATTTCGCAAGCTGCAAATTCATAAATATAATAAAAACCCAGCGAACAATGCAGAGAAGGGCAAACACAATAATAAATAAGCGTTAATCATCACAAGAAAACATGAAAGTTTATCACTTTGCGTCAGAAAATCAACCTAAAATTAAGAATTCAGCTTAAAATTAATTTATCGGGGTAACTACAAATAATCCACGAGGGAAAAAGAAAGAAGAGATTAAGAGAATTTGACGGAATAACTTAAAGAGAAATCATTTTGGAGTATTGAAGCCAATAAGTTATCGATATTATATAATGAACTATTTCTTTAGGATAAATTAAAAAAGTACATCTAGAGGATCGATTGATCTATTATATTTATATGCTCTTAATAGTTCTTTTTTCTCATTTATCAACTTTTATTGAAATATCGATTTAATTAAGATCAACTTGTCGATATATGTAACTAGGATTACAATTTCTCTTTATTTTCTTGGGGTAGACTAATCCTTTAGATTAGGGCTGATAATGTAATAGAACTACGAACTTTTCTTAGTAGATAAGATGGTGATTAAAAAGTCCATCAAGGGAAAAACTACTGATAAATAATCGGAAATTTAAACGATAATGATTAATCGTTGCTAGAAATGTTGAACTAAAAGTTGATTCAAAGACTTTGCTTAAATCAAAAGTCGTTAAAAATTTATTTATTTATTAGAGGCATTCATTGCGAATAGTCTTAAAAAGCCAATTACCCATAGATGTTTTTTTTATTTTATTTTATACGTCAATTAAAAAATCATCAAAAATGATTTTTATATGCGATTTGAAATGCCTCAAGACTTTTCCCCAAGTCTAGAGTTTGGACCATGAATAAGATGTAGTTTTTTTTGGCGCTTTGACCTTGCCGCAATAAAATTAAAAAAGAAAAAAAAAAATACGCAAACAAATAAACACCAAAAATTGAGGTCACTATGACAATAAAACTTCCTACATAGAGCACTAGACAGAGATTTTCGACTAGATTAGGAGTTCCCTTTCATCTGTGGTCTGTGGACTGACAATGCCAAATACGCAATTAAATTGTCATAAGTGAAAGATTACTAACAGAAGATATATACTTATAGTCAGTCTTTCAAAAGTTGAATTATCGATTCACGATGGTCGCGCTGCTGTTTGGTTTATGCAATCAATCAAATCGAAACTGCATATTAAAGCATATTAATTTTGTCGATCGGACCATTTTAATGGTTGTATAATCACATAATTGAAAACTAGAAAAGAAAATTGTCAGCAATTTTTTGTTATTGTTGATTGTTGGTGAGCTTTCAATTACATAAAATAAAACGAAAAACAATTAATGTTTATGTAAAATGTGGCTCACCGTCTTTAAGATACCCTGTAACAAGAAGAGGCATAAAACAAAGAGATATATTTTTCTTTGGAGCTAATAAACTGTCGAAAAGTAAAGTCTTTGTTATGCTATAACTCTTAAGATTGCAACAGGAGAAGTGTTTTGACTAAGCTTGATTGAATTTCATTGCATCGCCCTCGAGAATGCAAAGGACATACAAGCTAAGACAACACAACTTCAAAAAGAAATCATTTGAGTTTGAAGTTTGACCGGTTTTAAAGCAACTAAAGCGTTCTAAGAATTCAATGAACTGATTCAATTTTAATGCATTACTAAACACGTTTACCTAGTTAGTCACCCTATTTATTATTTACATTAGTTTAAAGTTTAGAAATTTAACAAAACATTGCTGCAAATTGAGGACATAAGTTCAAAGTCAGAAAACCATTAATTTATGTAGAATAATTATTATCGAGATAGAGAGATGAGAAAAGTAAGTCCTAGTAACCTAGAAAAGTTACATCGAAAGCTTAATACCCCAACCTACAATTAGTTCTTAGCATCAAAATGAACGACTACAAGCTCAATAGAAAGAAGATTCTTTAGAGTTTGTCTAAAGCTGAAATATGTTTTACAAAAAATTACTCTCCAACAGTGGAAGCACATTGTTCTCTGGCAAAGTGTGCTCCACTTTTACTAGGTCTAAAGTCCTGTGAGCTGATTTCTGAAAATCTAAGGCGGGGCATGATTCAATCAAGTTATAAATTGTAACTTATACCAGTTAGATAGATCTCTTGAATAACTAAAGGGTATACACAAAATGAAAGAAATTGACGACAATTGAAAAATCTGTATGTCATTAAATAAATTTTGTGAGTTTGTCGCTATTAACTAACTCTACATTCAAAACTGTATTTTGGGTTCTTAATGTGGTGATTTGGGGCTCACCTTGACTGCAAACACACACACATACGCACACCAACACAATCTTATAAAAACGAGATTTTTCATCGAGAGTGACTGGCGGCAAACACATAAATTAGTAGAAACAAAACAAAAATGAAAATGAACAAACCTTTCAAGGACTTTAGTTTGGCACACACACAAACACACAAAGCGGACAAACAATTACAATTGATTAAGTATGTGTTTAGAATAATTTGATTAGCATCTGTCTCTGGGGGCTCTCAGACATACTTAAGAATTGAAATTTATTGAAAAGTGAGTCGAGTGTCTCAGCATGGTGCAATGAACTCATTTTAGAACTTGTACAAGTGATTTGCCTATTATACATAAAACAGCAAAATATAAAAACAATTGATCTAGCCTTGGAGAGGGCATTAAAGTTATGTCGTTTTGTTTGTTGCGCTTAACGGGTTAAAAGTCTTTAATTCTAATAGATTAATCTAAATAGCTTAATCGATTAAATTAGAAAATCTCCAAAGAATTCAACTAGGCCTAATCAGAAACGAAAAAACGGATATTGAAACAGATTTAGCTTGCTGGAAAATAGAGAAAGGAGCTCCAATATTTCATAGATCTTCAATTAATATCATAAACATTTTTAGTTTGAATGTTGATTTAGGCATTTTGGAAGAATGAATTGACTATTTGAATTTTAAAGAGTATTTTATAACTTTTTTTTAACAATATTGAACCAAAGAGGGTATAAAACTTTTGTCATAGTCTATTTTCTACTGTTCTAGTTTAGTTCTTTCACATTTTCAGCATGTGTCTCAGCGTATAAAAAAGTGAGTTATGACTCAAGTAATGAAAAATTGATGATAGATATCAAAAGTTTACATAAAAAATAGCATTAAGCAGCGGAAAATAGCTACAAAAAATAATAAATCCTTTCTCATTAGCCCAGTGGCTAAGCTTTTCCTTTACTGAGGAGCAGGTCTTTGAACTCAACTAAAATCAGATATATGTGCTTAAATTAATCCTCTTTTTAATGTGTTTATCTCTCTTTGCAGTGCATCTGGAACAAGTGCAGTTGCGATTGACAATAAAATCGAACAGGCAATGGTAAGTTTTAGCACTTGATATACATTTATTTCCTTTTGTTTATCTGACATCACATGTCTATAAATAATAAAAACCGCAACTGATAAGAGAAACAGGAACAAAAAAAAAAACCAACGAAGAAATAACAAAAATATAAATCTTTATAATGCCCTTTAAAAAATAACAAAACAGCAAATGAAGCAATGCCTTTTTTTACGCTGTCTTATCAAATGAAACGTTTTTGAACTTTTGACCATGAAAATATGTCGAAAGAGGCTGTTTTTATTTATCAACATCATTTTGGATGAGTGTATGCAGGAATTTATAAAAAATATAGAAATTACTATGAGTCAACAGGGTGAAAGTGTCATAATTTCCATTTGGTGGGGATATGAGTATCCTAAATAAATTCACCTGGGCATAGTTTACATCTGTTATCCTCTCAAGGGTCATTGGTTAAGGTGAAAGGTTGCGTCATCATTTGTTCATTGTTTGTTAATTGACCTTCAACAAATGGTCGGTCCCAAGTGTTACTCTTCAATCAGACGGTTCGACGCTTTCAAGAAGTTATTCTGCTTTACCTTTTGACAAGTGCTACTAAGTAGGTACATTGTTTGTAGGAGGTAATCAGCTTTTATTTTTGGTCCAAAAATAGAAGCCAATTCAAACATCTGATAATAAGATAAAAACAGATTCCCCTTCAAGTGTTTTTTCTAACTGGCTGGCTGACTCTCGATGATGATACAATTCAATGAAGAAGAAGTGTTGTGGGCCATTCTCACAAATTTAGTTCAATTGAATTGCTGTAGATACTTTTTGCATACAAGTACGAATACGAGTACTCGTTGTCATTGTACAATTCTATTTTTAGACCCAATTAAAAAAAAGAACAGTCTGAAGAAAAAAGGCAAAGAATATGAATAAAAGCCAGTCCACTCGTGCGATGACAATTGATTTTTCTTTTTCCTCCCTCTCTCTCTCTTCTGTATATGAAGGCAAAAAAGTTGAAATTGAACATGTAAAATGAAGTGCGTGTTGGTTGGAGGGAAGGGGGAAACTCTGTGTCAATTGAGACGAGCTTCAGTGTGTGGGCGCAATTCAATTGAATAAACAATAAAACAGAATCAGGGAAAGAACCAACTAACATTGCTTATATGTACTATCAACGTAGATTATGCCATTCAAAAGGGTTTTCATTTATGCAAAAGGCAAAAGGGGGGTGTGTGGTAGTGGAATTTCATTGAAAAAAAAAAACATTAAAAATAAAAATAAAACATATGAATGAAATTGCAAATAGCTCAACACAAACACCTACAAAACTAATTAGCCAATCTAATCAGCCTTGTTATCCTTATCAGGTATTATAATTTTATTGTCTAAAAAAGGTCTGAGATATGCCCTTGCTCAAGGCTATCAAAGAAACAGTAAAAACGTTACCCCAAGTTTAAAATGTATTATATTAGATATATGTATAACCAACTTTTTGCTAAAAGTCCTATTTTTCGTTTCGTCAAATCTTTTTCTGTATAACAGAAATTCTTATCATAGAAAAAAGATTTACAAAAGTTGTATAATTCGAAACCACAGATAGAATTATTAAGAAAATAGAAAAAAGCTACGAATTGAAGGTAACAGTTGTATAACAGCTGGAAAACTAACACAAAAGTCGCATAATAAGTCGTATAACAGCAGAATAAAGTCAATAAAACTGTGGTTTCTTTATATTTCTTCATGTCTATTTTTGTAAAACAGTTATAAAATACAGGAATGTATTCCTATCATATTCTTATCATAGAAAAGAGATTTAAAATGGGAAACCACTGATAAAACGATTAAGAAAACTTAAAAAAGCTACGTATTTAAGGTACAACAGTTGCATGAGAGTTATAACAGTTATATAACAGTTTTATAACAGTGGTAAAACTAATAGAAAAATCGCAGACCAACAATTAAAGTCATATAACAGCTGAGTAAAGTAAATATAACAATAAAGAAACAACTCATTTCTAATTAAATAAGTATAACACTTATATAACACTTGCTTAAAATTGTTATACACCAGTTCTATTTCTTATGTATCGCCAAAAACGTCTAGACACTTTAACGTTTATTGAACCACTTCAATCAACATATTTCCTGTTTACTACCCGCCGTCACATAACTAAAGTATTTTCAATTAACTAACTATAACTACGCTCATTGATTGATTTCCTTCTTCTTCTTCTTCTTCTTTATAATCATCATAATCAATAATCAAAGTACCCAAAAATCACAAAAATTTCCAATTTATATTGCCTCAAAACGGATCTCAGCCACTTTAGTTCGGTATATGACACATTTTGATTCCTACATACTTGTTGCATTCAGTTTAAACCGCCTACCGAACGTCATAAACACCCTCTCCCGTCGGTGCTGCTGCTTCTTCCCCTCCTCCTCCTCCTCCTCCTCTATCATCATCAACATCATCGTTATTTAAGTCAATCAACTTTTCCTTTTGAAATCAAATGAAAATGGTCATTTGGGTCAATTCAATTGATGATGCACTTTCTTCAGACCAAAATACAAACAAAAAAAGAATTCTTTCCAATGCCTTTCTATTCCACATAATCATTTTTTCCGTCTAGCGTGAAAGTATTTTTTCTTTCTTATTTTTTATTGTAAGATCTACTTAACATTTCACTGTCTTTTTTTTTTTTGTCCATATGGGTAACAGGATTTATAGTTTGTTTGCGTATTTTTTTTTTTTGTTCATTGTTGTGTACCCTAAGAAAAGTTGACCATATTGGTTTTACCTTTCAAGTGATTTGCAAGTTGGTAAGAAGGAACTATTTTATAACAACTTCACAATTTTAAAACTAAAACCTTTTTTGTGATACGTTGTAAAGTTTCTCATCAAACTTCTTCTTAGTATTCCCATAATATTGAATATATTCTCAACATAGTTAGGGTATCGAAGATTCCATACCTCTAAACTGAATTCCGACCCTCTGATTGTTGCTTTTGACCTTGGCGCAAAAACAAAAAAAAAAATCATTTTTATTTGATATTTTATTCAGCTCCCCCTCACCCTCTTTTTCACTGCCTTTTGTACGTTATCAACAGGCTGAGGCATATATAAAATTTTTTTTTTTCACATTTCTGTTGTTTACTACAAAAATGGCAGACGCTTATCTCTCCTCCGCTTATACAAAATAAAGAAAGAAAACGAAAAACGGCAACAAATTGTCATAAATTATTTGCCAAACGAGCAAACAAAACAGACAAAACCAAAAAAAAAAATTCATAAATTAACATTTCAAATATTTTCAAGTACATTATTATTATTATTTTGTTTTTGTTTTTAGATGCCAACAAACACAAATTGCTGTTATTTTGACATAATAATTATAATGGTATTCATCTGACCGACCACAAAACCAAAACCCTTGAGGCTATATTTGTCTGTCGTCTGGCAAAGCTAACAAAAATTGACAGCCAGCCCCTCCCACATTTCTGCCCTCACATCTCTTTAGATGATCAAGTGAAAGTCTTTTCAAATTATGCATCAAATTGCCATATACTCTGGAATAAGATGCAATCCAAAAAGGGATATTGGTATTATCGTTTATTTGTTCAGATATTAAAAAAATTTGCCACTTTTGTTGAAAAAATGTAATCCTACAGAAGGAAAAACAGAAAAACTCCTTTGTTTAGTATCTTAACTATTTAAAAATTTGAAGTCTGGTAATTCTGTTTTCACGCTTTCAAACTTTTCCTAGAGCTGCCAGATGGCAATTAAAGCTTAAAAAGTATTGCCAGATATTAAAATGAGTTTCAAAACGTTTGACTATCTTTTAGATTGATATAGATATAGATTGACGTGATATAAATATAGTATTTTAAAATCTGTCTCGTATACCTCATACACCGTCAAGCCTATATCTATCTCATCCGAAACTCATTTGCGTCTTGTCGCAAAAAACACACAAATATGTTAATTATACATACATTTTGACAAGAGTAAAGAAAGAAATTGTTTTTACTTACTCACTTGACATAAAAGTCATTAAATAAACAAAAGCGAGACAAAAATTCTTCATTTATTTATACAGATTTTATGAAAACAAAAATTTATTTTTCAACGGTCATTTAATTTTCCTGTTTTACGATCGCTCTTGCCTCGCTTGCTTGACCCTTTCGGGGGGTGGTGATTGTTGGGGTTTTCAAATTTGTACTTCCTTAAAATAAATTTGTTTTCTTTCCTTTTTATTTCCCCAGAAGTATCAAGACACACTCATACACACCACCTATCAATCAAATGAAACATTATAATGATAATGATTCCCCAAAGATGATGTCATTAATTTTGTTTGTTCTGCTTTTGCCCCCCTTTCTGATTTTTGCTTTTGCGCATTTTTTTGATAAAAGAAACGGAGGCAATTAAAAGGCACACGACTGAAACCATACGACACAGACTTTCATTGTACATTTTATCAGTTCCTTTCGATTCCTTCTCCTCCCCCCCACCCCACTCTCTTTCTATTGACATGAGAGCTCCACTCACACGCTCCAATTGCAATTTCTATGGTTAATCTCAAATATAAAAACATTTTGTTCTTTCATCTCAATAGACGAAGAAGAAATGTGTATTTATTGCGTTTGATTGTCATTTTCATTCCTTGTATGGCTAATCAAAGTTCTCTAGGCGCCATTTTCAATTATGCGAGCACCGAGATAAGATTGTTTGCGGCGGTTTTTAGGTTAGACTAATATTTAATAACTGATTTGAACAGTAACAATAAAACCAAATCAACCAAAACTTCAACTTTTAGCTTATCAATAGCTAAATAATACAAAGAAAATCATCGTCAAGGTAATTAAAACAAATAATTCTAACTATTGGAAAGATACTTGCTCTACTTTTCCTATACGAGAAAGTACCTAAAGAAGGGTTGACCTCTTCTCTATGATCATTAACCAGCACTTATCTGTTGAAACCTTTCTAATTGAACGAAATAACTAATATACATTCATTCAGAAAGAGTACAGAGGGACTTATCAACTCATTAACAATCTTTGAAATCAAACCAATTAGTTTGTTTTTTGTTTTTCTGGCAACCAAACCTTTTCCTATCCCAACATAATTATATGACGATTGACACCCATTAATTGAGGAAGATATTTTTCTGGCCAAATAACATGATAAGCCCAGTTAATGACTTAATGACATTAGTTGGCATTAACTTTTCGGACTAGAATTTTGCGCCATACCATTTGTTTTCTTGTTTTTCTTGAAAAACACCTCCAAGAGCCCCATAAACATAATAAGTTGTTCAGATAAGATAATAAATATAGGCGTAAATATATACATAAACTTTGGACAGACTGTTTTGAGTGGGTGGGTGGGTTCAGGTTGGGTTTTTACCACTCCTCGCCGCATCGAAAGTGTTTGTGCAAGTGTATTAGAGGAGAGTTGGAAAACAACAACTTACTTTTGTTACATAAGATACCCCAGATCAAGAAAAGAGAGACGACTTAGTAGGAAAGTCTTTCAACTTGTTTTTATTTACCCCTTTTTGACTAAACGTAGGAAAATCCCAACAGTTGGTCCGCATTGTAGGGCCACGTGCCTTGGCGGCGATAAACAAGACTTTTCACTACCTTCCTGAGTGAGCAATTCATGTATCTGTCTGCAATCGATGGGTATCTATATCGACTGGCTATATCTGCTCTAATTGCATTGACAAATGACAGGCCCGCGCACTTTAAGCCAACCAACCACACAACTCAGCTCAATTGACGTCACGACACTAGCATCTGAATGGGCTAAGTGTCTGGCATAGTTTATGGGTCGACTTTTATATCGAACAGCTTTAGATAATCGCCGGTAATAGAGAGCACATTGCTAATTAGGCTTGGCATTTTTGCTGGTAGGAGGGCGACGGGCTGGACAGATGATTGCGTGTCTATCATTCGATCTCTACAGTGGCACTTGATGAACATTTATTGGCCTAGAGATGGGCAATTTGTCACAGAAATAAAGAATTTAAATGTTTTCGATGCAGTTGACTTAAAGTTCTGAAAGTTCCGAAAAAGAATCGGAAATTCAAAACAGTTATACCTAAAATCTTCGAATTGCTTTTTTTTATGTATGAAATATCTATTAAGCTATCGATATCTGCCTGTTAATATCGATATAATCTCCCTAAATGGGTGTTTCGATAACTTGATGCCAATATACTTATGACGATGTCGTTAATCGTTATGCCATAATCGAAAAATGATCGAAAAATATAACCTCTACCTTATTTTTTTACAACTTTTAAGACTTCAATGAATAATAATCGTTTATTCACTTGATATTTAATAAATCTTATTTACCATATCTAAGCCAGTAAATGCCAACATCGACTCTATGGTTAAATCTGATCAGTTAGTTTGGCCTGACGTCATTTCAACCTTTTGTTCTTAAATTGCGTCATAAAATGCACTTTGATGCTGAGCTCTCTCCATCTCTCTCTCTCTTCCTCTCATTTGGTGTATGTAATATATATATACTATATACCCTTTGGACACGTTTCGTAATATTCTTTAGAAATCAGTTTGTGATATTTGATGCTTGTCTTTTATGATGGAGGTTGTTGCGCCGTACTTTTACAATTCTTGTGAAACTTATACCAAAATGCAATCTAACCTTACCCTCAGGCAATGAGCTCACCTCCTCACAGTTCAGTCGATGAGCAGATCTGAACTTAACGATGGAGTTGGGAGAGAGTGGAAGACCGTGGGGAATGGCAATGGTTACACCGAATGTGACTCAGTCATGCAACAAACTACAAATTCGCAGTAAAATTTTTTTGTTGGTAGCAATTAGCTTAAATACAAAAATTTGCACACAAGTTTGTAATGAAAAAGGGAGTGAAAAATTGTTGAAAATTCGAGGAAAAGTCTCAAAAAATTGATGGGATAAAACATTGACTAAAGGAATAAACCGGAATATTAATACTAAAGCATAAGGAAAACTAATTGAAAACATGTTTTTCCTTTTGCTAAACTTTTTAGTGTCTGTTTTAATTTGCAGTTGCATTGCATTTGCCGCCTCTACGAACGTGGCTTCGAAAAAAAAAAAACAAAAAACTGGGTCAGCTTTTTATCGCCATACATGAATACATGCATATGTCTAGTATGTATATAGACTATAGATTGAATGCAGTTTGATTGTTTTGTGTCTCTGTGTGTGTGTTGTGTTGCCAGGCAAACTCAATTTTCAATAACAACAACGAATACGAACTTTAAATGCGAAAAAAATCGTAATCAAAAAGTCATTCAAACTTTTTTGTGTGTTCCCCCTTGCCCAACCCACTATATAGGTCTTTTAGTTGAAACAGAACACCCAACCCTTGAGGGAATTGTTTGATATGGGGCGGCATATAGACACATCTTATCAGAATAAAAACACCCTTGGGTCTACTCTGTCTCTATCGCATTAAAAATGAGCGTGTGTTCAGTTTATCTCTAAAAGTGTGCTCTTATGTGGGGGGTAAAGAGCCTTTTTCAATAGAACCTTGAATAGATTCCAATTTGGCCACAGACTAGACAAATTGTGTTAAGACTAGAAATCAATTTATAATCCAATCTAAATGAAATTTGCCTTAACTGTTGATTTAGATGAGGGAAAGAGGGAATTGTATTAAGGTAAATATTTAAAGTAAAGGTCAATTTATTTTTAATTTCTTTGAGTTCTTCTTTATATTTTCTTTTAGGTCAATCTGTCCCATGTAACACTTGATTTTCTCATGTAGGTCATAAGAAACTACGTGACGCTTTTCCCCAGAACTTTCATTAAAACTATTGTGGTTTTTCCATTTTTCGCTCGTCTGAAATTCTTTAATACTTGTGGCTCAATAAAATTTGTTTCCGCAACCTTAAAAACACAGAAAACAAATTTGCACAAAAGTTGTTTGCCATATCGAATAAATGTCGGCAAACTGGTTTCTTTTGGGCTCTCAAACAAATTGCCATACATTTATTTTGATGAATGTTTCTCTATGGCTCAGACAGTTAATGGTAGTCAGTTTGGGGGATATATTGACCTTTGTGCCATATAATCGATATGAACTCTCCTCGTCGCCATCGTCGTCAGTATTCATATATGTATATATCTTCCGTCTTTTGTTCTCTCGTTCTACAACAAATTGCTCGCTCAGCCGAGAAAAATCGCTTAAAAAAGCTTTTAATATCTAGGAAGTAAATGCGAAATACAAAAAAACAATTAAAACAAAGCTCAATGTGTTCTTAATCACTTTCTGTACAATAGAAATAAATAAAAAACAATTTACTCAAGTATTTTCAACCTAGACCCGATTTCAAGTAAATTATATATATAAAGAGATTTACTTTAACCTCGGCCATAAGACAATGAGGAAAGTTTCTTAGCATGATGCCAAATAATTGCTTTGTTTTTGAATAAAGAAGAGGTCCAGGCACATTCGTTTCAGTATTGAATAGTCAGAAAAGCGCGCTCTAAGATTTTGGTGACCCCGACGCATCAGCGTAAGCAATCTTTCTTACTCACATGATTATTAAATTTTCAAAAGATGCTGTCAAAATTAGCTTTATGTTTAATGAGAAAGGACATTTTTAGTATAAAATCAATCTACTAAATATATAATATGCAAGGGTATAAGAAATCTACGTCTCTTTTTGCCATTTGTTTTGGTAATTTTTTTTCTCTCGTCTCGTCTGTGCCACTTTTAACCAAACAACTGAAAATGTCAATCAACTGTCAAACTCAACAGCTAAAAACAAGAAACAAAAAACCAAATTTTCTGCCTCCAAACTGCCACGCCCCCGTGTCCTCTTGTGTCGTTGTTATTGTGCGCTGTTGCCAGGCAGGCAAAAAACATAAACAAAAAAAAATCAAAGAAACAAAAAAAAAATGTTAAAAATATAAAAATTATTATTGAAAAATGACAAAAAAGCAACGAGTGACCTAATTAACCGGCACGATACATGAAACATGAAGATATGGAAACAAAAATGCGACGAGGGGAACAAAAATATGGCAAAAATTGCTAAAAATACCAAAAAACGAACAAAAAATTGATACCAATTGTTGAAAATAGCCCTGGCTATAATAATTTATAATCTTTTTTTTGTGTCATACATATAAACATATAGTATTTAAATGAATGTTCGGCAATTTGTCAGGGATCAGGGTCGGAGAGACAAAAAAATTATGCATATGGTGGATATATACTATATAAATATGTATATCTATCTATACATACATATTTGTTTGTAGTCGTCTGTGCTTTCTAAATTGGGTTAGTCAAACTGCCAGTGAGAATCAGTGACATCAGTCAGTTAAAAATACTATTTAGTAAGTCATTAACTAATTGAACCTGTTTTTGCCGATAAATATTAATGGATTATTTAATAAATAAATTGATCAATTATTAAATACCTTTTGTAATTTAATGAAATGTGCTTAAAAGCAAATATTAAATGCCTAGGGAACTAGTTCATTTAAAAGAAGTAGAACTCATACATTTATATGAGAATATTTAAGAATTTGGGGATTTAATTAAATTTAATTAAATTCCCTAATTTAGAAATTCCAAATATTTAATTGAACTAGTTCTTTTCAGTGGTCAGCTATTCACCTAAATCAACTTATATCAATGTTATTGCTTAAAACCTTGACCCATATTTGCCTTGGATCTAGTAATTGTAATTAAAAATTCGCTGATCAGAAAAAAGGCAGTTAAAATACACCTAAATTCAGCTTTCACTTATGAAACTCATAAATATGAGTTTAAACAAATAATTTAATGTCTGAATTTTTATTCACACTTTTGCGATGATCCACAGCGATTTGCCAAAAACGAAAACAAAAACCAGAGGGCCGGGGCTAACTTCGACCGCGTCAAAGTTTGTATACCCTTGCAACTTTTATGGTAACTCTTTCCTTACCTATAGCCATTAAAGTAGAAAAACGTTCAAGCTAAAAAGGCTAATATTGCGAAAGAACGGCCTACAATCTTAGTATATGAAATAACGAAGATATTGATCTGAGTCACTGTTTTGCACTGAGCGTTCCTATGGGAGCTATATGATATAGTTACCCGATCTTTATCAAATTCGGCACAGTCATTAACAGATATATTAAACTAACAAATGTTTAATTTGAAAGCAATCGCGTCAAAAGTAACGAAGTTATTGACAAAAGTCACTGTTTTCGAAAGATCGTTCCTATGGGAGCTATATGATATAGTCACCCGATCTTGATCAAATTTGGCACAGTCGTTTATATGTGTAATTCACTCACCAATATTAAATTTCATGACAATAGCTCAGAAAATAACGAAGTTATTAAGAAAAGTCACTGTTCGTGCCTTTGCCGTTTGTATTGGAGCTATATGATATAGTGATCCGATCCGGCTGAATCCGAGATATACAACGCCTGCAGTTAATACAAGCCTACATGCAAAATTTCAGCTCTGTAGCTCCAACGGTCTAGGAGGAGTTTGCGTTGATCCAGACGGACGGACAGACGGGCGGACGGACATGGCGATTTGAACTCGTCTCGTCGTGCTGATCAAGAATATATATACTTTATATGATCGGAAATGCTTCCTTCTATGCGTTGCACACTTCTGACCAAAATTAATATACACTTTTTGCAAGGGTATAATAATGAAAAGTTTAACATAATTTCAAGTGCGTTTTGTGTGTTAGTCTTAATTTATGGGCAAAGCACTTTGACTTCAGTCGACGTAGACGTAGACGTCGTCATCGACTCATTTAAATGCGTTCGCTTAGCGTAAAAGCGGACCGCCTCCCTCCGGGCCCCCTCCTTAGAGAGAAGTCTCAACACGCCGCCGCAACTTTATTGACTTTGGAGACCTGTTAGACAAGTTGGTTAGCTTCAGTCGCCGCGTCATTTGTTGCGTGTGCGTGTCGCGCGTTGTTTTTTTTTGTGTTTTTTGGCCAACAGAGACACACCTACCTGATGTTAGTATATATATAAATTTGGCCATGATCGAATACACCAACACATTAAACAAATAATAATATAAACCAACTCTCATTTTACTGCTCGCCTTTTGATGGTATTTGCATTTTGTTTTTGTTTTCGTATATGTATGTATATTTATCTCATCGTTAAATTTAAAAAAGATTTTGCAATTGATGATTAATTGCCGTTCCTTACCACGTGTGTCGTACGTCCGTGTATTTTCGGATGCCTCTGCGTATAATTTTAATTGACACCAATATGTCTGTCAACCGACAGCCAGCCAGCCAGCTAGCCAGCCAACAACCAACAAGAGACAAACACTGTTGGCAATACGAGAGCAAACTAGGCCCAAAACAACATGTGAAAGACACACGACAGTGGAAAGTTTCTCCTTCTTTTCCTACTATTTTCTATTTTGTCTAGAAAAACAAATAACCAAGAACCACCCATAAATATATCAAAAAGAGCTAAAGCTTTTGTATTCACTGATTGTGTGTGAGTGTGCCAGTGAGTGTGTGCAAGAGTGTGTGTGTGTGGGCAGACATGACAGTCAACAAACCATAAAAATACATTATATATATAGGCAGACTTTTGCTTCCGCATTATAAAGAGGCAAATGTCAAAACTACGCAAAAACTAAAGCAAAGAAAAAATATAGAACTAGTTCAGTAAAGAGGACTTTTGGAAGTAAAAAAAAATATTAAAACTAAGACTTTAAATCATTTTTGATTTGAATTTAAAGTATTTGAATAAATGAACCTTTAGAGATTAGATGGGAATGTTTGTTAAAAGGAAAATAAAATAATCATGAATTAAGTTCGACTTAGAACCACTTTAAGCAAGTGTAGAGTAATTTTAAAAAGTATTGCCTACCTTAAGGGATTGCTAAGGTCACATTGAACAACTATTGCAATATTTTTGGAAAAGTGTTGGCTAACGCCTAGATAATAAAAGAAACTAATTTGGTATTTCATTCCAAATTGAATTTATGTTTGTGTTAGTTAGTAAAACAGATCTAAACGTTAGAAAACGAAGTCTTTTTAATTATTTGGAACCACTTAATTTTGAATTAAATTAATTGGAACCAATTCTTAAGTCAAGAAATTCCTAGAGACCTTTGGAACCAATTTTATATCTACTCTGAAACAGATTTATTATTATTATGCCAAAATATAAATCATTATAACTTGATGACATTTATATATTCATGTCTTTGGTATATAATATTAAGTATTTTCTAAGAAAATATACCAAACTCTTGTTTATCCACATAATTAATGACACATTTCTCTTTTCTTTTCTATTTGCAGGTAAGCAAAAACAAAACGAAAAAGACAACATCAAAACAATAATATAATCTACATATATGATGTGTTGTATAAATATTCCTTTCTTGTCGGTCAGCGTAAGTCAATTAGTTGTGAATTTTTTTCCAAACACTCTGAATGAATTTCAATTTCAATCAAAACAAGTAGCAAAAGAACGAAAGAACAAAAAAATTCCATAGTTCTAAATTGAATGGAATTGAAAACTACTTTGACACTATATGGAAAATAACAAACGCCATCAAGGGGGACAGCAGACGAAGGAGGAGGAGGAGTGGGAGGATTATTAAGACGTACAAGAAATTTGCCAAAAATAGCCAACAAACACACAGCCAATGAATGATTTTCGTTGTTGCTTTCCACAAACACCAAAAAAAAAAAAAAAAACAAACAAAACAAAATAATTAAAATATTTCACATTAAAAGTCGCACCGAGTCCCCGCATGATAAAAACAAAAGTGGCCAAGAATTTCTAACCCAAAAAAAAACATAGATATGTATACAAAACAGACAAATGTATGTAGTGTATTTTAGAGTATCGACTAGGCAAATACCCTATTTGAAGATTTGAAAGTTTATGTGAAATTCTTATAAATCTCTAAGCAAAAACTTCCTTCCTGTCAGTTTAATTTCCTTATTTTGTTCAAATGTCTTTACAAATTTAAATTAAGTAATGCTAAAAATTCAATAAATTTTTTAGATTTTAGGGAAACTTTTTAAACTAGTGGAGAATAGTCTTTTAGTAACAAGTTAGAAGTAGTTGTGAAATTTCACTAAGCAAAGTGACTAATAAAAGCTAAGATCCCATTGAAATAACTCCCTAAATATACCCACTTTAGTTAGGGTATTTTGACAACAGAACCAAAGAGAATTAGAGAAACAATAACAATGTGAGTAGAACCCAAAAAGCAATGATATATATATGCCATAATAGTTTCGATTGGCCTTGAATAATTCATGATTATTTGTGGGCAATTTTTTTTTTGTTTTCATTTCGTATTTTCATTAATTTTCTGTTTCTGTTTTATTTGTTGTTGTTGTGCCTTTTATTTTTATTCTCTATTCCCTTTTGGGCTCTTCATTTGTTTACCACAAAATTCCAAAACCGACTCAATATGCATGAGAGAACCCTTTCCCATAGGCCCTGGATGAGGTGATCATTATGATGATAATAACACAAGGGGCCCCCATATGTGGTGGGGGAGTAAGCGAATTTCTGAGGAAATGTTTATTTCTTCTCTTCTACTAATTGATCTTCGATGAAATTAACAGTTATCTTGCAGTTCTTAAGAACTTTTTGAAGAAAATAGGAAATTGTCAGCATTTTACACAGAAATGTTTTTGTTGATGAGTTTTTAGCCAAGGGATGTCGTCGAGGGTCTTTTCGATCGAACGATCGACGATGCTTTAAGCCTATGAAATTTGAATGTTAAGGGGTTGTTTGTAATAAACCAAATAAAAATAATAAATTGAAATTTAGTTCTAGAAAGGAAATCAACCAATGCGTATCTCGAGCAGCTGTCGATCCTTTAGCAGTTCATGTGGAGACGAGGACGTCACCAAGCCCATCTAAGGCAGTTGCAGTGAATCCTATGTCGATTGGAAAAGGCATGGTCAGTGTAGTGCTTGAAAAAACAGCAAGTTCAGCAGATCATATCTTTAATGCAAAAACTAGTTGGGAATTGCAAGTAAATGAAGCTTACTATACAAGAGGAAAAGAGGCTTTTAATACCCATTAAAGATCTGCAATTTAATCGCATAGTTTTGCTTTCAAACTAATAAAAAGTGTGATAATAATAATGAATGTAAGATTCCATTTTACAAGTTTTTATCATTCATTTCTTTTAGTTTTTCATATTTTTAATCTGTTTTTCGCTTTACTTTAGTAAAGTAAGCCCATTCAATGGTTTTCTCGAATAGGTTTTCATTCTAATAACTAAAACTAATTCTAATTCCAAATATGTTTGCCACGCCTTTTTAGGCTTTTATTTTCTCACAAGCGAATTGCCAGCAAAATATTAATTGTATGTGCACATATGCCAGCAGATTTATTTTGGGTCCCATAAAAACTAATGCGTCAGTCATTTAGTCAGTCCAAAACTCAGGCAGACAGACAGAAGGCGAAACAAAATTGCAATTGCAATTAAATCGTCAGACAAGACAAGATTTTTTGGTGTGTGTGCTTTTTGGTTGTGGCATTTAAAACGATTTTATGACTGGTCGTCGCCTTCACTCACCACCACCTCCTGCTGTTCCTCCTCATTCTACTCCTCTAGCCAGCCACTGGTCCTAGTCGTTCGTTCGTTTCTCAGGTAGCAACCCATCCAAATGGGTAGGTAGGTGGGTCCATTCGTCCAACCAACCAAACAACCTCCCGCTAATTGCATTTGAATGTGCAAATTAGTTGTAAAAGATGTGTCTCTGTGTGTGTGTGTGTGTGTGTGTGCGTGTGATATTTTTGTCTCGGCGCGTGTGGTAATTAGCTTTTCAAGTGATGTTTTCTTTGTGCCTACCTTCAAAATACACGAAAATACGAAAATAAACCAATAGATAGATATATATTTATTATGGCCGCTTCTAATCTGCACACTCTTAATAGACTTTGGCGTGTGGGAGACCTCCGCAAAACATAAATGCGTCTATATAGACATAGAATATATATATCATTTTTTTTTTCGCTCAAGTTATTTATACTTGCAAGAGATTTGCTTAAATCGGTTGAATAAACTTTCCTCTTGACCTGAATTCATATAATAGAAGAAATTTTCATAGAATTTTCTTTTGTTTTCGTTTGTCTCTTCTGTAGCGTATCCTTGTAACCATTTTGGCTTTTCTGTTTTTAATTAGTATTAGTTGTTGCGCTCTCTGTGCTTGAGAAAGTTCTTTAATTTCATTTCCCGAGAAAAAGATGAGCCATCAGTCAGTCAGAGTCAACCTGATGGTCCCATCCCCCTTTAAAGATCAACCTAATTTAAATCTGTCAAAAGAACATACAACAATTTCTTGTGCGAATAATGTGAAAGATTTAGTAGGCATGACAACTTACCACATGTTGAACTAAATCATTTCGTTTGAAATGCTTTCACAAATATATTTTTCAAAAAATATTCTAGAAGCTCCCGCTAACAATGTAAGGGAAATTAATTGAAATGAATTTCCTGTTAAAATATAAAAAAAAAGGTCCAAGAGAAAGACAAATGTTTCCCTGATTTACATATAATATAAATTTAATGTTAAATTTAATGCAATATCTTTATAATTTCTAAATTTAAGACTTGCGTCATTTGTTTAAGTTTTTAAGACCTTTTTCATATCTTTAGAAGGTTTAATTTTTTTAATTGGGGATTTTCATACTTGAAAGTTTTGTTAGAAAATCTTATCTGAAGTTTAAAACTAAATCATTTACCTATAGTTTTCATTACCCAGACTTAACATTTTTCCATTATCAATAACTTACGAGTTTTTATCTTCCAAAATTATATTTAAATCTGTTTCAAACTAATTCCAATTCCAAATACGTTAAACCATTTTCCATTATAAAATAGAAATTAAATACTAAACTTAGATGGATAAATCTGTTTTCATTACTGGGGAAACTTAAATTTCCTCAGTTGAATCTAAAAGTAATTATCTCTGCCTCTATTGACAAACTATTAAACTATATAAAGTCCTTTCTAGGACTCAATTCATGGCCATCCTCTTCTCCTACGTTTACTCAGTCTCAGTTCTTGTCTTAAAGTGTTTGATTTTTTTCATGATGGCTGCTCAGTTTTTCCAACTACTATATAAAAGATCTTTATAGTATATTCTTTGTCTCGCTCACCTATTGAGCTCGTTTAGTGCGGCAATCGACAAAAACATTTGATTAGTAATTTCCTTTGTATATATATGCACTTGTATTTGTATCTGTTAGATGCAATTAGCCAACAAATTGATAAGGTCTAGTACGAAAAAGAAAAGAAAAAGAAATAGTCCACGTGCCAGTAACAACTAAACCAAGTCAATAGACAAAACAAAAAAAAAACTTGGATGACACGCGTCGAAAAAAATAAAGAGATTTCAGAAAAGATATATATATCAGTGTGGTAGCAGGTTAGAGATTCACCTTGAGTAAACTAAATCTTTTAGTTTTTATCAACTACGTAGTGTGTTTCTTTGTAGTAAACAAATGTTGAGCTAATAGTTTACTTTCAGAGTGTATAAACTGAGGCAAAGTCTCTCTGTCCGCCAGTCTGTCTGTTTGACTTTTGATAATCACGCAAGCATTGTGTGAAAAATGAGCTAAACTTGGCTGATAAGTAAAACAAATTTTTACAGCGATAGACAGAGTCAAGCCAGACAAAATGGCAAATTGATAAGACCAAAATGATGAGATGAGACAATGAGCTGATGAAGATAATGTTCAAATATAATTGTTTTTTCGAAAAAGCCAACTTTTAACCATCTTTAAAAGGGTTGACGATATATCTATACACAATACTTACTGGCTAGCAATTTGTGAACGATTTCTGTTCGATTCTGTTGTTTGAATTTGATTTGTTTTTAATGAATTTCAATTGACCGATCATTTAGTTCTATAGTTCTCTATCTCTTTCTAACATTCTCTGCCTACGTCAGTGGAATACAAAATACAACGACACAAAAAACGAAAAGTTCGAACTGAAACTAATTTGTGGAAAGAAGCTAAAGCTGCTTAGAACAAGTTCTCTTATAATACTGATAAGAACAATTTGTTAGCATTTTAGTTCCGTTTCGTATTTAGAAAGCGATCTACAGAAATTGTTGGTAATTTAGACTAAGTGTAGATACAACTCTAAAGATATTACTTAAAGTAAAATAAAATTGGAATTTCAAGTCAGACTAGCTTAAAAGCAGTTAAGTTAGTTCCAGAAGTATTGGAATTTCGAATTTGTTGCAAATAATGAAGATTTTTCCAGCCTATAGCATACGTAAAGGGGCAAAGTTTCCCCATTTCACGGTCTCAGTTATCTATATTGTTAAAAGCATTCACTCTAACTTATTGACAAGAACCCTCAACCCTTCCTCTAGACTCGGTCAAAGGCAAAAGTTATATGCCTCATTGAAGAAGGCTTCATTAAATCTTACCCAAGTGACTTTGTTAGCTTCACTCTAAAGGAGAAGTTCTTGTTATGCCAACTTGTTAAGTGAATAGAATGTTTACCCAAGATATTTTATAACTCACTCATCTCGTTCTCATTCTCTCTATCTCGTTAGTCGGAGTCACCTTTATTGATGCAGGGAAAATCACTTGTAAAATTCCACCAAAATAGATAGTGATGAGTCTAAAGTGTTTCTAGAACTGACTAATACAGTTTTGGGAGACTAACTGACTGCCAGACAGTCTAAAAGAGAGAGAAAGAGAGGGAGAGAGATAATTGCATATTATGGCCATATAATATATTCCCTTAACTTTTATCTTATCACAAAGCGGTTCAACTAAATTCCACTTGGACAAATGCATTTGGAAATTTTAGCCTGACATAAAAATTCCACAAGTAAATAAATAACTACATATATATATAGGAGCTTTACATAAATCGGAAAACTATTTCTTAAATGTCGTCGAAAATGCCTTTTCACGTGTTGAGAACATGGCATAATTTTCCCTGCTCTACGCTCGCTCTCACTCTCTTTCTCTCAATGCCTTTTTGTTTTTGATATTATTAAAAATTTCCACACTCTTTTTACAACAAAACGAGAGAAAGAAAGAAATATTTTATAACTTTTCCGCGTGTTTACAAATTTGTTATGAACGAAAGCAAACAGGGAATTCCTCTACCGTCCTGCTGCCCCCTCCCTTGCATGTGTGTGTTTGTGTGTGTGTGGTCAAACTATTACAAAACACACCCACAACCCCCCCGACCGCGCCTCAGAAAGGGGGGAGGGACTGGTCGGTTTGTTAGTTGCGTTTCAATTTTTATTGATTGCCCGCTCAGACGCGGCGACGATTTCGAAATTTCCATTTGTTGATTCGAAATAATGCACAAACACCAACTACACACACGCACAGAGCAAAAATTGTGCATTCTTTTATCTGCTGTTATATACCCTAACAATGGGAAAGGGTATACATAGATTTTTAGCAATCAGTAAAGACTTAATTGCTTTGATTAACTGGTTAACTATTGCCTCATGCTGAGGTTATGCTTAAATATGCCTTCCCCATTGAATATTAACCTTTAAGGTTTCTTCATTGTTAACTATGCCTTAACCGTTTTCAATTGAAGAAGAACTCTAAACTTAAAGAATTAATTTCGGTTGGCTCATGTCCATAACTCATCTTAATCTTATAGTATCGGTTTCATTTTGGTTATCTTAGAAATCTTGAGATAACACCTTTATAGCTTTTAAGGTTTCTGGACAAGAGTTCTTTCTAACTTCAAAGCATTACCAAACTGACACAGCAATGAAATTGATGTCGGTTATTCGAATTGAAGTTAGTTGCAACCACCAAGTAATGTTTCTTTCAAGAACTGCCCAGGAAATTCATCAATTTCATTCGAAACCTAAGCTGAATGTAGATGAGAGATGTAGAGTTGAGATGATTGAAACATTTTCTTTCAGTTTCTCTATATTTATATTGATTTATTCAGAGTTATTCATTTTCTAAGATTTATTCAGAGTCTCTTATCAAACGACCGTTATAAACCGAAATGAACTAATCACTTTAAAGTAAATTCCTAATGCAAGTTTCATGTAAAAGATATATTTCTTTACCCTTAAAGTAAAGCTAATATGTATATTTTCATTATCCAACTTAAACCCACTAAAAAAAGAGCATTTTATGATTCGGTTTGAATTTATATGTGTTTTCTATTGTGATTTAATGTTAGTTTGTTTGTTTTCTGTAGTTGAAATGAATAAATAAACGTTGTATATGTACACATATACATACATCTATGTATATATATACATATATATGCATATGTATGTAGATCGATTCTGTAGTGTTATGATGAATGGACACGAGTATCGTCGTCTACAGTTGCATTAGGAAACAGAAAAGTATTCATTATTGATTGTCCACCCGATTTCCTGGTAAACAAATGTAGGAAAAGCATCTTGTTTTGTTTCATATTTCTAACTATTACTTAAAATGATTTATTTCATTTGCTTTCTTTTCTTATTAATATTTTGTATTCTCTGTTTTTGTCCATAGACAAGAGAAATTTCAGAGCAATTAAAGCCCTTTTTGTGTTTTCCCCTGTAATATTAATAATTATTACTATTATTATATTGTTTATTTAAATGGCCATTTAATTGTTGTTTTGTTTTGACACGAGTTGGAGGAGTATTTAATGAATTGCATTGCGGATGTTTTTTTTTAATATTTTGTTTTGCTGTTTTGTCTCGGGTGTGTGTGTGAAATCGATATTTGTTTAATTGTTGTTGTTGCAAATGTTCTTCTACTTTTTGCAGTATAAGTTACAACTGAATTTGTTGAACATTAAAGTAGGAAAATCGTTTTTCTTTATGTTATTTTGGAAACGCAATGCGCAAAAGGTAAGAAAACCCAACCCCAAAAAGAAATAAAAAGAAGGAAAATAACCAAAAAACCACCGCGTGGCACGGGAAAAGTATCTATAAGAACGCCAAAAGAGAGAGAGAGAGAGTGAGAAAAAGAGCAAGGGAGAGGCAAGGAGCAACGCAAGAGAGTGAGAAAAAGTTGATAAACACCAAAAGGAAAAAAAAATTAAAGACAACAACAACAAAAATGTCGTAAAGTTTTTGCGTCGTAGCTTCAAAAAATTGAAATAAAATTTTTTCATATAAATTTCGTATCAGATCATAAAATAAAAAGCCGGCTGAAAGAAGATCTTTAAAAGGAATAAGAAATATATATACATATAAGAAAAAAGTTAAACAAATAAATAGAAAAAATGTAAGTGAATGAGGGAAGAAAGGCAACGGCCAAGGGGGTGTAGGAGATTGAGAAGGGGAAGCCAAGTAGAGGAGAATCTTGGCGTCAAAACAAACAGAGAGCCAAAAAAAAAATGAGCAACAACAAGAGAACGACGAAAACAAAAAAACAAATAAGCAAAGCAAAGTGAAAAATACTTATAGACAGGCAACAACAGCAGCAACCGACAGATACATACAGCAGGTACACACACACACTCTCACACACAGATGCAGATACAAAAGTATCTCAACAGATACAGACAGGCGGTGAGAGAGTGAGAGAGAGAGCGAACAATAGCAAGAGCATGAGCCTGAAAGTCAACTACTGTTTTCTCTCTCTTTGCGCAAACGTTGATCGCTCTCTGCCCAGAAATGGAGAGAGAGAGAGAGCGCCTAAAATACTTATTCACTCAAAGCCCATTTTCATATAAAAGCCATTGCACTCAATGTTCAGACGTTCAGTCGCCAGTTCAACTCACCACAAGACACACTAAAACAAATTCGCATATATATATACCAATATTTTGTGTATATATATATAAATTTAAAAAAAAAAAAACAGAAAAAAACATTTTTTAAATAATTTTTTTAAGCCCCAAAGAGACTTGAAACTTGAATTATATTAATTCAAATATTAAACAAAAAACACAAAAACTTCAAAAACTTGAGAAAAAAGCTCAAAAAGCTCTGCGCCGGTCTCACAATTTACCAAAAAAAATAGAGAGAAAAAGTTAAAAGCAAATTCATTTATTGCTGAACTTCTGTCAAATAAACAACGGTGAAAAAAGCGAATACGCAAAAAAATAAAAGAGAGAGAAAAAAAAGTGAAGTGCAGCTGATATCTCTATACACATATCTTATATATCTGAAAAGTGATTCCAACAATTAAAACCACAAAAAAAAAGTGAAACACAACAAATTGTCTTGATTAATTTTTAAACAAAAGAAAAAAACCAACCACACAAATCATAATGATGGGCACTATGTCACTACGTCAGCCCGAGAATTGGCTATACGAGATCTGGCAAAAGGGCTACGATAGCCCCTGCTACGTCATGGTGCCAAATGCAAAAGTATGTACTCAAAAATAATCCAAAAAAAATCTATATAATATTTATGTCAAAAATTGAGAAAAAGTCAGGAGAAAAAAGTAAAAAGACCAAAAAAAAACAAGGAAAAAATTTAAAATATATTTTATTTGGTTAAAGAAAAAATATATTGTGAAATCTCTGAAATACATATATGTATACAGAAAAGCAAAAACAGAAGAAGAAAAATTGTGGGTGCAAAGGGGAAAACGCAAAGAAAAAGAAACAAAAAATAAAACGTTTACCTTGTCTACAAGCCAAAAAGAAAAGAAAAAAAAAATTAAACCTCGAAAAATCTCTCAACTAGATGCAATTTTATTGATTTTTTTAGGGGATTTTTAGAGGCTGCGCGCATTTTGTTAGTTTTTTTTTCAATGTCGATAAATGTTTTAAATAGAAAACGAAAAGCTGAAAAAATGCAATTGAAATGTTAATTTAATTAAACGAAAATTTTTGGAATTTTAAATTAAAAATGGTTGAAAAAATTTACAAGACGTGAAGGGCAACATAAAATGAACAATAAACGTGAAAAGTATGGCAAAAGTAAAGGGCGAAGTATTTAAAAAGTAATTGGCAAAGTTAACAAGATTCATGATTACTAAAAATAATTACGAGCAAAAAAATAAAAAAAGTAAAAGAAATATTATTTAAATGAAGCATTACTTGTTTAAAAGTAGAAAAGTGAAAAAGTATTTAAAAGTAATTACAAAAGTATTTAAAAAAATAATTAGGAAAATATTGATTACATAAAAAATATGAGTCATAAAATTAAAGTGAACAAATTTATAAATGAAGCACTTTTTGCATTAAAGTACTTTCAAAACTAAAACCATTGAGTGAAAGCTTAAAATTAAGTAGTTAAAAAGTAATTTGCAACGTTAAAGAAGTACTTAATTACTTTAAAAAAAATTGAACCAGAAAATAGGCCCTAAATTAAAAGTTTTTGCTTTAATCTTAAAAGAAAAGAGTGAAAATTTTAAATTAATTACCTGAAACACAAGTCAAAATTATTTGCACAGATAAAAATACCAAAAAGTCAAACCTAATGAGTTTTCAAAATATTCTTTTTTTGTATTTTGCCAAATTCTATTGTGTTCAACTCAACAACAAATTAAGATAATTTACCTGAACACCGCAACAAAAGGAAAAGCAAAATCCTTTGTTCTCTCTCGCTCGTTCAATCTACCTCTCTCACTCTCTGTGTTTCTCGAACTCTTAATTCTTCCTTGTTGTCGCATTCGAACTCAGCCTCCTGCTCTTTAGGTAGCGGCGGACCCGGACAAGTGCATCACAACGGACGCCATGTTTGTTTGTTGTTTGGAACCTCAGAGATGGGATGGGTTTTGGGAAGAGTCTCGACGCGTGACCTGAGTACCAAAAGAAAAAACAAAAATAAAACCAACCACAAACCATCCCAAAAGACCAACCACTAGACAAAGAATACAAACACAAATTCGTGTGTGTGTGAGATTTTGAGTGGTTCGAGTGGTTTTTCCGTTTACCTAAAATTTCGGTCTTTTCTTATCAGTCAAATTCACAAATTACTCTATGCTTATCTTCTCTGAAGTGTGCAAAAATATATTTTGGATCGTTAAAGGTCTTATAAAATGGTTATTATATGCATCATAAATCATAAATAGCCATAAATAAAATGTCGAAAATTAATTATACCACTCAAACAAAGAAGCAAAAGCAACAAAAAAATGTATCCAAAATATAATAATTGAGATAATGAACGGAAATTCCTTCATACTACTTTATTTTACTTATATATATGGTATAACAATTGGTATTTATTATCGGGTTATTTTTGGGTTTGCTATATGATTACAAGGAGGTCAGAGATATGACAGGGAATTATATGGAGGATAATGTGAAATGACATGATGTTTTTTTAATCGATTATTTTCGAAAGAAATTAAAGGTATCAATCATATGTAAGAAGAGTCCTTTTGTTAGTTTAAACGAATAAAAGTTTTAAATTTATAATGTAAAGAACTATCAGTAACTTTTTAATATTACCTAAGGTTTTCTTTGACTTTATTGAAGGCATTTTGAATTAAATAAATAAGATAATAAGATTTCCTCCTCCTCCTTCTCTGAGGTTACATCTGTATTTTCTATTCCGAAAAAACTATATTGAATTTAAGAGAAGAATCAACTTTGAAGTTCAGTAGTTTGTGTCTTTCCCCGTTTTTCCTTTCAGTGTAGACAGATATGACGGTGTTATTATAATTTGTTATTTCGTTATTGTTGAATCTGGCTTTTTGGTTGTGTTTTTTTTGCACCTTTTAACCAGTTGCAACCGGTTCTTGTTTTCGTTCGTATCAGCTTAATTACGATTATTTACCTTTTTTATAAATTTTTTATATGTATACATACAAGTATTTTAAATTGTTTTTTGAGGTTTTTCTTTGCTTCTTTGCTATTTTGTCAACTTATAAATAAAATAGAATTCTAAAAATGAGAAGGAAGAAAACGTGCGAAATCAATTTATCTATCTGCCCTCTCCATATCTATATCTATATATTTTTTTTTTTGTTTTTTGGCACTAGGCCCAAATATGATGAACCGCGTTGGGAACATGCGATATTTGTATGGTTAGCCATGCCTTGTCTCATGCCCAATGAGTGACATATATGAAATATACGAGTGCATATATATATAGGAGGTATATCCATATATGTATGTGTGTAGTAGGAGAGCGAGAACCGATGACTAACATAAAAGTGCGATAAAATTTTGCTGGCTTTTTCATAATGACGTGATGATCACTTTGTCTCTCTCTCTTTCTCACACTCTGACGTTGTTCAGTATGTAATTATAGATATGCCCTTTAAAAAAAAGGCATCTAACAATTTTAAACCGATTGGGAATAGATATAGCTTTAGTTTTGAATAACTGAGATGTTGTAGTTATTTTACCTTTTTTTTTCCCCTACTTACCTTATAAGGGTATTTCTCTTCATTGATTTTCGCATATTTTGCTGTTTTGTACGTTTTACGTTTTCGGATTCAGGCCAACAAACAAACAGAAGAGATGAAAGACGAGAAGAAAGGCGAAAAAGAAAGACAAAATGGTTGAAAGTGAAGAGTTTTTCGGTGTCTATTTTTAAATCCGGCAAGAAGAAAAACCTCTTTCGAAACGGAACTGGCAATTCATCGGCATCTCCTCCTCTTTCTCCTCCTTCTTCTTTGCTACTTCTCCTCTTCAACATCATCATCTCGTTTTGTGAATGTCATCGACAGTAGTTGGGGCTCTCGATGTCGTCTGTTGTGGTCTACCTGGTGGCTGATGGCTGGCTGAATGCCTCCTTTCGTCATGCTCTTTTTATTGACATTTTCGCATTAAAAGAAAAGCGGAAAATGTGGAAAGGGTTTGTTCTGGGGGAAAATGGCATAGAAAAGAAATAAATGTTGTTGCTTTTGTGTTTTAGTTGCACGTGCAACTAAATGCTTTAATGAAAATTCTAGCTAAATCTATTTGGTTTTTCTTGCATGTTCGTTTGGCTGTTGCCAATGCACGCGTTACCCCTTTTTTCTGCTCCCCCTCCTCCTGCTCTACCCCACTTGTCTAATAGGTTTATTAGATTTTCAGGTGTGTGTGTGTGTGTGTGTGTATGTGGGTTTTTCTTTTCGTTTTTGGTTTTGGTTTTTGTTTCTGGCATTGACAATGACACGAAATATTGGGGGTTATAGAAATAAGTTGAAACACGCCACATTGAGCAAACATTGCTGATTTATGAATGAGAGAGAGAGTGGGCACCCTCCCCTCCCCTCTTACTCAGCTATCTAAAGGCATGCGGAACATGTGTCACCGCAACAAAGTGGGCGGCGGAATGAAAAAACAAAAACTATCACATGTTGTGTGAAAATTCACTTTTCGCATACCTCAAGTGGCATTATGGAAAATGGGGGGAGGGGAAAAAACCCCCCTTAATGTTCTATTATATAACAATTAACAGTGAGTGAGAACAGTATGCACTTATTTAATGAAATAGCCGACAGAATTCGAAAGATAACAGATTAGATTAAGTTATTCTCCTCTTATTCCCCTCTCTAATCAATTAAGTTTTCTGTTTTTTTCTTGCAGGATCTGGTCAAATCGCATCTCATGATCGCCGTGCGCGAAGAGGTGGAGGTCCTTAAGGAGCGCATCTCTGAGCTAATGGACAAGATCAACAAACTTGAGCTGGAGAACAATATCCTCAAGTCGAACATACCGCAAGAGACATTGCAACAGTTGCAGATGCAGCTACAGATTGCTGGTAGCCAGCAGCCAGCCGCAGTGGCAGCACCACCAGCCACACCGGCCATCCAAGCGGCCCCAGCATCAGCAGCAGCAGGTGGAGCAGCAGCCCCCGCTGGAGGCGCCTCATCTCAGTCGGCAACGCCAGCAACTGCCACCAGTCCGGTTCAGTCCACAGTGGCAGCTCTGCCCAATGGCAGCGTTGCCAGTGAGTCGAACGGCAGCAGCGATGCGGCAGCAGCAGCGGCAGCGGCCACAGCAGCAGCAGTCGCTGCCACAGTGACGGCAGCTGCAACTGCAGTCGAGCAGCAGCAAGTGCAGTCGTCCGTCAATGGGCCAATGTCCTAAGCTGTTAGTTAACGGAGAAGAAGAAGAAGAAAAAGGAAGAAGCCAAGCAAATTCTGTAAACTACAAAAAGGAAAAGAACTTCCTCATTAATGATGAAGCTTTTTTTCTTTGTTGTTGTCCCGATCACTCCCCGCCTCGCACTTACTTCTTAAGAGTGGTATGTGAAGAAAAGAGAGAGAGAGATAGAGGGCAGCAGAAATTAGGAGAAAGAAGAAAGGAGTACAAGAGACAGAGGGAGACAGGAAGAGCAGAAGAATAGCGGAGAGAGCGAGCGATAGAGTGCGGGAATGGTTTAGGGGGAGGGCAGAGCAACATTTTCTCACAGTTTGACCGTCAAAAAAGTATTATTATTAATTCATATTATATATATATACAAAAATATATTAACAGCTGCTGCTAATTGCGGGAAAAATGTTTGCTCCACGCCCTGCCCCCCCTTGCCCACCCTCCTCGAAAAGACTTGCCTCCCTCCACCTACACATCTGTTACACTCAATCCTCCCCCTCCCCCAGTGTGCTCTCTTGCTCTTGAAAAGCCGCAGCTTTTTGTTAATTTCTCGATTGTGATATTTGTTTAACACTCACACACACACACACATACACACACACACAGCCACACCCACACACTATATATATGTAAATCGAATTCAGGTTCATATTATATATTATTATTATTAATTTTCATCCTCTATATATACATGAATGTATTTTTTTTGTTTAATTGTTTCAAACATTAATTATTTGTTATATTAATTAAATGCTCACACACACACAAACACACCCCCTTACACACACACACACACACAAATATTTTTGGCTACAAAAAAATACTTAACAAAAGTAGAAAATTTGAGCCAAAAATTAAAAGAAAATACAAATATATGAACATTGATAACTTGATGAAATGAAGAAAAGAAACGAGTGGAAAATTGCATCAGAAGAATAAGAGTAGGAAAGAGAATATGTGATAATTTGCATTGTGCAGACATAAGATGTAAATTGTAAAAAAGAAAAGCAAAACCAACAACAAGCAAGAATATAATGAATGAAACAAAACAAAAAGGCAAATGAAAAATCATTCACCAAACCCACACACACACACACACACACACACACACATACACACATGCATAATTCAAAATTTCCGCCAGCTGCTATTTTTTTATAACTATTATTATAATTTAAATTAAAAAACAAAACAAAAAATTTACTTTTATTGTAAAAAAAAAAGAGAAAAAGAAAACACACAACGCAAAGCAAAAGCAAATTATAAAATATTAACTCTTAAAAAAATATATAAAAAAGCTAATTTATGCATGTTTCAAGTAGAAAATTGTAGAAATTTTAGCATATATATAAATTGAAGCTGAAACAAAAAACTATTTTTTAAAACAAATTAATTGTTTGAGAATTTCCAACCAAACATTTATTGTAAATATGTGTAAAACTAAACTAAAAACAAAACAAACTATTGAAAGATATTCAAAAATGAAAGTGATGTAACGATCGATGCACACACACACACACACACACACAGTGATGATGATGCACGATCGATTGATAATGATGATGATGATGATGTAATAATGATAATTGATGATAATTGCAGCAAGTTTGAAATCAACACAAAGAAAAACACACTCTTTACATTTTAAGTCCACAACAAGAAGAAGAAGAAGAAGAAAAAGAACTCGTCCTACTCTATTGTATACATATTTTATTATTATTCATTTACATTTTGTTTTTCTTTGCTTTTTTGTTACTCTTTCTTCTGTATCGAAATCTTCATTTTCACACAATGTTCATCAATGTTAAAGAAAAAGTCAAATCTGTTGTAAGATTTTGTTTCCCCCCATTTACACGCACATTCTAACTCTCTCTCCCTCCCTCAGTGTCCCTCTCACACTTGCTCCAAGAGAAAGAAAGTGAGAGAGGCCCCTAGGGGCGGGGAGAGCGTGAGAGAAAGTGTGTTTAAGTCAACAAAAAATAAACAAATGAATAGAATATTAACGGCAAGTTTTAGAACTGTTGAGTTGATCAATTTCCCCCTAAGTAAACCGTTGTTCCACAAAGTCAGAGAAAAGTCGAGAGAGAGGCACAGATGGAGAAATAAAGAGAGAGAGAAACCATTCCATGATTCACCTGTATCTAATAGCTTCGCCTCACCCACTCAACAGAGGCGCTAGCTAAAAGGATACTTAGCAACCTGCAGAGACTCGAAATTGTCTAAGGATATGCTACGAATGAAATGTTAAAAGTAAAAAGGCAACAAAATTTCAAAAGAAACTAAATAAAATGTTATTAAATTCGCGTCCAGGTGAACCTAAGAATGATTTCTCTCACTTGACTTTCTCCATCACTTCCTCTCTCTCTCTCTCTCTCTGGCTCTTTGTCTCTGCAAGGACAACGCACCAAAAACTATAACACCCCAAAATCCCAGAACTATCATACACATACCATACCCAGCCCCGCCCCTTCCCCCTTCTCTTAAAGTATTTCACTTTTATTTTTTACATAAATATTTTAATTTTTCAAATCTATAACTCTCTTTTTATGTTTTAATAATATTTTAATTTCGGCCCACTTTTTGATTGATTTCTACAATTTAAGAACTGTTTGTTTTTAAGAGCTTAACTATTAATTTATTAATTAGTTTGTAAGTGCTAAATGAAAAAACAAATCATAAAATAAAACAAAACAAAAAAAAAAAAAAAACATCTATATAAAAATAAAGGAAAAATAAAAATATATTGAAAAAATAAACTTTTTTCTTCTTTCTCGGTTATTTGGGTTAGGGAATATGTTCCCTTAAGGATATAAGGAATTCTAGAATCCAGATCAAAGGATATAAGAAAGCATGTCCTTGCTAAGTAGGCTTAAGTGCTGCGAAGAATATAAAAAGGAAACTCATTCTTAGCGCTCTAAAGGACATTCCTGGACATGTACATGCTAGAAGTTTTGATCGAGTCATGACTTTAATTTGTTCAAATGGCAACTAAATTATCCTTCATTTGGTCGATTTGCAATTTGTTTCCTGCTGTTCGAATGGATAACGATTTATCCACTTTCACCTCAAAAGTATGCAACAGAATAACGAAATTAATGGGATTCAACAAGTTATGAGCTGAAAACCATTAATATCTCAGCCGTCTTAGGACTAACGGTATGTCCTTTACATAGGAATATCCTATAGACAATGTCTTTAAGTACAGATTTAGATGAATGTCCCTATGGATTCATCAATATTATTGAAAGTACAATGCAAATGCTTAAGTAAGGATCCTGGCCCTGAAGAACTTCAGAAAGTTATGTTCTTTTTCATGCAGAGTTGTGACAAAATTATTCTGTCTTGGTTTCTTACCTTTAGCATGTGTGATTTTTTGTTGCAGCACAAAATATGTAAAGACTAGCAAAGTATCTCCCGTAAATTCTATAAAGTAATAAAAAAAAAAATTAAAATATGGTCTAAGGATTAAGTTCACTAAATATTTCGCTTCTTCAAAGACTACAATGAGTACAAATGTGAAAAATTTCAAATGACTTGCAGACTTTAACCTGGCCCAACGATATCTGAAGCTTTGACTGAACTTTTGTGGAAAAATTACTGAAAAATGTCAATCGCTAACACTCGTCGTGGAAAACCATGAAAAAAATGATTATTCTGCTATTCGTCTGCGTATTTAAAAGGTCGCCTTTAAAAGGTGCTTATCCCTTTATACGCCTGCCCATTTATATCCTTAAAAATGTTTGCTTTTTAGATATTTGGCCTCTAATTTTTTCATTTCCTTGGTCTAGTGCAATGAAGAAAGTTATAATTTGGATAACCGCCTTGATTTGAATAGTTAATCTTTTTGTTATTGCGATTTGAGCATAGCATAAGTCAAAAAAGTTAAAATATATTTGTTCACAATCGCAGGATTCAACTTAGACTATATTAAGGATTGTATTTAAAAAAACAATTAGAATACTCTTTGGTGTGTCCTTTTGGGGCCTAGAAATCCGTTTCGGGACTTTGTGGCCTCTCATCGGGACTCTGTGGTCTCGCTTGTGGCTGACTGACCACAACGGGTTGGCGTTGGTTCACATCTAGCTCATCGCGGCCCTCGTCCTCGCCAGGTTTTGTGGCGTTGGCGGTGGGATTAAATGACCTCAGGTTACCCAACTGGGCGCGAACATCTGTCTCGGATAGATGATGAACTGGCACATCGGCAGGCACTGCCAAACGCTTAGGACTCGAACTGCCGTCATTTGGTTTCTTCTTGTCGGGCGGGAATATCACCTGGGCATAGGTCACACCACTGCCATTGGGCTCGACAATGCTGGCGTTACCCGAGGATGTGGTGATTGAGCTGGGATTGCGGAACACGCTGATTTCAGAGCGCGGTTCGGGTGCATCGCGTCGCTGCATGGGGGAACTGGTGGCTTCTGTTGTTGCCGCACCACCGCCATATCCTGGTGGGGCCGACACAGAAGTCGTGGCTGTGGTATCTTCATGTGGCACTGCGGCATACAGAGACGGTGTGTAATTATTGTCCGTGACTTTGCAATTGTAAAGGTTCAGTCCCTTGGCAAAGATAAAGACCAAGATGTCTAGGAGAACTCCAGCAAGAATTAAGCTAGCGGTTAGTATGTCCAATATATTGCCATGTTTCGGTGTCTCTCGCAGCAGACAACGTTCATAATTGGGTGCCCAATAGACGCAAGTGCTCCCTAGAAAGTACAATTAGTTATAGTCTCAAGGGATAACAAGGGGTTACTTACTTGTCACCAAATCGTAGCTCAAGTGCACGGGTATATAGGCAAACAGACCCACAATCATTACCTCGAAAGCCAAGGCCAAGGTTTTATCCTGTGGCAGAACAGCTCTCAGGGTGATCAAGGTCTTGCCCACTGCCGATACGCCCACCAGAAAAGCAGCAGATACACTCAAGATTTGAAAGAAGATAATCGCTTGATCACAGATCTCTGAGCTACAGGCTCCGGCAGTTGCTCTGACCGCACCGCTGGTATTCATCGTCTGATTGCCATTGCAGGTGCATCCCTCGTAGATGGAGAAGCTGTTGATGGAAGTCTGTTTGGTGCAGCCAGCATAACAGGGCGAGAAATAGGTGATGCTACTATTCTCCGGACAAACAGGCATAAAGGCCGTGGGCGTGCACAAACACTGGGTGGAGCAATAGGGTTGACTCAGCTTGCCGCCGACTACTCCAGCAATGGCTCCCACATCGCAATTGAGAAAGATGTAGCCCACAAAAATGGCCACCAGATGCAGACCCAAGCCCATGTTTATGCCCGTAATGGTACGGGCGGAGAGTTGAGCCTTGGCAATCACCAGGCCACCAATCAGCATGCCCACAGCCATAACGGGAGGACGCAGGAAATACGAGACAAAAGCGGAGCGCCATTCCTGAGTAAGGCCGTCCTGTTCGTTGAATGGCAGATAGAAACGACTCTGCAGATAACTCTCCTCCTGCAAACTGAAATTCGATATGGCACTCTGGACACACATTATGCTCAGCAGATTGACCATCAGCAGACGATTGTTGAATAGACGCTTCAGCGAGGGCCAGAAATCGGTATCATCGAGATAAGTGGAAAACTGACTACCAAATCCTCGCATATTCGATTGCTCCATGATTCTCTGGGCTGCCTGATGGATAACCGTCTTGGGCAAACGTTTCGGAAAGAGACCAACCAGCACGGCACCCACAAAGATAAGCGGTGCCAGAATAATCCATCCCAGCCACCAGCCTATATTGATTAGGCCCACACCCAAGACCAGAAAGGATCCTGCTTGTTGGCCAAATGCTCTAGCCGCCAATGTGACACCAATAACTGCTGGACTGTCCTCTGATAACGAGTTATCATCAATGTAGGTCACTCCCAGGGTATAATAGGCCAGTCCACCCATGCCCAAGGCCAATTGGAGGACGAAAAGCATCACCAGAATAATCGTACTGGCCTGCTCCTCTGTCATGGTCAGACGTTGGAACTGAGCAAAAGATGTGGCACAAACATTGGCATCTACCAAAGCATTTTTAGCCTCCTTGGATCCATCAGCACTGGCCAAAGAGAAGACATAGGCAATTAGCATCTTTATTAACTCATTAACTCGATTCGTACTCACAAATTCATAATGGATGGTATCATGGCTATCACACAGGTGACCGACTGCAACATCAATGTTCCCACCAACCACTTAATGGGATGAAAGACTTCGGCCCAAAAGGCAAAGACCAAGGCAAAGACAGCCTGAAATATCCCACTGCTAACCAATAGCCAATCTGAAAAGAGACAAAGACAAACAATTGTAATCTTTTGCTACCAAAAGGGGCCAGTTCCAAGTCGTTGTAGGTCTTATTTAGTATTTGTTTAGGTATAGATTAGATTCGAGTCGTTTGAGTTTCATTATTTTCCCGCGCCAATGATTAATTTCTTTGTATTTCCCATTTACACTTCATATGTAAGTACATATGTATGTATAAACCACGAAAGACTTTATCAAAATTTTGATTACAAATGATTAAAGGTGACGTATGAGTAAGACTGGTCGTATTCAGTTAAAAAGTAATCGAATAAACAAGAAGAAAAGTCATATTTTTATATTTTTATTCATTTTAAATTATATCTCCATCAAGAATTCTTGCATAAGTGCTCCCTTAGTTAGAGATGTAGTTAGATTTAGTTAATTATGAATTGTTGCGAAATTTGACTTGCCTTTATTTTATATTCATAAGCTTTGTCAAGAATTATTCATTGCAAAAAGGGTTCACTTTTAAAGCTAGAAGAAAATTCAGACTATAAAGCAACAAGTGCTTCAGGTGACTTAAATATGTATATCATTAAGAGATCACTTGATTCTAGAATGTGTTAAGAAATTAATCAGTATTCTGAGTTACATGACAATAAAAGTTTCTTTGATATTTTTCCTATGCTATCTATATTATTTTTCAGAATCAACCTGCGACTTTATAGAAAGAAGCATATATTTTCCATAAGTATTTCTATATTACAATATTTTTAATTAGTGACATGTATGTATGTAGATTTAGATTCAGTCTTTAAGAAGCTTTTGAGCTTAAAATATTTTAATAAATTTATCTGACAAGTAGTCTTAGCGGACAGTCTAGAAGTCTTGGAAGACTACATAAGCCAAGATTACAGGATCAGAGCAAAAAATTAGATGCTACACGTAAGGAAATTGAAAATAAATTTAACAAGGATATAAACTATACATATATACTATTAATATAATATCTGATAAAGCACCCTGAGTAAGTAAAAACAATGTTTGAAATCTCTCAATGTAATGGAATCTGGTTTATTTCAATAAACAATGTCCTAAAGAAGTATTTAAGTCATCATTATATATCACCTGTAATAAAATATAAATTTCCATAGCATGTTGTGAATATAATATAAAAATTCACATCAATTCATTACGTTAAATCGAAGCGGTATGAAAAACTAAAGAGGTCCTGCGAATTAAGAAACGACTTTAATGCAGTTGGACAAGAGTTTTTTTAAGGAAAATATTTGTAGATTATATGGGCTAGGAGTAGATTATACAAATTTGTTTATACTAATTTATTGGAGAAGAGAGTATAAATATAAATTGACATAAAAGATCTTACGAGTTATCGGGATAAAACTTGATATTTAAGCTACTTATAGCCCGGAGCAGATAAAGTATGAAAATTGTCAGGATTGGACTACTATATCATATAGTTAGAGAAGAAACATAGATGAAGAAATTTAAGTATCTCTATGAAATTTACTAATATGATAGTTTTGGATAATTAAACATCATATCCCGAAATTTTAATCAGATCGGATAAATATAACATAAGTTACAGTCAATATAAATCAGCTTTACTATGTCATGTCTATGAAATTTCACAACGTTTCGTTTTTCGATTCGTTTTCGAGTGTCCAACTCTGTCGCTTTCTATCTCTCATCTACCTCTCAAATGACTTTTAATTTCTATAATTGTGGGACTGCTATTCCATATTTAACCATAAACAGAAAACAATCGTTAAGAAGCGGATGGTGCCTCTGTTTTAGCTAGAAAATTTCCTGGAAAATGACGCTGAAAAGCCACATGTCGCCTTACACTTGTTATTGGAGTCCAGAAACTTGGTTAATACGTTTTGATTACGCATTCGCAAAGCAAACTTGATGACGAATGAAAAAGATAAGTGAGAGAGCAAAGAGAATGCGAGAGAGACAGAGGGAGAGCTAGCGAGAGAAGCATTTGGAGAATCGTAAACAATATCGCTAAAACTGATAACTGACATGGAAAATCTAACAATTCAGGCCAACACCTTGCTGATAATGGGTATGAATTTCATAGTTACTCACCAACTATCAACGGATTGTAGCCAAATTGAAAGGCTGCCTGTTTGGCCGACACCCGGAAATATGACTCGCAGGCACCCTGTAGAATTCCCGTTAGGGACAATACCAAAATGAATGTCCTTAAGCGTGCATACTTCTGGCATCCTGGACCACGACACCAGCCCAGTCCTTTGATTCCACAATCCACACTGTCTGCAAAACACAAACACATTCAATTCACAAATAAAGTTTCACCTCCTAAGAATCACCCACCATCCGGTATATTGTTTGCATTCACCGCTATCTGCGATAGATCGGAGTTTCGCGTATTTTGTGCCATTATTTTTATTCGATTTTCGATATTATATATAGTATATTTTCTTTTGTCGTTTTGTTATTGAAGTTATTTATGTGTGCATTTTCACGTCTATTCGAAAAGAGGGTCGCATTCTAACTGAATTGCGCAGAAAGAGAGTGTCGATTGTACGACTTCTTGGCCACCGAGGGGAGAGAGAGCCATGTTGATTGTGATAAGCCACATTTATCTTATCAGCGTATTCTTTTTTTCTTACTTTTTTCGAATTGGCAACTTTTGTTTTTAATCGTTGAAGGCAGCTTGCAACATGAGGCTAATCACAGCAAGTGTAACATTTGTTCCACATATTTATGTGGATCATAAGATTCAAGAGGTCAGAGAGGTTTTTATTTTTCATTATCTTTAACTTAATATATAAACCTCATTTGGTTCAGCATGAGGTTTATACAGATCTACCGAAGTTTTTCCCCAACTTCATTTTATCCAATTTTTGAACATATTTTAAAAGTTACATATATCACAGTTAATTGTTTATATTTCTCAGTTTAAGAAATTATAACATTTATTTTAGCGACCCATTTATTTCAATTGTTCGAATGAGGAGTCTCGAGATCATTATATTTTTTAAAATGATGACTTTCTGTAAAAAATTGGTTAAAATATTAGTTTTCTCTGAATTATAAGATATCTTCACATTAAGAAAATGAAGACATAAGTTTTGAAAATTATTTAACAATAGCCAGAATTATTAACGTGAAAATTATTGGGACTTTTTTGAGTTTTTTTTTTTAAATATTGAAAATTGTTTGTGTGAATTTCAACCGTTTTCCTCAGACTGTATATTGGCCAATTTTTAGACGATTTCAATGAGTTATATCTCGATAAAATCGGAAGTTACACCATTTTGATATTTCCCAACCGACAGACCTGGTCAAATCTACTCGGCTAAGGCTAAGATTGAGGCTTCCTTTTGTCTGTTTTGTCAATATCAATCCTCTAAGATGAAAGAGTTCCTCAAGGCACATATCGATACTCAATAAAATCATTAATTCTAACCATTTTCTAAATCATTCGGGAAATTATTTAATTTAAAAAGCTTAATTTGTTTATTCGTAACTTAAATAAATGTTCAAAATTTTCTAAACAGTATTTTATTGTTTGTTATATTTGATGACAATCGATTAAAAACTCACGAGCCTTAGAGGACACACCCGCTGAGTGCATGATATTATTACGATTAAAGAGACTAGTTTAGTTTGTATAGTTTCAATCATGACTTTTTTAAAGTTTATACATAGGTACCTACCAAGTTATGGAATAATATTCTTCTTTAAAAATCAGTGTAGATTCCTTTTTTCCAGTTTTTTTCATATCTTTCTTCATTGAGAGTTGTGAGATTAAGACAACTTCCTTTTATATCATTGTAGAAATGGAAATGTTCCCTCACTAACTAAGCAACCGCTTTTAAAACAGTTTTCATTGTTGGAAATAAAAATATAATATTAAAAAAAAAAAAAACTGGAAATCTTTCCTCCCATAAACAAAAATGCTACTCATATGGATCTTGTTGGTTAATTACGCCTTTGCTGGTGTCTATATACCAAATACGCCGCCAGTTCTTATATTGGGCACTGATTTGTAAGTAAATCCGCGAAATAACGAAAAAACCTTGATGAGCTTGAATTTACAGAGGACCCTCTAAGAGCATATTTCAACCTGTGCGTAGTGCTGAGTTTGGCCAACTATTGAAACCTCTATGGAATGATCATATATTTATGGTGTATATGGCTCCAGAGGTAAGTCCCATCATTGATAGAATCAGAGTCACTCATCTGTAATTGGGTTGTATTTGTTAGCTAACAAGCAAGGACTTTAACTGCAAGGATTGTTATCCATTTGCTAGGCAAGTGCTACCCCGTACTTATTATAGTCAAGTGCAAAATCCTCTAAAGGCACTCGAGAAAATGGGCAAAATGAAATGGCCGGATAAACGTAATAGCTCAACATTGACTAAAGAATTGGAAGAGGAAATCCCATGCAGTTTGAGTGTGATAAATGCATTCAATTTAACAGATCGACAATTGGATCAGCATGGTAAGTAAAATTGGAAAATAATTGAATTCATTCTTATGCTCCTTCCATTTTCTTTAGACACCTTTATGTACAATATTTCCAAACATTTGTCGAAATGTTCGCATAAGTCTTTGCACATTTACACCTCGTATAATGAATTGGAGAGGGTTCTGAAACGTCGCCGATGGCGTAGAGCTGAGTTTAAATTGCTTCCTCCGGGCGATCAAATGCGAGAAATAGTCACCACCGTTAGAGAAGGGTCGCGGCATGGGAAGGAGAAACAGAATCTGACAATATTACGTAATGAGTTGGCCGTGGTGGGTGTGGAAAAGATAGTTTTGGCCCTTGAAATGCATTTTGGCACATTGACCTATTACGAACGATCCGTTCTTAACATCCATGACGCGGCATTGTCAATGGCTATGATTGACATGGCAAATGTGCTAAAGGGTATGACCATAATGATTAAGATCGATTTGGGTTATTTGACAATAACAGTTTTACCCTGTGACGGAAATTGGGCCATCTCGAGATTGACGCTGAATGGTAATACATCTTTCTTTCTGCCTAATATGCCATATTTTGGCGAAAAGTTTAGCTTCTGCTGCAACTCATTGACTGGCCATACCGACAATGGTTCTCGATTGAGTCTATATTCGTTTCACTTGGATATTGTGACCAATGGTGAGTTGAAAATACTCAAAACTCTACTCAGTGATTATATTAGAAACTAAGCGTTACATTAGGATGATCATATAAGTTGGGGTTTTTCACTTTTGAGTTTAAAGTTTAGAAGAGTAATAATTAAAATTTTGCTTAGCTCTGAAGTAAATGGTTAAAGAATCCTAGAGTCAAGAGAGGGAATGAAAAACAAACGATAAGTCTACATGTGAAAGAAAACTATAGAAAAGATAGTTTAGCATCTTTAGATTGGAAAAAATAATGTTATTAAATGGTTCTAAAAGAATAGAAAAAAAATTAATTGCATAATATAAAAAAAGAAAGGCTGAGAAGCAAACATTAAAGTAAGAAATTTTGCTATTTTAAGAGGTGTAGAAGAATTGTTGCATTTCTTCAACAAAATTGAAACTAAATTTACGGTTTAAGGCGAATTAGCAGAGCCAACAAAAACCTTTAACTAAACGCGGATATAGAGAGGAAAAAATGAGGGAAATTAACCCAAGAGAATGCAAAAGGCAGCCTCAAAGTCAAACCGGGCTTGAAAATTTGTATATTATATGCATACGAAAAATTATATATGTGTATGAGTACTTTTTCAGCCAATTGTTTAATTTCGGCCCCTTAAAGTATGCAATTGGCTGGGAAAGTACTACCCACATTTCACAGTATTTTAACATACTTTGGGAAGCAAATTTTCCTCATATCCTGTCTAGATCTAGACAATTAACAAAGAATGAGTCATGGATGAAGTAGAACTTCATTATGCCAAGAATTGAATGAATGTTCTTAAGTTCCACATAAAATATATGAAATTCTAATGTCATCAAGTTTGCTATCCTTACTTGTCACTATATTGAAATAGTATAGAGAATATATAGATAAATAGATTAATCTAAGCAATATAGAAATATATTTGTCTTTCCTATCCTTCATTTTCAAAAAGAAATCAAACTTGGATTTGGATTAAATTATCTTGTATATTGGCCTCTGTTAATTGAAATCTGTATCAAGCACATTTCGTTAATTCAACTTTGATTTCTTTTTGAAAAAAGGTACACAAATTGAAGCATACTTTTAGACATTTTTAATCGTAGTTCTCATTGCTAACTTTAACTGTTTTTTTGCACATACTTTTGGTCATTAAATTGTAATAATAATAAAGACTTTGAGATAGATTAAATAAGGCTCAAAGCCAATTAGAAAAGTTCTGTAAGGATTAAACATTTGCCTGTTTCGTTTCCTAAAATTAATGCCAAATGATTTCTTTTTTCTTACAGATAGCGAATCTGGCATCGATCCCAATTATAAGGCCAAGCCATGTTGGTCCTGTGATCAATATGTGACTCCTCAAATTCTGCAGTGCTTGTTCACTGTATCTATATTGGTCAGCATCTTGGCCATCGGTGTGGCCATGATCTGGGACATTGGAAGGACCCAACGCATGCAGAATGCTAATCATCCCGATATAAATATCAAAACAATTAGCTAAACAATGAAAAAAACTTTTCAATTGACTCTCGCACACACACAAATTCTACACATTTTCGCCTAATTCACTTGTGCTTACAAATCTAATCACACGGCCTGTGGACCAAGTGGGCGGGGGGGGCAGGGCAGTGGTCTCTGATCTCTGGTCATAGTAAATAGTGTCATTGTCGCTATATCAAACTATTGTTATTTGTTATATACATATTATATTCTCTACATGATGGAATATTCAACTCAAACAAAAAAAAAATCTGCAAATTTTATTGTAGCCTCTTTGCCCACGTGGGCGGGGAACCTAAACCCCATGAGTATGAGTAATTAAGAGAGAGAGAGAGTCGATTGGAATATTCTCAATAGTTTATGACTTTGTGATAATGCATTATCGAGCTTCTTGGGTTTTGTGTGTGTTATCACCGCAGGTTGAGCGATTTCCCCCTCCAGCCAGGAGACCTTTAGAGAAATTTTCAAATTTGTCAGCTGTCAGTTGAATTCGCGCCACAACGCAAAGCGGTTCGTTCTCCTTTCCCAGTGAAGTGTGTGAGTGTGCGTGTGTGTGTGTGTGCTCCAACCTATCCACCCACCTGTTTCGACTTCCTTAAGAGTTCGAGAACAAAAAAATATATATACTCTATATAACAAACGTTTGAACAATTGAATTATGTGAAGATAAGATTAAAATATATGAAAATATAGCAAATAATATTCATCGAGTTCTAGTAGTTTTGACCAATTAAAGGTGAATAAAAATAAATATATAATCATGTATTTGTGCGCGGCTTTCGTAGTTATAGATTGAGGTAGGAAATAGGAAATTGTGCAAGAGTCCTTGAAGCAAACGACAAATAAGAAACGATTTTGCGATGCATTTTCAAGACAAAGTGTGTATCTTATCTAAGAATTTCGTGAGAAGTGAACAAAGGGATGGACAGACAGACAGTAAGACGGCAGACGTGGGCAAATTTCAAGTGATTGAAATATTTGACCAATTGTTTTCTTTTCAAGTTCATTAGCCTGAAGAGGGTAGACACTCGTATATTGATATTGAAGGGATTTAAAAGTCATTTGTTTTGAAATAGTGCGAAAATAATTGTAATGGAATTTGCTTTAAAAATAAACGATGAGTAACAGAAAACACGTTGTGACATTTTTCAGTGCCAATATCCTAAAAATATCATGTCGAAATGGGCAGAAATTTGATTTTTAATTTCATTTTCTTTCTACATCCCCAAAATCGGCATATCCTTAGCCTACATTGGGGTAAGAAAAGTTTTTTTTTTGTGAAAAAATAAGCCCAAATAGAGATTTTTTTAGATTAAATTATTTCAATCTAGAAAAAGATCTTGAAGAATTCTGTAAATTTAGATTAATAATCTTTTAAAAATGTTATGTACATATATAGGGACTTACGCCAGGAGTCACAATTATCCATAATTAATTTTTTGGAAATAATAAAAATCTGTTCTTAAATAATTCCTATAGATTTTAGATTATAACATTTTGATATTCTACAATGGCGCAAGAAAAAATTTACTGAACAGATAAAATTTTCAGAATTACCTTTTCTGGCCAGATTTTCTATTGGGGAAATAAACTAATGCAAAGCTGTTTTATAATGAAGGTTAACCAAACTGGATCCTTGAACTTTTATTGAATTCCAAATCCTTTTTAAATTTTTATTTGAATGAAATACATATTTTTAGCTAGAGTTTTGAATTTTCAAACTGATTTCTTAAAATGGATTACTTGATTTTTATTCTAAGTAACAACAATAAAGACCTATAAAAAAAAAGGATTTACCTTCGTACTGAAATTTGAATAAGCTTGTAAATGTATTTATTTAAATGAATTATTAAAAGAGGGCAACAAAACTGCAATAAAATTTCAGTTTCTTAATTTTAACTTGGTTAAAAACAAATTATTTCTGAAATCATAATGCTAATTTCAATTAAAACACTTAAAATCAAAAGGAGGTCAAAGTTTCAGATGTTTTTAGAATAGAATAAAACAAACTTCTTGTAAAAACAGTTTTAGTTTATATAAAAGTTTTCTTGGAAAAAAGTTATTTCTCTTTTTTTAGATTGCATTTTTTTACACATCTTTTCTATGGGCATTTTGTGAGATAATTATAGAAAATATCAAATTTGGCGCGAAAATTAAATTCGGAACAGAATAGATAGAAAAGTTTTAAAATGTCCTTTAAATTAATTTTTGTCTTATTTAAAAAATTGTTAGTTTAAAATTAAAAAAATAACCTTAGAGTATAGCAAAGTCTAGATTCTATTCTCATTAAACAGTTTAATGAACTTCAATTTGATTTACTTTTTAGATATAATCATAATGTAAACATATTGAAATTGTTAAGACAGTTCGAGGGCCACTTGAGAAAGTGATTCAAAAACTAGAACAAATATTAAGTATAGAACATATTCTAGAGACAAACGTTTTATCGATTACAGAAATCTGTCTTTTCTTTGTGGGTTAAGAAATGGGATTTAAAAAAAGGCAATTGTTACTTATTTTTACCAAAGAAATTAATCTTATTTATTGTTATTATTGATAGCCTGGCCTGCCGATTGCGCGTTGTTGTCGACTTGCCTAGCCATTGATTTGGTCAATAACATTACAAAGAAAATTTCAACGATAAGATATGTTTTATTGGACGAGACGACGAGTATTAGAAAGGTAAAAGAAATTGTTTTAAATTATGTTAGAGGTCAATTTAACCAAATTGACGTCTCACTATAGATCAGCATATAATGAGCTAGAGAGCCAGAGCAGAACTGGTAAGGGGTAGATCATTTTATGATTGGTCTTATTTATGGCCTCAATTATATATACAAAATGGGTTTATCTAATCGGAGACCGGCAACTGGCGGTTCCAGACCAAAACACAGTCAAGTCGTAATATGATCTTGAACGTTAGCGCCCTCATTATCGTTACTTAATCAATACTTTTATACTAAGAATTTCTAATACTTGAGAGTTTTTATAACCCCGCCATATATGCTGCTATTTCCCAATATCAAATTGAGAATCGTCATGCTGAACTGTGAGAAAGATTTACCATTAAAGAAAACCTTTTGTTGATTGATTTCAACGCATAAAGCATCGCAGTGCATCATGTGTTTTGGCCGTGATTCACAAGCCAAGCCAAGAGACCAAACCCAAAGGGGTTACACACATGTATTTTACCTATCATTCATTCTATATATATATTGTTTTTTTCTCTATCATTTGTAATCGGTAATCTTATCAGGGTACCAACAGACGAATGGTAAATTAAGCCATACCAAAACACAACAGACAAACCTCGAGAGAGAGAGAGAGAGAGAGAGCGTGGGAGACACAAATCACTCAACACAATGACGGAAGTCCGACATCGCCGCGGATCATCGTCCGTGCCGCCGGGTCACTATCTGTGCGGCATGGCCAATTGGCATCCTGCTTGGCTGCAGAAATACGCCACCACCAAAACATTTATGGGCGTATACGGTTTATTGGGCACCATTCAGGCCATGTCCTACATGTATTTCATAGTCACGCTGACCACTTTGGAGAAACGTTTTAAGATACCAAGCCAAACAACAGGTGAGTGATGAAATTCTTGACTATACCGATTGAAATTCGTTTAGTTCTTATCGGGAATATATGTACCTATATATAACATCTTCCATAAAGATAAAGTTGCATAATCTGTTTGCCAATTACAATGAAAATAAGATTGAAAAATCAATTATCACAATGATTTGAAAATATTTCAATTAAATTTAAATCAGCTAATCGCAATTGCTTAAACACAATTTCTTAAGGATACAAAGTTTTAAGAAACTAATACATATATCAACTTTAAACAATACTACATAACATATCCTATAGAATCTATTAAAATGGAATTGTCTATTCAAAGGTTTTAAAAGTTTGAGTTAACTAGATTTCAATCTCTTCGATATCTATTCGACTCGAAGTTATCTTACATAGAAAATCATTTCGAAGTTAGTTTTTTACATTAGATTTAAGCATTTCAGATTAAAACATTATATCGAACTATATATTCTACATGATTAAATACCTTATATTATGGAAATCCTTTCTCTCTTTCCTTAACTGACCTTAACTGAACCAAACTTCTGTAGGTCAAAAATCCGCAAATATTTATAGCTTTCAATTGAAACGGCAAGAGTCGACTGAAAACCGATTATATATGATTATATTGTTATATTTTTGAAAGATAATAATAGACTTTACCTACACTTATAATCCACATTCTGTTTTCCGATCTGTTCATCAGATATTTCAATCGACTTGAATTGATATTATTAATTTCCTTTATATCATTCTTTAGGAATCATTCTTAGCGGCAATGAGATCTCACAGATAATGTTATCTCTGATATTATCGTATATTGGAGGACAACGTAATCGTCCACGTTGGATAGCCTGGGGCATTGTATTTTGTGGTCTATCCTGCTATATTTTGGTTCTTCCTCACTTTATCTATGGAGCCGGAGAGGAGGTCCTGCAGTTAACGAAAGAATATCAGGATAGTTTAAGTCTCAATGGTTCAGACAATGGAGGATTCACTTTGGCAGTAAGTAACTTATTGGTCTATTCCTAGAGCTTACCAACTAATTCCAATCCCTTTCTTATTTAGAATGTCACTTCCAAAACGGAACCATTGTGTGGCATGGATAAAAAGGAGGAGACCTGCGATAGTCTTTTCACCTATGTGCCTTTGGTGTTAATCTTCATCTCACAATTTGTTTTGGGTGTGGGCAACACTTTGTACTATTCGCTGGGTCAGACCTATCTCGATGATAATACCAAAAAGACGAACACGCCTCTCATGTTGGCCGTGGCCATGGCCTTGAGAATGATTGGCCCAGTGTTTGGTTTCTTTTTTGGTGAGTTTGTTGTTGGATTTCTGATTTTATTCCATTTACTAATTTGCCTTTAATTCAGGCTTCATTTCGTTAAACACTTTTATTGATCCCAGTAAGACGCCGTTGATCGATAACAAGGATCCACGTTGGTTGGGTGCCTGGTGGTTGGGCTGGTTGATTCTCGGCACTCTTATGTGCATGTTCTCTGGTCTGATTGGTCTCTTTCCCAAGGAGTTGCCCAAGCGAGGAAACGATCGTTCCAAATACAATTCCCACTTGCCGCAAGTGTTGCGTCACGAGGAGCTGAAGCATGAGGATAACTTGGCGGTATCCAGTCGTTTCTCTTCGAATGCCGCATTGGACACCATTGGAGCGGGAGCTGGAGCCAATTCCGAGTTGCCCAAGTTGAAGGATTTCCCCAAAGCTCTGATGCGTTTATTGAGAAACAAATTGCTGCTCTTTAACATCATCTCGGGAGTATTTTATATACTTGGAGCCTCCGGATTCATGACATTCCTCACCAAATACATGGAGGTGGTGTTCCACAAGAATTCCCAGAGTGCCACCATTGTAAGTAGCCATGAGATGATAGAAGATGCCCTAGATTGATCTGCATTTCTTGTCATCGTTAGGTCGTTGGTCCCGTGTCAATTCTGGGCATGGTTATTGGTCTGGTGGGTTCTGGCATGGTCATATCGAAGCGTAAGCCTAGTGTCAGCAAAGTCTTACTTTGGAATGTGGTTGTCGGTGGCATTTATATATTGGGACAGATCTCGTATGCCTTTCTCTATTGCCCGGATTCCGTTTCCATGACCCATGTGGGAGAGTAAGTATAAACAAACGGGAATGAAATTAGTCCTAACCGTGTCCTTTCCTTTCCTCAGACTCAACCTGACCACAGCTTGCAATGCAAACTGTTCGTGTAGTGGTATTAGTTACACTCCAGTCTGTCATGAGGCCACAGAGACGACATATTTCTCCGCTTGTCATGCTGGTTGCTATAATTACAATTCGGATTCGAAATTATTCGAGAATTGTGCCTGTCTGGAGAAGACGCCATCGAATGCCACTCAACGTTTCCTCCAACTGTTGGCAGTTCCCACCGTTGATCCCGAACTAGACGACTTCACCGATTTGGACCTGGACACAGATGGCGGTGATGCCATCCTGCTGCAAGATGACTTTTCCTCTCCAGAAGTCGACAATACCGAATCTTTGTCACGCACTCGACGATCCGAAAGCGATCCAAGCATGGTTTTACGGCCTGGCATTTGCACCAAGGGTTGCAATTGGTCCTTCTGGATGTTCTCCATAACTTCAATGATTGTCAATTGGTTTGGTTCCTCTGGCCGGGTGGGCAATGTCCTGGTCAATTATCGTTCAGTGTCGATTGAGGATAAATCCTTTGCCCAGGGCTTGGCCCTCATGATGATCAGTTTGTTTGCCCTGATCCCGGGACCCATTATCTTTGGTCGCATCATTGATTCCACTTGTTTGGTGTGGACGAAAACCTGCAATGGCAATGGTAATTGTCAGTTATACGATCAGACACGGTTTCGTTATTCTGTTAACTTTTTATCCTGTCGTAAGTAAACCAAATACATCAAATCATTATCGATGTTATATCCTTATATATCTTCCATTTCAGTTCTTACCTTTATCGGTGTATTCTTCGATTTTCTCGTCTGGTATTATGGGCGCGATCTGGATCTCTATGGGGATAAGGAGGCTAAGCGTGTGGAGCAGGCCAATCGACGGGATCAACCTATTACACCTCTCTTGGCCAAAAAGCCCCAGAAAAATGATAATCAATAAGAGGAAAGATGATGATAACGAAATGATTCCCATTCCCATAGAAATCGTGATGAAATGTTTCCATTCCTCAAAGCCATTTGTACAAACATCTTTAAGTTGTGTGTAGCCAATGTTAAGGATTTCATAATTTTGATATATCTAATTGCAATCCTTTTGTTTTTTTGTATTGTTTTCTTCTACATAGAATAAGAATGAATTTATATAAATGTATTATAAGTTGTATAACATTATAATAAATAAAATAAAGTGAATTTATATTATTTAATTCTCTAACAGACCTAATAAAAAAAAACTATCACTAAATTTAATATGTCACTTTAACATTTTTTATTAGGGATGTAGTCCTTGGAATGTAAGGATCTAAAAAATGGGGGATTTAGAGCCTTAGATCTGCCCCTGAATTCTAAAAGCCAAAATATATAAACACGAAATATATAAAAAGATGGACTCAAAAGATTTTTTTGCTTCTCTGAAACCTTTTGAAAATTAATTAATAGAGGAACATTAAAAATAAAAATTAAATTTAAAAACAAAGTTAAAAAACTTGCCTTAATTACATAGAAAAGTCATTTGTGAATTGTTTCTTTTGGTTTTCATTTTCTCTTTTCGCTTTTATTGATAAAAAATGTTCAAATTTATACGTTTGCTTTCGAGTTGCTTTTGCATTTTTTTTTGTTTTTAATGTGTATGTATATTAATAATACATTTAAATTTTTGTTTTTTTGTTGTATAAATATTTTCAGTTTTTTTGTTTATTTTGTCGCTGTTTTTTTTCTATATAATTTCTATTATTTCCCGATCGTTTTTACTGTTTTACGCATAGTTAGTTCTGTTTTGCCAAAATGAATAGCAAATGCTTAATATGTATGTGTGTGTGTGTGTGTGTGTGTAGGTGTGTGTGAGTGTGAAACAATTAAATTTGTTTTCGCGTTATCAACAATTAATTATTTATTATTATATAATGAATTCATTATTATTATTATTTATTGATTTCATTGATTCGTTTACATTCGCTTTGGAGCCTATTGGGGGAAAAAAAGCGATTAAAAAAGCGTTAAAATATGCTTTCGTATTAAGTTAATTGAATTAACTTAAGTTTTGCTTTAAGTGGCGACTGTTCAACTTGATTTTATTTTTTATTATTATTTCGATAACAATTTTTATTTTGATTTCAACTTGTTTATGTATTTGGTTTTATTTCTATTTTTTATAAACGGCGAAAACTACACAAAATAAAATTGAAAGCGTCATAGATCCGAGATTAGAGAAGGAAATGTTTGGAGAGGATTCTAGGAATCAAATAACTTAAATTTTTTAAGATACAAAACCTTTGTTTCGTTTACTTTTGAATGGGCTGAGTCATGCTGTTTAAGTTTTGTGTGTATTCAGTTCTTGTAAGATCGTTTTAAATTATTTTAAATGATGATATGCTAAGCGAAGCTAATTTTGGATTAATGTAGGAAAATTCAACACTTTAAAACAAAGTTCGAGCATTAAAATATATTTTTGAAATCCAAAAACGATCTAAATGTGCTCATTCTCAATTCTTTTGCTTTTTAAAAACATTTTTTCAATCAATAATGTTGGAATTGAAGTTCTTTTTGTTTCCTCGAATAGCAACTGAACCAAAATTGATGGAAAAAAATTTAAAATCGGCTGTATATATAGGATAACTTATATTAGGGGTAAATGAATTGAATCTTAATTATAAAAATATGAAATAAATTCAACAAATTGTTAGGTAAAATTCTGAGTTTTGTTTTTTCTTGTTTCTGCTTGAAAGCAAAAATCAAAAAGGCATTTTTATTTCGTTTCATGTTTTTTTGTTGTGTGTGTTTTTTTGTATTGATTCTTTCAATTTACTAAATTATATTTTTGTTTTTATATATAAAGAGAGAAAATCAAAAAGGCAGACCAATTAAAATATTTGTAAACTATACAATTAAAAAGAAGACTTTTGTTTTTGTTTGTTTCTTTTTTCAGATAAATGAAATTAAATCTTAAGCATACACACAACATTTATGGATAGATAAAAATGAGAAGAGAATGAAAAATAGAGAACAATAATATTATTTTTCGTTTCTTGCTTTTGTTTCACTTTTAAGCTTAAAACTAAACAAATTTGCGATTTGGGATAAAAAAAAAGAGAGAGAGTATAAGAGAAAAGAGAATACAAAAAAAATTTCGATCTTAGCTTGAAGCTATTTATATAAATATTTTGGAAATGAGCGATAAAACAAAAAGTCAAATATATATAATATAATCATCATTATCGGCATTAACTCTATATCTCTTGATCTTTGCATTTTGCGTTTATCTCTCTTCCTCTGGCATTACATACATATTGGTTTCTTTTTCATTTGTATATAATTTTTTGTCATATATATATATGTATATATATATATATATATATATATATATATATAAATAGTACATCTTGTGTTTTGTTTTGCAATTTTTACTCCATTACATAATATAGTTTATATTTTATATATATATATATAATGCATTTCTGAACTCTCTGTTTCTCCATGATCCATTTGCCCCGCCATCGTGATCATCTCTTCCTTTAAGCCTTTTCATCATTTCTTTTTTGCTATTATCTAGTTAGTTAGTTAGTTAATAACTTTCCACTAATCCAGTGTCTGAAGAAAGTAAAGAAACTGTGCTGAAGATGATCTGTGAGTTCAGGAGTCAAATGTATTAAGTGGTTTGCACAAAGCGGGGGGAGCGGCGTGTCTCATTTCTGGCGTGTGTGTGTGGGTGTGTGTCTGTGTTTTCGGCTATGTGTTTGTGTGTGTGTGTGTGTGCAATATATCATCATCATCAAAAAAAAAATAAACAAGGCGGGTCCACACGAATATTATTATGTTTTTTTTTGTTTGTTGGTTTTCTATTAATTGTAGCTTGGCTCAAATTTATTCGACCACCTTCAGTACCTTGCCAATGGCAATGGTTTTATCTAGAAGAAAAAAAGAAAGAAAAATTATTTAGAATATGTTTTCTCAAATCAATTTAACAATATGTGGAGAATAGTATTCAAAGGATGTTCCTTAAATTAATCAAATGTTTAGCTGTAAATACTAATTGAAAATATATTCAAGATTTAAATTTAGCTGAGAAAGATAATAGTTTTACCATTCAAATTTCTGATGGATTGAAATATTTGGAGAATAATATTAAACTTTGATTCAGCAAGGATAATAATTAATAGATGCTTGGTGTGAAGTCTAATTCTCAATACTGTAGAAGTTGTGAAAAATATACTAAGTTAACGACAAAATAATGAATACTTGAATATGGAATGAGTGTATCATAAATGCAGCTAAATCATTTGATTAAACAATATAAAAGATACAATTTCACGTTTTAATCCTTTAATTCCTAAATGGCCTATAGTCATTCCACTTACTTTCATCTCTCAGTGTAAAGCGACCCATTTGTGGAAATAGTTTAAATTGTTCAAGGCAAATCATTCCGGAACATTCAATGCGCATAATTGCAACCTGATCCTGTTTAACGAATCTTGGACGTGTCTTTGATTTTTCACCACTCTTCTTGTCCACCAAACAGATGAGGGCCTAAGGATCAAGAGTATTAGTACACATATATTTCTTGTTGTTGTTGTCCATTCAACTTACTTTCACTGTGACCTCTTCGGCGGCGCAGTGTATGTGCATGACAGCTGAATAGCCCGCACAGATAATTGATTTGTGTTCTAAAATAACGACCTGAGCATCAAAGATTTTTCCCGTCTTAATGGGATTTGAGGCATCGCAGATAACAAATCCAGGTGATACGTCCTCTTCCTCAATTCCCTGCAAAGGACAAGTAATCAAAATTTGTTATATATTTAGTTAAATGGGAGCATTTGACTTACTTTCAGTTTAATCTTAACGTTCTCTCCAGGACCCACAGAAGTGACTTCATAGTCGTCAGAGAAAACTTGATCCACAGCCACTTGTGTCTATAGAAATAGAGGGAAGAGTAAAGTACATGACGGAAAAGGGTTTCATTTGAGTGTCTTACCCTGTTTGGCATAACAAGTAAATTCTGTCCTTTACGCGCCACTCCAGACTCAACTTTACCCATAACTACTGTGCCCATATCCTTATATTTATCGACAATTGGCATTATAAACGGACCATCCGATTTGCGATTAAGTGAGGGCAGTTCATCAATAAATGGGATGAAGCCTGGCCCCCGATGCCATGGGCATAGGGACTCGGGCAGCTGTTCCTTCAGTCCGTAGCCACTGAGACCAGAGCAAGGCATGAAGGTTAGATCCTTGGCTGGATTGAAGCCCAGCTTTTTGAGGTATGGTAGTATCTTGTCTTTGCATTCGTTGTAACGCGTCTGATCCCAATTCACAGTGGGATCATCCATTTTGTTGACCAGCACCACGAGATGCTTGACACCAGCCGTTTTGGCCAACATGGCGTGCTCTCGCGTCTGTCCGCCTCGATCGAAACCTGTCTCGAATTCACCCTTTCGCGCCGATATAACCAGCACAGCCAAATCCGCCTGCGCCGCTCCTCCAATCATGTTTGGGACGAAACTCTTGTGTCCAGGGGCATCCAGAATGGTGAAATGTTTGCGATCCGTTTCGAAGAAGGCGCGACCCACTTCAACAGTTTTGCCCTTGTCACGTTCCTCCTGGTTTGTGTCCAATGCCCACGACAAATACCAACTTTCGCGAGACTTTTCGCGTGCCTCCCGCTCGTACTTCTCCAATGTTCGTTTGTCTACCATGCCAGTGAGGGACATAATTTGTCCGCCAATTGTTGATTTGCCAGCATCTGAAATGGATCAAAGTGTAAGCAAAGGGAACTCTTAAAGGGCAGGCGGAGAGAATACTCACCAACATGTCCAATGAATACAACATTCACATGTTCGCGCTTGCTTCGATTCTCCTCGACTTTAATGACTTTCTTCTTGTTGGCTTTCGGCGTGGCCCCGCCCTCTGAAAATTCAGCATCTTCCACTTCCTCATCTTCGGGCGTTATAGCAGCATCGTCTTCCACATCCCAGCTATCAGCAGGATCGGTTTCTGGATTCAGAAAGTAACCAGAACCAAAATACAACATAAATACAAAATAGATAAACAATCTTCAAGTTGGTTTTGTGTATAAAAGTGCGAATAACATTGAAAAATTGAAAAGATATACATATACAATCATGTTGCTGTTGTTGTTATTGTTTATGCATGCCATCAAGAAATGTGTACAATTTCTATTACAATGTGTATAAAGTTACTTGAGAATATGAAATCAGAGATTCATGCAGAATTGAGTCGTTTCCAGAAAATCAGATTATACAAAATATTCCAGGAATTAGAAGATTACAAAAAACCATTAACTAACTAACTTAACTAAATCTTCAAATTCAGTTCTAATTCTTTTAGACCTTACTAAGTAGATGGTTTATCGCAAATGCTACAAATTATGTTGCTAAAAAGATAAATTAAACAAAATGAAAGATTTGTATTAAAAATCATTCAAAGAAAACTATTTCTGACGAATTCGGGATTTTAATTTTATAAAAGTTTGTTGACGATAAACTTTAGACAACTCACAGTTAGCTAGATATATGAAAGTCAGGTGAAAATAGAGGCCAGATTAAATTAGTTAAGAATTGGACAAATTTTCCATTTACATATTCTATATTTATTTATTTTTCTTTCCAAAATGATTCAGAGATTGGTAGAAAGAGAGTTTGGTTGAAACCAGTTTAAAAACAGAAATAACCAATTAATTGGGATTGGCTTTGTTAAAACTAGTTCCGAAAATAATAGAAATATGTATATTTTATCGGTTCAAATGACAAGTAACCCTGGTTAAGTGTTATCTAGGAAAACTTTATATGTTTGTGATTGTCGGTGGGGGTGGGCACAGGTTTGCACAAGTGTTGTTGCCTCCAGGTGAAGGGAAACCAATTAGCGCCAACAAGACACTGAGTCATGTGCTGATTGAATGATATAAACAAATTGTCACAGAGTGCTAATCAAATCGTGCCAAATGCAGTCAAAAAGAAATTGAAGGAAATTTAAATTTAAAGTTACTATATCACCCGTCAGTATCGTTCAAAATCAGGCGTAAAGAAAAAGCAGCAGCAACTGTTAACAAAGTTACAAGGGTAGATCGGCAGGGTTTAACGGTTTTTACTTTGTACTAACTTTTATAAGATCTAACTTTTTTGGATAAAATATATTTGGAGCCGCCTCCTTTCATAATGTTAAACAAACGCACAAAAAATAAAATTAAAAATAAAGTTCTATGCGGCCAGGTCAGCCACAATTAACGAAAATTTCATTACTAGACACAATTTGCTGGGCTGGCGATTGCCGTTGCCGCTTGCCAATGTACTACAACAACAAAAAACAAGTTCAAAGCGGTTTTAACCGCAAAGGAGCTGCAAAAAAGCGCCACCATTTGGGCCAAACAAGCGATAACAACAACAACAACACCAATAACAACAATAGCTCATATGTTAGGAAGCAAGCGAGAGAACGTGCGTTGAATGGAGCCATCTGACTGAGCGAGTAATAGGGAGAGTGAGAGAGAGAGAGAGGGTTCAGCGAGAGGCCAAACTCCAATTTTTTGAAAGTAACGAGCGAATGATCGTGTAAGCCAAAAACGTAAACGTGTCAAAACATGTGGCTGCTGCTGTTGAGTGTTTGTGTGTGGGGGGGCACAAGCAAAACAGCTGCTGCGTTGGCGTAGCCGGGCGAATGGCAAATATGCAAAAGGTTGCCAGAGATGAGCAACTTTGTGTCTCACATCAACTTGAAAATATTTCTTGTCGCAATTATTATTTCTTTGAACAATATTACTTATTATATTAGTAATTAAATAGCCACATAATCAATATCAAGTTCAATAAGTTAAGGCTGTCGTGCCTATTGCCAATTTCTTTATATAAGCAATCACCTGTTGCAAGAAACTGAATAAGAATATCATTAAGAATAACTTGTTGATTGTCGATTTGTTTTCAATTGAATATGAAAGAAAAATTAAATATCTTTAGATATTTAGAGTTGATTTTGTTTAAGTATTCGCAGTTGCACTTGTAACATTGTAATTCACTTGCTCATCTCTAACAATGTGGGACGAGATTAAATTCGTCGACAATGTTTTTTTTTTTTGTTTTTGGCGACACGAAGGCGTTAAAAAGAGAGATGGAAAATGCGTTTGGACAACAACTACAACAGTTCGATGAAAATTTGCCACTAACAATCACATTGGATCAAAGCAATATAGAAGAAACAACATAGCTAACACATGCGATTTGTCGACACTGCATTTCAAAAATTGAGGTTATGTTTATGAACTGCCACCAACAGAGGGAGGGAATGAGAATGAAAGACGTTAATATTTTTAGGTAGTTAGTTAGAATAGATGTAGGGGGCGGGGGCCAGGTGAAAGCTCTGGCAGGGTAAAGGCAAAAATTGTCTTTGTTACACACAATTATAGGATAAGGGTGGGAGGGAGAGTAGGGGGCGGCAAAGCACATGCAAACGCAAGACACATAACTGTAAATATACATATGTATGTATGGAAGTGTGCATGTAAGTGGGAAAGTTCAATGAGCCCGCAACCCGCCCCCGCCACTCCTTTTACCATTGTTAGTAATTTTATCCGTTGATGAGTTTATGCTTTCAATAATGGGCGCTGTAGTTAATGAAGGCGTGGCAGCTGATGCTGCTGCTGCTGCTATTGGCGAACCTGGTTGGGCTGGTGATTCTGATGCGGATGCAGATGCCGATCCGGCGACACCGCCGCCTCCTCCTCCTCCGCCACCAGCTGCTGGCAATGCATTTGTTGCTGATCCACCAGAGCCTGTGGAATCTGGCGTTGAGGCTGGTGTGGCTGATCCTGAAGCTGCTGTCGTGTTCGTTGTTGTTTGCTCCTCAGGGGCAGCAGCAGTAGCAGCGGAAGGCGGCGTCGGCGGCGGCGCTTCGTCGTCTGCTTGTACTGCTGCTGCTGCGGCTGCTGTTGCTGGCGTTGTCACAGCGCTGCTGTAATTGAAGCTGGGCACAAATTCCACCGCATTCACATTTAGTGTGGAGAATTTTGTTGTAACTTCCGTATTTTCCTGAGCGGCCATTTCGTTTCTTCTCTTCTTTCTTTTTTCACTTTTTTCACACGACGGCAACGGCAACGTCAACGACACACTTTCGCCTCCTTCAACTGACACTCACAACTGCACGCGGTCAGCAAAGCGCGAGACAGAGATAGATTGATATCGCGTATTTGGCAGTAACTCGAGGGGGAAGCCAGACTCTTGAAGTTTGTTTTTTTAATTTTCAATTTTTCACAAATACTTTTCTCGCTTTTCTATTATCGTGAATAATATTATTGTTGGCAACAAACCATAAACATCCCGGCCCACTTGGGGTTCGATTATTTTTCATACCACTGCGCTGCGATAACTTTTTCTAATGCTTGACGCAGCTTTTCGCCAAATTCAAATGGCTCCCGGTTACAAAATATGGGATTATTTGTCTACTGTTTGGCAATTATTAATCTTTTAATTGTTGGAATTTGTTTGGTTTGTTATTTATTGGCAAAACTTGCTAATTACTTTCTACACGTTTATAGCGCCACGCATGGACAAGGCCAAAGTAATCGGTTATCGATACTAGAGGTGGGATCGTGAAGTCTTTTAATATCAAGGAATACATAAGCAGTTACCTCTGTGGTTTTCCATTCGAAATAAAAATAGCTCTCTCCCTCTTAATTTTTAAAACAAAGCAATCTTCAATAAAAATTTAGAATAACACAATAAAACTCACCTACTTATTTATACATTTAAATAAACATATTCTTGTCAACAATCCTAAACTTTACACTTTTATTACCTCTTGAAATGGATAAAAGATTTCTAGATTTTAAAATCGCACTCATAATACTAGTTATCGATAGACGATAACCATGTAATAAATTTGGTCACACTTTTTGTCAACTCCATTGATTATCAACACTGTCAAAGAGAAAATTTTCATTGTCAACTCGTGTGGAATTTTGTATGCCGTTCATTGCCAATTTGGAGTATAAAAAGAAAAAAGGAATTTCGTGGGAAACCTCACAATCAACTAACAGAACTATGAGTATAAGTGGTAGTGGTGGTGGTGGTGGTGCGGGTGGTGCACGCCCGCCGCCAAGGATTGATGGCATGGTGTCGCTGAAGGCAAGTAGCACCTAAATAGAAAGTGAAAAAAGTACAGTTAGATAACCTTAAAAAAAAAATCTTAAAAATTCTTTTCCAGGTGGACAATCTCACATATCGAACCACCCCTGAAGATTTGCGACGAGTTTTTGAACGTTGCGGTGAGGTTGGTGATATTTACATACCAAGGGACCGCTATACACGTGAAAGCCGCGGTTTTGCCTTTGTGCGGTAAGTAGAAGTCGGCGGGAAAAGTGAGGTTATGTTCCATTTTGGGCATTTCTCTGGAAGGGAAACCATTCTTTGATTGCTTCTCATCCAGCTTGTAATGTCAAAGTGTCCAAGATAAAAGCGTGTTCACTTGCAACTGTTGCCCACCCAAACCCCTGCTGGCCAACATACTGTGCAATACCACATAAGTACAAGATTACCTACTCAGGCATCTTTCCCTTTTTCATAATGAAGCGGAGTCTCGTATTTAACTTGGGATTCTGTTTAGGGAAAGATGCCAGAACAAATGTCTTCACTTGCAACTGTTGCCCACCCAAAACCCTGCTGGCCAACATACTGTGTAAAACTACATTAGCATAGAATTAAGATTGAAAGCCCAGTTTAGTAGGGACTCTGACTTTAATACTCTTTTCCTCTCCCCATCTTAGCTTTTATGACAAACGCGATGCTGAGGACGCACTAGAAGCCATGGATGGTCGCATGTTGGATGGCAGGGAGTTGCGCGTTCAGATGGCCCGCTATGGTCGTCCATCGTCGCCTACGCGTCGCAATAGCGGCGGCAATGGTCGTCGTGGAAATGGGCCTGGTGGCGGCGGTGGTCGTGGACGCGGTGGTGGCGGTGGACGTTCACGTTCCCGTTCCCGTTCCCCAATTAATCGTCGTCGTTCCCGTTCGCCTCGTCGTCGTTCGTACTCACGTTCCTTTTCAGGCGAACGCCGAGCCAAATTCTCACGTAGTCCGATTCGTGGTGATAGCCGCAATGGTGTTGGCGGTGGTGGCGGAGCAATCGGTGTGGGTAATTCACGTAGTCGCAGTCGCTCGTAGGTGGCTGCCACCGGCTTGTGTAAAAAAACGTTCCAGATAAACTAAAGCGTGGTAAGTTGTTTAAGTAAATGCAGTCGGATGTTCCTTATTGTCATCTTTTTGTGTTTTCTTTCAGATTTTTCACGCTGACAAGGCTTAAATCGCTGCTCCAGCTTCTAATCAATCATCATAATGCTGTACCAGAACAGCAGGTATAAAAAAATACAAAAAAAACGAAAGAAACAATGAAGATTATACACAACACACACACCTATTCTCTTACACCTCCTATCCACCCACAAATACACACACACACACAAACACACACACACACACAACTATCTGTAGTTATTTTAAGTTTTGGCTGAGGAAAAGAAAACAAAACAGCTGATTAAGATGAGGTTCAATCTACTGTTTTCTCTTTCTTTTTTTTTTGTTCTTAATTTCATATACCAAATCCCTTTACCTACACAAAAGAAAAGCTTAGGATTAGCTTTTAGTTACTCATTTCTTTTTCTATGTAGAAAAGAATCAACGCTTTTTCGACCCTTTTTTTTTTAAAACAAAACATTTACAACAAACAAAAAAATAAAAGAAAAACTCAACAAACAAAAAGTTTAAGTACAGTAGAACAGGAATTATTAACAGCAGGGGACCCTCTACTTTCTTTTTTCTTTAATTTCTCTTCTTTTTTTTTTTTTGTGACCATCTTCTGTTCGTTTGTCGTTTCGTTCTTTGTGTCTTTTATCAAAACATTTCAATTGTTAACATAAATTTTATTAACCAGCTTCTTTTACCATCCATTTTACATATTTATTACATATGCAGGGTGTAAAGCGGCTGGTTGTTTGCTGTGCCGAGTGAAAAAAAAGAGATTGAATAATTGATTATGATAAAAAGAAAGAGGCAAGGAGAGAGGCAGAGAAGGATGATGAGGAGAAGGTGCAGTTCAGGTGGAGGAATCAGAGGAGCAGAGAGCAGAGCAAAAGAAATTCACAAAAAAACAAAAACACACGAGAGCGGAACATCGCTGCGATGCTGCGCTGCTGCTGCTGTTAAAAATGAGAAAAAAAGAAAGAAAAATTAAGTTGCTGTTTAGTTGCTGTAACTTCGCTAATATCTACTGTTGCTGTTGTTGCTGTTGCTGCTGCTGCTGCTATACTCGATCCCCTCCTACTACTACTACTACTACTACTATAATACATAGTTTGCTGTTTGCCGTTCAACGTGCGCTGTTTGGCTGCTGTTTCCGGCCGTTTCTTCTCTCACGTTATTCGCTGGTTGTCTGGCTGTGCTGCCGCTGTTTTTGATACAGTCTCTCGTCTTCTGTAGTTCCCGTAACTCTCATCTCTCTCTGGGTGTTTTGGCGGTTGGTGGGTGGCGTAAACTTTTTCAATTTGCAGCCATCTTTAGCATCCATCGGGTCTTTCGAACAATTTACTCGGATAAAGGACCTTGCTAAGATATAGACCATTAGGGATCACATGTTCTTTAGGAGGCACTCTGCGGTAAGTGCAAATACTTCAAGCTGTTAATATGATAACTTCCTTTTCAGTCCCAACTAAACCAAAAAATTTCAATATTTTAAAAGATTTTTCTAATAAAGAATATATTTTTTTTTAAATATTTGCACTTTGACTTTTGTTTTGGTTGGAAAAGTGGTAAAAAGAAAGTCGGTGACTTAGACTTAAGGGAAACGTTTAAACCGATTAGTCGCAGGACTTCGAACTATATTTCTATATATTCTGGTAATTAATCAAAGCCTTTTTATTATCATATATTTATTTATGAAAAATGTTAAATTGGACCCACAACTGTTTTTATTTTTCTAAATATTATATATTCCTTCGATTTCTTAGAAGATTATACATTATAGTAACAAAATTTAGTTTCTTTTTTTCAATTTACAGTTTTTAGGACTCATTATTTGATTGAACTCTTTAAGGTCATGGGTCTAAGACAAGTTTAACAACTTGAAGAACATTTTCCAATTTGGCTTCAGTAGAATTTCAATTAACCGATTATTCGGACTTAAAAAGTTTCAAAATAATTGCATAACTTCAAATAATGGAAAATTTCTAAACAAAGTGCCTGAAAGCTCTAAAATTTATAATTATGTTGTGTATATAGTATGTCTCAAACTCCATCCATCCATCCATTTAAACACATGTATGGGAAGTTTCCTAACAATCATTTTAATGGAAAAGATTGAAAATTAAAGCCGTTTCCGGGTCAACTGGCAGGGCAGCAGGCGGGTGAATTTATTGACAAAACTTTAGTCCAACTTGGCAACCAAATTGAAATTACTTTGTAACCTGCCTCACTGCCTTACATACACAAATATATTAGTTTTCGCCTGTTTCATTTCTTTTCTACATCGGTGTGCACAAAATTCAAAGAGATTTCTTTTTGCGATTAACAAATCATGATTAAATACGAGGGAATCACCGTGCGCAATGTATCATATGAGCCGGATCTTAGTCAGGAGGGCACTTACATTTGCCCCATGCCCAAACCGCCGGCGCCATCAACGTTTTTGGACACTAGCACCTGGCATGGCCATCTGAAGCCATTCGAGCGTCTGTTCTATCATCAGACAATGAATTCGGTGCGCTATAGCAAACGTTATCGTGGCAATCCTCACATACCCAAAGATTCGTTGGATTTTCAATTGCAATCGCGTTACGATCATGGACGTGAAGCGTTTCCCGAGAAAATAGATTCGGTCCTGCAGAGGGACACCTGCTCGGCGGTGACCAGTTGGTCAGCACCAGGCGCCAAAAACGAAAGCGGTGCCAAAGTGAAGTCCTTCCGCGTCCTACGCAACACGCGTGTGGTTCTTAAACAAATGGAAGATAAACTGGGTCATCCTTTGCGTATAGGTAAGTGCAAAGGAAATTATAAATTTCAGACTAAAGTTCATATCGAAAGATCTCGATATATTTATTTAACGATTGATTCTTGTTTAAGGTGGCTGCAAGGAAAAGATCCATCCACATAGTGTCAAGCTCATCTGCAGTGGCGTCCACAATCAATTGGTCAACAATGGCTTCTCTCGCCAAACATCGGATGGCAATTTCTTCCGTTACTAAAACCCAATTAGATGACAACCTTCGTTTGGTATTCTTAATAAATAACATTGAAATTAGTCAATTAATTGTCCAGTTTGACTTGTTTGGCCTCCGTTTCCTCCTCCTCTGGCACAATCCCATCATTCGATTCGTCCTTGCGTCGTTGCTTCTTGTTCTGATTGCGAAAGCTTTTAGGCAGTTTATTTTCGCCAACCCTGAATTGGAAGATAATTGATCAATAAAAGAAACAGCTGAATTATTCTTTACGCTTACATAATGGTGGCTTTGGTTCCTGGTCCCCAGTGTGGTGTAGGATTCTCCTGGAAGCGTGATAAGGCCTGCAGTCTACTTTTGGGATTGGCATCGATGTGCAGACGATCGAATTCATAATCCTTGGAGCATGGTTGCGACAGTATGGCCTTCAAGGGGGTTCCCTCGATCATGCGCTCTGGTCTAACTGGATGTCGTTTGCTCCAGCTGCGCAGAATATCCCACAGAACAGATGGAGGAGCATCGGTTTTCAGGGAATTCTTTGAGGCATGTGAATAGGAGACACGATATCCACTATGCAAAAGAGCGGAACGGAACTTGAGCATGGGAACGATTTCCAACTTCAAGACACAGCAAAGCTTATCGGGGGTATAGTATAGAGGAACATCGGGCAGCTCCTCCTGCACCATACTGAGCACACCCACAATTCGCCTTTGAGTGGTTAGGTCACACAATGGTTTCTGCTTCACTGCATCCAGAAGCTTGGCCACGAATTCCAAATTGTGTAAGGGGGCAGACCAGATGGGACCGCCCATATGATGCCTGTGGCCACAATTGCTGCACTGCGAATTTACCTGTGGTCCAGTGGGTATGCCAAATTTCAACTGTTGGGGATTGCCTTTGGTGGGATTCGGTTTGGTTATGCCCAGCGGTTGCAAGGCAAAACTCTCACAGCCCGTGCATTGGAAGAGCCAGGATTGCTTGCTCATGGAAAGTTTACATTGCGCCTGACCCACTCGTACTCGCAGGAATATCCGTATATAAAAATCCACCGACACACTAAGCAATGGTTCTATATACTTGCCATGCCTATTGGCATGTCCTTCGATGCAATGGAGGAGAATGCGCAAAGCCATTTCATGGCAGCACTTCATCCTTAGGGGAACTGATCCATATTTCACATAGCAAGCTTCGGGAGCATTGCCAGCCAATACGGCCATGTCGGTGGCAGTCACCAGGAGTAGGCCACCATCATTGAGACATTGAATGGCGCCATCTAAGAAACGATTTGGGCAGCCATAGGGATCCAGATCAACCACATCGAAGCGTTTCTCTGGCACGGAAGACAAGTACATCAGGGTCCTTAACAGAAAAAGTTTCAATAAGTAGTTTAAGAAGAAGTACTCTGTCACTTACATGGCATCCGCATGACTTGGTTGTATCAATTGCTCAACCTTGTTGTGCTTGATATTCGTTTGAATGGACTCTACGGCCTGCCTGGACAAATCATTGGCTATAATTTCGCGTACTCCTGCTATTTCCTGGGCATATCGTATGCTGCGCAATCCAGTGGCAGCCAGGGCCTCCAATATCCGTAATCCGTCGTCATAACGGGTTCCCGCTTCATATGTCGGCGCTATTTCTGGTGAGGATTCATTTGTTTCGCTTTGCTGTTTTCGCTTCTTTTTCGCCTCCTTCTCTAGGCGCTCTTGGGCCAATATTTGGGAGTACACATTGAGCACAGATATGCTCAAGTCTCGATTGAATTCTTGAACTGGGTTGTAAAAAACATTGCCTCCTGACACAATTTCGGCGTTTCGTTCCCGAATAACATTTTCATTGGGATTGTCGGCAATGTCCTAGAAATTTTATTATTAAGTTTTTTTCCTAAATTGTCATTTGAATACATCATAACCACCTGTTGCTGCTTTGGATCCTGCTTTTCCTCGTTTTGACCGTTTTCCACTTCCATTTAAACGCCGCAAAAAACCAAAACAAAAAACACGTGTAAGACAGGGCTGCCAGACCGGATAGAAAATTAGTGGCTCACCCACTATTTTTGAACGCCCCCTATTTATTTTGACTTGATCTAGATCTAGTGGAAAATAGCTAAATTGGCAGCACTGCCAATCCAATTTCTCTTGTCGTTCTCTTTTGGTCGACGGACGTACTCTTTTGTTGCATGTTCGACTCTATTCTCGGAGTTTGACTCCTTTACCTGATGTTGGTACTATTTTTCTCGATTTTTACTCTTTTGCATGAACTGCGCTCTTTGGTTGCATGCACTGGTTGTAAATAGACCCGCCGTCCAGTGCTGCCAACATTTCGTTGCATCAAAACGCTAAATCAGCCATTGAAAAAAGCTAGAAATAGCTAGAAATATTTCTTCGTAGCCAAAAAAAAAGAAAATATTTGTTTATTTTTGGTATATTTCAATATTTTGGATGATTTCATCAATGACTTTATCTTCATCATCTTGGTTTATGTAGGTTTCATTGGTCCCTATCTTTCGCTAATGACTAATGTCAGGTATTTGCAAAAAACATTTGCCCGCATCAGCTGCATTTAAAGTCAGCCAATCTTTAAATGCAGGGTCTTTACCACGCGGTTTTTGATTTTATATTTTACGCATTTTCAACTTTTGCTCGCGGTTTAAAAAATTGGGAAACATTTAGTAAACTTCACAGAAAACGATGACTGAATACTCGTTTCGCTTATCGATGTTTTTTTGCCATTCAAATGAAAAAATACTATTCATATGAAAATGTGACGAAGTTACTAAATGTTTCAAAATATAAAGTAAAGCTAGTTTTTCTTGAAAAACAGCTATAATTTCCGCTAGCCGCTATATCACAATTTATCCTGCATTTCCTTGTTGCAACCCACTAGATCGAGTGGGAAAATAGCTAAATTGGCAGCACTGCCATTTGTTGTTGTATTGTTGTTTTTGTTGTCACGCAGGGAGGTTGTGTGGGTGCTGTCAAATAAATAAAACGAAACAAAGATAAGAAATTTTGTACTTTTATATATAAATTAAAACAATCAGAGACAATGACCGATTTGCGGAACAATGAGATGGACAGCGACTTGGACCAGCAGAACTATTCGCTAAATAGCAATGCGGATCCCAAGAATATGCAGGAATTGACCATCTATGTGAGTTTTTTGGTTTTTGTGGTAGAATCTTTTTTGGAGAATTGTAAATATTGTTCCGCCGTGTTCAGGTACAAAATCTTTTGCAGAATGTCCAGGATAAGTTCCAGACCATGTCGGACCAGATAATCACCCGAATCGATGACATGGGCACCCGTATCGATGATCTGGAGAAGAGCATTGCCGATTTGATGAATCAAGCCGGCATCGAAGGCCAGGGGCAGCTGCCAGAGAAATGAGAGGAGGATGACCAAAGCAGGGCGTGTCTGCGCCCCAACTATAAACTATCTCTATATAGTATATATCACACACACACACATCGAAGCACCCAACTAATTGGCACCCATTTACAATTCCGGATTTGCACAACATTCATTTTTGGCAATTGCTCTCAAACTGTAGACCAGTCACCATATTTTGCTCATTTGATTTAACTTAAGTGATTAATTTTTAAGTACAATAATTGAGTTTCCAGTTTGTCGTTTATACATTAGCGAGGCAAACGAATTTTCAATTATTTGCCTTAGGGTTTTTATTATAAATTATAATTAAAGAATTAATTTTGTGAATTGTAAAAAACATAAGAGTTCTTGTCAAACTGTAATGCAAATGTCAAACTGTAGAACTTCGATCAAACAATCTTTAACCATGGACACGAGTGGGTGGGTGGGTGTTGGAGGTTTCACTTGACTTGTTTCCATTATAACTTTGTTTATTTAGGCCAAATAATGTTTGAGTGTTTATGTATTTAATGAATTGCTTATGCTAATTTTAAATTCGATTTACGTTTATCATCGTCAATAGTTGCTTGTTTCCTATTTTGATTGGATTTGTTTGAAGAGGTGGAGAGAAGGAATTTATATCTAGGTAAATGCATTATATATATGTATATTTATACATTTACCTAGGTAGTATAAAATTACTATATAGAGAGAAATCTTGAGTATCATTTGTACAAATATTAATTGAGCAGGAGGAGAACTTTACTTAAAGCTTCATACATGGCCATCAAAATTAGCAAAGTAAAATTAAATACTGCATAATCCTCTTTTTTGAAACTAAGGAGTCGTTTCTTTGGGCATAGGACTTAAGTCCTTGAGGATATAGTAGGATTTAGAGTATCAACTACATGTTATAAGAAAAATGTTTTAAAAGTCTTTTCAGCATTTCCAGCATTTAAAAACATTGAGTATTGTTGGTTAACGATTTTCTACGTTCTCAGTGTTCTACCCAATAATTTTTTTGACTGAACATTTTTTCAAAATTATTACATATTTTTCGAAAAATCTTTCTTAAAAATGCATAACGTTGTCTTGGATTCAGTCAATTAATAGTGCTCAGCAGGATTAATCGTTTCTATGGAAGTAATATCATAAAAATAGTAGGTCGATGCAGTTGATGGAAGAAGTTTGACGATCTACATATATAGAATAGCTCCTAGAAATTAGAGTTTTGGTCAAAAGTTTCAAAAGTTATGATACATATATTTCAGACACCACTTTCCCCATAGGAATGAGTGACCACAAAACTGTAAAAGTTGTCAAACTGCATACAGTTTTATCTTTTCTTGTTTCTTGTTCGATCTAACAAAGTTTAACCATGACAAATATATAGTAAGGGATAAAACAGCACTGTTCCACTTGACGTGTTTCCATTATAATTTTGTTTATTTATGATTATGCTAATTTCGATATAAATTAGTTCTGCGGCACATGGAATTGCTTTTGCAATCTTACATGGGTGGCGGCCACTGCCTTGAAGGGATGTTTAACCGTTTGCCTGGAGGGTTTCATGGCTGTCGCATTCAATATCGCATCCTTACCAATAGTTCGCTGTGTCCTGGCCCCAAATACATTCTCACGCATTGCTGTGTGTTGTTTCTCTGGCCCAGAAGCTGCTCCAGCGGCGACGTTTGTGGCTTTTCCTGTTGGTTCACGTTCATCATCGCTCACACTGCCTGATTCTTCATCGTCCTCTGCCTCTTCATCACTTTGTTCGGTTTCCTTAAAAGACATGGCAGAGTTTATAATGATGTCTATATTGCCGTTTATCAGAATAAGTAACCTACCTCATCATCATCTTCCTCTTCCTCCTCGTCGTCCTCATCATCGTCCTCACTGGCAACATGCTGCTGATCAGTCTTATTTTGGTGACCTGCTATGCCACCACCGGTTAAATTTTTACTACTCCTGGACAGTTTTTGATGCCTCTTCAAAGGACTCATCAGATGATCATGCTCCAAGCTATCCATTGACTGCGAACGTAATCCCTTCTTCAGTGCCGCCATGCGTGTTGTGGCCTGGGCGTCCTCCTTGGTTTTCAATAGTTTTTGAAATTCCATAAAATCATCTCGTTCATCGATTCTACCTATATCATAGTAACTAGCACTGAGAATTTCCAGAGCTTTCGTATGATGTTTCATTGATATCAAGATGAAATTTTGCAGTGTCTGTTTGACATCGTGAAGTTTTCTTTGCTCAAAATTATTAATAATTTCATCGATTTCTTTATTCGTACGTGTGACTTCCATTTTGGCCTTGAATAGCTCCGAATCGGCAGCACTCTATATAAGAAGAGAGATTTCAATATTACTAGGCTGAATGATAAAACGTTACTTGAACTTACATTATTGGCGGAAAATTTGGATTTAAGTTCCAACATTTGTCGTTGTCGCAGGACCTCTTTATCCCTTGCTATTACAGCCAAACGTAAGTTATCCCTGGTGGATTTGCAGAGCTGCTCAAACTGTGACAATTCATTGACTAGCTGAAAAAAGGAGACAAATGTTTACACTTGGAAATCTCTATTGGTTCAAGGACTCCACCTTCAGTTCCAAACGATGCACATTTATGTCCATATAATCACCCAACATGGTGACAGCATTTGTGAAACTCTTCATCCCTGAGGAGAGACTCTCATTGATCTCCTCGTCATCGGCATAGTTTTTTATACCCTTGGCTAGTTCATCGTAAGAGTCTCGATATCTGTGGAACAATATCCTTTCAATAATTTTACAATAGATCGAAACTAGGAGGTATATACTTGGCCATTTTTCTAGTAACCAGAGCAAAGGCCGAGCAGATTTCCATTAAATGACGTTCGGTGAGATTAATCCGTTCATTAATTATCTTAATGCGATCATCTTTGGTATTCAAAAAGGATAATTTACCACGGCGAAACATTATTTCAAGAATATTTTTTACAATTATCAATTCTTATTTTTTCTTTACTTTCAAAACAAAACAAAACAAAGGCGGTTGCTATGTTACGAATTTTTTAATGGAAAAAAACAAGGGCGTAGACGGGTAAAAATAGGGGTGGGGAGGTGCTCCCTCTCCTAGATTTAATATGAAATTACTTTAAATTTTTGTGTTTTTAGTAATTCATTTATAAATTAACTAGAGTTCAATTTATTTAAGGTTGATTTTAGGAACAATTTAACAAATGCTTTGAATGTTCAAACTACCCCACGATACCCTACCCAACTCGAACATGGGATGCCAACTCATAGCAATTTAGTTACTAGGGATTCTCGCTAGATGGCTGCACAGCGTTGACATAGTGGCGCGCTTTCAAAATAAACATACTTGCATGATAATTCTTTGTTAAGCTCTTTAATTGAATTGCATGCTGTGCAATATAAAATAAGATTGACTTCTTAAAAGAGTTATCCTTGACTTTAAGTTAAATCGTGATTAAATTATTGTGAATTGACAAACAATTTCTTTCTTAAAGCTGATCAAGGTCAGGAGCATGGATTTTTCCTTTACTAGAATTATTATTATTCTTTCTTGGTCTTCTGTTTGTCTGGGGACCCTGACATGTTATGGCTAAATTTAGAACTGAATCGAAATTGGCATCGACAGCGTCCGATTCTTCTTCTCGCTTTTGAGAGAAATATCCATGACAAATTTTACAGTATATATCTCAATCTCAACCTTGACAACAAATTTGTCGTCACTTAATTATTTATTTGGGATTTTTCTCGCAGCTCTCGAAACCACAAGAATGTTGTTTCAACGAATTAACCGAAAATGGTTATTTAAATTTAAATCACTTAACTTACATATATGGTAGAGCAGCATGTCTAAATTAGAGGCAATGATTAAAGTTAACTAGACAAACGTTTTTATACTCTCACAACTTGGTAATGTAATTATAATGTACACAAAATTAATCAGTAATAACTTGTGGGACTATGTTTTCTTATTATTTTCATTTCATATTGGTTTCAGTGACCAATCCAAATATATATCTTATAGAAGAATGATATATGTATGTTTGGATTGGTCTTTAAAACTCATATCAATAAAAATGTAAATATAATTCACAAAATACACTTTGAAAACTCAAAGAAATTTTGTTTGTTAACTACTAAGCTAAACTTTTGGACACCTATTTTTATTCGAAAACAATATATAATAAAATATTTAATAGAATTGACCGATTTTTTCTGTGGATACTTAAAACTAATTATAGGAGAGTTTAGTATACAAATTTCATGAAAGAGATGAAGTTAGTCTTTTGAAATATGTATATGAATGATTGAATATTTGTAATTAGGGTTCTAAATTCATTTTTGGATAAAACAGAAAATGGTCTCTTGTTGTACGATCAATTTCTTGAAGTTCATTTAGTTAAATTAAATCTACTTACCTACTTATATATGTAGATGATAATGCTTTATTTGAGATTGATGCGATCGCTTTTCAATTGACTTATTATTATATACTTTGTATGGACAATGAGTCTACCCTTTCTATAAGAGAGGGTATACATATATATTACAAAGTGCAGTTAAATTGTGAATCCGGTTTACTGATCCCAATCTTGGGGGTTTAAGAACAATGAGAAGAAGAAACAGCTGGAACTGGCTTTTGAGCTTGTGCATTGTCAATGCTGAGGGCGTAGCTCGGGCTCGCGTTCCATGGGGGCAATCTGCTTTGAATTTCTGATTTCCATATACACCTTAAAGTCTTCTTGGTCAAGGGAAGAATAAGTGACGGAGGGTCCACCAAAGACATTCACTTTTTTTCTTTTTCGTAGTCTTCTCTGACGTGTCAGTAAATGGAATGATACTCATTTGCCCCCCTCTCTCTCTCACTCTCTCTTGAATTCTCATACTTTTCTCATTCTCTCCCACTCTCCGTCTGTGTGTGTCTCTGATTCTTTTCCATACGAGTTGCGTGCTTTGGTATAAATGAAGCCAAATTCATACGCATTCGTTTAGTCCGATATTTCTCATATAACCCAACGGGTCGCTGTCTTCTTTTGGATAACAAAAGATCGCGAGTGAAATAAGCAAACGAAAAAGTATGCAAAAATTTGTTTAGTCTATTTCCGTTGGCATATTTTCAAATTGTTTATAAACAAACGTAAATTATTTGCCTTGAAAGTTGCCTTTTATGAGTATTTGCAAAAAAAGTGGGAAAAAAATATTGAAGTTTATGTTCAAAATATTGCCTAACATTACAGTTGAAAAAAAGTGTTTATAATAAAATTAAAACCAAAACAACAAACTGTGTGAAAAGCATTATTAACAAATAATTGTTTAAAATAAAAAAGTGCGAAAATATACAATACAAAACTGAAATTTATGTGAAAATCTATCCCATTGATAATTTTACTGGATTCACTGATTCTGATTACTTATCAAAATATTACAATACTTTTTTAAAAACTACATAAATATTCTATGGTTTTAGTTGCAATAGAAATACATTTTCAATTACATTATCCTATACATTTCTATTGGATTATTACTTCTTCTTAGATTTCTTTCTTTGCTTTTTCTTGTTGAAGTATTCTATCTTAGTTCTTAGTTTAGTTCTTTGATGAACTGAATTTTTAATGGATTTTTAGTGTTTACTTAAAAATGTTTCAATTGCATTAATTGAATTAATTTCAATTTGCATATTAACATGTTAAAATTCAAAATATTACGTAATTTAAGCTATAAACTTTTGTTTTTATTTTGGTTAATTTTTTCGACTTTTATCAAATTATCTATAAATAGATTTGAAATTTATTTTATAGAGAATATTTCCTTTTTTTTGTTAATACGGCTATGAAATATACTTAATTGTAAAAGTCAAATTACGTCTAGCTTAAATTTAAAACATTTGTTAACTTGACAAATCATTAAGATCAAGTTTTATCTTAGAATTTTATAAATTTACAACTGTTAAAATAAACTTTATAGAGCATAATAAGACTTTGAATAGAACTCTTTTTGTTATCGACCCAATTTTGTCTAAATCTTCTAATGAAAAACCAAGAATTAAAGTATTATAAAATATATATATATATTTGAAGTATAACTAATAGACTTTAGCAGACAATTACTTGGCTCTAGGTCAAGATTGATAGTAAAATGAAAAAGCACGCTTCGTTAGTCGTCTTCATGGCAACAAAAAGCAAAAGAGTATTAACAAAATATCATATTGAAATTACACATTAATTGCAAAATTATAATTATTTATATGTCATACTCCTCAATATTGATTTGATTCTAGGTAAAAGTAAACATTTTAACCTTATCTGTCATAAACATCGAATAAATATAAACCTATGTTAGATAAAATGTTCGTAGATAATTTCCATTAAATTATTGACTTTCATGTCATAAGAGATCAAACATCCGTATTAAGTTAATTAGCATATTAAAGTTTATTCAAGATGTTGTAACTCTTTGATCATGAGTCTGTCTCTATAGCCCTAAACAAAAACCGTGACTGAAACTAAGAATTAAACGGAATCAGAAGCGCTTCATTATAGAAGATCGTTTAATTATACACTGTATATAGAATTAGTTGTCATAACAATGAAATATTCTTTTATCGTGTTAGAGAGAGAAAGAAATCTATAATTTTGCAACTTTGGATCTAAAAAAAAAATTCTATATTAAACGATGGCAAACAGATCAAAAAGTTAAACAAGATTTTACTAAAATTTTTAGGTGCGAAAAAATCTGTTTAAATTGAATTTTATAAACAATTTAATTTGTTTACACAATAATCAAAAGACCTTGAACTTTGCCGCTGATTCTTGTCTCTCTCTCTCTCTCTTTCTCTAACATTATCTATCTCTTTTATTCGCATTGATTGTGATTTTGAACTGTCAGTCAGAAATTGACATAATTTCTAGTGGATTGATGAAAAGCAAAAACTAAAAAACAAAAACAAAACAAAGAAAACGTGCAACAGCAATAATATTACTCATACGCCTATTTAGCCATACTAGTTTAGTACAGTAGCGTCCAAAATGTGGTGCACAGCTTAACGAATATACAGAATGTGTATATTATATATAAATTGTTCCCACAGCATTTAAATGAAATGTATTTATTTTTAACGCTCGACTAATTGAGTGACGAAAAGGGGGGCAGATGGCAAAGAGCTACAGTTGAGTGAATGAGTGATTCTTCTCTCCCTCTCTTTTTGTCTTTCTCTTTCTCTCTGTCTCTGTTAGTCACTCAATTTAGGTGAGAGACTCAATGTTGTCCCCTCCAACAAGTAGGTTTCAGTTTGCTTTATTTGCCGTTTCCTCAAATCATTTAAGCACATTTCACAATTGTTTGTCTTTCCCGACAGAACGCAAAATAAAATTTACAAAAAAAAAAAAAACCTAAACCTACTAAAGACTGTTTGAAAACCGGTAAAACAAATAAATTATACAAAACAAAAGTGAAGGAAAAAAATAACAAAACCATTTCAAGTGCAAAATGAAGCTGCTCTTCGGTTTCCTGTTCATCGCTCTAACTCTCAATGGCGTTTTGACTTTGCCAGGTGAGTTACAATCGCAATTCAATCATTTTAATTACTTTGATATCTGCATAAAGAAAAAAAAACTAGTTTCGACCGTTTTATACTAGACAAAAGTTATAAATAAACAACCTTATTTAATGTTAATGATAATTTTTGTAGCCGCTTCAAGCTGAACCTTTGGCCTCAACACATCAGCAATGCAAATTGATAAGAGGGGAGACTTTCACGAAAGAAATCTATACAATGTTGAATAAAAACGCTTCCTATTTATTTTCCATTGTTTGCCATTGTCTTCTGAATCCCTATACCCTATATATATATATTTTAAGGTAATGGCAACCAAAGTGATAAGAATTTGGTTGTTGGTTGTTATTATTATCCATTTGCAAAACATGTCATATGATTATTTTATTTTAGCCTGGAAGAACAAGTAGCTAAGATGATTCACTCTAGAATTTGAAATAATTAATGACTTCTTAATTACTTGTTCCAGTAAAACGTTTCACTCAAGAAAGTTGTCGGCCTTTAGCAACTGCTTTTCTTGTGAACTATTTTTTACATTGGAACTGAAAAGAATGTGAAAAGAAAAACTATTTGCAATAACAGCATTTCCTGTAATATTGGTTTCAAATTGTTTCCAAATAAACTTTTGATACTAGGAGTAAAATGTATACTTATTTTTAAAATGTATGAAATACATATTTTAGGTGTGATTCAAATCAGAGTTCAGCTCAATACCAATTTTATTGGCTAAAGGAAACTTAAATATATAGATAAAAAGACAAAGTTACATGTCTCTCACAAATTATTAGTTTCTAATTCTATATAAAATATTCAAATATTTATTGGATATTAAGAAACATTTTATAATTTTTTTAAGAGTATTTGTAAAGTCTTAATAAAACGGAATGACTTTTGCCACTGCATAATGATGGCCCATAACCCAGCAACTGGCAATACTCATGTTGCTGCTGTTGCTGCTGCTGCTGATGATGATATTTATAATGATAACAAACGTTACACTTGACAATCAGCCAAATGCAGTAAAATGCAGTAAAATCTTATACAAAATTCAAATTCCAAAAATACAAAAAAAAATATCCACAGAAGTGAAGTCATGGTCGTTGTTATTGTTATTGTTGTTGTTGTTGCTGGAGTTTCGAGTTGGCTGCCACTTGAATTGCATAAATTGGAGGATCCTGAGAAGATGCCAGAGGGCGGAAGAGAAAGAGACAGAAAGAGCAGAAGAGAGAACGAGACAGCGAGTGAGATTGCATGGTGGTTGGCAGCTGCCACTGCCACTTGAAATTGTCAAATTTGCAGCAAAAGATTGCACGAATAAATTGAAAAGAGACACAAAAATACATAAATATTGTATATGAAATTAACAGGCGACCCATTAATACCCTTTGTCTGAAACTCCAGAAACTCAATGTCCTTTCAATTATAGAAAATTTGGAAAAGTTTGAGACGAATGCCTTAGTTTTATATGGTTAAGACATTCTGAGAATAGAAACAATCAAAATCAGATCAAATTTTTAGAGACAGTTCTTTCTTTGGAATAAGTATCCGACAACATCTTTCACTTCTTTTTTTTTAAGGTAAATGATTGATAAGGATTTTGGACACCTGATCTTGCTTTCCATTTGAATACTTTCTTCATTTTTGAATACTTTCTAGGTCTTGACAAAGGTCTCGCCATGTTTTCTTTATCTTTTATATGAAAGTCAAACAAATCATACAAATTTTTCAATGATTTTTATTGTCCTTAATTTACCATACTGAACAAAATTACTTGACTACCAAATATTATTACCTGCCTTGCCGTGGGTTAAAACTAATATGCCCATTTCAGTTCACTATAGTTAAGAGTATAACAAAAGGCATAAAATCACTGAAAATAAGTCTTTGAAATTTCTTTACAAATTTCGGAAATACTTATAACAATTATTTAGTCCAAATATGTAGCATACAAATTGCATCAGTTGAATCTGGTTAATGAACCTTGGCATAAAATTTGTCGCACCCTCCCCCACGCCCCTCCGCTTTAACAGTAAAATTCTTAAGTACATTTTCGGTTTTTCTTTTTGTGTTCTTTATTTTTATGACATTTCTCTTGGTGTGGCGGCCAAAAGAATTGGGTTAATTGTTGGTCATAATTCGTGTTTAAGGCCGTTTTTCCATGGAATTGCAATTGCATGTTGACAACAGCAGCAACAACAAAAAAAAAAAAGAAAATCACGAGCAACACAAATTATATTATAAATCATAAAGCTCTAAATAATAATAATTATATTTGGTATATATAAAAAAAAATAATTCTCCTATATTTTCATTTGTCTGTTGACTGAATTTGTGGCAATTTGTTTAATTTAGCCATATTTATTTATGCAAATTGAAGTTAATTTTTGTAACAACTTTTTTTCCCTGTTGTCGATGATGAATTGGTTGTTGTTGTTTTTTTTTTGTTTGTTGGTGAATTGGCGGGGGAGGAGGGGAACTTTATCATAATTAGCAATGCGAGTTTTAGGTCAATAAAGTTTGGCAATTATTTTGATATTTAGTTTATGTAAAGAGCTACAAATTTGAAGTAACAGTTAAATGCTTTTTCCATGGAAATATTTTTCCAAAGCTGATTAAAATGTTGGCAAAATCAAAGTTAATTACAAAACGACATTTATATACTCTACCAAAAGATATGGTACTTTACATTATAAAAAATAGTTCAATTTGTATAAAACTATTTTCGTTTGATAAAAAAATCTTTTTTTTCATATTAAAAAACAGAAAAACCAAATAGTAAAATTTACCGTTTATATATTTAAGATTTATTCAAAATGTTTTATAATGTTTCAATTTTTGGTAATTTTGAAAAGACTCTACTCTATAAATAGCTTACGTACATATATCGAAATAAATTTAGGTAATAAATTTTCTATCAAGTGCATTAAAATTATGCAGAAAAGTCAATTAAATTGCAAACACTTGTACTTAAAACAACAATAACAAAATTGTTGTTAAACAATAATGAAATATTTTAGTGAATTATGAAAATGTTTACAATTTTGTTTTGTTGCTCACTTTGAAATTGAATTTGATTTACTTTTTGAAGTATTTGTCTGGGTCAATTAGGTGAGAAAAACAAAAGTACAAAGTTTTATATTTAGAATTTCTTTGGAATTAAAGTACAAAGTATAATATATGTATGTATGTATGTATGTACATTTGTGGACAAATTAAAAAGTCCAAATTGTTTAAGTGTTTTCTTTTACACAAATTAAGTAAATAAATAAGGCACTTACAATTTGGGAAAAACAACATAAAAAGGCAAAAACAAATATTTCACAATTAAGCATCAAATTGTGATGACAATCTGAAATATATTTGAATTTATTGTTTAACATTTTATTGTTAGCTTGCAGTTTAGTTTATTATTATTACAGATGTTTCTATATAAATAGAAAACTAACTGATGATTCATCACTCGTGTTCAGTGGAAAATTCTATGTGATGCGAGAAGGGCAAAAGCAAATAATTAACAAATAAATAAATATATATGACTATTAAGGGAGTGAGAAACATTTTGGTTTCATACCCTGCAGCTAGGGTGTAGGGAAGGCCGTATGTGTTAGCAAGTGGAAGGCATTCAAATGAGTGAAAATTTAAGAAATATTTTAGAGTTACTCTCTATGAATAACCAACAATATCTGTGCTTCACTTGCTCTTTATACAATTCTTACTACTTTATATACATTATCTAATGTCCTTGCTGATATTTTTAAATGCCTCCATTTATTTCCTGAATTATTGTGGGGGCTATAATCTTGAATGATTTGATATATAAAGATCATAACGATCTCAGAGACTCATTGAAGAAGCAACGAACTCTTTTGGTCTGGGAAATAGATTCAGTCAAGATCTGCTCATTCGAGTTCGAGCCCCGACATAAAGGATTATAAATCAAGTTCAAACATTTTCTATTAAGAGCAGAGATGATTATCATCTTGGCTTATCTAAGCACATTGTTATCAGTTTCCTTGACGCTTGAAGTAAAAAGTGCCGACTGACTTAATTAAAATAAATTGATACGTTTCAAGCACCGGCAGTTTGAAATGAAATATGTAAATCAATTAACTTTTACTACCTTACTATGACTATTTTTCAAACTTCCTGGAATTTCGTCTACTTATTCATAAACTGAACTCATAATTCATTAGTATTTTCACAAAAAAAAGTGGCAAACTCACAGTTTTTGCGCCATGCCAAGTCAAAAGTGATTGTAATGCCCTTAGCAAAACAATGGAGCAATCGTCATATAATTATAGGCACATGAAGCTGTCACGAAGGGTAGCTAACAGAACTACATTACGAGCCTCTCCTTCTCCTAGCCTCCCCTTCCATCACATGAGCCTCTTACCCGTGACCGAACCTATTGCCTGCCATCTCTTACTCTGGCTTTGTGTGATTGAAAATTGCACCAGGCACTTTGGCAATTTTGGTAGCTTCAATGTCACGTAATCGCTGCAAGGCCTCCCTAGAGGTAACCTCACTTCAACTCCAACTCCCATTTGGTACGCCTCTTTATGTTAATTTATGTGCTGGCAAAATGTGCAAGTGACTCCCCCGTACCGATTCCCTCATCTGTCGTCTCTCTCTCTCTCTCTCTCTCTCTCCAACTCATCTCCATCTCTGGGCCTCCTCTAATGCTCAGCCACGCATGGCGCAAACCCAAAATCAGAAATAAATTACAGAAGGCAGAGGCAGACAGGCAATGAAACAGTCAAACAGTCAGACTGCCAGATAGACAGTGAGACGGTCTGATGCAGTTGCTCATAGTCAGCAGAAACCAGCAGAAATAAACCAAAGTCATATATGTATGTACAATGTACAATGTACATACATATATTTCAACCTATTATAATGTAGAGTTGAAGTTTATGCCATTAACAAAATGATGAAATGTTTGCTTATCAAATAGATGAGAAAGGAAATGACAGTATAATCTTTATCTTTATAGGAGTGTTGAGATATTCTTACACACTTGTAGATTTAAAAATTTAAATTCAAAATAATAATTTAGATTCTATATCTACCCATGTATATTCATGTTCGTTTATATATTTGAGGGCGATTTTGTATAAATTTGTTCTTTCTTGAACATCATGTTAAAAATATATTATATTATTAAAAGGATATTTTAACAACTAGCAGATGAGATTATTGGGTTTGATTCTTAATATTTGACATTCTACAAAAAAATTCACGAGTATAAATGCCTGAAAAAGCATAGTTTTAACTAGATTAGGCATACTTTTCGACTTATGGTTTCGCCATTTCCGGTTTCTTTACTTTTCATTACACTAAATCAATAAACTGCCGGAATTTACTTAAGCAAAGGAACGTGACAAATCAATATCAGGGACGAAACATCTCTTTTTCTAGTGGGTGTGGGTTTTCGGCTGTGATCCTATAAAGATCATACCATTCACTTAAAAAACTGATGTCATAAAGTATTATTGTGGGACATGGGTATTGGCTGATGAATAAACACAGTTCCGGTTATAGTTTTCTAGTTATTTTATTTAATATTAGAATATATATTGATTTTTAGATAATAGTAGATTTGAATGAATTAATGTTTAATGTCTTTCGTCGGTTTTGTCGTCTTAAAAACTTTTCGTCTTTTTTTTTTTTTGTGTGTCGTCTCACACTTCGTCCTTTTTACACTTTCTGTCTGGCCGGCTTGCCGGATAGTCGTCCTTTTCTTGAATCAGCTGGCTAAACCGGATAGCCAGACCATTCCCACATTAAGATGATACCATAAGCGGATCTAGAGCTGTTAAATGGGGAAACTTTCACCATAAAATACAAAAAAATTAAAAGTTTCACACTTTTAATCATTATTTTCAACATAATATTTTGCCTATAAACTATGCTTCCTTCAAGTATACTTGTTATTTACAAAATATTAAAATATTTCTTTCTTCATTAACCGAATTCTTGGAATTCTATTTGGATACTTCAGGGATCAAGTTTCCCTCATATAGATATCAAATTATGGTCTTAAACCGATTTCGATTTGTGTTCTACTGTCGGTTAATTGCTCTTTGCCTTTGCCACTAGTTTCATTTGAATATCTCCTTTCAGTTATCATGATATCTGTATGAGGTGTGAACTGAATGCCTTATTGCATCAGCTAATGGTAGGAATAATTGTATATTATAATGAAAATCCCGTTACATTACTCAAATAGTCAGGCGATGTCAACGCAGCAATGTAGCTTTAAACGATTTGCGGATTTGTAGAATTTGAATAGGAATGGTATTGGGATTGGTAGCTGGGGAAAATGGGGAATGGTACTGGGATTGTGATGCGAATCTAAGGGGATTGGCAGTTGGATGGCTTGGCTATCATGCCAATCCTCGTCAGCAGCTGTCGCTGCATTTACTACTCTCTTTCTTCTATCCGCTCTTTACCCCTCTGTCTCTCTCTTTCTCTGTCTCTCTTGGTATTTTACTGACTGTAAATTTAATGAGATTCCTGTCAAATTAATTTCCGGTTATGATTAGATTTTCGTTAATAGCAATTTGCGGTTTTTGGTTGTCAAGCCAAAAATATGCGCACTTTCATTCCATTCCACATGTGCCTCTCTCTCTCTCTCTGTCTTTCTCTATCCCTCTTGGTTATTCCCACATTGTCTGTCTCTGTCATGGCATTGGTCTGGTTGATTTCATTTTGCATTCGGCATTTGCATTTTGCAAAGTGTCTGCTGCAATTATCTGTAACAAAATGGAAACTGCAACTTGCAACAAATTGCTGCACATTTTGATTATTATTAAGTAGTTTAGTAATCATAAATCATGTACGAATGAAAACCTCAAACTTTGGTCTTCTTGGTCTCTCTCAGTTCTCTCCCCTTCCCAACGCTTGATTTCATATGAATTTGCATTATCAACAGATTTAATGATGGAGCAAAACCAATAGAGATTATGAATAGTAGAAAGAGGTATTATGTATGTTATATGGTTACTCAAATTAGTGAATTGACCTTTTTCTTGGATGTCTCTTTAGAAAACCATTGAGAAATGTGATGTTGTACACATGGCGTATGCGTAATACAAATATGCTTACGACAACTGATCCTGTCATAGAATTTTATCAAACAGAAATTTCCTAAGAAGTCAACTGAATCAATTTGCAATATGATTAGTTTTGTTTAAAATTGATACACAATCTTTTTTATTTTTTTGCAAAATATAAATAAAAAGTCGATCAGTAATTTGAACTAAGAAAACACGATGTATGTATGAGGGTAACAAAGGAAATCATATCAAATATGACTCTGACGAATTTTCGAAGAAAAATATTAAATGAAAATTTAAACCTGAAACTGGAATCTTTTTGGCCTTAAATTTGATTTCCCATTTCATTAATTTTTGACATAATGCAACCTCATTAACAAAACACAATAAATAAATCGTTTTAGCCATAAGAAACAAACCAAACAAATTGTTTTTGCATGATGAACCAAAAATCAAGATACGTGACTCGCGTATGAAGGAAAGTAGCAGAACCGCTAATCAAAATAATCATAAAAATTTAATTCAATTAATTTTGGGTCGCTGGGTCAAAGAGTCGTCTCTTTGCCCCCTTCTTAACATCACTTTCTATGCGTTAGTCAGGTGCTACATTCATTTTTCACTTCTGTTCCGCTTACCCACGCACATTTCTACCCTCAAAAATGTTTGCCCCTCACCTAATTTACAAAACAAAGTAAAATCACATTCAAAAAAGGTGTGGGGCAAATGAAAATAAAGAATAAAAAAAAATTGCTCATTTTTTAAAGTGGATCTAATAATGAGATACCCTTTAAATTATATTTATTACATTTATATTTATAAGTTGCCAGAATTTTGGAATAATTTCTATTAATATTTGATATAGGAAAATGAAAGGAAAAGTAAACGAAGTATTCGAATCAGAATATGTATTCGATTCTGATCCTGACGTTTATCTGTAGATGAATGTATTCATTTCTCAAAATAGATTCAGAATGTACCTTTTCTTTATCACAGTTTCTATAGGGTATCGAAATCAACTTTTGAATGGTTACCTTTTTGTCCCCTTCAACCATTGGTCCCTTACCACGTTGTTGTCCCATCCTCTCTTTCTGTTCAATTGTTGTAGCTGACACTGTTCTTGTTGTTATTGTTGTTGTTGTTCAAATCGTGTCACGTACCAATGTTCTGGAAGATTGCACGTTACGTTTGTCGCTTTTAAAATGAGTTTTTTTTAAATACCCTTGGAAAAAAAGGTATATTTAATACAGTAAAATATCTGAACGGTAACTTTTGCTGTGCCCTTCGTGTATCACAGTGAATGAAAGCTTTTTATTAATAAGGAAAATTAAATTGGATTTAAGGGTATAAAAACATCGACTTGGTAAAACTTAGGTCGTGTCATTTATGTTGTTGTTTCGGTTCCTTTTCAAAATGAATTTGATTTTGATTGTTTGGTTCGGCTGTATTTTCTCTCTCTCTTTTTCTGTCTGTTCTCTCTGTGATTTGTCGTTTATAACGGAACGAAGCACATGCAACAAATTATTTTTCGAAAAATGTGAAAAAGTAAAAACTGTTTAATTTTAGGCTTTCTCCATAGGGGAAGGAAAAGGAGCCAGAGGAAGAGATGAAGCCTTCATTGAATGATTTTTCGTACGTGCAGAAAATTTGTAAAAAACACATTCTCAAATTTGATTGTGTTTGCTTTTCGATATTTCTTTTTTGGGTCGAAAAGAAGGAACAGTTTTTTATTTGGAAAATTAATTTGGCACATTTACTGTGGCAATTCTGTTTTTCGGCTTTTTTTCCAGCCGATTACCAAATTCTGATTTGTAAATCGTAATATAAAAATTGTACAAGTATTTTTAAAACTTGTGGCGTGTTCGTTTTTGAATCAGTAAAGTAATGATCTTAATGAAACTCTGGCTTACGAAACACTCGCTTGAATGACCTGCGGACAGGATTGCAGTGTTTTAAATGATTTTGCAATACAAAGGTATAAGTCTTGAATAGAATAAGGAATAAACGAAACATTCAATACCATGAAGTAAACTTCAGTAAAGTAATGATCTTAATGAAACTCTGGATTACACCCGACTGAATGACTTGCGGACTGGATTGTTCAGCAGTTTCAATGATTTAATAATCTTTAATAATAGAGCAAGATAGCACATTAAGGAATAAATGAAACAAGCAGCAAAAACTACGACCAATTTTTAAGCAGCGTTTTAAAATTGCGCTTTAAAAACATTGTGGTAAATTACATTATACCAAATGAGGCTTTGAGATGCTTTTAAAATAAAGAAATAAGGAAAATAGTTGATGTTGCATGGACGAAAGGCAACAACTGAATGAAATATTCACCGAGATGGACCACCTTTTATACCCTTAAAAAGCAATGCCTACTTTGCTGCTGAGTAGTGATTCGTCAGTTTTTGGTCAGTGATGGGAAATATAACTCAAATCGATAACAATAATATCGCTCGTGATTGGCCATTTTGGAGAGTCAACAACAGAGTTGTAATCGATATAAAATCTAGCTTATTGCCGCTAAAGTGTTAATCATGGCCTAAAAATAATCAAATTGAACGTGGAATGATTTATAAGAAACATTATCTGATGAAGTTTTTTCTTATTACTAAAAAATTACAATTTACACCGTCTTAATGGGGCCTTTAAAAGTACCTACCACACCTTTGTCGTACAACTGACGCACCTTTTGGATAACTAGAACTACACCACAGTCTCTAATAGGCAATTGGGGAGCAACAGCCCCCGATACATCCGCCTCACACACTCTGAAACAAAAATAAGAGTGACCAAAGAGACACACAGGGAGAATGAGAGGGTCACGGCAGCAAAGCCTAGACTAGTCCCAGCTGCCGATGCAGCGCGTGACATTAATCAAGCCACCGCCGTCGCTGCCATTGCCGCCATTGCCGCCACCCACCATACGAACCTGAACCAAACGATGGCCCCATCATGTCAACACCAGAACCTAAAAGGGGAAAGGATAGGATAACGACAAGGCAGGAGATAGGAGGATGGCCGAAAAATCATTGTTGACATTTGTAATTAGAATTGATAGCAAGCAGACAGACACACAAGGAGAAGCCCAAAACCTTGCCCGAAAATGCCAGAGAGACGGTTCCCCGGTGGCAACGTTAAACTAATTTCGTTTTCGTTACCTACCGATGACCAACCGTGTATCTACGTGGTTAGGGACGTACCGATATGTGCACTTTTCCCCCTCAGCTACGCGTCATTCATTTGTTAAAAGTTTCTTCTCTCCCTTAGCTATAGGTTTGGTTTCTTTTTTTCTCTTTTTTTTTTGGATGGCCCCCTTTCTCTGAAGAGAAATATCTAACCCTAGCACGTCAATTGAATGTCATTTCCACTTGGAGGAGGAATGACAGGGAAAACTAAGCTGCCACAGTCGGCACTTTCACTCAATTGCTGGATATGGAGGGTTGTGTGGACTGAATGGAGGAGGGTGTAGAAATTGAAAAGCTGGCTTTGATTTCACTTTCGGCTGTTGTTGACATCCATGTGTGTCTGTGTGTGTATGTATGTGAATGTGTGTGCGTGTGTGGACATCAAACTAATTTTCCCCCTGTTTAGAGTTCTTGAACGTGACACAAGTCTGCACTCTGCGTCCATTCTGCTAACTGACCCCCATCTGCACCCTGATATTCCATGTCCAAGTTTCTACATCTACCCTAAAACATCATTGTCATCGTCATCATCGACATCATCATTATCATCATGGGTTTTCAACTGATTTGAAATCATTTCGACCCAAATTGCATACAATTGAGTTTGTCAGCTCGTCAAGGGGGAGTAAAATTCGTAGGAGATTCGGTGCTCCAAGACCTTTGTTTTGTATGTAATTGAAATGCGTGAGTTGTGTTAGTTGGATAAAGACAGGTTACGAAAGGCGTTCCAGTTTTGGTAAGGCCATCAAGTTTGTTTGTGTGTGTGTTCGTTTTGGTGACAATTTACTTAAACTCTTATCAACTGTATTTTAAAGCATATCAGGGACAAATGGATAAAAGGGCGAATGGTAATTATACATTGTCTTTGTATAATGAGATATATCTTTATTAGACTTGGAACCAATAGAAAATATTTCAAATATTTTCGGTCATTCACAATGCAAATTATTGAAAAATAATCTAATTTTAAACCACTTTACCTTCCTTCGAACCCTTTCCGTATACATTACGGTTGTTCTTACCAACTTGGAAGGCTTATACAAGCAAATGAAATTTTCTTTATCAAAAAGCCAAAGTTTAACTTGAACAAAAAGTCAAATAAAAAGAATTTGTATAAGCCAAATCAACGTCGCGCACTAAATTATGCAAAATTGTACAATTATGTAAATTAATTGACGCAGTCTGTCAGACCCCACGCCCTTCTTAATCCGCCTCTACATTCGTCCTGTGTTTCGGCAATTAGCGCCATAAAACGCAGGCCAAGCGATTTGCACCCAAAAAAAAAAAAACAAGTAAAAACCCTCCAGAAACCAAGTAAAAAAAAACACGATGAAGCAAAACGAAACCAAAAGGAAGCCAGTAAAACGCCCTTCAAAAATGGCTACCACGCCCACTTCTCCACCATCCATTTTGTAGGACTAGCCCCCGCTGTGTGTTAACCTTACATAATTAGCTACAAATTTTTCTGTTGTGTTTTAGAGAACAAAAGCGCAATGCACTGCAAAAATTGCTTACAGACCCAAACAGTGGGCCAGACAAGGAACAGAGAGAGAGAGTGAGACAGTGAGAGCAACGTATATTAATTTCATAATTCAGCTAAAGCTGAAAACAAAAGACCATGGAGCTTAATTATTGGAAAATTAATGAATATGCCGACTTGTTTTAGATGTTTTCATTAGGCTACCAAAAATGATTAATAACCGAAAAGGGAGCTAGGGTTGAGCTTTGTATATACAAAATATATGTACATATGTGTGTAATGGGTCTGTTTGGGTATCAGGCTTGCCAACATTTTATACTCACCTTTCAATTTTCAGTTTTTTTTTCCATGACAACCAACCAACCAAGCCAAATCCCTCAAGGTATGCAACAATATATGTTCATAAAAAAATATGCATTGCCAGTATTCTCTTAGCATGGCTCGTGGGGTGGCTTTTTGATCTTCCTGTTTATTGAGCTATATTTAAAATTAAGCCAACTGATTTGGGGTATATTGGTTACAAATTATTAGTTAATGTCAATTTCTTTAATCTAATCTTAAAAATGTAAAAGAATTTTCACAAGTTACTTATATGAAAATATGTATGTATTAGCTAATTACATCTATCTTTTTGTTAGGCACACAAAAGTGAAAAGATTGTTCAAAGCTAAAACTTGTTGAGAATTACAATAACTTTGCCTAAAAAGGACGAATAATGCAAACTTTATGGAGAATTTTTTTTAGGTTTATTGAATGTGTAAGCATTTTAAATAAAACTTAATCTTATTATAAGATGATTGCAGTTTATTTACACACTTAATAGAATAATTACACACTTAGAATTTGCTATTTCTTTAGAGGTCATCAAATGGTCGATTCCATTTTGCTTTTTCACTTTCGTTTATATTTGCCACAGATATATAAATATATCCATGCTGCATATTTGCAGCCGGTTTCGTAAATATTTGCACTTGTAAATGACATTCACGTGTGTGTGTCACAATTTCATATTTCTACCCCCCCAAAAGTACATATATTCTTTTTGTTCTTGCACTGTGTGCTGTTTTTTTTTTGTTTTGGCCAGTGCTCCACTTTATGTGTGATCGTTGGTGAAGAGGGTTGCTGACTTTTTAAACCAAACATATTGTCAGTGTCGTCTGTATTTCTCATAAATCGGCTTACAAACAAACAAAAAAAGGTCCAGTGGCTCGAAAAAACTATGACGATGACGAAGATTCTGTACCCTTTACAATAATATGATTATATGAAATTGGTCACTTTAAACTGAATTGCCAAATCTCCCTTTTATACTCTATCAATATGTTTTATTTTTCAAAAATGTTTTAAAGGGGAAAAGATTTCTAGAGACTTTTGAAACAGTTTGCGGTTATTTTTGATAAAAAAGAAAGAAATCTTAGAATTGGTCCCATTATGTGACATAAGTTCATATATTTTAGGATTACCCGATTCACTTCACTTTCAAATCATTAGTTTGTCTTCATCAGTCTAAAGTATAAAAGAAGTATTCCTCCTTGCGCAGTTGTGCATTTGTCCTTTTGTCCTATAGTAGGTAAATACATTCCTAGGTATTCGCACTTTTTCTGAGGTCATCATTCGTTTGCCGCATTCTCGACATACGCAATTTTACGCAGCAAATTTCCACTCTAGCCGAGGCAAAGAGCTTTAACTTGGGCTTGACTTATTTTTAACATCGTTAGTTGGCTTGGCATCGGTTTTTTCTTTTTGTTTTGTCCCTTATATGTATGTATTTGTAAATATTTTTTTTTTGTACCCACTTGTTGTGCTGTGTTGTTCCTGTCAGTCTCAGCTGGTGAGATTTATGAAGTGCAACATGTCACCGAGAGGGCAGAACATTTATCTATATGGGGTCGAGACTCGAATATCTCTCTCTTACAGAGCAGAATTGAATGAGTGAATGAAAAGAATAAAGTGCTAGGGGGACACATAGTATGGTTCTTTTCTTTATTTCTTGAATTGATGTGTTTTTAAGGAAACTTAGAGATCCCTGGACTAGTTTATTGAGGAAATACGTATGCGTGATGGAGATGTGTCCTTGAGAAATATTTTCTACCATATCACATATAACTATTATTAGTTTTGATACTGTATAGAAATACCGATACATGGGCGCGGTAAATAGATAATTTTCGATATTTGCAAATAATTGTTGTTTTATTATTAAGTTTCTTCTTATATTGGTAAATGCGATTCATCAAAAACCCGATACATATCGATGTACAACAAAACAATAAAACATTCCTTATTCTTTATAAATAAGATACAAGATTTATTGCTTCTTTTCCAAAATTTTTTCAAATCAAATTGATGTGGTAATCACTTTCAATATATGTATGTATCAAACGATAAACATATATCGCAAGGTTTCAATGACTTTATGTACATATATCACCATTATGTTTTTTAAAGTGGATGACATTCGCTGGGAATCTAATAAATAGCTTAGATTGGCTCTAGTAGTTCACTCAAACATTTTTAACTTCCTTAGGACATGAAAATATTTAGGTAGTTCAATGATGTTCCCAGAGATCTATCTGCCATCCCAATGCCACATAAAAACTACATGAATAAATTTCGTGTGTGGATTGAAATATCTCCTACGCCTCTCATCCATATTATTTTATCTCATATCAATTGGCAAACTATCCTTATGGCAAGACAAAATGACATGATGCTTAATTGAAAATGTATTTTTACGACAGCTGGATGAGAGTTTTAGGGGGTATTTCTCATATTTCCATATTCGCATGAATAGAATGGAAATATAATATCAAGGATATGTACAAATGAAGGACCAAATAACCAAATAAATATGTGACGATAATTACAAACTGCCATCGTTATTATCAGTTCTCTCGGCTCTTAGCTTTCACTCTACACACTCATCTCACTTTCGGCTATCTCTTTCTCTCGGTATGGATTCTCTATATTGTGTTTTACGCCAAGGGGTGGGCGGGGGCGAATGGAGGCCTTTGTGTGCGCTGAATCTCGTTTTGGGGTTTTTGTGGCAAATTGCTGCAAAATATGAAATGCATTTAGTTTCTCTTTCCGCCTTCACCTTCATTCCCTTCCCCTCTCACTCGTATATCTATGAAAGCTCAAAATGGTAATTAAACTGCTGGCCAAAAAGTGTCGGTTGGTTGGAGCTCCGAGTTTTTAATGGTATGCTGGTTGGTACGTACGTATGTACGTATCTAACTCCATTCCACCCTTTACCAAAATATCGGTCCGCATATCCCATTCTATCCCAAATTTATATTGTGGCCTGGTCTAACATTTTTGAGTGGTCTCCAGGCCGGAAATTCAATATGGCCATGTGGCAACCAACTGATGACCCTCTCACAATCCCTTTCGCAATCCTCCAAGTCATCATTCCTACAACTGCACCCGATACCCAGTTCAATGCATGCGTTTTCAATTACTTTGATGTCCATGGCGGGGGCCCAAAAATTTTGATGAAATATGTGTAATACTCGTTACACGAAACAGTAGTTGGGCCAACATTTGAGTCGGCCAATTCAAATTCAATTCACAATTCACAAATTTCGTATGAATTTTGATGAAAAAACGATTTGTGGCAAACAATTGAATGCAACAAAGTTGTCTAATTTAAAAATTACAACAATACCAATAAAAAACACAAGAAATACAAAATTGATAAATGAAATTTTAGAGAAAAAAACTTAGAAAATATTGTTTTGAAAGTCTGCAAAGGGAAGTAGAAATCATAAAAAGTTGTTTGTTTTAGCTTACCCAAAGAGAACGCTGCTCCTTTTTAGCTAAGTTCGGAAGATCATTAGCAAAGTCTTATAATAATAGAACTTAGCTTTAAATTAATATACAGACAATATTTATTGACTTTTGTGGAGCCTTTAAAATTCCACACTTAAAGTAAATTAAGCCAATATTATTGAGAAATTATAAGTTAATTGTCTATACTGTATACTTTTCTGTTTTACAATATTCTTCATTATAAATGTTTTCTTTTTCTGCTATTAAAATGTCAGAAAGGAGAAGGACTTAACCTGCTAGTAATAGGTAACCAACTTAATAAAGACTTCAAAAAGGCTTTATAGATCCTAAAGCCTTCACAGCCATGAATTGGTCAAATGCTAACAGAAAAGTTAAATAATATTTACCTATTTAAATCACAGTCGCAGTTTTCACGTTTCTAAATTAGTTTTCCCAACAATTATTTGCCATTTGCGAAATATAACCCGAGGGTCCATGCTCATTAAATTTACAGACTAACTTTTGTGACCATCAAGCCATTCATTTCATTAAGCAATCTATACAAAATCCATGTAAATCTATTCAATCAATTATTTTATCATTTTGCACGCAAATCAATTAAACTTTTGCTAGAAGTATTTTTTTTCTGTCCATTTTTCGTTGCTTTGTTTTGCTTGTGTTTGCCTTTTTAGTTGCTAGCAATTAATGAATTTTTAATAGCTCCGCACTTTGGTTAATGTAAAAAGTTTTTTTTATAATGCTCCGCCAAAGAGGTGGACTGGCAGTTGGGGCGAAAGGGGAGTGGAGAAGCAAAGTAGCCGAGGGCTTAGGCTAGTAATTATGATTGTAATAAAGTGAATAAAAGGCAAGCAGCTGGGCAAGAGTTTTACTTGGCTTAGTTTGCCAATGTAAATCTTTTTTGTTTCAAGATTGATAGAAAATTAATGGATAGAAAGAAGGATAAACAAAGTGGAATTGAATAAATTATTAAACTAGTAAAAATGGAGAAAAGAACATAAAGTTATAGAAAGGAGGAGGAGATTTTAAAGCGGGCTAAGCAAACAATTGCAATATATGGAATGATTTTAAATTGTTAAGAACTTTTTTCGCGTTCTATAGGTAAGAAATTTCAAAAGAAAACAAATTAAAAAACAATTTCTTAAGAATAACCCTTCGAAGCAAACAGAAAACTTGACCTTCTGGTTATCATTAACCTTGCTGCAACCATTTCTACTATTAAAAGCAAAATTTCAATTACCATAAAATGAAAATTATGCAAATCAAAAGATTTTTGTAATAAGCGTTAATGAGGCCACAAAATGTTTGAGGAGGGAGGCGGATTCAAAAAGCGAAGCATCAGCAATAGTCAGTTTTTCCCGCTGATTTGGCTAATTTCATCAGGCCAATTTTGCTGCTGGTCCTTTTTGACTTTTCGCCGCTTCTCATAATTATGTGTAATATTTTCTCATTTTAATTTTACACCGTATCAGCTTACCCCATTTTAAACCATTTTCGTTTTGTTTCTTTTTTTCATTTGCAGCACGTAATAATCCGCAAGATGACGCCGAGGTAATTTCCCAGCCACGTCAGCCATCGTCCGATCCTGATTTCCATGACTTTAAGGGTGTCATCGATACGGGCTCTGGCTATCCCTTCCTACAGCCACATCCCTCGTCGTTTAATTTGGGTTTCTTCGATTCATTTGAAGGTAAGTCGGTTACGCGTACGAAACGAGCGAACACGTGACGTATGCGTAATAAATGAAATATCAACAAGGGATTTTAATTAAAAAATTGTTTGTTCATATTTACATAACGATGTGCCAGTAATTTCATTGAATGCATTCTCCTAGAATTGTACAATATGTACTTAAATATATATTCATGTATTTGTGGGCTATTTAACTTTAAGCCAATTAGTAAAATAAAAGTTTTTTTTTTATTCAAGTTGAAGAAAAGTAAAAACAATTTATCAAAATTCTTACCAGCTAGACAAAGTTTTTGCTTTGGTTTTTTGCCTTATATATATTTAGATTCATATTGATATGCTTACTTGTTCTTGTCTGTTGACCATTAAAAGTGAAAAGTTTTTGATGAAGATAAAGAAGACGTACAGGCAAAAGATGGCAGAAGATGTGACCCCAAAAAGTCTATGAACTTCATAAATCTTTCTAACCCTCCACCCCAAAAACCAAGAGTATCTAAAGCTTCATGCTGGCCAAAATACACAAAAAACTTCCAAAGCCAATCTATGCAGGGAACTTTCTTTTGGCCTTAAAAAAAGATAACAAAACATAAAAAGTTATGGAACAACATTTCTGCATTTTATTTGTTCGCTTTTTTTGTTTTCTCGCAAAAATATTTACTAGTTGTAATTTATAAAAATTTAACAGACGAGAATGTTTCAAAAATGTTCTAGAACAATTGTATTTCTTTTCATACTCTTTCAATTAAATAATTAGGTATTGTTTCGGGATTATATTTTAGTTTTACTTTAAACGGGAATGTCATTTGCAAAGGATAACTTCTTTAGTCAAATTTTGTAAACCCTTTTGCATCTAATTACAGTAAAAAAATTGCTTTAAGCTAGTCAAAAATGTTTATCTGACATACATTTTACATCCACAATGCCATATGGGAGGCAAAAACGTAGTCGAAATGAAACAAGTCCGAGACAATGCGGTCAAGTATTTATGACAAGGTTGAAACAAGAAAATGCAGAAAATAAAGTGGGCCGACTAAATCATCCAAGTAAAGTAGAGTGCATATGTTCAATGGGCGTCGGTGGCGGGCGGCATTACAGCAAAGCAGACGACACGGCAAAATGCCATGTCTGTTGTGCTCTTCTTCTTTTTTTGTGCTTTTTTAGTGCTCTTACGGATTAAGGATTTTAAACTGAAAAATACATTAGCATGGCAAAGGGCCATCGCCTGCGTTTCTCCCTCCCTCTCTCTCTCTCTCTCTCTCTCTCTCCCTACCCGTCTCTATCTGGGTCTCCGTCTCTGTCTTAGTCGCCGCACCTGCTTGGATTCCCAGAGTATAGTTGAGTATAGAGAGGGTCGGGATGTCTGGTTCGGGGTCTATGGGTGCATGCTTTCAATTTTACCGCCCTTGTATACGCACTCATGTATTATCATTTTAGTTTGTTTTGGCATGAAATTATACCGCAGACACAAAAAAGACATCTTTTTCATCGTCTTTTTCTTACATTTTTCTTTTACATAGACATTTTCCGCCGTCTGCGTTCTCGTATCTGGCCTGTAATTCCATCTGGTTTTGGTGGAGCAAATGATGATGGAGCCATTGGCACTGGGGATGACTCAAGTGATGATTCTGGCTCTGGCTTCTCCTTTGGCTTGAGACCATTGATTCCATTGAATCCTAAAAATGGAAATACAACTTCAACAGTTAAGGTAGGTCTTATGGTATAATATGAGTAGGTGATGTATGCACATCAGTGAGTTAGTAATGGAACACCTAATACTTACTTATTTAAAATACATCCGACTAGTACATTGAACTTGTAAACAACAATTTATGCAATTTATTGCAATTTATGATCTGTATAGATAATTAAGTATATTTTAAAGGGAACTCTTTCAGTTTAGGGAAAAATATAATAAATATATATATGTTCTTCTACCATAGCTATGAAAATGATAATACATCTTCCTTAAGAACTTATTTCAATATTCTTTGCTGGGTAGTTTGAATTCAGGAAGTGTAAACAAAATATAAGTAGTCCTATATCTGTTTTGTCAACGTTTTTAGGACGGGTGGTTAAGTTTCTTTAAAACACGTTCAACATAGAGAGTTTTCAGAAGGGAAGAGAACATCAGGATTGCCTTCCAATTTGGGTAACATAGAGTTGATATCAATACATCTTAATTGCTATGGGGTTATCTGTGCGTAAATTAGGACCCTTTTATATATGGTCTATGGATAATTAGGATTATTATATAAATACAATAGGATGATAGCTATATACAATAAATATACAATAAATACAATATAGCCTATTACGGTTTCTTAACAGGAGATTTGTGTATTTGGTAGCTTTTTTCCCTCAAAATTTTAATCGATGGTTCTTTGTTTTACCATTTTAAGTAAGAACCATCATCCAAGAATCGAATATTGTAAAAATCCCCTCTCTTACCAGGTTGTCGATGGTCACAAAGTGGAAATCAATGAGACCGTCTACGGTGATTCAAACAACGTATTCAAGGTTCGTGTGGTCAATGTCCGTCCTCTGGCAAGCGGCGAAGAAGTCGCTAAAACTGTGACCAGTAATCAGGGTGAAGAGGCCAAACCGACTGTTGCTGCCGCTGGACCCAGCACTTCGTCTCCCTTCAAGCCTGATGAATACGATGACGAGGACGAGAACGATCGTCGTGAACCTTTGGAGAAGCAACCGAAAGAAAATGAAATTCATGATATCGATGGACCTCAGGTATAAATCATAAAAAAAACCAAATAAAAAAAAAAACGCCTGTAAATTTCTTTGCGAACAATGCTTTTATTTCGAAAACAATATCGTTTAGCTCTCTACTAACCGCAAAAACAACTTTAATTTGTATAAATTGAGCAGCTTCTAAAACAACAAAATGTAAACTTGTAATATATATATATAAACAATAAATATTTCTAATATATTTTTTACAAATACCAACAAAAACAAAAATAATAAACGTTTGCATATTCAAACAAAATCTAATTTTGTAATTATCTGTATATACCAATTTACCCAATTTATTTTTATTTTTTGCTTGCTATTAACTAAATAAAATAAAACTTTAAGGTTTATGGTTTTGGCTTTGGTTTGAATATTTTTTTTCTTTCCACATTTCAACTTTAATTTTAATTTTCCATCATTTTTTTCCATAGATTTTTTTTTGTGTTGTTTCATAATTAAGTTTTGTCTATTTGCCTGGCCGAATATAATCTGTCGAAAAGCCGCAATCGTGTAAATATTTTATTAACACGACAAAATGTTTAATTGTTCAATTAGATATATATACATTTTTACTATATATTTGTATATAGGCAATTTTTTTATTGCCCATTTTTTTTTGTTTTTGCGTCTAAATTAATAATGCAAATAAATTATATTATGTGGCCAGTCTCTGGCAAAATGCAGCAGGCAACTAAATTTTCACTGGTAACTTTAAAAAAAATTTTATAATTAATAATGAACACAACGAACTTTTTTATACCCACTAAAATTTGTGTAAAAACTATCCATATATGAAAAGATTATTCTTTGCGTTTATAGGAATCTATTGCCTTAACGACCCTATACTAAAAAGGAGTAGAACCTTAACTATTTATAACACTTGGAGTCGTATTTGTTAACTTTTTTAACTAATGCTCCATGCATTTTTCTTAAATTCTATTATTAGAATTCAACATACCTAACCTGGCATATTGTAGGGTATGGCATATGACAGCAATGTACATAATTTGGTTGAATGATTTTCACCAAGTGGGCTTAGTATGATGTCAGTTATTGGTATTGAACTTTTAACTCGTGAGATTTTAAGCTCACAAAAGTTGCAAACTTTGCTAAGATCTGTTAGTTTCAAACAAATTTGCGGTTTGGAAACTAATTAAAAATTGTGGTCACAGGTTATTTTTGCCTCTAAATATATTTCTATTAATATATATTAAAGCTGTAACAGAATAGTGATGATTCTTTTAAAGGACTTCAGCCCGTTAATATGCCTTGGTAATGAATGATTTCAAATAAATTGCCCAAAATTTCAATGATAGTTTTACAGAATTTGTTGGATTTGCCCAGTCACAAGACTCCAATGCTTAATAGCTAATAAAGTGTAGCAATAAAGTCATCTCATATTTGTGCTTTAAGAGAAAATAGCTGTTCCATTGTGTTTTCATTAAGAGAAAAGAGATGTTAATGAAACCATAATGGAATAGGTTGCAATAATTTTCAACGAATGCATACACAAGACTCTTAATGTATCTACAGAGTTTCTAGTTAGCCCTAACTGATATATTTTACACTTTTCTATGGTAATAATTCATATGTCTTATCTAAAAATAGCTGATCCCTATGCTAAAGTCCATCCAGAAACTAAATAGGATAGTGATGATAGGATAGTAGATAGTGAAGATTTCACACTCAAAGCTACATTCGTTGCCCATTCGTTGCAATTATATTTTTCATTTCAATACAGATTTATAAAAAGAATTGCGTACCACACAAAAAAGGCCTTCCTTCAAAATGTATTGTATGAAAAAATCAAAAAACTTTTATAAAAAGTTATCCCTACTTTAAAGGAAAGGTGAAAATAAAGTTCTGCCTTCTCATGGCACCTCGAGTTTTGTTTTCCAAATAAACCAGACAAAAGCATTTAAATAAGTAAACTCTTTGGTTTCTGCTTACCAGATTTCCGATAATTGCACCTTTTAGTTTTTGAAATATTATTATGAATATTTGAATTCCAATAAGTGAGCGGGGCCATTACTCACATGCGTTGCACAAATTTTTTTTTTCTGTTGCCAAAAAAAAAAGGACGACACATGCATCATATATGGCGGTTGTACTTGTTGTTGGCTTCATCCTGGGTCCATTAATTACTTTTAGTCCCCCCACCTATAATAAAAATTAATTTTTATTAAAAGTCATGCCGGCTCCATACGCATAAATCCTTGTCTTGGGCTCTTGTTTGGGGTCGGTGAGTTTTGGTTATGAGAATTTACTGTTGGCCCATCATACCATGGGGAGGGGGATGAAGGGAGATGGCATATGGAAGGGTAGTAAGTGGTTAAATCGACGAGCAAGCGAGTTTCGAACATTTCACGAAAGAGCATAAATCAGCGCAAAATTAATAAATGACCATAAAAAAGGAAGCAAAAAAAAAAATATTGTATTGCAATTATTAACAACTTTAAAAATTGTAAGTGACATGTCAACGTTGAAATTTAAATAATAACGAAAACAAAAATTGTAGATAAAAATAACTTTGCATATAAAGAATTTATTTATTCTTTTTTTTTTTTGTATTTGTTGCTACGGATATTGAAAAGTTGCGGTTTTTGAGGCTATGATAGAGGAGGGAGGGAGGTGGAGCGGGCGGTTCCTTCTTTTGCCATCTCATGCGTTTATTTGAATTTAATATTCATGGTTATAAATATTAATACGAAAAGCGTGAAAAAAACATAAATACATAAGGGAGTGGGGCGGCAGGGGTGAAGCTACAGGAAAATATGGCAAAAATTGTTGAATTGGCTGTTAAACAATTTGCTGTGAATTGAGGTGTGGGGACAAGGCAATGACGGATTGAAATTCGGCTGCACAATGCTGGCGAGAGAGCGAAAGAGAGAGAGGATATAAAAGGTCCTTCCTGTGTTTGTATGTTTTATTAATATTTTCCTATTAAAAATTGTGCAAATAAACATGAGCTCTCTCTCTGTGCCATAGCTTTGTGAAAAAACTTACTTTGTGCACTTGCATTTCAATTTCAAATAAATGAAACACAGTGCCAAGCCACATCGTGTGGAGGGGAGTGGAGGGCGGTTACAAAGTGCCACAAAGTGAGCCTGAAATAAGCGTAAAAAACCCTCATAAGGTTTAACACAACAAACCCATAAAACATGCACTGAGAACTATTTAAAAATATGTCACATTAAATTAGTATCAAAAACAATTAACCAAGTTGAATACAAAATTTCAGTTTGAAATATATAAACAGACTGAAATTTCTCGAAGGGACGACATGTTATTATGTGTTATTCTTGAAAATGACAAAAATGTACAAAAATTTGGCTTAAATAAATACATATATGGGCCATTAATGTCAAACAAACAACTTTTTCAAGCGCATAAGGCAATTTAAATTTTGTAAAATCTATTAGTATTCATACGACTGCTTCTAAATACCTAGTATGTATAATGTAGTAGGTATGTACATGCAATGTACTCATGAAACCTATAGCAACAGGTAGTTCTACTTTAGAAATAGGATTTATCTACACTTAAGTACCTACAATATTCACAATGTAATACAATTATTTGTATATCACATTCAATAACATTCTGAGAACGAAGTTTAATTGTTGAAATATTTATTAGACGATCATTTTTAAATAGAAACTTGTTATAAAACTCAAATGGTCTGCTTTAAAAGACTCAATTATTAGAAATCAAGACAATAAGATTCAAAAAGAGCTTAAAAAATTATATTTCCTATTTACGTTTTCAATCAATCACATATTTTCGATAAATATCATAATGACACACACTGAAAATATGTCACTTATGGCACTTCATTGAGTTGATAAAAGAAGAAGAAGAGAGGAATCCCCAAGTCTAAAGGTTTCTCATACATAATTGTTTGTAATCAGTTTGAAATTCTCAAGAAATTCTAAAGAATTGCTCGTTATGACTCAATCCCAACGGATGTGCTTCAATCTGAGTTCATCTTGTCAATTTGTTGCAAACAGAAGAAACAAAAAAAATATATTAATTTATATTATTAATAGAAATTTCTACGAATTTCTTTCTTGGCAAATGAACTTGCCAAGTTTGTGTGACGTCACGGCCTCAGAAATAAACTGATTGGCCGACTGGCTGAATGAGTGAACGAATGAGCTAATGAGCGAGGGCAGATTAGCTATTTTGCATTTTGATTTATAAGAGACGAAGGTGAATCATGACTGAAATACAAAAGATAATATGAAGGCAATAACAAAAATTAGAAGAGTAATGTGATAAACAGAAGCAAAGAGTGAGACAAAAGCTTGAGATACAAAGAAGAAGCTTTTAAGTCGCTATAAAAATCAAAGCTTGACTTGAAAGCGGCTCAGTGAAAGAAACGATCTTACGAGTAACGTTTGGTGCACGGTTTTTTTGGTGTGAGTTTATCTAATTTAAATTCTAATTTGTTGTTTTCTTTATACTTTTTGCATGCGGCATTTGCTTATTTAAAAAAAAACTTGAAATTTTATTTATAAATTAATATAAAACTTTTTATTTAATTTATTTTGCACCCGCCTCTCATTACATACATGCACAAAAAACAACATTACCGACACTTATACACACATACATAAATGTTGCACAGTCTGCCACAACAACAACTACAACTGCAACAACAACAATTGCCAGCCCCAGACCAGCCATAGACTCAATAGCCGAAAGTACAGACATCAGACAAAATATAATGGCCAACATGGAAGAGCAACAGCAACAGCAACAGCAACAGCATCATCATGTGGAGTCGGAGTCACATCTGGCTCAAGATGCCACGACAATGCAGCAGCATAATGAGGAAACGGAAGAGCTGGATGACAGTCACAACCATAATGAGCCGCACGAGCACGAGTCCTTGACGGCCATTGAAAATTTTGACGACAATCATGAAGATGATGAGGAGCCAGAGCCAGAGACAGAGCAGCATCATCACAAGGAGCGTGAAGAACTTGAATCTTCAGATGATGAGGATGGAGAGGTCCAAACGCCACCCACAATGAGCGATACCTTCAATGATGAATGGTCCTCTCTAGATCAGGAGCAGGCCGAAGATGCTGGCAACGATTTGGATAATAACATTGATGTCTATGAGAATTTCGTACCCATTGATATATCCAATGACATTGCCGTCAACGATGCAGCAGCTGCCGATCCCGAAACCCGGTCAATCCCGATGCTGAATTTATTGAAATTCCCACTGAAGTTCATCACATGATGCCAAAATTTGAAAAGCTATCAATGGGTCCCATGCCACCAATTGAAATGAAATAAATCTTTTGTATTTATGTAGTTGTTCTAAGTTCTAATTAGTTATAGCTATCATTTTCTTTGTTGTACATAGGACAAGTGATATCTGAGATATCAGTCAAAAGTTTATAACAAAAACCCGTAACATTCATTGCAATTTTTTATCATCACTGAAGATAAGAGTATTACCTGTTCATCATACATATATTATAATATATCTAGCTCGTTAAAAATTTATTTATTGCTCGACAAAAAAAAAAAAAAAACAACAGAAATATATACATATAAAACGACTATAAAATTAATTAAAATTAATGTCTTATTATTTAATAACGAAAGATGTATTAAGCCTGACTTTTACTCTCGTCGAGGTAAGTATTATACTTCAATACTTTTTCATTGCTTTACAGTAAAAATCAAGCTTTTATTTTTATATATGTCTTTTATTTAATAAAATATACTTTTCTTTGCTATTCAGGATTATAAAAATCTTTTGGAATGATTCATCAAGAGATAAAAGATTCGACATATTGAATACTACAACTATAGATACATATTAAAGCTGTATTAACCCTAATTTAGTGTAGTTTTTGTAGATAGGCAAGCAAGATCTATTGAAGCAGTGGATAATACACAAACATTCATAGACCTTACACCCACAGAGGCATGGACATATGTAGCTCACATAGGAACGATGCCTGGGATAAAGCCCTTAAGATACTTTATATTTTGTTAATTTGAATTACAAGTGCTAAGAATTACTTACCCACGTATGAATTAAATGCTAGATAAAAACTCAAAAACTTTAAGGATGCAACATTTGACTTAATTTTCTATGATAAACTCAGGAGAATAATGAAAGTATCTTTACATATATTAAAGTAATCTTAAAACACTTTTATTGGTTAGTCTCAAACAATTTCCGCAGGGAAATCTCTTTGACTATGTCCATCAATTCAAACACCTTTGCCCTCGTACTTTAAAAAATGTGATGACATTTTTCCACTGCTTTCATGAGTTTTTACCAAAGGAGACCTCTCTCTTTCGTCTAAGCCCATACTCCTAGTTGGCTGGTTGAGAAGAGTCTTATCACATTTTATGCCCATTGTATATGCATTTTTTATGACCACCCGTGGAGCCTCCTCCCTTCAACTGACAACTCGACTGGGCGGCGATAGCCAACCATAAATCATCTTCCAACCGCCTGCAGTTGCCTTGGTGGCTCCTCTAGCTGCTGATGCTGCTGCTGCTGCTGCTGCTGCAATTCAAATGTTGGCGTTAACGCATGAAATATGCAGGATGTTGCAGTCCTTTCGACTTTTCTTTTGCTTTTCTTCGCTTTTATTATTGTTTTTCCTCACACTTTGTGTGTTGATAGCCTGCCAGGTCAAAGCAAACATAATTTAAACTTCAAAAAAAGTGTTTAAAGATATTTCAGTTTGCCCAAAAACTTTTTCAAAAGCCAAACAAGAAGTAACAATAAAGTAGAAAATATCAAAAATTTTACAAAATGTCGCAACAGGATCGAAATCGTAGTGCCACACCACCACCACGTCCTCCTCGTGGCCCGCCTGTACCACCGCGTGCCCCAGAATCTCCAGATGGAACAAGACGCACAGTGCGTACCCCTGATTCTGTGCGGGGGAATGCACCCACACGTGCTCAATTGGCTCAAAGAGCACCGGGTTCGGCTCCGCGAACATCGACTGCGGCTGCGGCTGCGGCTTCTGCTCCCCAGGACGATAACAGGCCTACTGGATCTGTGCAGGGCACTTCGACTGAGGCACGCGAGAAACCCAGGCGCAATTTCTTCAAAAGGGGTGAAAATCCGTCAACAGAACGTCGATCTACTGTACGTTCAGGGCATCGGGAATCCGTAGCAGCCGGCCATGGTAATCTGAAAGTGAAAACCTCACGTATTCTGTATACCACCGATGAGGAAGTTCGTGATGCTTTGATGGAGTTTGGAGTGTTTATAATATTTTTGATATTGACATCGTTTGGTGAGTATTTGAATCTCAATTTACTTCTCTTTCGAGAGAGGATCGATGGAATTTGTTTGCAAACTATTTGGGTCGTTCTACAATTTTGAGTTTTCCTTTACTTCAACTTCCTTTCTAGTTACTCTTTCGGTGCGTCATTCGTATATGTTTTACTTCAATGACACAATGAAGAAATTGTTTACCACCCGGGATATGATGGTGGCACCTTCAGTGACTATAAATTTTGAGAAACTGATCACCGTGCCAGACTGGTGGGATTATTTACTATATAGTTTTTTGGTAAATTTGCATGGCGATATGCATCATCCGCCCTTAAATGACACGGCAATGGAAACGGAAACTACCGAAAATAGCGAAGATGCCGAAGAACCCCCTCCTGAGGAGGAGGAAGAAGCTGATGAAGAGGGTGAGGAGGTTGAAGATGTGTCATCTGATGAACCGAGTCGCAAAAAAAGATTTGTCTGGGATAATGACCATATAGAATACGATGGCGATTTAAATTATATGGAAAAGGCTCGCAAACATCGGCAGGCTGTGCCACCGGACAGGGCAGGGTCTGGTCGCAAAGGTTCTACTGGCGGTGGCCCTAGTGCCGGGGGTGCTGGTTTAGGTGGTAACTACGGGTCTTTTAACGGGTCGGGTACCCCTCATCTGCATGGCCGTGTTTTTCTACATGAGAATCTGCTATTGGGACCGCCACGATTGCGTCAGATACGTGTTCGCAGAGAGAGTTGCTATGTGAATGATGCATTTATACGGTATTTTAATACATGTTATGCCGCCTATTCGGCTGGTGCTGAGGAGAATACGGGTTACCATAAGGGTACCAAATTTCGTACCATGAGTGAACTAGATAGTACTCCTTTATGGACTGTCTTGACATTCTATCGCACTGGTGGTTATACAGTCGATTTTACATATAATAAGGAAAAAAATCAAGCTATAATCCATGATTTGAGAGAGAAGCATTGGCTAGATCGTGGATCACGTTTATGTTTAGTCGAATTTAATCTATACAATGAGAATACAGATATCTTTCAGAGTGCCAAGTGAGTTAACTTGAAAAAAAACTATGGAATCACTTATCACTTCTTTTTCATTCTATATTTCAGGCTTATTGCAGAAATTCCACCAACTGGTGGGGTTATACCTCAGGCGCATTTGCAAACAGTGAAACAATATTCCTTCTTTACCGATCGCAGTCTTCTCATGACAGTTATATATATATTCTGGTATATCATGGTTGTATATTATACAATTTATGAGATTGTGGAGATACGTAAGACGGGATTGCGTAACTATTTTAGATCGCTATTAAATATTCTCGATTCAATTATATTGCTGGTAAGATTTGGCGATTACTCAAAAGAGAAAGCGTTTTAAATTTCTTCTGTGACTTTTCAAATAGTTTTGTTATTGTGCACTAATCTATAATATTTGGCATACCATAAAAGTGGTTTCTTTAACTGATCGAGTCAAAAACGACGAAGAATATCAAAGTCTAGACGGTTTATGTTATTGGAATACCATTTATGTGGATATGATGGCCATATTGGCATTTTTGGTATGGATTAAAATCTTTAAATTCATATCATTCAACAAGACTTTGGTACAATTTACCACGACTCTAAAGCGGGTAAGATACATTAGATTATATTAAATTTCGGAGCATATTTATTAATTTGTGATTTCAGTGCTCCAAAGATTTGGCCGGTTTCAGTTTGATGTTTGGCATTGTCTTCTTAGCCTATGCCCAATTGGGGCTTTTATTATTTGGCACTAAGCATCCAGATTTTCGTAATTTTATTACTTCGATCTTAACCATGATTCGTATGATATTGGGTGACTTTCAATATAATCTCATCGAGGAGGCAAATCGTGTCTTGGGTCCTATATACTTTCTAACCTATATATTGCTAGTGTTCTTCATATTACTGGTGGGTAACATTGCTGACTTTCAATCAATATTATTGTTAGAGTAATTCATTTGTGGTTTCGTTTAGAACATGTTCTTGGCCATCATTATGGAGACTTATAATTCGGTAAAAAGTGAAATTACTCAAGGGCGCAGTCAATTGGGCTCGTATGTGTATAAAAAATTGGCGGGTGCCATTTATTTCATAACCCACTGTGGACGCAAGCGTCGTCCTCAACAACAAAGGCAAGTGGATCCCGCTGCCCGTGACGATGATAATGATGATTCGGGACAACAATATGATCAGCCCAAAGAATTGAGAAGAAATATGACTCCAGCTGAGTAAGTTACAAAACTTTATAATTACTTTGAAGTATTTAAAAATTCATTAATTCTTTTTAAGGGCACGTTATTTTGAGGAAATTCCAGATGATGTTCAAAATAAGGAAATGGTTCGGTAAGTTCTTTAGAAAATATAATAGGAACTGTTAGGAATTTGGGAACAGCATCAAACATATTCTAAGAAAAAACAAATATTTAGTCAATAACAAGAAAATTAGTCTTTATTTCGGTTAATTGTGCATTTAACATAACCTTTTGAAATCAACAATCTGAAAACCATTAGTAACTTCAGTAAGTTTCTATAGTATTAATCATTTTTCAAAATTTTCCTTAAGTTTCTCAACATTTATCATCTTCAGTTTCAATTCTAAATTTCTCTTAATTCTTAGTTTCTCCTTAGCATTAAGAAAAACCTTAATTGAAAACCCACTTTCAGTGATGCATTTCGATAAATTAATCGATAAAAATTCCTTTTTTTTTGCAGTTTAAACAATCGTGTGGCCTTATTGGAGGAGATTTTAGAACAATTGGTAACTAACATGGATGCGATACTGAAGCGTGTAGAACGCGAAGCTAATAGAAGAAGATAGGTAGAAACAATTGTTAAGATTCCTTTTTAAATTTTGTTACGTTTTATGTTGTTGGGCTTGGTTTAATTTCGAATTTTTTGAATAAAATGTGTATAATGGCATATTTCCTTTTCTTTGGAGATGCTTTAGCCTAATCAAATACAACCCAAATTTAGAGAGAGCCAAAGTGAAAATTAATTAAGTTCAACTTTTCGGAACATGGCAAACAACAAAACCCGCAAAAAAAACAACAGAGTCGAGCGCTAATCTCTGCTAAATCCGTGCTTGGCTTCCACTTTCAACTCTTCCTCACACTCCACTCTCCATTCACACAAACATCCTTGTGCTAACAAAGGCAGAACGGTATTATAAGGAGTAGAAAAAAAAGTAGTTGTGGGAGTCGAAAGCAACAACCGTGAACAAAGCGTCGAGCCACGAATTAAACTATGTATTTAGTTATAACTGTACGTGTGGATGGGGTGAATGGATGGATGTGGGGGGTGGAAGCTGGTAGCTGGTAGATATGTGGCATCATTAAGAGTAGCGTCCTGTGAACACGCCCCCTGGAGCTCCTCTTGGTTGGGAGCTCGTCCTTTTGCGCCAACCTTCTGCGGTTGTGGCAAAGCGTAACATCTGCTGCCGTTCCTCGAGCGAAAGGACACTGTGCGGCATGCAGAATCGAGTTAATGTGTGGGTGAGTTTGCAAATTGCATTTATGAAAATAACATAAATAAGGTTGCCCTCAGCTGACGGGAGACAAAGGAAGTACAAAGTCCTTGTATGGGGTTTCATATAATTATATTATATTCAAAGAGCATTCGCGCAAATTTCTTCTCAAATATAAAGGCACGCATAGTCCTAAACCAAAAAAACAAATTAAAAAATACAAAAATTCTTAAAAAAAAATACAATTTTACGGAGGAGTCAAAGTCCATAGCAAGGCCTTCTGGGATGCTCAGCAAGATGATATTGTATAAGGTCAGAGAGAAACCATTAAGACTGGAATAAACAAAAATGCTAACCATCTTAGCGATATTCTTTGGGTGAAAAACTAAATTTAGATTTTGAGAAAAGCTGGATTGGAATTAAGATTTAAACCTATTGGATACTCTAGTACAGGAGATCTATTTTAAAAATGGTGATTTAACAAATATAAAAATGGTTAACTGGCAGTAACTTTTATTTAAGGAGTGAGTAAAGTAAGTAAAATTAAGGAGTAGCAGAGAGTAAAAAGAAGAGCAAGGGCTATGTTGTTGGTTTGTTTCGCTTTGGTTTTGTTGTTATTTTGGATAAAAATTGAAAAGTTGCCAATACAAAAGTAAAGTGCAGACAGGTGAGGAGGCAGAGTAATTGTAAGAGAGGAATAAATGGATGAAATTGTAAGGGAATGCAGAAGTGAGAGAGCCATAATTACTTTTATGCTTTATGGTGGAACGTTAACCACTTTTATTTGCCTGATGTGAACGGGAGCGGATTAAGGTTTCTTTGCGGTGGCTGACTAAGGAGAAGGATATTAATATTAATTCCAAATATATTGTATGTTTGGGTAGATAAGGAAAGTTTCTAATTTAGTCAGTTATGCACGAGATGATTCCTTTTTAGTTTTTAGACAATTTTCAATTTAAACTAGTAATCAATATTTAATCTCAAAAATGCTAAGTTTCAGTTCAGTAAATAGTAAAACATTTTATTTTAAGTACCTCTTCAATATTTTTTACAACCAATTTGATTAAAATGTATTCAGTAATTTATTTTACAGTCCCTGATGGGGCCCAATCTAGTCCAGCCGATGATGCTGGCAAATATGTTGGCCACTTCAAACAATGTGGATAAAAATATACATACCTATGTACGTTAAGTGCTGTGAGCCAAAAAATGAAATTGAAGCGTAAATATTCAACACACAATTCGGCAGCAGTGAAATGCCTTAAAATTACAATAATGCTACAGTAAAACTTGCCCAAATAAACCATTGAAATTAATAATAATTATGTTAACTAAAATTAAAAGCGATCTGATGAATAAAACCAATGAAAATCTGATAAATAATCAAATCAATAAATCAGTATTTGATTTTTAAATGACTATTTTATATTTATTTACTTACCTGTATTTTTTATTTATTTACTTACCTATGTTACAATTTTGACATCTTTAAATTATCCTTGAAAATAAATACACTCAACTTGAGTTTGTAATGGTTTTATCCCCCCAAATAGATGTTTATTTAAAAGATTTTTATTTATTGTATATATTTAAGTTATTTAATGTCTTCGGTCCAACCCATTAGATAATTCCAATAATATCGTTCGAATAAAAAAGGATAAGTGCACATGTCTATTATAATCTACTTAATTTTTATGAGGTATCCTTACCTCGTGTATTCATGTTCCAATTTAATTTATTTTCACTGTAGTAATATCTCGCAGTTAAAACGTAAATAACAAATGATATGGCAAACATTAAAAAACATGATTTCCAATTGTGTTTGCCATTGCGCATAAAAAAATCCTCTTTATTTAAACATTTAAAGTATAGGTAATTTTTTTAAATTTTGCAGAAACAGTGGAAAAAGACAACTGAAACAGTTAAGTTCAGTATCATAAATTAATACACATTTAAAGGGCAATTTACAATAGGCGGCTAATAAGCAATTAACTTAACCCAAACTTGACCACAATTAATTAATGCCAACAGCAACAAAGAATTATATTCCACATATACACACGTATATATATAGAAGTTAATACATTAAACATTAAATGAGGCTTGAAATTTAAACATATTGATGGAAATTTGCTTAATTTTGCAGAAATTTATAAACAATTAGTGGAACGAATTCACTCAATATGCATTAAAAGCAATTGCATCTTAAAGAAGACTCTAAAAATTCAATGAGGAGACTCTTTAATTTAATGAAATTTTGGTGGGCCGTAACCAAAGATGGATAATTAAAGACTTTCGATAGATTAGGCGAAAGACAAGAAAAATAACAAACTTTTGAATGAAGTTTGATTCTTTAAAAATTTTTATAAGTACAAAATTCTTGTTGTGTTTATGTACTGAGATCCTTGTTTTAAAAATCTTTTCAAACCAAATTTTTTTTTTGTTTGTGCACGAAAGCGATTATTTCAAATGGATTTGTATTTGTATTTGTTTTCGAAAGGTTTTTTAAAATTAATCAATGCCTGTATTTTTTATTTATTTACTTACCTATATTACAATTTTGACTTCTTTAAATTATCCTTGAAAATAAATACACTCAACTTAAGTTTCTAAAGATTTTTTCCCCCCAAATACATTTCTATTTAAAAGATTTTTATTTATTGTATATATTTAAGTTATTTATTGTTTGAAAATATGAAAACCATTTTAGTTATGGACTTTTGCCTTTTATCAATTACCAGTACTTACAAGTACATGAACGATTACAAGTACAATTACATTTTCGATACTCACTAAAAAGCTTCGTTTCTTTCATTTATGATTAGAATTTTAATTGTATTCACTAAACTTAATATTTTATTTTTAATTTATAGATTTCGCTTTTGTTTATGTTTCTTTTTTAATGTTCTTCCATGTGCAAAAATTAAGTACACTTTAAATTAATTATATTTACCTCTTTTTAGTTTTTTTTGTTTAAATTTAAATAGTTTACAACTATATAGAGATGACTATATGATAATTAGAGGGTTAAGTTATATTGAAATAAACAATGGTGCATTTAATTTAAGAAAATTAATTAAATATTTCTAGTTTTCAACCCTCCGATTGAATAGATCCAATAAATTTGACTTTGATATAAGTTTTTAGTTATCGTTATCGATTTTACTATCGTTGTTTTTAAATCAAATAGTTTTTTCATAAAGCTTTCAAGGATCAACGGAGGATTCAGTTGATTAACAATGACTTAATGCAATTTCTTTATGTTTAGGTTTTGTTGTTTTTCTTGTGAAGTTTCGAATGTTGTGAACTACTACAAATTTCTTTTACTATTATTTATAAAAAATTAACAATTTTTTTTTTTTTTTTATTGCAAAACATTTGTCACTGCTTTTACTTTTACTTTTTTGCTTAACTATTTGGCTTTGAAAAATACTTTGGCGCCGCCAACAAAAAGCAGCTTTAGATTTGTGGGGTTTTTTTTTTTTTTGGGGGGTTTTTGTTAAATTTTTTTTTTGTGTTTTGTTCAGCAAAAACGATTAACAACAACATTTCACTTCTGCTTCCATCTTTGGTTTGAATTGTTGGATTGGTTTTTGTGGGATTTTCTTTATTTGTGCACTCGAAAATATGTATTATGTAAATGTATTTACTTAATTATTAAATTTGGTCCTTTGGTTTCGACAAAACTTTCCCTAAAAAGGCACAAATATGTATGTATGTATATACCTAATAGCTAAATGTGTATGTGTGTGTGGAGAGAGGTGTGGGGTGAGTGTGTGTGTGTATGTGTTTAGTACGGCTTGGCCGCATCCTTGGAACGTTTCAATTGGACCTTCAAGCGTTTTGTGCCTATTTGAAAACCATGCATCGCCTGAATGGCCGCATTTGCCGAATGTGGATTGTCATAGGAAACGAAACCGAAGCATTTCGATAAATTTGTCTGCTTATCGATAAACACTTTGGCTGACAGCACATTGCCAAAGGGCAAAAATGTCGATGCGAGATCCGTATCAATGAATTCCTGAGGTAGATGATATATGAACAGATTACTGCCATCGGGCCCTGAAATGCAAAATGGAGAATATTTAATGAAAATAATTATAAATTGTGCATCAATTATGGTATTAAAAGCGTTAATTAATGCTTTAAAAGGGCATTTAAATATACCGATACAAAAACTTTTCAAATGCCAAAAAGTAGGCAACAATTTGTGTTTTACTCACCCTCGATCTGTTTGCCCGCCACGCCCGCTGCAGCTGCTTGAAGGGCGCTGGCAGTTAGGGGCTGTGCGGCGGCTCCATAGGCAACGGTTGCTGACCCATTGGTCAATCCACTGAGATGTGTGGGTGCATAAGGTTCGGTGGCTGCTGTCGGCCCTATAACAAATGCAAAACATCAAATTTAGCAAAAAAATTGTTCAACAACAAATACAAAAATTTAATATATGATTTTACTTTCTCAAAATAACAAATTATACTACAAGGACAAAGACATAACACACGCAAACACACACATATAGAGAGTCGCTAACAGATAGAACAGTAAAAATAACCACACACACACGCACGCACACACATACACATATGCACGTACAACCTACAGCTGAGTTAACGCATATGAGAATTTTTCATTCTTTTTCTTTCTGTGGCTCTCTTTGTTTTTTGTTGTCCCTTATATTATTAAATTTCACATCCTTTTGCAAGGAAAAACAAAAAATAAAACCAAGAAATAAATTTGTTGTTAGCCCTTTGTTGTTGGTCTTTATTTTTGTTGTTGTTGTTCTTTTTTTTAATTGAGCCCAGCCTTACAGGCTTTCCTACCGCCCACTGACATTTGCTTTGTGCTTCATGTAAAATATTTTGGATACCCTAACGAAATGGGTGCATTTCAATATAAATTTAACAAAAAAATGGTTCGAAAATTGTTTAATATTTCGAAAAACACTGAAACTTCCTAGTAAAACGAAGCATTTGGCTTTCGAAAGATTATAATAATTATGTTCAATATATTGCTATATATTTGGAATAATAATTTCTTGCAAAAAATTAATTGATTTTTATATGGACTCGAACTATTGACGATTTTGGACAAATTTTCTTTGTAAAAAACAGACATTTTTCAACTGATTTATCTACTTGCAGAAGGGTATTCCTTATGCGTTACTATCAAAATTTTTATAACCGTATTCATTCTATTTTTTGGTTGTTTTTTGTAATCTGCTAAAAATTTATTACATTCTTTGCAGTTGTTCTTTTTTTACATTTCATGCAATTTGATGGTGGCAAAATACACAAAAATCATCAAGGACCTAAATTATAAAGACCAGTTTTTTTTTTTGATGTTGTCAAAACCATTTATGGTTATTCGAGTATTGCGCAATTTTAGATCTCGAATTAATTTTATGATTGCGAAATTTGCCAAAAATTGTTGTTACTAATTAAAAAGAACAAAAAAGGGACAAAAGCCCTTTAAAATTCTATTTTTGTTTTATTTTAGAAATAAGTTATTGTAATATTTATATGTGAGAGACCTTTGGACTGTGAATATTGCTGTAAAATTTTAAAGAATATTTAAGCCTTGACCTATTCAATACAAATTTTCTGTTTTTTTTTTTCAATTGACCGTTTGTAAAATTTCTATTCTGTTTCTGCGATTTTTCTGGCATATGGTTATTATTATTTTCTTAATTTTTTTATTTCACCAAAAGCAATCAACAGGGCATTGTATGAAGGGGATTTTGTTTTTTCCATTTGTGTGTTGGCATTGATTTGAATTTTTGTTAGTTTTCTTTTATTTTTGTATTGTTTGTTTTGATATTGGTGGGCATCCTGTGAAATTGTTAGGTTGTTTTTGTCTTTGTTTAGATATTGTTGGTTTAGCTGTTGCATATATCTAACATTTTTTATTGACAATACACAAAAAAATAGAAACAAACCAGCTATGTACGAATTAGATAGAAAAAGGCATAGGGGACGATGCCAGAGCAACGTTATGAATATATTGAAAAATTTTAATTAACAATAGTGACAAAGTTGGGCATTTGACAGGGACAGGGCCAGGGTTATTGATTTTTGATCGAACTATGTTAAAGATAAACTCTTTGGGAGACAATAGAGACAAAAGGAATAAGTTAGTTTAATTTTAAATGTTTGCATCAGCTATCAATATGGGTGTCGATTAACAATATTTTTCTTTATGAATTTGATAAGTTTTTTTTTCTTTACTTTAAGATTTATATAAGTGCCAATATAATGTTCAGTAGGAGGGTAAATATCTAAAACTATTCCCAGTTGTCAGTATTCTTTGTCAAAGTCAACTTATTTTTTGACTTCCTAAAATTGTTATTCTTTCAATCGAATATATAAATTGTAATACATCTGGTAGGTAATTTTCGGAAAATGTTTTTTTAAACTTACAATATTGTGCTGAAAATGTATGATTTAGATTAGCTTATATATTGAAAACATGATTGAAGTATATTAATTTTTATGATATCCTGTCATTCCAGGATATACATAGACTAAAAGATGGTTCAGTTCGGTTTTGTGTAGTAAAATTATTTTGGTTTGGAATTAAGAGCTTTAGCGCATGCAAGCTGAGCTGGCGGGGCGATCGATTGGGTGCGATAAGTATAAGGAACATTTAATTAGTGCTTATGTATAAATAGAATTTTTGAAAACAACAACAACGAAACACACATACAAAAGTACTGGGGAAGTAGAAGAAGACACAATTAGCACAAACACATATATAGACAGAAGAGTGGGCAGGAGTAGGAGGTAGAGAGGTGGTTGTTTGGGTATTTTGGGGAAAATAGGGTTAAGGTTTAAGAATAACCAAATCGCTCTACTTACAAATGGCACTTAGTGTGGCGGCAGCGGGTCCTGCGCCCATTATTTGTTGTATACTCGAAGGATGTGCATGTCCTTGTGTCAGCGGATGCTGATGTGCGACCAATTGACTAAACGCCAAAGCCTGACGTTGAAGGTTAACAGAAGATGAATTGTTGTTGCTTGTGGTGGTGGTATTGTGGTTGTTGATGCTGCTGCTGCTGCCGTTGTTGTTGTTGCTGTTGGGGGCGGTGAGCTGATGCGTGGGCGTGGCCAATAGAGTTACCAAATTCTGCATAGACATGGATGGACCGGCGAGCAGTCCAGTGCCAGCAACATGCCCGGCGGCAGAGATCCCGCCGCTGGATGGTGTCCCGGCTGTCCCGCCAATTGCTGCTGCGGGGTGTTGGTGGTGAGGGTGGGGGTGTGGGTGGTGAGCTGGTGGTGGTGGTGCTGCTGCTGCAGCGGCGGCGGCTGCGGCAACGTTCCCGACAGCCGATAGAGTGGCGGCGGAAGCGGCTGATGCACCGTGCTGGCTGTGGTGGGCACTGTTATCCGGTGGGTGGAAATTTAATCCTGATTTCATTCCATTTTTTTTTGTTTTTGTATTTTTTGTACAAGATTGTTTTTTTTTTTTGTTTTGGTTTTTGTTTATGGTTTTGGTAAGGTTTTGGTTGAGTTGGTTGATTGATTGTTTGATTGATTGTTTTGTACATGACCACAGAGTCAATCATAGACATACCAAAAAATGTTCAACGAATAGTTTTATATATATAAAAAAACATAGAAGAAAACACACACCCAATTGGATTATTTACATTTACAGGAAATTATAATTAACAAAAAAAAAAAAAAAAAATTGATATGTATTTCACAACAAAATATTAATTTTTGCAGTTTTCGGTTTTAAAATTTTTTTTTTTTTTTTCTGATAATATTCATGTAAATATGTAAAACATAAAAATCATAAACAAGAAATGAAAAATTCAATAAAAAGAATATGATACAAAATGAAGATGAATAAACAAAAATGAAAAATATAAAAATGAAAATAAATAAAAATAAATTGTCTGGTTAAAATGTTATGCAACCTGAATGACTAAAAATTATATCAACAAATAGAAAGCTACTAAAATTCTGTAAGTTTTTTGAAGAAAGTTCTGAAGTTAAGAAAACTAGCCAAAGTTAACATATCCTTCGTGTTTTTATCGTGAGTTTTGAAAGCCATTTATCTGTACTTTAAATTTAAAATGCAAGTTCCAAATTGTCAGAGACTTTTTTCAATCATAATAATTCCTCTAATTCAACAAACTTTCTAAATAAATGATTAAATGATGTGTATGAATGTAATTGATCAGACAAGTAGATCTTTGAATAGATCTTGAGTCGAAATAAATTGGATTAAACTATTTTATCTGGATCCAAAACGGGAAGGCTCACTAATGTCAACTCGTTTAAATATAATTGAATACGCTTGAGAAATTGTTTTGAATTTTATTTCTAAGCTGAGACTTTTTTTTTACTCTGGAACATTATTCGTTTGCAATATTCTTCAATGCTTTAAACTATTTTATGTTAAATGAAAAGTGAATCAAATCAAAATAATAAAAAAATGAAATATGAATAAAAAAATAAGTAAAAAAATAAATATAAATTACATTAAAATGCATAAACATACAACAAAATATACATAAATAAAAGAAAAAAAGATTCGAATTCAGTGTATCAAATGCAGTTAGACATATATGTATATATAAAAAACGAAATGTAAATATATAAATGTAGGTATATAAAAATCAAATCAAATCAAATTTAATTAAATTAAATTGCAATTGCATTAGAAGGCAGCTGATTGAATTTTCACTCTATGGGGTTGGCTCATAAATATTTTCTTTTTTGTATGCAGCACTTACAATTAAATTACCAGAAATGATTTGAATACACAGAGAAAAAGTTTGATAATTATAAACAAAGGATACTTTTTTTGGTCCTTTGTTTATCCTTATTACATAACAATAATGTGAAAATAAATTATATTCAAATGTTTGCGAAAGAATTTACTTGATATAATAATCTATCAGAAATAAACTGTTTATTTTAAATAATTTTTGGGAAGAATTTAAGAAGTTTACTAAACTTTTTCTCTGTGTAATTAAGATTAAAAACTAATTAGTTATCAATTGATTTTCATTTAAGTCTTTTTTGCGTCAAGCGTCTACACAAAACAGAATACCTAAACATGGCTTTTTATTTATTGTACTATGAGTGTGTATTAAGTGTGGATGTGTGTGTATTCAGTGTGTATTCAGTGTGTGTGTGTGTGTTTATGGCATGCTCTACTGTAAACAAAAATACAGACAACACAGACAGGCAAAAGTCATTGTTTTTATAAACATATATATTTTGTGTATCAATTTTGAATGAGCTGCTAGATAGAAAAATAAAACTACATATAATAGTCTTTTCACCTGCCTCTCTTTCTTCTCTTTTCTTCTATATTCTCCCTTTTTTTTTGTTGAATAAAAACTTTAAGTACCTTTTGGCCACCTGGGGGCAAAACACTCTATGTTCATGCCACATTGGCATTGCATCAGCGCGTCCTTTGTGGCACACAAGAAGCCTGCAGCTATTGGGGCAGCTCCACCTTCGCCTCCTACTTCTGCTCTCTGCTGCTTTGTAAGCTATTTGCTTTGAGGCGCAAAATATTTGGCAAAGAAAAGCATTTTCTTTAAGATTTTTTTTCCTGTGATTTTTACCTTTTTCTACGTTAACATTTTTTGTCTCCACTTAACGCGTTTTTATTTAACTCCTAGAAATGTGGCCAAGCCAAATGCAGGCACGTCTCAAACATTTGCTAGCCATCATCATCGTTGCTGTCGCCGTCGCTGGTTGTTGTCCTTTAGTGTCCTGAACATTGCGCCCCTCGTACTTTTGCTGACATTTAAAAATGTCATTTGTTATTCAAGTGGCATACGTTGTGTCGCTTCTAAGTTGCTTCTCTAACTGTTGCCCTCCATTCGTTCACTGTCAACGCTTATGGAACGTTTACTGTAACGGCTTTTAGCCACCCATTTGACTCATCTATGTATCTACCTTCCCATTGCCCACTCTACCAGTTACCTTATTCTGTTATTCCCTTCTGTTGGGGTATATGTCAAAGCAGATATCTTTGGGCTAGTTGGGACAACTTTTGATAAGCTAAACAGTCAATTGCTTGAGCTCATTATCATTGTGATTCTTTCTCTCTTAACTGAGTTCAATTTCATTCAAAAACTATCAATTGACGGCATTCTCATTTTCTTTTATGTAGTCTTAAACCTTTTGATTTGGTAAAGTTTTTTCTGTTACTGTAGAGTATCAAAGCTTTTCCTTTGACAAAACATTTGGCATCTGATTTTTTCCTCTATTTTGGTTATTTTTTTCTACTTTGCTCATGTTCTACGATTACATCACGCGCCGCTTCAACATTTGGTTGTCTGTGATTTCCCTTTTAGCCCCCCTTCTTTTTTTTTTCTTTTGCCTTGCTTGATTTGTTATGCGCAAAATGTCCACATGGTCGAGACTGTCCAGACAGCTGAGTGGTAGGGAGGGAGTGCGGAAGTGCGGGAGATTGTGGGGCGTGGCACGTTGTCGGCCATTCTAATGAAGAGTTGTGTTGCATATGCAACACGTACGAAATCTGTGTGTAAGTCTCTCTCCCATCATCAGCAGCAGCAGCATCAGAATCTACCTTTTAATCCTATTACAATTTTTGTTTTATTCATCAAGCTCTCTCGCAAACTTTCTCTCCGTCTACTACTTCGTCTTCGTCTGCATTTATGTAAATTTTTGTTGCTTAAATTGAAATTAATTATTTGACAGTTGTTGTTCCTAGTAGCAAATGACAGGATATAGTCTACAAGATGGCTGACCCTTAATTTTTTTTTTCCGTCCTTTCCTTTACATCTTTTGCATGTTATAAATGAAGCCATGACAGGGAGCAACAAAATGAAAAAGACAGCAAAGCAGAGACAATGTTGGCTTTTGTTGTAAATGGTTTTTTTACTTTTTCTTCATTTCTTGTACTTTTTTGTTTTGTTTTGTTTTTAATGCTTGTTTAGTTGTTTTTTAAATGGTTCAACAAATGACTGCAATGTTTAACAGCTTTGTCATAGGGTGCATAATTTTCTGTTGCTTTTTTTGAAATGGTCTTTAATTCTCTTTGAGGGGGGGGGAAAACCCAAGCAACTGGGTTAAGATGTAAAGAAAGCACAGAATCAAAAGGGGAAACTATAAGAAGAGTGACCCTCACTTTGGCTGTAGCTTAGAATCCTGGGAACATGATTAGATTTTGTTCACTCGCACTTAATGATTCCTTAAAATATATAGCCTAAAAGTATGCTTTAAAAATGCTATGTATATCTTGAATACTATTCCATTTGCTTGTTATTTCCAGCAGCTCATTCAAATCTTGACTTTCTTGATGATTTTTCTCTCTCTCTTTTGTTCTCATTTAACATAAAGATTTCTATCTAAATCAAAATGTTCAACACGACAAAGAAAAAGGACAAACAGAAAATTTATATAAAGAAAAAAAAAAATTAAATTAAATGAAGATACAAACAGCAAAGTTAAACAACAAACAAGAAAAATGAAACATTTTCTTTTACTCTGTATAAATTTTGTTGGGGTGGCAAGACACGATCAAAAATTGGTGAAGAAAGAAATAGATTGATAGATAGGTAAAAACTAAAGACTGACTCATTTCTCAATTGAAGGGGGGAATTCGGTGGGAGGTGGGAGACTCTCGTAGGTAATATGCTTATCAACTAAAGTAAATGCATTATTCCTATTTCGAAATTCCTACTCACCTTGCAAGTAATGTGCCGGTGAGAGACCATATTGCTGCAATTGCTGAAACAACTGCACATTTGGATCCGATAGATAGGCCGCCGCTGCTGCTGCTGCCGCTGCCCCAGGTGTCTGGTGGTGGGGGTGATGGTGGGGATGATGCGCATGATGATGATTACCAACAGTGGCCAGCAACGAGGCAGGATTCAATGTGGCTGCTTGTGGCACTGGTACCAAAGTGGCAGCTGCATTTTGTGCTGCTGCAGCGGCTACTGCTGCTCCGCCAACTGCTGCGGCTGCTGCTGCCTGCTGAGCAGCTGTGGGAACTGCTGCTGCTAGGGTAGGACGGGCTGCTGCTGCCCCCTGGCCATTGGCTGCCGTGGCTATCAATGCCGTGGCAGCTGGATTCGATGTCACGGGCGCTGTGGCTGCAGCAGCTCCATTGGGTGTCTGGGTTAGGGCATTGATGCCGCATATTGCATGAAATTGTTGCATTTTCTTTTGATCCTTTTCTTTTTGGGTATCAGCGAACTTAACAACAAGGGGAGCAGAGCATCCCTCCATGGTTTGACTTTGGTGAAGGGCCTGAAAAATAAATGGATTTTAAAAATTTCTTAATACAATGACTTGATCGGGCGAAGGAAGAAGCTATTCCACAGGAATAGTCCTTAAATCTCACTTTACTATTAAATGACTCGACTCGCTTAGGCACAGATATAGCCCAATACTTAAGCACTCAAATTAATGTAATGTTCTGAATAACTTCGGTGGGAGCTTCTGTTACAAAAAATGAATAGAATATTAAAGGAGATTTAAAAAGTTTGCAAAATTTTTGAGTGATGAAGTCTGCCACCCTCTACGCTCACAATTCATATTTTACTCCCTTATGCCGTGTCTCTATTTGTCTCTCCATTATCATTAAATCTCACCACAAGCACTCTGAAAACAATTCGCTCTTCTCGTCAATCCACTGGCTGTCGCTATCGTCCTTCCAACAGGAAGTAATGCTGTTGCAATTGTGGCGAGGCATTACGATGAGCCCCAACTGTTTTTGATAAGTTTTACGGCTTACAACATCAAAATAATGACGCGCACTTAAGCCGACCGCCAGTCGCAGTTGCAGACTCCCACTCAATGTGCCTCTGCCTTCCCCCACTCACACCCTGTTGGAAACCACCCAAACTTTTCCCTTAAGCAACTTAATTTACACCTTTTTCGAGATCTAAGCCCAAACAAAACAAAATTGCCGCCACAAAATAGTTTTACACAGCCGCCCAGAAGTACAACTCACTCTGGCATGAGGTTGAAAGTGCTGGGTCTGGGATGGGTGGCAACTCTTGGCTACTAAAACCAAACATTTAGCCACTTTACTCATTTTCCGGTTTAGGTAGACTGTGTTTTTTGGGAGGGAGCGATACGTACATATATATCATGGGAGAAATTCGCGGTGGCGGCACTTGGACTTGTAGACGGGCTGTTTGTTTTAGCGGCTCGCTTTCAATGTGGCGGTCGTGGCGGTGATGGTGGCAACTCTGGCCAGAGCTTTAATTACATTGACTATAAATTCTTGTGGCTGCGTCGCTATGACTTTTATGGCCCACTGTCGCGGCACATTGTTCTTCTCGTTAAAGGGGATGTTGAAGTAATTAGGCAAATTTCCGTAGGTCGCCAAAGTTAAGAGAAAAACCCGAGATGACTTTGTTTGGAAAGAACAAACGATTATTCTGCATATACGTTGAGAATTTTGGGACAAACTTTTTAAACGAATACACAAATTCTTTGTCTTACTCCTCTCCCTCTTTCTCTCCCTCTCTCTCTATTGTGCCCAGAGCTTGACAAATTAGTGAGAGAACAAGAAAATCTGCATGAAGAGCTGAAAAATTGCCAGCATCATTTTGTCCAATGTTTTTCTACATTTTCGTTTTGTCCTCTTTGGGATGATATAAAAGAACTGGATGAAAAACAAAAAGAATAAATTGCTTTAAATGCATTTCCATAGCATAGAGCATTGCATACTTTCAGGCGTCAATGGAACACTGCACTGCAATGACGTTGCAATCCATCCTCGGGGAACAGAGACTGGATGACGAGGATGCTAAAGCATCCCCAGCTAGTCGCCTTCACCCTCTCTCCCCCCTCCTCTCTGTCTTGAAACCCCTTTTAGCTCCTCAATTTTAGTCAAATCATTTTGTTGGTCGTGGCCAGCTCATTGTTTGGGTGCGTGCTTCGCATCACATTATTTGACTTCAAATGCATTAAAATTTTGCCCACACACACATATGTACACACACATATACACAAATATCCTAGCAACAGTGGAAACTACCCACTAAAGAATAATTTTGGAAGTACAAGTGACTAATGAAGTCTAAACTCAAAAAATAGAAATGGAAAGGGTTTCTTTTGGATGACTCTGATCTATTCGTATGATTTTGCTTTGCATGTGTTTAGTGATTTTTTAGCGTGGGATCGAAATGTTCTTTAAGGATAGAGTTTCTGAAGGATAAAAGAACAGAAGGTCGAAATTAAGACAAACACTTTAGTTACACTTTTTGTGATCTTCAAATCATTTCTTGCCTGTAATCTATTCTTGGGTCCCTCTTTCTTTTAGAGAATCTATCAACTGCAAGTGCATACTGTACTTGTGTGTGCATATACATATATGGCTTTATAATGGCTGCTGCTGTTGCTTTTGTTGTTGCTGCCTGCTGGCTGGATGACTGGCCCCCGCACAATCCGCACAACATTCATCTTGCAAAAGGCGACAAATTATGTGCAATATACACAGAACAGAGACAACATATTTGCCACTGTCCTTGTGCTTATGCTTTCTCTCTTTCTCACTCTCTCACTCTCTCACACACACACACATACCAAGCATGTGTATGTTTGTATTACATGTGTTTGTGTTTGGCCTGTCGGAAGTTTGTAATTTTGCCTGTTTCCGGCGCAAAACTTGCATTAGTATGGTCATGTGTATCTGAATGTGTGTGTGTGTGTGTGTGAGTGTGTGTTTGGAGTTGCAGGAGGAGCGGTAGGAAGTTGACTTCTTCCGCTGCCAGAGGCGGCGTCTTGCTTGCATTTCAGCTTCCTGTTTGCAGCTGCCTGTGGTTTTTGCTCTTGTTTTTGTTGCCTTGCCATGCAGCTTTATACGCGGTCGCGAGAGGGAGAAAGAGCGAGATGGGGCGAGAGTATGAACCGTGTTTTACTATATGCGCGACTCTCGGATGCCACCAGCAACAATTAATCATTGCGACAGTTTAACCACAGCACAAAAAACAAAAACCAAGCATAGACAATGGGAAAGGCTCTTTAAGCTCTAAATGGGGCCTTAATGTAGATACTTTCATGAATCTAACGGCAATTTAAAAGCTCTCTACCATAACGATCATTCAGAAGATTTAAGCTAAGATTAAAGTTCCAAAAAAGGATATTTCACCTTTTAAATAACAGTTGAAACTAGGCGAAAAAAAGCAATTTATAAGATGATCTACTCAAACTTAAAGAAGAATATTAAATACTAATTAAATATGTGCTAATTAAAAGGACTAAAAAGTGTCCCCCCTCCCATTGGGATTAAAGCTTTCAACTTACCTTGATCGCCCCAATGGCATTCTGTTTGGTTGCGAATGTTACAAAAGCACAGCCCTTGCTCTGGCCCACCTGATCCCTCAGCACGGTGCACTCCTCAATGGTTCCATGGCCCGTGAATAGTTGCCTCACATCGGCTTCTGTGTACTTTTTATTCAGCATGCCAACGAAAAGTTTGCGCTCTGTAAGAGAAAAAAAAAAAAAATAGCATTAAATTAAAATTGGAATGTTTAAAAATTGTTTTTGAAAAAGCAAACAAAATAGTTTGTACTTATAAGCTGAAGTACAGAGAAAATTACCAGGTGGAAAAAAAGTAGGAATAATATTTTATATGTATAAATATTGTAACAATTAAGTATCATGGGAGCCCAGGTCAAGAGGTCGAAAACAACATGGCGGCAATGTGCCTTCTCTTCCTCTTCCTCTTATCCATCCTCTCTGGCTTCCTCTGTGTGCGGGATATTTAAAGTTCAACTTAATGAGTTGCCAGTGTAACAAGAAGAACATACAACTATTATTACGGTTTGTGGGTACTTCATGCAAGCTCCCGCAACATGGTTGTAAAAAAAAAAACTGTTGCAAGTTGACTGATTGACTAAGTGAATGACTGACAGACTGACTGACTGATAGAGTCCTTTGTGACTGGAAACGTAACGAGCAACAGTACGAGGACGAGTGAAATTTAACGGCAAATGGTTGTCATAAAAATGACATTAAAACCATAGGTGAATGCGAATGCTGAATTTAAAGCTTCAGCTGCAGCTGTACCGTAAATTTAGCTCTTTTCAAGCCAAACTAAAAAAGCTATTTCAAGAGTAATTATCCAGTTATCCAGTATCCACTTACCTAGATAAAAATATATGTAGATACTTCTAAAAATTGTATTAAAGTAATTCTAGTTAATAAATTTTTATTCAATTCAGCTTCTCCAGATTTAAGAATTTGAAAATTTAAATATATATTATTATAAGAGACTTAAAAACATAAAGCTAAACTTAGTGATTTTTGATAATCATAAGCTTTTTAAGGTTGTGAAAATACATTATTTATTTTCTAAGCGTTTCAAAAACCTTTCTGTAAAGGGGAAACTATTCTCAACCTGGTATGTAGTTAAATTTTAGAAACTGTTGATATAACTTTTTTAAGTTTATGTAGAAGTTTAGCCGTTTTTCGCTGATTTCATGTTCTTGTAAACATTGTCAAAATATTGTTAGTAGATTTTGGTTTATGTGTGTTTGTGCGTGTAAGTACATTTACCCTAGCGGAAAACTCTTAAGGACTTTAATGAGGTTGTGTGAAAATTTTACAACTTGGTTTTTACAACTGCTTGGATGAGCTTAAAGCAAAAATTGTTTAACATGAGCGATGCAGAATTCCTGATTCCGCTTCGTCTCTTTGTTAATTTATTAGTGAAGGACTTGAAATTAATCAAAAAAGAACTTAAAGCTTAAGAACGACAATAAATCCTTAATACTGCTGTTGCACATGTGTTTGAGCGTCTTTCCTGGCGATCTCCCGTAAGAACAATTGTGAGAGCGCGAAGGGGCAAACTTTTCAACTCCCTGACAATTGTATGCTTTATCTTCCAACTTCTTCTTGGATGGTGGTAACCAAAACAAATGCATCTACTTGGCATAGCAAAACTTTTTGGCGCACATGCAAAATACGAAAAAACGCAATCGCAACAAATCGAATCAATGCAACAACAAGAAAATCCAAGGGGAAGATGCAAAATGTGTGCAGAAGAGCTGCATGGGTGGGACAACAAAAGCGCAGGTAAAACTTTTCATTTGGCAACACTTTAGAGACAAAACTCTCTTTCTCTCCCACCAATCGACTAGTTTTGAAAAGTTTTGCATGCACTTGGAAAACTTTACTCTAAAATACTCTAACCAAATGGGTTTCTAAGAAGAAAGTGTCTATGAGAGTATCCACGATTCGTGGTAATGTTCTGTTGGCTTTCTTTGTCGTAAAGTATAAATATATAGAAAATTGTGTCGCTGCAACGGAAGTGATTGGAAATTGTTGCATTCGCCTAAAGGACAGAAACCAGAACGAGTTACGCCCAGAGCACTCAGCTCTGTCTCTCTCCCCCCGTCACCCGCTCTGAAAGGGTCTTAACGTGTTGCAAACTTTTTCAACAACTGGCGATAGTTACCTATCGTCTTTCCTCTCCGACTTCTTCTCTACTGCAGCCAACTGTCCAGCACATGTATGTGGAAAATTTATTTGAGGTTAGTTCAGGTGTGACACAAAAATGTAACATTTTATATATTTATTGTATGGATTTGCCACTTTTAAGTTGCAAAGATAACGGAAAAAAGTAAACCCCCCTGAACTGAACTCGGCAAAACTTATTGGCAAGCACCTGAGTCACCACCACACACACACACACACACACACTTGTGCTTTATCTTTTGGTTCTTCTGTTCCGGACTGAAGAGAAGAGCTTGTTAAGCATCCTCTTTTGTATTTGGCATCGCTGATTGGAAAGTTTTATGCGCACGTGATTTTCCACCGATGATAAACGCGCGACTGAGTGCAAAAGTCCGAGAACTTATAGAGGTGAGTGTTGGTTGGTTGGTTGGTCTTGTTGGTTTTGACATGCTGTAAATTGGGTCCCCACTCTCCCCCTCATCTATTTGGCCATGTATAGAAATATAGTGAAGTAGAACTTGAGTACAAGTTGAGAGCATCAAAAAGAACCATGTGGTCAGCAATGAAAGGTTTTTTTTAGTAAATTACAAGTAATTGAAATTAAGTAATAGAGGAGAATGAGAGAACTTTCCTCGGCTTTCTTCAATTTTTCTCCTATATAGTCTAAGCACATGCTTTCATCCGTTTTCATTTTGAATTAATATTGGTGGTGAATATTTATAACAAAAATTTTAACGTTGGAATAAAAGAGACTCACTTGCCACAAGTCCCTCAACACTTGCCACATTAATTCAGCTCGTGGCGATTTATTATTATCTTCACCTTCCACGGGGAGAAAGTCGACTCAAGTCGAGTCAAGTGAAGTCGGGTCGAGTTGGCTGAGTTGAGCTGAGTCGAGTGCAAACAACTGTCACAATTTTCTTAACTCTCCAGGACCCAGGGAACAAGCTCATTTAACTTTCTCACACTCTTCCACTCCCACTCCCCCACCCACATCAAACTACTTATCTCTCTGTCTCTTTTTCGTTGTGGGCAACTTAAGATGCAGGCCCCATTACAGTTGCAGAAATTGCAATTTCACGACAATTACCACAAATTGGTTTCCTCAACTGGCAGCGAACAGTTTCTCAGCATCTCATTCTGCGTCCTCATCCTGCTCCTTCTGCATCCTCGTGCCTACAATTATGTTGGTAAAATGAAATTCGCATAAAGTTGACTTTTTTGGGCAACTTCCTTTGCATTGTAAGTTCATCCTCAAAATATCTCTCTCTCTCTCTCTCTCTCCCCCCTCTTCCCATGTCGTTAACTGTCTTAAGATTTATATGGACCAAGTCAAAAGCGGAAACTGTACTTATGTGTGCAAGATATTTCACTTCACACTTGAGACATCAAGTTTCTGTGGGTTCTCTCTCTCTCTCTCTCCCCCCCCCCAGCCAAGAAGTTTGTCATGTGCATAATTTTTATTTCACTTCTTTCTGGATCGTATTATGAAAAGTCACCGAAGCATTAGATTGCATTCAATTTGCAGAATTGTGGAAAAAATTTAAATTTCAAATTACGCATTTTAATTGTGACTCCCTCAAGGTTTCTCTCTTCCTCTCAACAGTTTAAAACTGCTTTGTGCAAATATTCGAAACAATATCAAATGCATTTAAGTATGTTACGAGGTTAATGCAAATACACGAGGGTAACTTAAGAAGCATTAAATTGTGAACCCTTTGAATGCCCTTTGAAGTCTAGAAATCATTTAAAATTAAGAAAGAATTTAAAGATCTTTTAATATCTAAAGTTTTTTGGAGGTATCCCTATTTTTCAAAGTTCTTCCCACTTGAAACTTATCATTACTAAATTTTCTAAGTTCATCTTATAATAATACTGACTTCTCATAGTTTATATTCTAATCAAATTTTTGAAAATGTAAAATATAATATCTGGCTCATATGAATGCAAAGTTTTTTGTATTTTGTTACGTTAAAACTTATAACTGAGCTTCAAGACAGATTTCCAGCAATTTCTTGAAAATAAATTTTCTAGATAAACAAAAATATTCATTTTAAAAAACATAAAATATGAGATAAACTCAACGCCTTAAAATATGCAAGCCTTTTGGCAGTTTGAGCCAAAATTGCATATAGAGTATATCAGTTGCATTTATAAGATTTCTACTTATAAGAATAATTTACAGCAAGGAACTTTTCCACTAAAGAAAATCTGGCCCTTGGGTTGTTGTTAGAGCTTTGCATAGACTCACACACACACACACACACACCAAGATTTATATATACATACATATATTTGGTTATAAGGATGAGGGGCAAAACTTGATATCGTAATGCGTAGAGCATTAAAATGGTAAATGTATAAGAGGGATAAATGTTAAACATGCCAGCCAGATTTCTATGCAAACACACACTCACACACACATAGCACAATACTTACAACCCACACATACGCCACACACACATACATACATACATACACACTCACACACATAATTGCAATTTTGGTTTGCAACATTATTCAAAGCATAGCCTAGGGCGCTTCCGAGGCAAAGGCTGTAAAGCAGAATACATATGTAAAAACAGATGTGAACAAGTTTTGGCTAATGGCTATGATTGTGTTTGCCTCTCATTCTCTCTCACCATCTATGTATCATCTCTCTTTCTAATAAATGCCACATAAATGCGGCATTAGTTTAGTTTTGCAAAATGTTGCAAAGTATGAAAGGTATTTATAGTATGTTTATGTTTATATATATTTGCTTTTGCCCTCGGCTATTTTCTTTTGAATTAATTTTATTTGTGTAATCAAACACTTGGACAATTTTTGATTTAAATTATTATTTATTACATTTTGCAATTGCAGTTATAATCTTTATTGGTTTCAAATTTGAATTTGAATTGAGCTTATAATATTTGCTCACTTTCTAAACCATTAAAAGGAACAATTTAAATCGGATCTTTACAGTCAATCAATGCCAACAATTTAAGCATTTAGTTCCACAAATTTCGAATTTTATGGGAGTTCAAATAATTAACATTAACTTTATTGTAATATATTTACATACATACATACATTCTTTTTGCCAGAGAAAAATGTAGTTTAAATTTCGTTTTAATTTCCGTTTCCGCCTTAACATTTTTGTGCTTGTCAATTATTGCAAAATTATGCAAATAGGAGTCGCAGCAGGAAACAGCCAGTAGGGGGAGGGGCGAAATGAAGAGAAGAAAAACTCGTGGAAAATGTCGAAAATTTTTTCACGGCAAGTGTCGACAACCTCATTTACCTTCCAGGCGCCCCTCAGGCACCTCCTGCCTCTCGGCTCTTGCAGGAACAGGAAGCTTAATTGAATTAAAACATAAAAATTTTTGCACCGCAATAAGTTCTGTCTGGGTACACGATATTCATCCAAACCCAAAGGAGAAAGCTATAAAGTTGGCCCATGGGGAAAGCCAGAGAACAGGAGAGTTAAGAGCTCTTCCTTCTTTTTTCCTTCTCTGCTCTCTTTCTCCCTTTTGGGCTAAGACCCACGCGCTCACATATGCCATCATAATTTTTTGCTTTTTTTCTCAATTCTAACAACTTTTTGATGGTGGGAAAATTTCAGTTAGGCTCTTAATTTTTATCTTTAGCCGATTTGTTATTCATTCGTTAATTTAATCATACCCGAAACACCCTGTGCGCCATATTATGCAATAAATATTTATGCAGTTGCCGCTGCTGTTCCAAAAACTACTTAACAACACAAACAGATACAAATATGCGAAAAGTTGCTCCTGTGTTCTCTCCCGCACACACACACACACCCACACACACTCAACTTGAGCACAACTGTACTTCAAAAACTATGTGTGTGAGCATACTGCATTTCCATTTCCTCTGCCGCGGAGCTCATTTAATCTCATCCTGCTCCTCTCGTCCCAGCAAACACACAGACAATGGAAAAATCTTTCTGCCTGGTATGTTTATTGAAAAACATTAAATTCAAGCGGATCATGCAAATTTCTTATCCTAACTACTTAGCTACTGCAAGAAATTGTTAATTGAAACTTGAGAGGCAGCTGAGGCTTAAAACTATTAGAATATACAAAAGGATGTATTTATCTCAAACAAAATTGGGGAATGAATTAATGTGAAGGAAGTATCAAGGAATAATCCTTGATTATAAAATCATGGAATCACATTAGTAAGAGTAAAATAGAATTTTGGAACTCACTATCACATCTCTTGAGAGTTTAGGAATAACAACAATAATAATTGTTCTATGTTGATAAGTATGAGCTTCGTGTGTTCTAGTTGATAAACCAACTTAAAATTTGTTAATATTGTGAATCTTGTGTTACTCAAAAAAACACAAAAATTATGTGCATACTTTTAGGCTGGCTTTGACAACTGAATAAGATTGATGAAGACAAAATAACTCTTTTATATTTGGTAAATAAATTAAATTCTCTATTAGTTAAGTAAGTAATATAGGTAAAAAATGAAAATTAATTAATAAGGTAAAAAATTAATTAGTTATTACCTTACTAAGTAATAAGGTAATCATTAGAAATCTCTTTAAAAAAAAACTATTTTTTTCTATTTTAAATTTCATTTTAAGATTGTTATCAAAGGTTTTCTATCAGAAAGAAGTTGATGACAAAAAACTTTTAATATTCTAATGCTAATTAATTGAACAATATGAAAAAAACAAGACAAAAATTGGGATAATAATTCATAGTTTTTACTGGACAGCGTTCCAGTTTCTTAGAGAGAATCGAAAAAAGTGTTCTGCGTATCAAATTTAGGGTATTTGCTTCATAGCCATCAAAAGACGTCTTCCCATCATTTTCGTCTTTTTAAAAGAAATATCTGTTCTGTTTTTTTAAACTGGTTTGAAAATTTAATGGGAGTTCTAAAATTTACATTGAGATTACTGTTTAGTTTATAGATCTTTCGTAGAAATTTAATTTTAATATCTTGTCTTCACCAGACACATTGAAAACAATTAGAAAAACTTTAAACATATAAAACACACTCGCACACCGAGTGGCACACACACACAGCAACACGCAGACAGAATCCTTTTGCTAGACTGAAATATGGGCACAATTAACCATCATAAAAGCTAATGGAGGAGCCAACCGCCAACTGCGACAAATGTACAAAATCATTAAAATCATCTAGAGATACCCGCTCATCTGCGCTCAACAAACCGGACGGCGTCATCGACGGCCAGGAGCACCAGTAGCAGATAGCCGGAGACGGAGATGGAAGTGGACATGGAACTGGAACATGGAGCCGGAGACCAGCCACGTTTCGATTACGTTGGCAACACTTCCGGGCCGCGAGCGCCACAATTTCCGTAGCTCTTTTGGCATCACAAAAAAAAAAAAAAAAAAAAAAAAAAAAAAATGAGAATGAAAAGAGAGATGGAAAGTTGGCAATAGGCAAACTGCCAGAGGAGCTTCCCCATCTCTGACAAATCCCCCTTCGTATCCTGTACTGTTGCTCATTTTGCATTCGCTTGAAGGGTTCATTTGTGTTATGTGTATATCTATTTTTTCCATTTTTCCAAACGATGACCGCTTGAAATTTCATTTCATTTCATATATTTTTTTTCTTTTTGGCTTTGTTGCTGCTCATTCAATTACCGCCAACAGTTCCTATTCTAATATATCCTCCCCTTGCCACTTCACCACTCCGACTTGCTCCCTCTATTGCTCTCATACCTCTTGATTTTCTCAAGTGCTTCACTGGCAACTTGCCCTGCCAAGAAGATGAGTTTTTCCTTCCTCGTTCATTTTTTTGTGCTAAGCTCCCTTGCATATTTATAAAGTCACTTGAAAAATAGCAATATTTCCAAAACTACTAACTGTAGTTCAATACGGTATATTAAGAAAATGAAGAGGAAAAAGAAACAAAAATAATACAAAAACAATTGGCGTAATCCAAACTAACGGTACTTTGTTTATCGAATGGTCGCGAGTTTTTACTGTTGCATATTTATAAAGTCACCTTTAGAATTAGAGCTTTCTGATGCAGTTTGAGATTAGATTTGGCGGAGTTTGGACGAATTAATTAAGAAAACCATAAATTTGCGCAAATGCCTCGTGGACAATCTCTAAGTGATATTGAAAACGGCAAGATTATAGCCTTAAGCGATAGTGGTGTCAGTGGTCGTAGTCAATCCGTTGTCCGAAACTTTTTAAAAAATCCATCTTCGTATGGCTCTATAAAGAGAACTGGACGTAAAAGGCATCTCGACAAGCGAGAGGAAAGGCAAATTGTGCGAAACGCCAGCAACTCCTCAATGTCACTATCACGTTTGCGTTCGACAAATGGCCTTAATGTATCGCTTTCCACGATTTCCCGGACTCTTAAACGTTCCGGAATACTCCGGTATGAAAAAATGAAGCAAGTCCCCAATCTATTGGCACGTCATAAGACTGCCAAATTAAATTTTGCATTAGGCAATTTGAGTACAATATGGAATGAGGTAACCCCAAATCAAGGATATTTTAAACTCGACAGTTTTTAAGCAGTTTTTTTTTAGATGATTTTTTCTGACGAAAAAAAATGGGATTTGGATGGTCCAGAAGGGATGGGTGGGTTTGGATGGGTTTCGAAGCTATTGGCATGATATTCGGAAGAAACCACTTCAATGTGGCAAGGGAAATTTTGGTGGTGGAAGCATTATGGTGTGGGGAGCATTTTCCATAAGTGGTGTCCTTTCATTAGAAGTGGTATCATCACGAATGAAAAGCGTTGATTACATCCGTACTTTGGAAAGTAGTCTGGTACCATTTTTAGATGAAAATGGCTATGCACGACATACTTTTCAGCAGGACAACGCGAGAGTCCATGTCAGTCGGGAGACTAAAGCATGGTTTTCCTCCAAAGGAATCAAAGTTTTAGAGTGGCCTGCCTGTTCTCCCGATCTAAATCCCATGGAGAATCTATGGGGGATACTCACACAGAGAGTATATGCCGAAAATCGCCAGTTTTCAACTTTAAGTCATCTTAAGGATGCTCTTTTCGATGAGTGGGCGAAAATTAATGCCGGTTTGGTAGCTAACCTTATTGGAAGTATGCAAGGGCGCATAGAAAAGGTTATTGGCTCCCGAGGCGATGTTATTTGTTAATTAAAATTGTTTTTTTCAGTTAATTTTAAGCTACAGTAAAAATAAGAACAGTGACTTTATAAATATGCAACATTAAGACTTAGCTTAAGTGTATATTTAAAAATACCGTTAGTTTGGATTAAGCCAATTGTTTTTGTATTATTTTTGTTTCTTTTTCCTCTTCATTTTCTTAATATACCGTATTGAACTACAGTTAGTAGTTTTGGAAATATTGCTATTTTTCAAGTGACTTTATAAATATGCAAGGGAGCTTATAAGTGGGCTGCATCATCTTCAGTGATGGTGGGGAGGGGCATTGTGGAAAAACTCTCCATCAACAAATTCGGTTGCGTTCTTATAATTTCGACAATATTTTTATTAGATTCTTTTTCCTTGTGTTTTTGTTTCTGCCAAAAAAGAGGCAAATGCTTTGAAATTTTTCTTGTTGAAATGAATTTCAAGTGCTTGAGACACTTCAGACTTAGAGAGAGAGAGACGGGGAAGGGGTTCAGGGGATGCAAGTAAATTACAATAAATTCTAATGAAAATATAGAGCAAGCTATAACTGATAAAAGCCGATAAGAAATGAAATAGATTGGATAACTAATTGAAGCAAATGTTCATTTAATATTGCTTTAAAACGCTTTTTGTTTTAAATTGAAATTGGGGTCAGGAAATGGAAATGGATTGCATTTATTTGGGGAGAAATGGAAATATTAAATGAATATACACCTGAGTGAAGATTTTATTCTTACCCAATGAAATAAAGCTAGTTGTAAAACTCTTTTGGAATGTTCTTAAGTCGAATTCATTGAAAATTAATACAAACTTTTAAAAATCAATTTTGAATAATTGAATTGTAAACCAAATGTCATAAGCCTTCAATAATTGAACAATTTCTAGGTATATGGCCCTTAAAATTTTGGAGTTGCGGCTTTAACAATTTGAACTAACAATTAATCAATTTATCAATCAATCAAACAATCTCTACATGCCATTTCTATAAAAAATCTATAACTCCAAGCATTCTTCCCAAGCTAATAGTATCTCAGGAACAGCAGAAACATTTTGTTTTTACTTTTTTTTGTTTGTTTGTTTCGTGGCTTATTAGTTGCATAATTCTCCCATTCCCCTCTTTGCCCCCCTCTCCACACTTGCTTCCCAGAAATCTTCTTCATTATGGATCTGTGTTAATTAAATTAACAGGTTCGAGCTAAAAATATTTATTTTTTTACTGCCAAGTCATTGTCTTAAGTTTAAATGTATGTATAGATATTTTCAGTTTGAATTGAAATCTTGGAATCGGTTAAGTCGAAACTTAAGACTTGGCTTCTCCCTCTGTTAGTGCTGTTAGACATTGAAATGTGTCAGCTTTCGTTTCCTTGGACCAACTGAAACCAAGTATTTATTGAGGGGGGGAGTATAGAAAAGTCTTCTCTACCGGTTTCTCTTCTCTTCTCTCTCTCTCGGTGTCTCTTTTGGTGTGTCTCTTAACCTAGCTCCATCTTTCTCTAGTCTGTCGTTGACATGCAAAAGCTACGTGACATAATGTTCTATGTGATTGTTGTTCTTGTTGTTGTTGCCACAGTGAAACGTGTTACATTTATGTTAACGCATTTGCACACGTTGAGAATGAGATAGGAAGCAAGATAGAACGAGATGAAAGATACGATATGCCACAAAATTTCCTAAAACTTATACAGAGTCAGAGACAGACAGACAGACAGAGACCTACACACACATGTGACGCTTCACTTTTTGACTGAGTGACAGCAACCATTTTGTCACACCCCCCTCAGTTGTTCCCCCCCTTCCTTTGGTGTAGTCATCTGATCTACTCATAAACTTATTGCAATGAATTCTAGTATTTATTTATTTATTTTTAGTTTCTTTTTCACTTTGCTGCAAAGGTTTCATCTATCTGTTTCTGTCTCTGACTTTCTTACTTTGGGAATTCATTTTGCAATATATATATCGCCATATATACATATACATATGCAAGTCATGTTTGCATTTCTGATATGATAGAATATATCCTTTAAGCAGAACTCAAAAGTTTCCTCCAAATAAGGAAAATGTTTAGAAATTAGATCCAAAGTTTCAGCTTATGAATTGGTTTTCTTTTCTTCTACGGAAATTGGGAATGAGTTTTATTTTCTTTAGTTCAATTTGAGATGTTTGTATATAAATTCCTTTATTGTTTAAAATATCAAAATTTACAGACTTGCAAGTGTGTAAGAGTGTGTGTGAAGTTTCTCATTAAAACCATATTTAGTTTTCTTACTTTCTCTTTGTTTTCTGCAACAAAATATTGAAAAATTGCACATTGAACCTTTACAATTTAAACAGAAGGTTGATTGAATATTGAATAGAAGGGAAATCGATCGCTAATTGTAAGATCCAGGAAGTGTATGCTAATAATTTTCTATGAAAATGGAAAAGATAGCTTTCTGGAAACAAAGATGTGACATTATGTTGCATTAGCTGCCAGATAACCCCAAACCATTACCATATGTAACTAAACGCTGCGAATGTCAAGAGAGAATACAGTTAAAGATATGTGCATATAGACTATAGATTCCGATAAATAGCCAATAAATGTGCATGAGTTTCGCCATCGTCATTCTCGTCGCCGTCGAACGCTTTCTTTTCATTCAAGTTCAAAATGCAATGTAAATATATTTATCCGATGCCAAATGCCATTGATTACGTATTCCTCCACATCTCACTCTCTTTCTCTCTCTGTCTCCCCTGTGACAGAATTTAATTTCGCTCTTATTGGAGGGGTGATGAGAATCCATCAGCATTTCCTCCCCCGCCTTCTCGTGGCCTGTATTTCTCCTCTGCTGTGGCTATTGAACTGTAACATCTATTGTCTATATGGCAAAATGTTCAGAGTGAAACATTTTTGTTTTCTTTTTGTTTTTATCTGATGCATCTGGGAGTGTGTGTCATGCTAGGGGGCGTGGCTTTTGTGTCAATTGTTTAATGACAAAAAAAAAAAAGAAAAACGCAGGAAATTAGCTGCAAACCAATTGATTGGTACACATGATGGAAATTTCATATGGACTAGAGTTAAATTGTAGAAAATAGACGATAAATAGGCATAGAATAAAAATAGGTTAACGACTTAAGGTGAGTAATTAAATTTTATTAAAATAATTCCATGTTATTTAATTATTGAGCTTTTCATTTTAAAGCATTTGATTTTTAAACTTTTAACTTAAATCAGTTTGAAACAGCTTACATATCTTTGAAACTTTAATATGATATAGGTATATAAAAGAAGTGATTGTTCCATAATAATAATAATTTATAGCATAAAGAATTGTAGTCGACTGATTTTGGATGATATAGGTAACTTATTTGTTCTTTTTGTGAATTAAATTTGTATTTAGTTCTTAAGTCTTACTAAGTAATGTTCACAACTAAAAACAACATATAGGATTCTCCCATTTCATTTACAAAGAGGAAAACAATTCATAAAACACTATTAAATAATCAAAAACATATATTAAAACTTTTTATATTTAAACAGTTCTAATCTTATATTTTAACTAGTTTTGCAAAGTTATTTCTTTCTGTGTATTTCAAATGCTTGCAATTTCCTTTGAGAATTGAAGCTGAACCCTTTTTATTATCACTTGCCATAATGACTTTATTACCAGAGACTTTTCTTTTTTCGTTTATTTCTTTTTACAGCAAAGGGAAATAACTCAAATCAAAGGCAAAAGGTGCATATTAAATTTTTTTTACCAACGCGAAATTCTCTTGGCGAGGAGAGCAACAACAAAGTAATCACCTGGCAGGCCACAACTCCTCATTCTCTCTCTCTCTCTCTCCATCCATGTTTTCTCCTTCTTCCTCTGTGTCTGAGGATCCCCTGCTGATTATTATGCAAAGCGCATGGCGAATCATTTTTTTCTTGCTTCTTTTTTTTTTTGCTGTTTTCTTTTTAGAAAAAGAAGTTTAAAAATATTTTTTTACGACTGTCGACAGCATCACAAAAAAAAAAACACCCATAACAGACAAACTCACCAACTGACTGACTGCCTGGCTGACTGACTGACAATCAAAAATGCTTTTGACGTGCCCAAAAAACACAGAAAAAAAACAAACAAAACATACACAGAAAATATGCACAGAGGAGACACCTTCTGTGGGAGATTAAATGTGCAGGGCTATAAAATGACATAAGATACAACGTCAGAAATGTATCTAGAAGTGCGTCATAGAACCAGTTTGGCATGTGGCTTAAATAATAATCATGTTAAACAGAGGGCCTGGCATACAATTTTCGACATGGCAAAGTTTCTATACACTACGAAGTGCAAATAATGGGAATAGTCATAGTATAAAGTAAATTCTTGGTGAAAGTAGACCAAAGTGTTAATGGCAAATATTATAGGAAAACAGTGTCTAGCTGGTTTTTGAAGAGAATAAATGTTGCACAGTGACTGTGGAAGTTGAGAATATATAGAATGGGGTATGCAGATTTCAGTTTAAAAGTCGTTGCTATGCAAATTTAGTTTAGGTTCTGCTAAATTTTAGATACTAATACTAATTTTACACTACGGCAGATCCAAAAGTTACTATCTCCATTAAAGAGTAACTCGAGTATCACAGAAATGCAGAGAACTGAGGATTAAAGAGTATTAAATTAATAAAAGAGCACATGAATTTCAAGTATTCAAGTATAAAAGTATCTGCAAGATACAATTTCGTGCTACTGCAGCAGCAGCATCATCATCATTATCATTCATAGCAAAAACCAATCAATCAAAGTGAATTCCTTAGACGTTCGAATGCATTTGGCTTTTGGTTTTCTGCGGCTTTTGTGGTATTTTCTTATTAATTTGTTAATTATGGCAAGTAAAAACATTTGCCAGATACCAAATGAAAATTGGCTAGCCAAGAGAGACTATTGATATATGTATGTATAAGCCACTTAACCGAAACAGTAGTGGAAAACCAATAAACAAAACACTAGCAAATAAACTCTGCTTCCAAGCCTCTCATCCCATCCACCACCCTCTTTTGACATGAGCAAAATCCCTTGACAAAGCTAAAATTTAATTAGCAGCTCCAGCAAGTGGCACTTGCAAATGAAATTACACACACACAGACTCACTTAGGGGAAGGGAGATAAGTAGAGAGTGGAAAAGAGAGAGAGATACAGAGGGAATGCAATATCCTACACCGTTTCTCCACCCTCACATATGGCGCGAAAAGGAAATAAAATACACGACACACACGCAAAGCAAAAGAACGGGGGAACGGAACAATGTCGAAATAAAACAAGAAAAACTCACATCGAAACACGACACCCAGCAAACAATGTTCCATTCCTCCCGTTCCCCTCGACAACGATATGTTTACTATACTTGCTCTTGCCCCCGCTCTTTGCAGCTGTTAGCATGTTTTTCTCGTAATCCTCGTGAGCTTTACTTTAAACACGAAAATATAATTTGGTATGTTTGTTGCTCTTGTATTGAGTTTTTTCTTTTCTCTGTTAACAAAACGCGTTTTTGCTTAACACACGAAAAGTTCGCAAATTAGACAGACGAAGAGGGAGAGAGCAAGTGGAAATGGAAAACACAAAAACAGTGAAAACTCGTATCAATTGTTGGTTTTTGGTCATGTTAAAGTCAGTAAAGTTTTTATAAGGATTTGTTCCAATCAGATGTATTTTATAAACTGTTTCATTTCTATATTCCAAATGAGTTGCTATTTTACATCACATGTCGGTCGTTGGAATTGAAATATAGGGGAACTTTCTTAAAACATCATAGCTTGGCTCAAACTCAAGTTCCAAAGTTAGTTAGTCACTCCTAATTCCATTCTTAAATATATTTACCATTTACCAATTGCGCATTTCAAACCCAATCATTACTGCAGTTAGTTTTAGCTTTATCCCTACTGTAGTATGCAAAGTTAACTAACTAATTACCTGGAACTAAATATGGCGCCGGATTCGGTGGGGGTAGCCAATAGGTCGCTGTTATCGCCGGATACAACTGATGGCCATTTGTGGTCATGTTTGCGGACATCGATGAGGGCGTCGGAGGGGGCGATGACTGGTGGTGCAGTTGATGATGATGATGATGATACAGCTGGGGGGGAGAGGAACTTGAGCTGCAGCTGGAGCTAGAATTCGAATTGGAATTGGTGCCTAGTTTGGGTGAAATGGCATTTGTTTTTGCCAGTAGAGGGCGCTGCTCTTGGCTGGTGCTGTTGCCATTTCCGTTTCCGTTTCCGTTGATATTGTTAGATGTTGTGATGCTGTTGTTGTTGTTGTTGTTGTTATTGTTGCTTAAGCTGCATTCCATGATAGTTGGATTTTTCATAATATTTATGGGCCGCTAGATGGCGCCACCACAATGCACTACACTCACACACACACACAGGCACAGACACGGTATTTGTTGTTGGATTTTGTTGTTATGTTTTGTAAACGTTGTTTTTATGGCCCTCTTGGGCTATATTAAAATTAAAATGAATATTTTTTTCAATACTTTTTCACTCTGTCTCTCTCGCTCTCTCTTTTTCTGTCTATATGCATATATATATTTATTTATTTAGGCTGCCATTAAAATGCCACAATTATTCACTTGTGCATAATTTGTATTTTATTCGCTATAGAAAAAACCAACAAAAAATAAACCATCAAAATATATATATCTATTTTTTTGCACATTTTTTTTTTGTTTTTGATTTTCACAATTTTTTATGGTCGTCCATTTTTGTATAACTAATTAATTTGCCATATTGTTATATAGGTTTCAATCGAATGCAGTTTGTTTTTGTAATAATATCGATAAGATATATAAATTCTGTTTTTTTATTATTATTATTTACTTTCAATTTGTTGCTGCACATCATCATCATTTGATACCCTTTAAGGTAAGGCTATATGTGACTATTTATGAAATAAAATTTTATTGTCCATAAAAATTCCTTATATAATTTATGAGATAATTTGCCTATTTTTTATGGATTTTTATCACTTAATACATTGAGAATTTGACTTCTGAGGGTGAAATTGTTGGCAGTTTTTAATGAGGGAGATCAATCATTCTATGATATTCTATAGACAATTTTAGCAAATACAGGGTATCAACTAGTGCTATATTGTCACCTGGAATATGTGTTGATTATTTTTATCAATCGCTTTTTCCCCTCTTTTTTCTTTTGCCAAGCGTTAATGGCCCAGACATGACATTCATATAGAAGAATCTATTTAGCCAATAATATTTGTTTTTATTATTATTACAATGAATTATTATACCGATCACATAGTCAGAGAGTTATTTGATTTTGCATTAGCCTCAAAAAAAACTAAACAATCACCTGCCCAGAGAAGGAAAGAAGCAATAAAAGATTTCACTTTTTACGCTGTTGCATTTTGTTGTTCAATTTTTTTTTTTCACTTTGTTGGATTTCGTCAAACTAGTGAAGAAAAGATGCCGCAGCTAAGCAAACGTTTTACAACTGTTTCAAGACAAATATTGAGAAAATTTCACAACTGTCGCAACTTGTTGAAAAAGCCACGCCCAAAGGCATATACACAGTAGGTGTAGTATATATAGCACCTGTGTGAAGCTAATCAGCTTGTGGAGAGGAAGAGATGGAGGAAAAAAACCCTACCGTCTGTGTTTATAGAAGAAATGTATAGAGTCCGACTTGAAAACGAAAACCTTAAACAATTCTCAACAATTGTTGAGATACCGATACATATATACATTTATATGTCTGTGAAATTGGAAGTTGATTTAGACAACAAAACCAACAACAACTAAAACTAAAAATATTCCATGTATTTATTGGGTTTTTTTTATGCCAATGCCAAATTCTTTGCTGACTAATAAGCCAAACTGAAAATGTAAGAAAATTATGAAAGACAAACTTTGCCCCAAAAAAAAAAAGGGTTAACAAATGTTAAAGAGATGTTGAAACTATTTTGTAAACATTCAAACAATTTAGGTAAACTTATGTAATTTATTTATTTAGACGGTTTTTATTGGTTCATTGTTGGCGGGTAGTTCAATATTATAAGGAACAAAACACACCTGAATTATGAAAGAACACAAAGAAAGAATCTTGAAATGTTAATAAAATACATAGTTTGACATAACATTGGAAACACGTTTTAAAATTACTTACAATGATTATTTGAAACTAATTTAGATAATTGAAATGGTTACAGTGCAAAAGGTTATTTTACTTAAAAGTGTTTAATGACTTTAAATTGCTTTTTAGTTAGCCTAGCAACGTTTGTAATTTGTTTATATATAATTATTATAAGCATACACAAATTTTGTAGTTTAAAAAGTGATTAAACAATAAATTAGCTAAACTGTTGAGTTTTAAAAGGTTGATATCTAGCTTTGGTCTTTTAATTAGCTAAAAATGGGTTCAGTCTAAGTATAAAGAAGACTGAAAAAATGTAAAAATGTTTCGATTATTCCTAAATTTTATGGATTAATAAGACAACTAAGACTTTTAATAGGACTAAGCTGAAGAAGGGTTTTGGATTAACCCACTTAAGTAAAGTTGATGGAAAAATATACGACTCAAATATACATATATCATAAAACTGACTCTCTTTTTCTATATACCTATGATAATACGATAATAGAAACTTTTTTTGTTTTTTTGTGTCGACTGCAACGAAGCGTAAAATAAATGATTACGACAAATGTCAAAAGCGCTCAAACTAAAATAGTTAGCAATAGTCACCAGTTGTAAGCCATTACACACACACATACCTACATATGTACATATATATATATATATATACCTATATATGTATGTTTAGAGGAAATCGAGAGAGAAATGGGAGTTTCCACTCCACAACTGAACAAGCATTTCGATAGAATTGTGTCACTGTTGCAACGAATCAATTTGTTTTGCATATAGAGTATATAAATATATACATATCTGACTTACAAGTTTCAACTAAAGAGAGAGAGAGAGAGAGAAAGATATTAAACTGTTCAACAACTAGTCTTGCACCTGCTGAAAACTTGTATCAATATTTGCACTTTCTTTACGAAACATAAAAAAAAAGTCCCATAGCAATAGTTAGAGAGCCAGCGAGAGGAAGAAAGTGAATGAAGAGAGATCTGAGATGTACTATATTTTGTTGAAATCTATTTACGCATATTTATGTCTATATGTTGGCCGGCCATGTACAAACAAGAAGTCTGTCAATAAGTAGACAAAACTGGCAAACGTCAATTTTTAGTTTGGGTCACAAGAAAATTGAAAATAGCTCGACAAGCCACGGCACCGAAAATTATTGAGTAGGCAAAACCAAAGCCAAAGACTCAGTGATTGATTTGAGGTCTAAATACTTGAATTTCGTTTTAGGAAAAAATCTTAAAATACAAAAAACAAATTTTTCCTAAGAAAAGCAAATCAATGCACAAATCTGACAAATCTTTATATTTAGTTTAATATTAGTTTTAGTTGTTAGGCGGCCTTTGAACATTTGAGTTTCACCTCAGAAAGAAAAATAAACTGACATAACAATTATCACATAATACTCTCACATTTACACTCTGAACTTTGTTTTTTTCCTTCTTCTTCTTATACTCAAGCATTCGAGTTAAATGAAATATTTAGAGCGTAAAGTTAACGCTTTAATTTTTTAACATTTATGTGGCATTTGAAGCATATATATATATATGTGCATACATTTATATAAGTAAATAAATATTTGTGGTTTCTCTTTCATATGACAGCTGAATCGGAAAACTTGAAACGAAAGCCAAAATTATTAAACATTTGGTTTTTTTTTTATAAGAATTTGAATTGGGAAAAAATTAAACAATTTTTTCAGCTGCAGTTAAATACGAAATAATTGCAAATTGTTCTAAAAAAAGTTAAAAATTTCTTGAAATGAAGTTGTTTTTATTTTCTATGTTAAGTTTTTGTTTTTAAAAAATTTCATTTTAATTTTTGAAATAGACGATTAATTAACAATTTTTTTTTGATTAAAGAGCCAATTAGTTTAGTTTATAACCCAACTAAAAAACATTTATAAATTGTGTTTTCATTTGTTATTTTGTGCATTTTTGTTTTTAACCTGATTATATTTAAAATTTTGTGCGTTTTTTTTTTGACGAGTTGCTGACATTTATATTTAATACGAGGCTGCAGAAGGAACAGAAAGAAAATATCTACAATTGACAACTGACAATTTCCATTTGTCGACCTATTCAAATTTTTTTCTTCTACTGCTTCTGCTTTGTTGTTGCTGTTGTTGTTTTGTGATTCATTTTCCTAGTTGTCGTTCGCCAAGAAATCCATTACGTGAATGGTATTTTCTATATCTATCTATATATGAAGAGATATACAGAGTGTGTGTGTGTGTGCCCTGTGCGTATGTATATTCGTTTTTACCTTTTGACAATCTATTTCTATTGCGTAGATATAAGAACACTTGTTCTTGGTTTAAACTTTTGGCTATTTGCACAATTGGTCTTAGGGCGCAGCACACGCTCTATATATTTATATATTTCTATATATATACGATAAGTTGACCTTGAGGCAGGCTTTGAGATCTTGAGAGGTGAGTGAGAGAGAGAGAGCTCGGACTCATCATCCATAATACCCAAATACAGTCAACTAGGCAGACACACCCAAGTTGAAACACAAAACACAAATACTTGCAGTCAGTGAAGTGTAACGAGAATTGGTTCACAAATCGTTTGTTGATTCTTCAATATACACTTATATACTATATACATATACATATGTATGCATGTGTATGTATTTGTCAAGTTCCATTGTTGTCAGACCATAGCTAATCAGCTGTTTCAAGTACATAAGAATATCCCATGCGATTGTTAATACATTTTATGCACAATAATCTACCGCAGGTAAAATTCACAACTTTGTGCTAGTACAGTAGAGATTAACTAAGAAATCTATTCTGATATCAAAATGTCTGCTATTTTTGGTTGGTATGTCAAATTTGTCAATTTTCCGCAGATTTTTCATAGTTTTTTTTGTTTTGTTTATAATTTTTCTTTTAAGATTAACGTTTCAAGCATTTCGGATTGTGTGAGTGATGGCCATGCGGAAACTATTTTAAAAATATTTTTCAGTTTCATGTCAAATACAGTAGAACCAAGGTATGTTATCCACACCAATAAAGTCATTGAATCCAATTTCCCATTAAAATTCAAGCGATTATTCTACTTCAGATTCGAGATTTCACAGAATTCTTTCCTTAACTAGATTAATATCAAGCTTATAAAATATTTACTGAGCAAAAGTTTTCCTTGTTATAGACCAAAATTCTGAGCTAATAATATGATCATCAGGTATTCCATTTTATTTGCCTATTAAGAGAATTCAATTCTTTACATTTCTAATTAAAAGAATTGTTTTTCTTCATAAAACTTGTATCATAATTATTGAAATGTTTTGCATTATGCAATTGTTTAGAAAAAAACTTAAGTCACTTTGAAATTGTTTTTATATTTATGGTGCAGCATAAAAATTAATTTCTGAGCACTTTTTAAGTATTTTTTCCACCACAAAAATGTTTATAAAAGTAGCTATTATATTTTTTACACTTATTCAATTGATATTTATTGAATAGATAAAATATTGAGACATAAAGACAGTATTGATTGTCGCTCAAGTCAATATTAACTGTATCTTTGACTCCTGTTAAGGCCGACGAAAATGTTTTGAGTCTTATCGCCTGTTAAATTATGCAAATGTTATGTGCATTTTTGAAAACATTCGCATTGAAAATGTGCTTAAGTTGCGCTTATATTATTATTTTACTTTTTTCTTTTGTTTGCACTTTGTAGCCTAAGTAGAAAGAGTGAGCAAGAGAGAGAGATAGCTGCAGAGAGTGGGTTATAATATTATGTATCTTAACCCTCAAATGAGAACTTCAACTTTGACACGTGCGACTATCAGCTAATGCCTAGCAAAAGGTAATCACACAAAATGTCTCACACAAATTACTTTTTACGTGCGCGCTTCGTTTAGACGATCTCACGATTTCAACGCGATCGGCGGTTTTAAAAGATACAGATACAGATAGATATGTACGTCTGTTTTTCTGTGGCGTTCATTCAGCGCGCTTTGGATACTCTGAGAGATGCCGCATGCGATCCGTGAAACGCGACTGATGTCTGGGCGATTGAGTGACAAACTGCTGGCGTTGCTTATTTTTTTCCGTTTCGTTCTGTGGTTTATTTCACTTTTTTTTTTACCCCCACCACCCCCAGCTACCCCACCCTATCCCTACATCCATAGACCGACCCGCTGCTGTTTAGTTGTATTCGTAGTTGTATCGTATGTACTTTAGCCATTGTGTACTCAGTTCACGATGAGCTGCTCGTTGTCGAACGGCGACAACGTCCAACGTCAACGGCAGCTAAACACTAACAACAACAACAACAACAATAACAATAACTTGGCAACAACAGCAACCGGCAAAACGTTCAAATACAACAACAATCGGCATCAAAAAAAAAAACAAAACATTTTATCATTATTTCATAGATACACTTTTTGTTGAGTGTCGGAGCGGGTACGGAAAGAGAGCTACCTTTGAAATCTTTGCCATAGTCCAATCAGAACGAACGATTCAAAAACTTACTCGATAAACTTTTTTCAATAATAAGACAAGACGGCAATTGAAATTGCATTGGATACTAAATGCAGAAAGACAAGTTAGTTTGGAATCCGTGACTATCGGACGCCAAAACGAATCAAAACTAAACTGGCAAATAGACTCTAATCGCTTTGACTAAAATACGATGATTCTCGGAATATTGTAATTGAAAATTGATTGGCAAAAGCATAAACCATAGACTGTAATGGCATTTAAAATAAACAAATTTCTTAAGATTTTAAAACTATTTTTTTTTTTAAAAAAAGGAAGATATATTTTACCAATTTATTAAAAAAAAAGGGTCCATAGTAAAGAAAATTGTTTTAAAACCATGTGTTCTGATGGAGATTGTCTATTGAGTTAATACTTTAATTTTTGATTTTAATATTAAGGAAAATATCAGAGTATTAAAATAATGTGTTCTGATGGAGCTTGTGTATTGAGTTAATACTTTAATTTTGATTTTAATATTAAGGAAAATATATAACCAATTTATTAAAAAAAAGGGTCCACAGTAAAGAAAATTGTTTTGAAACCATGTGTTCTGATGGAGCTTGTGTATTGAGTTAATACTTTAATTTTCATTTTAATATTAAGGAAAATATAAAGTATTGAAATAATGTGTTCTGATGGAGCTTGTGTATTGAGTTAATACTTTAATTTTGATTTTAATATTAAGGAAAATATAAAGTATTGAAATAATGTGTTCTGATGGAGCTTGTGTATTGAGTTAATACTTTAATTTTGATTTTAATATTAAGGAAAATATATAACCAATTTATTAAAAAAAAGGGTCCATAGTAAAGAAAATTGTTTTGAAACCATGTGTTCTGATGGAGTTTGTGTATTGAGTTAATACTTTAATTTTGATTTTAATATTAAGGAAAATATAAAGTATTGAAATAATGTGTTCTGATGGAGCTTGAGTTAATACTTTAATTTTGATTTTAATATTAAGGAAAATATAAAGTATTGAAATAATGTGTTCTGATGGAGCTTGTCTCTTACTCAATAAGCTTTAATTTTTGATTTTAGTATTAAGGAAAATATAAAGTATTAAAATCATGTGTTCTGATGGAGCTTGTGTATTGAGTTAATGCTTTAATTTTGATTTTAATATTAAGGAAAATATCAGAGTATTAAAATAATGTGCTCTGATGAAGCTTGCATATTGAGTTAATACTTTAATTTTGATTTTAATATTAAGGAAAATATCAGAGTATTGAAATAATGTGCTCTGATGGAGCTTGTCTCTTACTCAATAAGCTTTAATTTTTGATTTTAATATTAAGGAGAATATAAAGTATTGAAATAATGTGTTCTGATGGAGCTTGTCTCTTCCTCAATAAGCTTTAATTTTTGATTTTAGTATTAAGGAAAATATTGAAGTATGGAAACAATTCATCACGACCGAGCTTGCCTATTGAGTTTTCATCACTTTAATTATGAATTATAATTTAATGGATAATATAACTCATTAAAGTATTTAAAGTGGGTTTCGCCGCTTTAGTTTGGAAACGTTTTAAAGCGTTTAAAACAAAAAAAAAAGAAGGGAAACATTAGTTGTTGCCTTGAGAGAGCTCAACAAATGAATGAGAAAATTGTCGAGTGGGGCCTGCTTTTATAGCAGTAAGAAGCAAAGCCTGCCGTGCCTTGCTGGTGAGGAAAAGGCTACTTTGTTTTAGTGGTGGGTAACTTTGTCTAATATCGATAACAAAAGTATTGAAATCGATATATTGAAATAATTATTATCGGAATGGAACTATATATGTATACCAAATAATTAATTCAATATACATAATCGTAATGCAATATAACTTATTAAATTGCCCTACATGAGTTTTCCTGCACTTGTGCAATTTTCCGTGATTTGGATAAGTCAAGTCGAGTAAAGTAAAGTCAATTCATTTCCCTAACCACATACATATGTAATTACCGACAAAGAATTCTTTACAACAAAGCTATTCTAAGACCTCATTTGAACAATTGTCATTGTTAGAAGACAGAAGTGGCTGCATTTGTAAAGCAGGGTAAGATGGGGGGCGGGTGTAAGAATTGTAATGCAAAGTTGAACCAAAGTTGAAGACTTCCCTCGGCCGCTATTCAATTATATAGACAATGATGTGAAGAACAAAAAAAGTAATAATAAAAACCGGCAACCAAGTCAAGAACATGGTTTAGCATGGATTGTGCAATGCTCAAAATGCAACGACAACGATAAAGTCAGGCAATTAATTGAAGAAATCACGCATATACATATATGCATATATATATTTATGTGTATGTATGTATATACAAACAATGTACTATTCATATAGGGCATCAAATTATTCACCCTCTCTTTGCAACAACTTGCGAGAACAAAGCGCAATACAAATTGAATGACAGCCAACAATACTTGGATGAATAATTTGTTTTTGGTTGACAAATACGGCTAAAGGGCTCTATGACCCAAAAGAAAACATAACAAAAGAGGACCTCGTTTAATAAAATTCTAACGAAGTTTGTATGTACTAATATATTGATCGGCTTTATATACTCGGACGGTTCTATCGAACATTTAACCCTTTTTATCTCTTTCATGAATTAAATGAAAACCTTAGATACTTTATATATATAGCATTAAAGCCAATTGAAAAATTTCGAAGACCGATTCCGAAAAGATAAGATAGGTCTGCCTTAATGAACAATCCAATGGACTTTTTTTTTTGGTTTCCGTTTTTGAGGGCATCAAGAAAAGGCAAAAATGAATGAATGAAAAGAATTGAATCCAACGAATGTTCTCTCTGTATGAGAGGCGACAAGTTTTGCATATTAAAATCGTATACAAATGAAACATTATAAATTTTCCTTTTCAACTTTTTTATTATAGACCTACTTGCACTCCAATTGCGGACGTCAGTTCAATCAGAGAATTTTAATTATTATTTTCAATTATCGAAAATGGGTTCGGCGTCTCTCTGTGTGCGTGTGTATGACTTCAAGTGTATCTCATTTGAGGCGTCTGTAACTAGGGGGCGTACGTAATATTCTGTCTGTCCTTCATTCTCTCTATATGTTTCTCTCTCTCTCTCTCGGCTGTGGGGCTTAGAGGCATATGTTTTCTGTTTTTAATTAAATTTTCTGGTGCATAGATAAGCAAATTTTTTGTTTTGGAGGGCGTAACATTCCCATCAGCTGACTTGACGTTTATTTATGAAAATAAATCCACTTTGGCAAGATCAAGTGAAGCTAAAAAGAAAAATTGAAGTTCGAGTAGATTTTGCCCAAAAGCTGTTAACTGATAAATTAAACAAAACTGTCGCTGAAACGTGGAAAAACAAACAGCCGATCTCAAGTTGAAGGCGTTGACCGTTGAGCCCAGTGAGAATTGTATATACAAACATGTACTCACATATGTATAAAGTTATGTATACACATATGTTCCTATGTCTATCCATTAGAATCGCGTTGCTAGATTGTAAAATGCAAATGCATTGGCAAACCTTTTAAAAGAGGGAGTTTCGCAAAGAAAATGTGGCTGACACCAGTAGACAGTCAGACTTAAGAACATACGATACTAAAAATTTGCATACATCGTTTTTTGTAAGCTTAGACTAAGACTTGGATAGGATTGCTATGAAGCATCCTAACATTTTAGAAGATTTGACCTATAAAGGTCACAAATGAAGAAAAATAAAATGCATGGTAATTGCAGAAATTTGTGGATAATTATCTTACTAAACAATTTGTCTTAGTGAATCAATTAATGTAAAGACTTTATAGGCATTCCAAAAAATCTCTTTAAAGTATCGTTTCTTATTCTATATTTCAGTCAATAATTTTAAGACTTTGCAGGACCATATTTTTCGAAATTTTTAGAAGTTTCTGCAAAACCAATATTTGTTTGTTGTTTAAAGAAAAATATTTAATTAGTATTTAACTATTAATTGTGTTCGCAAAGCATTTTCTGCGCTATGCCAACACAGCTGGGACCCTTTTGTTTTAGTTTGCAGTGTGCTGGAAGTTCAGGACTCTTAATAAACGAAAGTGAACATAAACGCAGCTGTGTTCATAGTATTATAGAGTGCTTTGCCCTCTACATCTCGGCAAAACCTTAGTTTGCTTAATGATTTAGCTCTTTTTTTAGGTTCAGGCGCACTTAGCAAACTTGTGGAAAATTTTGAAAAAAGTCATTTTTATTTCTAAAACCAAATATAATATTGAAAGTGAATAAAGAGGTAAAAAATTTAATTGTAGATAATAACTGTTTTAAACATCATGAAATACATATATTAATCTATAATTTATAGGCTCATCTATATAGCTAGTTTATCTGATGCTGATATAAAATCGATTGACTTTTAATGTTCTAATTTTTCGTCACTTTACTCCGTTATATAGAAGCTTCTAAAAAAACATTTTTAACCCATTAGTTCTAACTTCAAAAAACGTATTAAAAAATATATATATGATATACCTTGAACACTTCCTCAACTACTCATGACCATAAAAATTATAATTTATGTTGCTTTATTTTATTTGATCATTTGTTGTTGTTGTTGTTGTTTTGGAATCTTCATGCTTTTGCCATTTTGGCTCACAAATCTTGGCAAATTATTCCACATATTTCAATTACCGTTCGTCGAGCGTAAAGAAAAATGTCTTATGTGCCACATGACAAACTGCAGCTGCAACCGCAGCAATGCAGCAATAAATGCAACAGCAAATTAAGGCAAGCCACTTGCAACATAGAATGCAACACACAAGAAACGCACTTTCAACACTTTCAGAGAGAGAGTAAGCAAGAGAGAGATGGAGAGGCGTAGAGCAGAGAGATGGAAGAAAATTTTCACCAATTTTCAGTTTGGCATAGCATTGGCGGCCTGACCCAACCAAAGCGAAGGCACGCAAGCGCATCGTAGAATCAGATATCATAGATAGCGAGACAGAGAGAGAGAGATCGAGAGAGAGAGGGGAGATAGTGAAATAAAAACACAAAACAGCTGATTTCATTTAGCCAACATTCAATGAGCTCTCTCAGTATTAAGATTAGTTATATAAATGAATTTCTTTGTGCCAAATTGGAAATTGAAATTGAAAACTGGTTGAGAGATTGTAGCCGCTGTATTAGCCGAGAGAAACACATGGAGAGAGAGAGAGAGAGAGAGAAAGAGAGACTTGGAGAGACAAGTCGCAGATGCCGGCTGAGAATGAGTCAGTTAAATAATTTATGCATTGCAGCAACTGAGATTTCTGTTGTTTTTTTTTGGCTTTAGTTTTTGTTGTTTTCTTTGCATTTAATTGCTTATTATTAAGTATTTTGTCAATATACGTATATATGTATATACCTACAAAGTATAATACTTATATATACGATATGTACACATCGGTTTGGACAACCAGTTTTGCATATTGTTGTTCTGCTTATATTTTATTTTGAGTCTTCTTTTTTAAGTTTGCATTTTTTGTTTACTTTTCTGTTGTGAAATTTTTGCTAAATTTTATTTTGTTTAAAATTTATTTGTTTATATTCAAGAATTTATTATGTTTTTCGAGGAATTATATGTGACTTAATATTTATTATCTGCCCAATATCTTTTATTTTTATTGTAGATATAAAAGTATTTTGTTTTTGTCTTGCAATTAAGGTTTTGTCACAGAGGAAATCACATAAAATCGCGTTGACTTTAGGTACACTGGAAAAAAAATGTGTAGCTATTTTATTGTTTCTAATGAGATTTTAATTTACTTATGCATCGGTTTTTACTTTATTTTAATTCTTTATGCATTACTTGATTCTTTTCAAGTAATATTAAGTGAAATTGTTAAATAATTCGAGGTTTTTGAAAAATTTATCAAAACTTTAGCCATTTGTAAAAATATGTACAAAAAGAATGGGTGTCTATTATAATTTGTTTAAATAAACGATGTAACTTAGAATATGTTTTACATAAGAATATCATATATAATTTTTTGTTCTTAGAAAGAGTTTGTAATTCAGTTTCAATATCTAGATATATGTAAGTAGGTGTGTTTTTAGTTTGGGTATGGAGACACTAATTTTATAGGATTTCTAATATATTCACAAGAAGAAACGAAGTGTTCTGAATATTTTATTAGGGCCAACTAGCAAGCAAAGTTGAATTTATTTCATTTTTTTGTCTACATTTTGACCTTGTTTTTTACGACATAAAATAAAACTGATACCAAGGAATATCTTTTACAAATATGTAATTGAGTAAGACAGTTAAATAATACCAAAATTTTATAAAGAATTTATATATCATTTCATATATGTAGTACCGTATATACACATACTTTCTTTTGCTATCTAATTTATCTATTAATTTGTTGGTTTTGCAAACAGTTTTTTACTTTTTAATTATGCAATCGATGAGTTTGGTATTTCATAATTTTAGTTAATACACCATTTGATTATTTTGTTTAATAACACAGCAAATTAACCAGTTTGGTCTAATTAATCATAAAGCAGGTTTGATTTAATTGTTTTTATGGCATTTGTTTCCACTTTAAATGAATTGTTATTCTCTCTTGTTGTTGGTTTTGTTGATTTTTTTGCTTTTCTTTTTTTTTAATTTATTGGTTTTCTTTTATTTTTCGCTCAATTAGAAAACTCAATTCAGAAAAGAACACAATACGTTTCAATCAATTATTGACAATGATTACCCAATGCCTATATCGATATCTATGTATCTTTTTTTCAGATAGAAACGAAAAACTGTTTTTCAATTAACGCGCTGCTAGTGACCGAGTATTTAATTTAAAGAATTTTATTTCCCACCAAGTGGCCAACCGAGTGTATGCGGGAGGAGGAAAAAGACCTTAAGTCGGGTTGACAAACGTTGACAACGTGCCGGCAACTGCGACAAACTAACCGTTCGAACCAAGCGAAGATCGAAAATCGTGCTTTGAATGAATGACAAATTCTAAAATTCAATTGAATAATGCACGAGCTATGTAACAACAAAGACAACGAAAGCGGCGGCGACTTCCACGACGACGACGACAATGACTGACGACGACTCTGACATGAGTGGGGAGCCCCCAAAGAGCTATTGGCTGGCACACTAGCTCCCCTGTCGATCAATTGCACTGCACTTTGAGCAGCGCAGTGTTCAGTGTTCAATGCTGGCAATGCTCTCTTCTACTCTCTCCCACTCTTTCTCTCTCTCTCTCTCACTGTCTTTCGATCATTGTGGGCTCTCTAAGAAAGAAAAAACAGCTGTTTGGACACTTGTGGCTTCGGGCATAAAAGCCAATTAGCCATGCTCGTTGCCTGCCTTTTAGACTTCTATATACGAGTACATATGTATCAAATGTATATATAAGCAGAATATATATATGTGTCTATATGTTTTTGTTTATTCATGTTTGTTTGGGAAGTCGATTCATATGATCGTTTGTATTTCAAATGACAGCATTTATGCCTAGCAAAGAGAGGCAGAGAGAAAGAGCGGGGAATATATCATCATTTTGCTGCTTGTGGATTGACTCAGCGAATTTTTTTTGGAGTGGTTGAATAAGAAATGTCAATACTCTTCAAATGATAACCAAATGATGCGAAAGACAATTGTTAACAACATTCAAAGAGCTTTAATCTAACTATATTAATAATATAGACAGTTGGAATATGAAAGGAAGTTGGAGTTGGTCAAACTAGCAAATCGCTGAAAAAGGATTTTAAGTCAATATTATGCCAAAAGATACATTTATTAATCATAGAAATATTTCCTGTACTCGATTGGAAATAGTCTTGGAGTGACTTTTTATGGAAATACCTTTGCTTCGGATAACAAATTCTATGGAATTGAAATACAATATAAATAGCCTCTGTCAGATTGTTTATATTTAATTTCGATTCATAATAATTAATAATAAAACTCTTTCTTTTTACCAGTTGAAAAGTAAGTAAGTATGTTTTCCTTGGTGTTTTTCTTTAAATATATAATTTTAAGTCGGTTTTTTAATTTTGGCTTTCATGTTTTCGATGAGTTGTATCATTCTAAGTTATTAAGTTAACTCATTAAGAGACTAATGTTAAGAATGAAATTCATAAAAATCTGCAAAACAATTAATACAATTCTTGCTGAATAAATATGCAACAAACTGGCTTTTCTTTAAAGAGTTTTTAGAGTCGTTAAATATGTTAAAAATATTTGAATTATATTTATTGTAGAGCTATTTTGGAGAGCTATATTTTGTAATCCCTGTAGGCACAGTTTTTATCGTAACAGATTTTATTAAGGGTGGAACAATTTGTTTCTTTAAACAAAATGATACATTGACTTATATACTTAATACCAGAATAGAAATGATATTTTTAACATAGCTTAAATAATAATAAAAATTATATATTTTCTACGGCAATATGTTTACTTAATGATTATGTTCTTAAATTACAATACATCTATACCAATTCCTATTAAACATACTTTTCAAAGTAATGAAATTTACGAAAATGTAATCAAAAAATTGAATGAAACACATTCAATCTTCAAAAGCAAGCACAGACCTAAGCGGATTATATGTACATGATATAAATTTTTAATATATATGTATGTATTTGTCTATATGTAACTTCTTATATAAACAGATTTTTAGCACATTTAATGCCAAGTTAAAGTTGATGTCTCTGAGTAACCCAAAAACGTTCTGCGTGTGTGAGTGTCTCGGCCAATTAGCATTATGGCTAGAAAATGTTAAGCCCACTCTCAGAATATTTAAAATGCTGATTGCAAAGAGCAGATACTTTTGTAAGTATTTACAAATAAGCGTAGATGGAATATATATGTATGTATATGAGGGTTCTTGGTATCTAAATAAATGATCACGTCAGGCGTTAAACGAGCAGTGCGAAAATCAATTGAAGCGCAGCGCCACTCGAAAACATAGAAAAATGCTTTGTTTTTGTATTTCGCAGACCCGTATAACAGGCTTTTCGTCTGACAATTGAACTCACAATTGGAAAAGTGTGTTAATGGACACCAGAGGCATGAAAATGCATTTTCTTGTTTTCCACTGATTTCTACAGATTACTTACTTACTACACATGAGGGGTATTCACTTTTGGTTTAACAATTCGTTCGCTTTGACGACAATTCACAAATTAATAAACTCATTAATTAGAAAGCAGAACTGCAAGAAACTCATTAATTTAACTTGATTGTGCATAGAGGAGCAGAGAAAGAAAAAAATTGATTTTTCAGCAAAAGATACGCATTTTCTTTACCCTTTTCGGAAATATATTGTCCAGAAATCATTTTTCTGATACAAATTGAGTAAAACTCCAAAACATGTCTAAATATTTTGTTGTAGATATTGTTGTAAACTTATTAAAGTTTATAACATAGTTAAAACAATTATAATTTACCTTTTAATTAATTAAATTTTTAACTAAAAATTTGTAAAATTGTTTAAAATGTTTTATTATATATTTATATAAAGGAATCTGAGCACACTTATATTCTTTTGGTTTTTGAATAATAGATAATATTTAATAATGGTGACTTTGATCTTTATATTTGTTAATTTTGAATGTTAACCTAAACTTTTTAAAAACTTAAGTCAGATAATCTAAAGGTTTAGCAGTGAGATTTCCAGAGTCCTTAAACAAAGTCATTGAGGAGTAATAAATACCAACAAATTCGAATTAAAGTTAATGTCTTAAGTCTTGGTTTTTAAAACGAATACACAGAAATATGAGAATTTACTTCATATGTGTTTAAGAAAACCAAATTACTTTATACATATGCTTATATTATTATAAAAGTAGTCCCTTATCTAGGGTATCAAAAAAAGATCTAAAACAGCTCAAAAGGGCAACAGCTACAAAATGAATGTTGCTAAAAAGGCAACGACAAACGACGAGCTAAAAGTATTTAGAATTTCTGGCATTTTGTCAAGTGTCGCCAAAACATTTCGCACAACACGCACACAGAGTCTACGAAGTGGCAAGATGATAAAGGGGAAGGAGAGAGTGAATGTAAGTGTGTGTGTGGGGATAGACGGAGGCAACTTTTGCACTTGTTGCATGCGTATTTTGTTGTTGTTGTTGTTGTTGCTGTTTGCGGCATTTAAAATTGTTTGGCATTCGTTTTGCTTACACTCAAATTGATAAAAGATGTTTCGTTGATTGCATTATTTAACAAAAATCACTTAAAACATTTTTGAATATTAAAAACAATTCACTTTAAAATTTTTGAATCTCTTTCTTTGCTCTCTAATTAAAAAAGAGTATAAACACTTTACACTTCTTAGTTGATGCACTTAATTTATTTTCTTCTAGATTCTTGCAATTAATTTTTCTGACAACCTGTGACATTATTCACTCTTGTAAATTTTCATTTTCATTTCCATATTGGTTTTCATCTTGTATGAATTCCAAAATCAGATGAATGCGTTGGGATTGGACCCTATTGCATTTTCGGATATATGTTTCTTGGTTTTTTCTCATAGATTTATGCTCGTTCTGTATCCACTCGGCCCACACTTTTGGTTCAACTCATTTAGTTTACCACGCAAACCAATGGGCAATGCCCGACTGACTTGCCAATTTTTTCTTAATTTACCATAAAATTTCTCTATGTTATGTATTTTTAATTTGGTGATTTATTTTTGTCACGTGTAGTACACAAAACTTGACGCAGAAGTAAAGAACCATAGCAAAATCAACAGCAACAATATCGAAAAGAAATACGTTCTAAAATGCTTATATTTAAATATTTGTGAGTAAAACAAAGAAAAGTATGTGGGAGAGAGAAAGAGAGAGAGAGACCTTTTGGGAAAATGTTTATTTGTGTGTTAAGTGTTTTTTTTTTTCTAAATGACTTGTTACATCTCGTTTTGTAATGCTTTAATACACTACACATAAGTATTTCTTACGTTTCAACAATACTTGTATAATAATATTTAGATGTAGGTCATGGAAACCAATAAATGAATGTTATAAAGAAATTTAATTCAAATGGGAAAGTCCCTCCCCTTAACTTGTGGTTAAAGCCCCATCAAAATAAGAAAGTACAAAAGAAGGCTTGACACTTGAAAGAAGGGAAAATAAAAGTATTTTAAGTATTTTATTACTCATTTGACTAAGCATATGCAAGCATAATGAAAATTGACCATAATTATATGTATTCTCCTTATTGAAATAATAAGTTATTAAAAAATCTGCAGATACTTTTTTAAAAGCCATATTGAATCTCTTTTTAAATTATCTAAATTCACATGCTTAGTTAGTCCGGTTAACAACTTAGTGTGTTCAGAGTGACTAAAATTGAAATGAAGTAAGTAAGTCGTCTCGCCGACTTGGGTATACCATACACCAGGTGAAACAAGTATTTAAAATTTTGAAAACCAAATGTACATATGTCTATTAAATTATTTTATTATGCTCATACCATGTGCTATCTCGCTCACTCTACAAACACACGAGCACTCTAGCGCCGCCACTAGCCAACGGCCAATTCTGCCCTTTTGGATCGCGTAGCAAAATACGTTCATACGTATATTTTGTATGTTTCTAGTCCGATTTCAATCAAATTTGGTAGTTTGATAGAAATAGATAAGATTTATTGGTCTGCCAAATTTGATCACGATGGTCAAAAAATTGCAAGAGCCAATCGGTTTTTTCTAAATTATAGAGGCGGAACATATTAAAATATATGTATTCTGCGCGCATACTAAGCCAATATAGATACTAAATTTGGTGACTTTAGCTTTGTTAGTTTTCGAGAAAATCAGTTTTGTTTAATTTTCGGGGGCGGAAATGGGCGTGTCAAAATTTTTAAATATTCAATATCTGCGCGTCTATTAAGCTAGCTTACATACCAAATTTAATGTCGGTAGCTTACATAGTTTTTAAGAAAATCTGTTTTTTGTGAATTCCGGGGGCGGAAGGGGGCGTGGCAAAAATTTGAAACAAACTCGATAAGCGTACATACTACACGAGACTGCATACCAAATTTGGTGGCTCTAGCTCTTATAGTCTCCGAGATCTAGGTGTTCATACGGACGGACGGACGGACAGACGGACATGGCTAGATCGACTCGGTTGTTGATCCTGATCAAGAATATATATACTTTGTGGGGTCGCAGATGCTTCCTTCTGCCTGTTACATACATTTTGGCGACTTTTATATACCATTTCACCCTATGGGTGTATGGTATAAAAAGTACACATAACAGTTGAGAACAGTTATTTCGCCATAAGGTCTAAATGTTCTTCATTAAAATTAAAAACTTGACTTTGTCCTTTCTTTCTTCCTTCTTTTCTGGATACTTTCTATACCTTCCTTTGGCAGGCAAATCTTTTTTCTAGAGAAAAAAGGCAATTGTGCATGCCCCAAGGACACATTGAGATATGGGAACAATTCGAATGCTTTGCAAACATGTTGCCATTGTGTCAAAGAAATGCGTCAAAGCGAAGGATAACAAGGAATAGCAAGAGATAGAGAACAAAAGAAGGAACATGACAGAATGAAAAAGGAAAAGCCGATGACGGCCATGGTCAAAGCTCAAACTAACGATTTTTCTATTAGAATTCCAAGGTAACGAACTTAACTCACTTGTTTCTTTTTGTTCGATTTGATTACCGCCTTCACTAATCGATTTATTGAACTCCTTTTTACGCCCACAAACATTCTGTGACTCCTCCGTTCCTTCTGACTATCTGACTGTCTGTCTGCCTGTCTTTCGGTGTAAGCATTATTCATTTTCATTGCCACATTCTCTTCTCCAGCTGTTGGTTGTGTACTATTTTTTCCTCAATCCTTCACCTCCTTTGTAATCAAATGGCAGACACACTCTCCCAAAAGTATATACAGTAGAACAAACTTGTGATTAAGCCCAAAAGGCTTATGGGTCGACGTACATACAAGCAATCAACTTTCAATACCCAAACAACGCACACAAAAAAAAACAGGATGGAAGGAGAAAAGAAAGATCCTGAAACTATGTCTACGATTGGAAGGAAGGGGGAAAAACTTACCATTTCGGTTCTCACTGTCCGCCGGTTTCATTTGTATGGGATGATGCATCTGTCAAAGAGAAGCAAAAAAGAAAGAATGAGAATATAGAATTGAGTTGAAGCACAGAAAAAGTCAATTGAAAAATTTTAAATCAAAATGTTATAGAATTTTGATATACTCCATATGTGAAAAAGATTTAAAACCCTTTTTAATTATAATTACTAAAAAACCTTTAATCCTTGTTACTTTCTTTTGACGGGAGAGATGATGAACATCGATTAAGTATGCTTTAGCTTGACATTCTTTTTAAAGACAGCAAATTTCAAAGTTTTGTGGAAAGAATTTACCCTTCGATTTCTCATTACTTTGATTGGCAATCGAAAAGCAACACATTTAAGAACAAAAAACTCTTTCAAATACAAATGTTCCTGAAACTAATGAAATGATGGAGTCAAAGACAAGCGAAACGGAACACTGAAAGCATTTCATTAACGTGGCCATTAGCACTTGGCTAAAATAAGAAGAGGAAATAAAATTACAAGGAAAAAAAAGGAATGCAATTCAATGCTCAATTTTAATTTATTTTACATTCATTGAGTAAACTGATAAGGTCCTTAACTGTGGCAGAGACCTGCCACATCCTTTTGGCCACCCTTCCCCTCATCTAGCCATGTCTCTCGATCTTTGAATGGGTTGTGCCATTACTTTGATTTCAATTAACTTTTCATTTATAGAAGAGGCAAAAGAGCGAACGGAATTGATAATAATAATAATAATAATACTTACAAGGATATTAGAAAATGAAGCAATTGAAATTCTTTCTAGATAGATGGTGTAATAGAAGGAGGCAAGAAAGGGGCAGAATGAATGTGATGTTGTGCAATTGAAATTGAAGTGAAATGCCATAACCAATGAGTGGCCATGTCTGTCTGACCCGTCAATGGAGGAAAAGTCAAAAAGGTTTTTGCACAAATTACAGAGAAAATGTCAACGGCTAGCTGTTTGGCTGGTTGGCCGGCTGCCTGACTGACTGGTTGACTGGTTGGTTGGCCCCTTTCATTGTTGCACCATTTTCCTGCTTCCATTATTCAAAATTGACAGCTGAGTGAGGAAAATGTCCTTTCCTAGTCCAGTTGCGAGTTCACAACTTTTCCAGCCTCCTACTTATTGCTCTCCCAGTGTTTTTTTTTTGTCATTTTGCTGGCATTTCATTAAACTGTCTGGCCGTGTCGATTTGTTTATTCCCTCTCACATCGCCTGTATAACCTGCCTATATATAGATCTGTTCAATCCATTCATTCATTCATTTTTTTTTTTGTCGATTTGCCCTTTTATCCTAAAAATAACATTTTGGGGTCCTTTTATTTTATCCATGGCTTATTTTGTGCTTTTGATTGATGTTAGAAAATTTGTCAATTAGCTGACAAAATATTTTGTTATCGGGTGTGTTTTTCGAATACGATTTGAATTTGGGATTAAAAACACTAGAAGAAATTCCAAAAAAAAAAAATGTTTTTTAATTTACTTGGATGAACAAGTCTCAAAAATATCATAATGAACTAAATTATTTGAAATTATTATTATTATTATAATAATATAAATTATTATTTTATTTGTATTGGTTATTTCAGAGTTTTGAAATATAATTTTTGCTTTGGAATTGAAAACTTGGACTTTGTTCGTTTGATTTTATACTAGGTTCGGTTCCTTTTTAACGTTTTCATACATTATTGCCTATAATTGTCAACTAGTACTTAATAAAGTTTAAAATATAGAATTTAGACTAGTTTGAGTCATTAAAAATAAGTTTTATATTCAAAAGCATCAAAATTTTAGAGCTGCAGAATAAAATTAAAGAGTTTCAAAGAGGAAAAATGATGCATACTTGAGTTTTCTATTTTCATTTAATTATTTTGTGCGGCATACTTTCAGGCTGCTCAATATAAAACTTGCATGCCCATTTGCAGTGTATCAAATAAATGAAGTAGCGTCTGCTCACACGTGTCTTTCTCTCTCTTTCTCTCTCTCTCTGACTGTTGGAAAATGGGGAAAATGAAAAAAATCAAAAAATAAGATTGACCAGGCCACTTAACACTCAGAAACACACACACACACTCACACTCACTTACAGTTGTTCGATTCAAAACAAAATATTTATTGTAGCCGTTGACAAGCGGCTGCTGGCTGACTCTTTCTGCCAAGCCATAAGAGAAAGAGCCAGAGTAAGAGTAGCCAAAGGTGAGCCAAGGAGAAGCGATGAGAGGAGGGGAGAGCGTGTGGGGGAGTGAGAAAATGCCGACATTTTAACGTCTGTTTACCTATCGATTATTTCAGGTAAATTAAGTAGCTTCCAGAGAGCAGACGTTGACGACGGGTGACGATGACGGAGTCGAAATGGTTTCGGCCTGCCAAATGCATTAAAGGATCAGACATGCTCCCACACACACACATACACCACACACCTATGCATAGCTGGACAGGCAGGCACTTACTTATACAAACAAAGCTCTACCTATACATAACAAGTGTGTTTCTGTATACGTGTCTGTGAGTGTGTGTGTGTGTGGGTTGGTGTATGGTCATTATTTTGACAATTACACACGTGGCGCCATTCGGCCTGGCTTTTGCTTCTCCTACGCCTTCTCCTTCCTCTTACCTGTTACCTAGTGTGTGTGTGTGTGTGTGTGTGTGATTCGGGGGTGAGTGTATGTGTATGCGATTGGGGCTCTTTGTTTTAGTGCTGGCCAAACGTTCCTATATGGATTTTCCATTAACAATTTGAATATGTAAATGATAGATAGAAAGAGAATGAGGCTACAGAGCTACAGACCATAGTGGTTACTGGCTATGAAAAGAAAATTGTTAATTATTTTATGCTCAATATTGAATATGAGAGTTTTAATAATAAATAATGATACTGAATTTGGTATACAAAATATAATATTTAGTTTTTGAATTATTTAAGTCCATTGCCGGACCTAGGGATAAGAAGTGGGAGAACTTTGCCCCTTAAAGTATGCAATAAGCTTGCAAAGTACTTATTATTTTCAAGAAATTTATAACTTTTCGATTGCTTTGTAACTTAACAATTTGCCTATAAGCAATATTTGAAGCGAGGATTGTTAATTCGCAGTAAATTTATCAATTTCTTATGGTCCCATGCTTAAACTTACTGCATACTTCACAGCGCTGGATCCCGATACTGATAAATCTCTATTTCTTATTTCAATTTCAATCAATTTTAAGAGTCTCAATCTCATTAAAACTATTCTGAAGTCCTATACCTTTATAATTGTCCTTAAGCTGGACGTTTTTTCTTAAAGATTTCCAATAAAAGTTGTTTTTTAATTGAAAGGCCTTTAAGGCGTCGTTGAATATATAGTACTTTCCTAACAATTATCCTAGAAATAGTCGAGATCTTTTTCTAATAAGGGACAACATTATTAAATTATTTAAATTACCTTTAGTTGAAATAACTAAGTTAGGTTCAATAAAGTTAAACCACTGTGACTAAATGGTCACAGTTTGTGGAGACAAAGTTTGTGAACTTGCAGGACTAGCTAGGACTTTCTCCTCCATCTGCGTGTATGATTGTGTCCATGCTGTATGTGTGCATGTGTGTGTGTGATGTGGTGTGTGGTGTGTTTTGCTTGTGCCTAGAACGCTTCATTTAATACGTTAACAATGGAGATTGTCCTCAATAATTGAATCCACTAATTGACTGATGATTACATTTTGTGTTGGCTATATACCAATATCTATATATAAATGACCACGCCCCGTTATCAAACCACCCACCCACCAATGTACATATATACGAGAACTGTGTCATCGATCTGTTTCAGTTTGGCGCAAGCGGTTGAATTTCTCAAGCTGTATTATTCAAAAAGGCCAAAACACACAGGGAAAGTAAAAGACAAAAGATATTTAATACATAAAAAGGAACTACAAGAAACGCACACACACACACACACACACACACACACATACAATTAGAACAAGTAAAACGGGCAAAATTCAAAGCTACATATATGATTAATTGTAGTGGACATATGTAATAATGGACTTTTTTATTTTCTAGTTTAATGGTTTTCTTTTTTTTTTCTTTTTCTTTTTTATAGGTACTTACCCCATCCAAAGTTTTGATATTATGCAACGCATCCTGAGCACGCAGTGCCGCCTTGCGGGTATAGTAGGTGACAAAACAGCACCCTGTAAAATAGAAACAAGTGTCGAAAGAAGAACAATCGAATAGACAATGCCACACAATAAAATCAAAACATTTTACAATTCTTAAAAAAATAAATGCAATTATTAACAACAAAAACAATTTTTCATACTATTAAGAATAGGACTAAATATTAAAACGAGTTTCACTTTAGTTTATCAAACTTTTGCTTCATGCACAAAACTGGACAGATATTTTTATATAATTATAACAAATGTATATAGCTTAATATTTTGACTTGATTTTTATGGTATATCATGCAATATTTTGATCTAAGTAATGTTTTGTATATGGACAGGACATTAATGCCATGCAAAGGCCATGCAGATAATAACGTTAATGAAGACGGGGACAAATTCATAATGGATATTTGGGAACAGGACTTTCAACGATTTGTATAATTTGCAAGCAAAGCTTCTTGAAATCGGGTAACCAAAACTATTTTCTACTTGTATAATTGATTCCTAGGCAGCCAACAAATTGTATTTAAATATTTATTATCGTAGTTCTCTTATGTAATTGGTAGATATATCCGACTATGTGAGCCAAGTTAATTGTTAAAGACTACTACATATAATTAAAGAGTCAACTGTGTAGATAACAACTAAAAGAGACTTGGACCTATCAATAATTTGAATATTTTAAAAAATATCTTCAATATATTTAATAAAAAACTACTGACAAAAGGACTACGTATAAGTTTCGGAAACTTAATTTAAAGGCATTGTTTATAGATTTTTCATAATTTATTAAAAATTTGTTTAACAAAAACTAACAAAATCTTCTTTATTTTACTACAAAAGTTTAAGACCTATTTTTGATGAATTAAAGAAGCCTAAAATAACAAATATTGCTGATACTTTCAATCAGTAACTTCTATTGAATATCTACGACTAAGCTGAACAAAAATAAATGGTATTATAGTATGATTGATAGATATAGTTAAACTTTCTTCAAACATTTTTTAAGTGTTTCAATTGCGATAAAGAACTAAACTTCTCTTAATAATTAAGAAAACAGTAAAACACTTGATTAACTTAAAGAGTGTGATAATATGGCTCATTACTAATGATCGCTGCAAGATTTTGAATATATTTCTGTTAAGGCAAAAAGCAGATCTTGTTGATAATCATTAATTGTTGATAATCATAATCAAACTGATTAGTAGACCGATATACTTTTTGTATTCCTCTCAACTAGGATTTTCCCTTCACTAAGATTACACATATTGTTGCCTTTCTCGTGTTTTGCCGTGTTTTAAAAAATCTCATCTTGCTTCAACACCTTGATGGTGTTATCTTTTCCTTTTTAGTTGGTAGTAGTTAATCTGCTTATAAGCACCATACGCACACACACACACGAATGAGGCATTCCAATCATGTTTTGCTGGCACATAGAACCAAAACGAACCCTGGCATGTGGGGCCATAAATATGCATAATACAATTTTTCCTGCACCTTCCTCTCTCTTTATTATTACTTTTTTCATAAAAGTTTGCAAGCAAATGCTTAAATTATTCTAATACAGGCAAAAATTAACCACGTCAGGATGGAGTAGGAGTGTGTGCATGAGTATGACTATGTGTTCCTGGCCAGAATATGAGTGTATGTGTGTGTGTGTGTTTGTGATGTGGTGGCAAGTTTTTGGCTCTCTGTTTATACACGCACAATTATGGCCAATTACCGAAAAGTTTACCCTCAACACCTGAACGGCAAAGCAAGTTTTAATGTCCCTCGCCAACAACATCAACATAATCGTATTACTTAATGTTTTTTATCGCCTCTTTATACCCCCCTTCTGCCCACATTTCGCCTTGTGAATTGATGGGCATTATAAAATTTCATTGAAATCCTCTTTCGTCTCATCCCTTTTCTCTTGGGGGTTTCACTCCGCCTCCATTTTTGCGGGCATAATCCCCACATTTGTATGCATCATCAGTTCGGGCGACTTACCTCGACTAATCGATGTGACCTTATCCCTAAGGACATTCAATGTATGCACATGTCCAAACTGCTCAAACATGCGACGTAACTTGGTCTCGTCCCAGGTTTTTGGTATTTGACCCACAAACATTTTAATATTATCCGCATCGGGTTGATCTTTAGTCAAATCATTGGAATTCGCCGAATCCAATGCACTAGTTTCCATGGCTTCCACCTCAATTTGTTCGACTTTCGAAGTTTGTTCGTCTATTGATTTACTGAAAATAACACAAGAGAAAAAAGTTAGAAGAGAAAAAGTCTTTATAGAAAGTTTAAAAACATCTCAACCTTTGGGATTATACTTTTTGGAGTTGAGCCTTTTCAAAAAGACAAGAAAGTTTTCAATACTTTTGTTCTGAATGTTATTACTTTAATGGGTTAAATTTGTTTTAGAAAGATTAATTTCAGGTAAATGACTATAAAGTCTAAATAAAGTCGATCTTTAAAATCAAATTGATTTTAATTATTTACTCAGTAGCTGTTGGTTTCATTTAAAAACATTAAAACAATTTAAATTATTGGTCACGTACACTTTCGGCGTTAGTTCATTATTTATTTGGACAATTCCACGAATTCGCTGATGTCATATGACCTATGTATGAAAAACGAAATGTTTTATCGCTGACCAATTGATAGGCACTCGTTAGCTATTGTTTACTATTGCTCTCCAAAAAAAAAAAAAAACTAGACCAGAGATAACAAAAGTTTTACTATATCAAATTTCACAAAGTCTTAAACAAATTGCAGCTAAGCGAATGCTTTGAAATCGAAACTGCAAACAAATGTTGCCAAATCGCCAACATATTCTCTTTCTATTCCTTTTTCTCTGCGGCTTTGCTAACTTCATTTGCTAATGACTATAAAACAAAATGAAATCTCCACAAATAAAATTGCTCATTCGCCCCGTAGTCCCATTCCCTCGCTTTGGTGTGTCTATCAAAGTTGCTTCTAACAGCATAAAATACAAATACTAATTGTTATTAGCAAAACTAATCTAATCTAAAAAGTTGTAAACGTTTTTACTCTTCTTTCTCTTTCTCGCTTGCTCCGTCTCTTTCTAAATTAAAGGGAGAGACTATTGGCTGGTTATATATTTGGGTCCATTTTGGGGTCAGCTTTAGCTGGTCAACGAAAAAACTTTCCTTTGCTGTCTGTTTGTGGTATGATTGTGTGTGTGTGTGTTTGTGTTGGAGTGTGGGTTGACAGGGTTGTTTTATTGGGTGTCCTTGATGGTGTACGAAATTGACTTTTGGTTAGATGTCAAATTGCCTGGCAACAGCCAAAATGGAGAAAAACTTCAACCAACTGAAGCTGATTTGTTTTCTAAGTAGAAGTTGTCAAGCAAGTGAGTGGTTTAATTGGTTTGTTATACTCTTGCCCAAAAAAAAGTACATTAACTGCTTTCAAAATGTTTTTAATGAGCAAATGTATGTATCAGTTACTGGCCCTGTATTGGCGCTTAGAAAAAACTATAAAAAGATGTTGTAGAAAGTGCATTCAGGTAATTAAGATAGGAAATCTATTTCTATTGTTATTTGGGCCAAAAAAAAAGACATAAAAGCCTCTACACATATATGAGAAATCATATTGGAAATGTGGGTATATGGAATTGTTGAAACCCATGCTCGAAAAGTTATGAGAGCCGCAAATTATCGGATAAGACGACTATGTTAAAAATAAATGTAATTATTTGACTAACCACAAAAGTGAATTATTATTGAAAGTAAGAGTAATGAAAGATTTGATCTTTGATCTATAACATCAATGATGGAATTGAATTTGATATATTCTATGAACATGATAAACTATGTATATAGACAAACGAATCGAAACCGTAGAAACTACAGTTTGGGTAAAATGTATGTCCTATCCAAAAGGAGTCGTTTAAGGCAAAGCTTACTACATGACCTAAAAGTTTTCGTTTTTTGGGGATTACAAATTATAGTTATTATATCTAGGACAATAATTTTTGTATATTTTTGTGATTTTTATTACTTGGCGCTTAATTAAATAATTGTTATTGTTTTAATCCTCCAAACTTAAGGTTAAGATAAAATAATACAATCATTATTATATTTCTGTATTAAAGTTTTAAATTAAATTAATTAAAGAAATGAAATTTATTAAGAAATTTTTGGTTTAACAGTGAAAACATTTTTTCTGATTATTCCTTCTAATAAGATTCATGATAGAATTGCTGACTCTCTTTATTTTGAATATCAAGCCTATCAAATTCATTCCGTTTCATCTAAAATGTATGCTATTTAGGAAATTACTTCCTATTTATATTGTAAATTTCTTCATTTTCCAATTTCCTCCCCTATAGCAGAACATTTCTCCCACCCCATCCTCAATTTATGAACTGTAACAACCCTCCACATCGACTACCCCAGCGAGCAGACGATTCCCGCGAGGCAACTGAATGACAAAACGAAATTAATCTATTAGAGGCAAGAATGAGGAAATCAGAATGTTGCAGGAAGCATTTCGTCTGAAAATTGTCTAATGTCAAGGTGATAAATTTCATGCCTGCAAGTCAAAAATGCAAAAAAGGAAAAAATTGGGAGAAATCCAAAATTAGGCCAAGTCTTTCTCAGTGTCGCGTAATCCGTCTCTCTGTGTGTCTTTTGGCCCGAAAGAGCATAAATCACAAAATGGGAAGCATTTACGCATTTTACGCAGCCAATTTCACTTTCTTAGTCTACTTTTGGCATAAATTTACGCCTGGAAACGAGACAATCGCATAAAAATGACTGACTAAAAGAAACAGAGAGGGAGGTGTTGGCTGATGTGGTATCAAAAATATAAAGAGCGAGCGACAGGTGTCGCCCTTCGAGCCCTAAGCAATTATTTCTTCTTTCTGCCTTGTGTGGGACTTGGGGGAAATTCGGAGCCAAAGTGAAATAAAGCCAACTAGTTGCAATTATACGCGTTCTCTCTGGTTCTTGCTTTTGTTCACTCCCAGGTATACTTCTCTTGAAGTTCTCGGAGTCTCTTGAGGCCTTTCTCTGTATTAATAATTCAGTTTCATTTAAATGCGTTCTGGTCACAGGCTCTTAATGAGAAAATCGCCTGCGGTGAAAGCGAGACATAGCAAGAGAGATATACCTACATTTATAGAGAAAGAGAGAGAAAGAGGGAAAGATATAGATGGCGACATAGGATAGCAGGTGCTTTTTTGTAAGGCAATCATGATGCTGATGCTGATGCTGCCCCTGATGTTGATGTTGATGATGATGAACATTGCTGATGATATCGCTGCTCGATGGATAACTCAACAACTTGAATGCATGACAATATCAGGCGAATATGCACAGTGGTTTAAAGCATATACAAAAAATAGAAACGTCGGAATCAGTCACCTCTGTTCTTTCCCCTTTTAGGTTTCTATGACTTGCTACAATAGTTAGCTAATAAATGGAATAGCATCTTAAGCGAAGTGTCTGATTTAAGTGGCTTATTTAAATTTAGCTATTTTTTGTTATCTACATATATAGTGCTTATCATATTTATAACCCTCCCAGCAATTTATAGGTTTTTAATGGCAAATCTTTAAAACTTCTCGATTTTTTACCCACGATGCAAATATTTCTTCGTAGTTCTACCTAGTTCTTCTAACTACTAAATGATAATAAGTCAAATCCTCCTGAATCTACACTTAACTTCTACGTATTAGTTTCCAGTTTTTAAGAAGTTGCAAATATTTTCTAGAATTTTTTTCCTTATTTGTTCCACTGTGTGTCGTCCACTCGCACTCTGTGACAACGTAGCCATGACGTGGCATTTAATTTATGGATGGCAGTTTGTTATGCCGCGCCTGTCGCAACAAAAACAAACAGTTCAGAGATAGGCCATAGAGCGGGTGATAAGCATGGCAAGAGGGGAATCGAGTTAAAGAAAAAAGAAAAACCACTGGAGCTGGACCCAGGCCTGAGGACACCAGGCCACAACAGACCAGACCAGACCAGCAGCAGTAACAGGCGACGGAGACGACAACTGGAAGGAATATAAAAATGACCCAACATAAATTTAATATTCTTGCTTGATTATTTAATGGCCTAGCGATATATATATGTATGTATGTATGTATGTATGTATGCAGAGGAACGGGAAGTGAAGGAGGCCTGTGGTTAAACCAATTTCTTCTAGCCACCAACAGAAATCTCCCCCTGCAGTTATTATCGTTAACATTAAAATTATAATTACAATGACCTGCCCCGTTGAAAATTATAATGATGATGATCATCATAATCATTATCATCAAACATTATCCATTGATGGTTGATTGTAATAGGTTTCGGACTGACTGACAAATTAATAACCTTAATGCAATGCCAATTATCATTAGCCCACTTAATGTCTGAAGTTGCACATTGTCACTTATTTTAATTGAATCAAGTTGAATGGCAAGATGAAAAGCTGGCAAGTGCCAAGTTATGGCGTCAATATCATGGGTGGTGGCGTTATGGTAAGAGAAGGATAGTGGTAAAGCAAATATCCTGCCCGCCTCAAACTCAAACTCAACTCAGCTGAGTTGCGTTGAGTCTTCAAGGTTTTTCTATTTTTATAATTTCCGGCCAAAAGGAAGTTGACAAATAGAATATGCCGCGCGGCCAGTGAATAACAATTTGAAATGTGATAGCCAACTTGTAAAGAGGGGCGGGTGCAGCATTGAAGGGGAGACTACAGTACAGAGGAAGCAACGGGAAATTGAAATATTCTATATGCAAAAATGATAAGAATTGAATTAACTAAAGGAGAAGGGGAAGTTTTCGCTTTATGGCTTACCCTGAAAAGTATGCTATGACAAATGGTGAGAAAGAGCATAGGGCTAAAAATATTCTAGTCGTATGTTTTTTTAATACTCTTTTGATTAATATTAACTCATTATGGAACTTAAGACTTCCCGACAAAATGGGCAAAAAGTAATCAGAGAAACTTCAAATTTTGGTGTAATATTTCTATTAGAACTTTCGACATTAAAACTAGATACATTTCCATTTGTACATTTTCTTATCTGCTTAATAAAATATAGCTTGATTTTCGTTTTCCTTATAGTTTTCTTTTTTCAATGACTTCATTCCTCATCATTTATGTTGCGTACTTTTCAGGGCTGCCTATAGCGACATAACAATAAGTCTATGTAACTGTAAAATAAATCATTTAAATGCAATTTGGTTAGACATTAGTAGCTATTAACTTGAAACTCCTATTTTTATAACCCACTGCTTTTTTTTTGTTTTACTCACCGAATCGGCAGGCTAGGGGCAACAACAACAACAGCAGCAGCAGCAGGAGGAACAGGGAGTGCAGTTGCTTCTCCTCCTTGTACCAATCCTGCTGGGGCAGCAGCAATAGTTTGGTCTACTAATGAAGTTCTGGAATTAATGTTGGAATTTAGCAAAGTCGTCGTTACGCCATCCGCTGTGGTTGCTGCGGTGCTGGCGATTGTTGCAGCCGTAGCAGCGGCAGTTGTTGATGGTGCTGGAGTTGATGTTGCTGTTGCTGGCGTTGCTGCTGTTACTGTCGCTGTTGTTGCATTGGAATTTATTTGGTTGTGCAAAAGTGTTTCAAACAATGTTGTCGGCATTGTAGTTGTAGTTGGTGTTGTTGCCGCTACTACTGCTGCTGCTGCTGCTGTTGGGATAATGGTGTTGCCGCTGTTTGTGGATGGTCGCAAATATGGATGAAAACTTTTTGCAGCACCTGTAAATGTTGTCGTTGTTGCAATGGCGCCAGAATACTGTAATTGTTGCTGCTGCTGTAGGTTGTTATTGTTATTGCTATTTAAATTATTATTATTATAAAGCACATTGTTGTTGTTGTTGTTGTTGCTGCTGCTGTTGGTGTTGCCATTAGCAACATGGGCAACAGGTGCCGTTGTTAGCATTGTTGTTGCCTGTGTTGTTGTTGTTCCTACTGCTAATGCTCCTCCTGCTGTTGCTGCTGCTGCTTCCTCAGTTGGAGTTGTTGCTGCCGCTGCTGTTGGTGTTGTTGCTTCTGTTGCTGGAATGCCGCTTTGCAATTTCAAGGATTGCAACATCATTTATTTTATTTCCTCTTGTTTTCAATAGTTGTTGTTGTTCTTCTGCTGTCTCTTTTTCAGTGTCGTTCCCTCTCTCTCTTTCGCTAATTACTTTTAGTGCCGCATTTGACGACGCTTGCTTTTTAATTTGCTTTTGGGTTTTTAGTTTTTATTAAAATTGTATATTATTTTCGCGCACTTGCAGCTGTCCTCAACAGCGTGAGAAGAGGAGAGTAGAGATGAGGAGACGAAAGGATAGAATGAGAGTCCTCTTGGAGACTTCTCTTGTTTTCTAGTTGTTGTTATTTTTTCTCTTTTCCTTATCCCTTTTGTTTCCTATCACAGTTTTATCTTCTCACAATTAGCTGACTGAGTTTTTCCTCCTTTTGGCTTAGTTTTTATTTACTTTTTTTTTGTGTATTATTTATTTGATGTAACTGCACTTTGCATTTACACTTGCTTCCAGTTTCAACTGTAATTAAATCTAAAAACGAAAATAAAAAAATGTAAAGTGTTTGTTAATTAAAATGAACTTTAATTTACGTGCAAGAAATTTTTATAACAAAATAAACAGCAACAGAAGGTGCAATACTTAAAACCTTCATTCCACTTACACTTAATATTTATATTATTCTTAGCAAGTTTTATATTAAACTCAATTACTCATTTGATTACTTTTAATCTAGTATTTTACGGTATTTTTATTATCTATCAATCTGATAAATACACATTACTGAGGTGAGCTCTATCTGTTTGTCTGTCTACTGCGAAGTGCACACGATCGATCACAAAGCTAATTAAAATTTGTCAAAAAGAAAATCAAGAACAAAAATACAAAGAACAACGAAACCAAACGGAAAGAATAATGATAAAAATGAGTGATAAGTTATTTATATATACATTGAATAGAACTTGGATCGTCGTTATATCTTTGGCGAAAAGTTTTTGAGGGCCATTTATGAACATCGTTTGAGAAACAGATAGATAATCAGAAGACAAATGATATTTAACAAATCTGAATTTCATCTCTGAATTTGAGATTGTCATGTGTAGCTAGTCTGGGGTGAAATTATTCCCTCAGGTGCTGTTTATTTAATAAGAACTTTCGGTACTTAAATTGTACTCGGTACTTAAATAGATGGAATACAGTTTTTCATAAGGTGGTATTTCCTGTGTTCAGCCTAAGCAAAATTATGTAAATTGTATGAAGAAGTGCCTGAATAAATATTCACGAATACTCTAAGAGCAATCAAATAAACTTAATGCTTGATCGACAACTCTTTGCTTGTTATATGCTTTTTCTCTATTTTTTTTTTTTGTCATATGTCACTTCATTTTTCCTCTCTATGACCTTCTATAGTTTTACACATAGTTTGATGAACTGGGTACCTTAGTCCTAGGTTCTAAATGTTTTTGATAAGTTTTAACAATTGTTTGTATATCTGATATATTGGAAGTATAAATGTTGAGCTATACAGGTCAAGGAAAATATGCCTTATTATATACAATTTATGGATTTTTCAATTGTTTTATTTAGTTACTTATTTATTTAGCTAATACCTAACAAATGACTCACTAAATGGCTAACATTTTAATAGTTGAAACTCTTGATGTCATTTCAGGCAAAGCAACATTTGACAAGTTAAAAGTTTGATTAGTATTTCTACATAATTATTAAATTGTCAATAACAATTTGTCCTGTCTGTCAGCTTAAATTATTTTGCGTTTAAAGTCTACCTTTCTCTACCGTTTTAACTAGTAAATACTTGTGTTAGCAATTGAGTAATATTTATTAATTTTTTAAGCTCACTTCAAGCACAACCGCAGTCAAAATGGCTGCCAGTTGCCCTCTTAATTCCTGCCCACTTCATACTGCCCTTGGGCTGTAGTCGTGGTGGTGGTTATCCTGCTGCTAGCTGCCCTGACTAACTGCATAGCTAAGCGCATTTTGAATGGAAAACAACATATTGACAGTCTGACCACAGAAACTCTCTCGGCCCACTTGACTGTCTGGATTCAAGTGCTACGCTTTGATAGATATACACACACACACACACACACACATACTCTCACACGATGGCACAACAAGCACACACACAAACATATACTACATACTACTAATGTTTATAGCTGCTGCCGCTAAACAGATAAGCATTTTGAGTGCTCTCCTTTATATATAGTATACAAACTATATATACATATATACTTCATGTGTGTGAGTGTGTTTGTGTGTGTATGTATGGCACATACTCATCATACTCACAGCGCATTCTAAGAGCTAGCTCAGTTGGCCGCATAATGTTTGAAGGCCCCAGCTAATTAGTTAAATTGAAATCAAATTATTTGTTGTCGCACTTGACTGGCCACAGGCATGGGCGCCTTAATTAACGCGCTTACACATAAACTCGCCAAGAGTGAGCGAGCTAGAGAGAGTGGGTTTTGAGTGAGTGGGAGTGAGTAGGGCAATGGGGTTAAGGGGAAGGTTTTTGGGGAATCAAGGCGAATGATTCGCTTGCAGGGAAAGCGATTAAGATTACGCTTATTATGTTACTGTGTAAGTAAGTAGCTTGTCGACGACATGACAGTCTCTCAAGTGTCTTCAAAATGGAAATTGATCAAGCGGAAATGCAAGTTACGAAATTTAACACGAAGAGTGCTTTAAGTGCTTCAAAATATGCAATACAAAATTAATGCAACACGAATGGCTTAAACATTACAATGGCAGCAGTATGCTAATTTGTATAACAGTTTGTATACCAACATAACTGTAATACCACATTTTGTATAACAGTTAATATAATGTACTTTATTAAACTGCTTTTTTTGATATTTTGAAAGTTTTAGATATCCTTTTCATATATAATTTAAGCCAAAAATAAGAAATTATTATTCGTTATTATTAATATTTTATTATTTAGTAGCTTTGTTAAAAAAATAAATAAATAAAACTGTTGTTTAGCAAATTTGTGATGCTAAATTAAGGCGTGTATAACACTTTTTGCTTTAAAACTATTTAAATAAAATATAGTTTTAGCCATATTTTAGTTTCCAAGTATAAGGATCAGCTTGTGTAAGCATAAAACAGACTAAACCTCTAAGCAAAATATTCATTCTTTTATTTAACAAATATTAAAGAGTAAAATCTATTCAATTCAATTTGAATAACACCATAGCAGTTTTCTTTTTAAGTATGTTTTTTCTTTGGTCTAAAATTAGTTAAACTTCAATTTAAATAGCTCACACTCTTTGCGTTCCGTTTGCTTTGAAATGTTTTATTTTGTTGTATCTCGCGATATTATCGCTGTGAAAATTCACCAGTTTTTCTATTATTTTTTAATAAATATGCAATGTTTTTTGCTCATTTTCCTAGTGTCTCTTTCTCGCTCTCACACTCTGTGTTTTGGCTTTTATTTCGGTGTTTCGCTTTTATTTTTTATTTATTTTTGTTTATTTGGCTCCGTCCGCTACTCTTGGCCAAACGCGGGCAACTGTCGCCATCATCATTCGCATGGTTGTCGTGCCATGAAACGCTTGTTGCACCATTTCTCCCCCTCAAGGCAAATAATGAAAGAAAGAAAACGAAAACGAAAATAACAAGCGTGTTAGGAAGGCAGCGCGCCAACGGTTTGCCAGCGGCATGCTACTGCTCTAGCTTCTGCTCCTGCTCCTGCTCCTACTCGTGGCTCTGCTCCTGCTAGTGCTGCTGTCGATGCTGCCACGCGCTTATCCCAATGCCACCATCAAACGACGTCGACACCAACAACAACAGCAACAACAACAGCGACAACAACACCCACATCGACATCGACATCGGCGCCATCATCACCATCATCGTTAGATTTAGGGTATTTCGTATAATCGAGAATATTGCATTGGAGAGCCAAAATGGAGTGACAAAGTGACCTAACCTAGTATAATGCAAGACTTTAGCCTTTAAAAAACATAAATTTTGACTTCCTTATGACAGTTTGATATTTCAGACTATCTAAAAAACTTTCTAAGAAACCAGATGTAATACATTTTGACCTTATAAACGGCAAAGCTTAAGAATCATATTTAAAACAAAGAAGTTTTATTACTTTTTTTTTGCTTTTCTTCACTTAATTTGAAAACATTTGCAAATTCATTTCAGTACCGAATTCATGACAGATAATTATAATTAAACATATTTTGTGTAACGAATAAAATATTGCTTAAAACATATCGAAAAAAAGTTAAAAACATTTATATACATATTCACTTTATGGTGGAATCGAATGCACTTTAATGCTTCTACACATATTGAAAGACTTTAAATATATTTTTGTTGAAAATATGAAAATTTAATTAAATTCAGAACACACTAGAATGATGTTACCCCAATACCTCCAACAAAATTTCTAACTTTATTTAAGATTTCTCCATAAATTTTTAATTCAAAAATGTTGATAATGATAATGTTTAACTTCTGTCAATGGAATAAACTAGTAATATGTATATCAAATAATCTAATCTAATTTAATAATCTAATCTAATCAGAACGAATCGCATTTAAAACACTTTAAGCAGATTTTTAAATGGTAATTTTTTAAGCAAATAATAGGTGATTAGCACCTAATAATAATTAAAAAATAAACGATTTTTAAAAAAAGAAAGTTTTTTAATATGGTTCCAAAAAAGAGAAAGCATTGGTTTTCGCGTTAAAACAAAATCAAAGGAACAGACAAATAGAAATTGAAATTTTGTTCCTTAACAAATTGTACTTCAATGAAATACCTATCATCACGGTTATATGGCTAGAGTATTTTCTATTCGTTAAGAAAAGAAAAGTGCTGTGAAAAAAAGTACCAAGTGCTCCCCCCTTTCTGCTTATATTTGCTGCTTGCATTATGAGCAGTTATCGTCTGATGCTAGCCCCTGCAGCTTTAACAGCCCCAACGCCCCCACTAACACTATGATGCCTCCAGCTGGGAAAGGATGGCGGGCGTTAAGAGGGAGGGAGGGGACGTCCTGTGAGGCAGCAGCTGTGTGTTATCCTCGGTAGTTGCTGCTGCTGTCGCTGTCACCTTGTAATTTTATTTATCTATTGATTATTGAGTAGTATCTCTTTTCTATTTATTTGCCTTTGTTTGCACACGCAGCGATGACACTCCTGTTACTCTCCTTGCCCCGCACCTCACCCCATAGGACCGCATCACAACCCCTACCCCGTTCGCTTGCCTCTCACAGTTTTTGTATCTTTTATCCCTTGGCATTTTTATTAAAAGGAGAAGAATCTCACTCTCATGTGGGTGTGTGTGTGAGTGTGAGTGTGTGTTTGAATATATTTTGTGCCTCTGGCTGTTTTTTAATTAACTTTAGTGACAATATTTTTGCCTAGTTGCCTTTGTCCTTTGCTTCTCTCTGTCTATCCTTTATACTTTCGCCGTCTCTTTCTCCTGATGTCCGTCTCTGAGATAATCAAACTTTGTTGTATGTAAATGTGGGCAACTGTGTCTTGGTCTAGGGCTTATAGTAACCTCTGACCCAAATTCTATTTGGGGGCCTCATTTTTTCCAGTTAGCCAGTTGCCATCTTCTTCTCCTCCCCCCTCTCCAGAGTGTTTGAGTGTACGCTTCCTCTGACAGTTGACAATGCTGTTGACATCTCGTAAAGACATCACATGTCTAAGGGTGCATTGTACCCACTGTGCAATGACTGCCATGTCTTCTACTGCTTGCTGATGACTACGTGTGCTCCCAGTTACCCCTCCCCCCAACCACACATCCCTTCTCGCCTGCCCGGCTCAGCATTCCCATTCACTTGTTGAGCGAGTTTTGTTTTTGTTGCTTATCTTATCTTGGCGTTTTATACGTTTGCATAGTTGCTTTTTATTGTGGTTTACTATCTCTGTATTCGCTTCTACGTATAAGTACATATACATACATGTATATATCCGAAACTAACTGCAGATTAACAGGTAGAATGATACAAAACACAAACAAACAACAAAAATATACGACAAATAATGTTTAAATAAAAACTTTGATATTTCCATTTCAATCGTTTTCGTTGTAATTCGTTGTGAGTCACAAAGGGTGAGGGAAAAAAACCCACAAAATCAATAAGTGAATGGTTAAGTACCATATGGTAGGTGCTGCAGAACTGTTATACCTCGAAAAGTGTTAGGGTTACAACTGCTCCAAAAATTATAACAAAAAGTGCGAATAGCATTTTCATAAATTTGAATTCTCGGCCTTTTAACAACAAACTACGCAAATATTTATTTATTTCGACATATTTTTATGGTATTGCTCTAGTATAACACTTTATACACACGCAAAAAACATCTAACATTAAGATTAGCAACTGTTATACGCTTTCAGTAAGTCAAAAAATTATATTTTAAAACGACCCTAATATAACTTCAACAGTAAAAACTTTTATTTATTACTTCTGATTGAAATTTTTCGAAATAAAAACTGTTATACACTCTAATAAACTTCAAAAATTTGAAAGGTGTCAAAGAAAATCTAGAAAAATCTCTTTTTAATAGTCTCTTATAACAGATGTAATATGATCTAATCATTAGCCCTATTTTTAGTCATAGAAATAGTTAATAATTGTTGTTGTATAACAGTTTGAAAAAAGTATCCCTCAGATAGATACTTACTTTTCGCTTTCTCTACACTTGATGAGCATGTGTAAAGTATCTCACTGATATATTAATCGCCTTTTTTTGTTATTTCACATGAAGAACTTTATGATAACCAGATAACTGTGCATATGTATATATAGTTTACGATCTATATCTGGTAGTTATCTAGTTTATGTGTGTATATATACACAACTTGATCATACACAAATCAATCAACTGACTGACATGAACTCACACACACACACACTATGACACGCACTCAAGTCACTCGCAAAAAGGGAAATGAAAAGTCAACCGCACGGTAAAGCCAACGAAAGGCAACTAACAAAGACCGAAAAATTCATTTTTGATTTCATAATTTCGTTTCATTTTTTTCCACATACCGCAAGTAAGATAAGAATGTCTCTCATAACGCACTCTCTCTCTCTCTCTCACTCTCTCTAAATTGGTGTTATCTTTTCGAAATGATAAGGTAAATGCTTATCGCATAATTGCTTGCTGATTGTTGTCAGGTAAACCAGACCAAAAAAAAAGAGAAACTCTTCGCCCTGAAGTATCTCGCGGTCGATTGGCCTGTTCAACTTGAACAGTTTTTTTAATATTTATTTGAACATTTTTTACCCCGATTTTTCCTCTATGTGTATCTGGGACAGGTTGTTCAAATTTTCTTTAATTGGTGTGCCTTATCAAGTGAGTCAGTGTAACCTGAACCATTTCACGCTTATCAAAATTACGAGTACAGAGTGCGAGTACGTTTTTGGTACGTACTATAACTCGCACCTCGCGCTCAATATATCCGCACTATAATGCCCATAAATATAAACTAAGCTCATGCGAGTCGGTCGTGTGGCATATATATAGCTATCTAGAAGGTCCGCTACTAGTAAACACACACAAAAAAAGGAAAAAAAATTACAAAAAAAAAAAGGAATAGGAATAGAAAGAGACCAATGAGCATGCCACGAAGCTCAAAGTATCGATGAGTTTGAAGTGCCCAAAGGGCGACTGAGTAAAGTGGGAGTGGATCGGCCGTGTGACCGGACAGCCGTTCAGCCATGGCCATAACACACAAACACACAAACACACACACACATGCAGAGAGACAAGGGGTTAGTGGAAGGTCCTATATACTACCTGACCAGATATATATATGTAGATACATACGTATGTATGTATATGTATGGAGAAATTTCTGTTTCCAGTTTGCCACAGACCGAGCCGACTGTCTGCCTTCTGGCTTCATTCTGTTTGTCATTGTGCCATCAAATTATAATGTGCGACTATTTAGTTGTGGTAAATGTATGTCACTTAGCATATTGTAAGCCAGTACATAGATCTATCACTACCTATATACGCATGTACATTATATACTTCCATTCAAAAAAGAAATAATTACATGTGGCAGGGGTGAAACAGAAGGACAATCAAATACACATGTGTATAGTTATTATTAAAAGGAATCGAATATTCAATTGGAAAATAATTGGTTTTATTTTGGTCAAGTTACATGAAATGAATTTCTACTCGATAACGTGATCAAATTGTGGTCTATGTACACTAATCTAATTCAACTTTGAAGTGAAATCATAAGAATATTCAGAAATACAACAATTTATATAACAGTTTTATTTTAAAGTGTGTTTGACATTTGAAGCTTGACGGATTTGCTTTAAAAGTGACTCAGAATTTGTATACTTCCTGTACATAAAATATTGTATGTTAGTTTTAAAAAGACGTTTAAATTATTAACGTGTATAACAGTGTGTATAACACTTTACATTACACAAAGTGCCCAAAAATATCAGCTATTCCTACAAATACTTTAAAGCAAATTATCTCTGATATTTTTGGCGTTCCTTGTTTACCATTTTAAGTTGCAATGTTTTATTTTAGTTGCTTGTATGACAGTAATGTTTTAAATTAAATATGTAAGTTGCAGTGTTGTAAAACATACATTTAGTAGTTTTAGTTGTAGTAGTAAATATTCTTAACGTATAATTTCAGTTGTTTTTGAGGGTATCTCAGAGTTCTTGTTCAGCGTTTTAGCCCTCAGAATCATATTTAGCGTTTCACAAACTGTTATACATAAATTTCTGTACCTACATATACTTAAGTATAATGCAGATACTTAGCTCTTAAATCAAATGTATGTACATATTTATACAGTTAAAGTAAATGAAAAACGAAAAACTCTATGTAGAGCAAGAGATATCTATGACAATCTTCTTATCGGCAGCCACTCGCTGCTGCCTCTGTACTTCATTAGCTGATTTATCTAATCTGTAAATCTAATCTAATAATTTGTATAACACTTCCTTCTGGCTGATTGCAACATACACACTAAACATTTAAGCGCAAGGCAGACTGAGTTACACTACGTTTGTATATATGTGGAAATGGTGGCTATAAAAGTTGAATCATTCAAATCACATAGACCAACATATATATACCTATATATCGATGTAAATATATCTGTCTCTATGTGTGTCAGTGTATATATTTTTGTAGTTGCTCTACACTGCGCTTTGACCCATTCATGGCGATTCATGGCAACTTGTAACCCTTTTTTTGTTCTCCACCTTTCTAGGGTTCCCATTCACATTTCGATTTTTTTGTTTCCCACACATGTCCTTCTTGATACGACTTTTGTCTGCTGGGTCCCCCCCTCCGTTCGAAGAACGATCAATACTAAATTGGATTTGAGCAATTGTTTTGAAGTTGAGGCAAAGTGAATGTATGTATGTAGCTGTTGGTTGGTATCTACAATTTTCTGGTCTATCTCTCTTTTTCCCCAGTTATGTTGGGGGCAAATGTGTTAGTTAAGCGAAAAATTTAATAATTTATATATAACAATACACACAACTTTATGTGTGATTGTGTGGGACAATTGACATTTGAAAAGGTTAACAAAATGATTATTAGGCTCCCCCCATTTGGACATATGCACAAATTACGCATTTTAGGCGCTGTGATTAGCTAAAGTTTTCATTAAAGCGAGACTAAGTTGACGAATTAGGTTAGTTAAAAAATTCTAAAAAGAGAATACGACTCGACGGTTGAAATCGACAGGAAAAACTTATTAGTTTAACATCGTTAAAAAATTAATTTTAATTTCGATAAATAAAAACTTTTATTTTTATGTGCATTTTTTAACAAATAACTTAAAGGTCTTTCAAGATTAAGTTTCATGTTTATTTGATTGTATTCAACTATTAATTGAATGAGATGGAAATCCAACTATAATTTTGTTCTTTAAATTTTTAACATATTACGATTCAATATAAATAAACATTTTTTGGGCTTTTAAATGTATAAAAGCCATCGGCTTGTTACCAAGTTGAGTATCAGACTCTTAGACAATTTATTTGGCAAACACAAATTCTATGGCTGAAAGCTGTGTTTCTTAAAGATTTAATTGCTTTTGGCAATTCTCTTTGTCATCTTGAACAAAATATTCAATAATATTATTCGAAGGACTTCAATGAAGGAAAATCAAAGTCTCAAAAGCCACATGAATGCGGTTACAAGTGCAACAAAAGCCAAAACACAGTTTAGTGGTCGAACAACAGAAGCGGCAACAGCAACAGCAACAGCAACAGAGCCAACAAAAAGCGGACATTGACAAACCTAGACAGACTACTAATAAAGCCAGGTAAACAAAAGGCCGAACTTAGGGGAGGGGAGAAATAGACAGTGTAGTGCGAGTAGTGAGGGGAAAATGTCAGACACAAGGAAGCACAAATAATATAAATTAAATGTATAGAAGTTTACTCTCTCCCTCCCACTTTCTCCTATTCATTTCGCTCTACCTGGAAAAAGCTAACCCAAAGCTGAAGAAGAAACCCCAAGCTGAGTAATTATTTCCGGCAGAGTTGTTGGTCAAACTGCTTTTTGGGGGGTGGGAAACAAAATGAAGGGTGCAGGGCCCTGGAGGGTGAATGGAGTACGGAGAAAGGTAGTTAGAAAGATGGGGGAGTCCTGCGGTTTGACTTGCAACACATGGCCGGACACTTAAACCGTAAAGTGGCAAACGGCAGTCGATCCGGTGAATCGGAGCTGGAGGGTAAATCTATCTGGGCAATAATTTTGGTTGACATGCTTGCGGTAATTATTGACCGTAATGACTGAAGCAAAATGAAAACCCCAAAAACCCAAGAGAAACTCACATTTCCTCTATCAGTGTGAGTGTGTGTATGTGTGTGTGAGTCTATGAGTGTGTGCTTGTGTGTGGTTAGCAGTTTGCGTCTGTTTTTTAAGGTGCAAACAGCTAAGATTTAAGTTTTGACTATTTGATTTTCCTTTTCTTTGGGTGTGTCGTAAATTTTTTTTAGTGTCAACAAAATTAAATTATAAATACAACAGATATTTAAATCATTCAGCAAAATCTTTAAATATACCCTAAAGCAATGGGGGTATATACATAAGTAATTGATTACGGGTTTTATGTTTTAGAAGATGTCTTTTTTACAGTTTTGAAACATGGAACTAAAACAAATTTTGTTTTGTTTCTCTTTTCGGGAGATAGATGACGCCAAAACTACAAAATTTATCAATTAGAAATTCGTTGTTTTAAAATTCCAGGAAACCTAAGCACTTTTGGGCCATATAGAATGAATTGAATTCGACCGCACCTGAAAATTACATTTGATTAAAAACAGCTCAGAAACTGAAACAAGTTGAACAAAGAAAGATTCCAGAGCTAAATGATATCGCGATGGTGAAGTGTTTTCTCCAATTTTTAGATGATAAAGCAAATTTAATTAAAAAAGTACAGTTTTGGGATGTTTGTAGAATAGATAGAGAGATTTATCAAGTAAATTATTTGTAGGTACTAATAAGATTATATAAAAAAGTATGGATCGGATTAATGGGTCCCAATGAACCACATAAAGTCAACAGGATATAAAAGTTGATTTGTACATAAAGTCTACAGGGTATCTGCAGATCGTATTACTCTGTTGCTCAACGTCAGCATTGATGACTTACTTAGTGTTTGCTTTTTTGAAGACTTTGTATATCATTTTGTCAGATCATTTGGCTTGATATATCGCACAATCAGACTGTCGATGATGTTCCGCACGCACACGAAAAAATTTTGTCCAAAAACTAATTAATTATATTTCGTATATTGTATATATTTTTGGAAACTTGAATTTATATACTATACGTATATTCTTTTTTTTTCATTTTGGTTTCGATTTTTCTGGTGTATTTGTATCTAAAGCATCTTGTTCTTCTTTTGCAAAATTTATTTCAATGTCGTGTATTTTTATACTTGTGTGCATGATGAACGCACAGATGTTGGACATTTAGTGGATCATAAATTATTGAATGGGCTAGAGAGAAATTTTATCAATATTCTGTCCATACATATATAGATTGATAGACGAATATAACACAACTGATAGTTTAAAGAGAAAATTTAGCAACTTGTTTTAAAACTATGTCAACATTTTTGTTTAATTTTACTCTATTTCAATTTGAAACTCAAACTCTACAAATCTCACTTTTGTAGTTTTTCTAGTTTATAAAAGGTGTAAATGAAATTTGTTACCTTAAATTCTAATATCTTCTAACTTCTCTACAATTTTATATTTCTTTGAAGAATCAAGTGTTTATAAAGTGTTGATACTCTTTGATCAGGTATTCTGCCATTGATTATTATTTTTATGAAATAGTCTTTATAAGTATATATATGTCAAATCTTTGTATAATTCAATATTTCACTTTTTAACTTAATTTTTCACTTTTCAACTTACTTCAATTTAAAGTGATTCTATTTTGTTGTCGGACAGAACTTCCTTCATCGTAAACATTCCAATGTTTGACTAGAACAATTTTCTTTTGTGTTTATGTTGACAAATTGCCCCCATAAAAAAGCGTTGAGGTGTGGGGAAATGCTGGGGGATGCCACTGATGGGGCTGATCTGCTGCTGCTTCTGCTTCTGTTGACGCTGATGACGATGACGAAGACTTTGCGACGATCGTGCGACAGAAGCGGCAGAAAACAAATTCACTTGATGGGTGAAGTGCGAGGTCAAAATCTTTCAAGTGACACAATGCAAACGCACTCACTCACACAGATACAAAGCGCTACGCACAGATACAAATACATATATACAAATGCTTCGTGTGTGTCTGTGTGCCGTAGATACAATTAACAAACAATAAAAATTAAACACTGATAAGAGATTCTCAAACAGAAAATTGGACACCAAGCGATTGAAAAATTTGTTTTAAATATTTTAAACTTGTTTGTTTTCAATTTTATTCTACATAAAAGCACAAAACACGGGGAAACTTTAATTATTTATTATTTTTCCTTTAATTCTTTTAACACTTTTCTTTACTTTATGAACACTTTAGCTTTAACTTTTCTATTTTTTTTTACTTTTTCATCAATTTATTTCCATTTGCACTTTGTTGAAAATTTTTTGTTCAATGCTTTTGAGATCAATATGTGAATATATTTATATTTATCTATTTATTTTATAAACTTTTTTTCACATTTGTTTTGGTTTTTTTGGCACATAATTTTCACTTTATTTTGTTTTTGTTGCTGGGCGCGTTTTGCCATTAAAAACGAAATTGAGTGCAAATAGAAGATTATTATTTTTTTTTCGGTTTTAGCTAAGATTTCCGCATGTCTGGCGATGCATTGCAAGTGACATGATTTCCAAAACCGAAACCTATATGAAGTATATGTATGTATATGCACCTAAACTAAGTATATACTATATGCATTATGGCTTGGGGTAAGATGGAGGGACGGTATCAGATCTGAACTGAGTGTGTATATGTCTCGTATTCTCTGTAGAAAGTAAAAATGCGAGTGGGCGACGACGTTCACGACGACGAACCGACAACGACAAAATGCGACGCTTGACTTTTTGTGTGCTTTTCTTCTTTTTTTTTTCTCTCAGATGTGTCTTAGGTGTGTGTGTGTGTGTGTTGGTGTGTGTTTATGCAGTGTGTATGAGGTTTTTCTTCTATATGTTCTTCCACGGTTGGAGAACAGCGCCGCCAACGTCCACGTTCAAGTTGGCACTGCCGGTATCCAATCGACTTGACAGTCCATGGAGCCCCCCAAAAACAACATCGTGTTGTCTGTCGTTTTGAGCGAAATGAAAATCATTTTTCCGAAATATAAAATATACATATATATATAAATAATATTCACAAAACAAGAAGCAGTCAAAATAAAAACACAAATACAAATATCAAAAGCTAATGCACCGAAATTTCAACACCCTCGAATTGGGTGCACTTTTTCGATGAAATTCATTCGGAAGTGAAATTAAATTTAAAGTGACAGTGCTTAGGAGTGAAACCATGATCAGATATTGCTATACAAAGGGTCAATTGGATTCTAAGGATATAAAATTGTAAATAATAAGTAGTTACAAGATTTGGAATATTTCTAAGGATGTTCTACACGATCTTGGACATCTGTTTCGTATTCTCTTAGCTATATCAAAAAGAAAAACGAAATTTAATCTGAATCTGTACAATTTGCATTGCAGAATTGTTATTTAAAATGATAAGGATACATTAGGATAGGATAGAATATTATAGGCTAGATGGTGGATAGGAAAAGGAAGGAGTCCCTATTCCAAGAAATAAGGAGATAGATTGGGATAGAAACAATCGAATTGTTCTACCTTTAATAAGACTAGAAGATTTTCTTTGTGCATCTCAAAGAGCTCTTGAATGCTAGCATACTTTCTGTATGTTTAGAAAGAGTATTCAAATAGGGGAAAAAAAGGCGATTGCATATTGTTGCTGTATATAGAAATTAATTAAATTAGTTGGCCAAGCGACAGTGCAGGAGCCGAATGATGAAAAGGGGCAGAGAGGAAGCATAGAAGAGCGGTTTGGTGTGTGGGGGGGCGAAACCAGGAAAAGACACTTTTCATGTTTATAATAATTTAAGTCAAAACAGAAATTAGCAAGCAAAAATAAAAATGTAAACCAATATATTAATATATATTTTGCTCTTCTTTTTTTGGCCATGTTTTCGTATTACAGAAATTTTCTTGCACTCATGGAAAACTGTCAACAGTTGTCTAAAGAGAATGAAAATAGACTCTCTCCTCATGTCACACTCTTTCTCTATCTACCACCTCGCGCTCTTTCTCTCTCTCTCTCTCTCTGTCTCTCTGGTGTTGGTGTAAACCAAAACATATGTTGTTTTCGATCTTTTATGATCATTTTGTTGTTGGGCTAATTTCTTGAGGTGAGTTTTCTTTGCTTTTCATTTGATTTTTTGTTTCATCTCGTTTTTCTTTTTATTTGACATGTTGTCATTGGGATTAGTAGCTCTTTAGTTTGACAGGCCTCTGCTTAGCTGCAAGCAACACGGGGGCAAATAGAAGGGGGCCATTTATTTCTGTTAATCTATTCGGCTAAGGCATAAAAATTAGATAAATGATCTTTATGGGTGAGAAGGATTATTTTTTGAATATTTTCTCCTCAAGTTTTTTGCCCTCTCCTAATACCCTTACATGCCAAATGCATCAAAATATTTGAATAAATTATGAAATAATGAAAATAATGAAATTATGGAAAACTTGTAATTCTTATTTCAAAAATGTTTCATGTTCATCTTATAAGTAAATTGTAATATAATTTTGTTTTTCAACTTCATTAAGTTCATTCTGTTAAACTTCAAGATTATTCGTAAAAAAATACTCTAAAATTTCAAAATTTATACAAAAATATTAAAATATTTTTCATTTTACATTTTTTTCTCTGCATAATTTATTAATTAGTTCCAAAATAGAAACTTCCTTAGCCACTGGTTAAAATTGTTGATCGAGATTTAAATTTTCCGACCAAAATTTTATTCGTTCGAAAAGAAAATTACTCATCCATATCAAGATGAGGTGCAAATTTTCTCAAGCATCCACTGCAATTTACATTTCAATTTTGGCATTTGCAATGAATGTGAAAGTTGTCGTATCTACTTGTTGGATGTAGGGAAATATATATATACATATACGTATGTATATATGTCAATATTTTGTTTCTTTGTTTCTTTCTTTATACATATACATATCTATATATGCATACATCGATCATTCATCTTTGGCCAAACGGGGAAGAACAATGTCAAGTTCATTTTGAACAAAATACAATACAATGTAAATAATTTTAAGTAATTGTTAATTATACTGAAAATAACTTGGTATTCAATGTCAACGAAAATTAACATGCAAGAATTTAAGCGCCACAAAAAACAACTTAAGGCAAAAAATAAAAAAATTGGAAAACAGCTGTGGGCCAACTAAGAGTTTTTCCTCGCCTTCGTTTTTGTGGCTTTATTTTGAACAGAATATTATCAGCAGATAAAGATAAAAAAAAAGGAAACCAAAAAACCATTTGAAACCAAGAAGAAAATAGAAAACGACTAGAATATATCCTTTATAGATATAGAAAGATATTCTGTTCCAAAGCTTAAGTCGGAAATAAAATCTTTAAAATTTTTAATCTTATCATCCTTTAATTTTTGAGCAAACAAGACCTTAGTACTTAGTAATTAATATAATCCAAAATAACTTCTCTCAAATTTAATTGTTTGTCAAAGTCCTTATACTACTTTTTGATACCCTGCCTTTACTTAGCCAGAAAACTGCAAGCATAATTTTTGCACGTGTTTCGAATAAGTTGAAAGTTTTGTGAGCAAAAGTTTCTGTTGGCCCAGAACTCCCAATGCTCGGTGACTCCACTCACCGCCCTCTGCTCACTTAGTCTAAGGAAATTTTGAACGCTTAAAAATGCGCGACCGCATTCATTAGTGCAAATGGCTTAAATACTTGGCCAGAACCAAAATCGCTGAATGGCAGCTTAAGTAGTAGAAGACGAAGTCAGAGAGTGGAAGAAGGACCACTAACTCCTAACTTCTCGCCCGCACTCCACAAAAGGGGCCAATGGCATTTGTTTGTTTGACTTTGGGCTTGTGGAAGGATTAAGTTTTCTACTCACTTACAGAAAAGTTGAAGTTTTCTGCTCTCCACTCTCACCACTAGACCACACTCAATACCAATCATATAAATTTGTGCTATCGCCTTTTTTTTTGCCTTCAGTGTAGAGCACTTGCGTTAGCATTGCATACTTTTAGGCAGCGCTCTCAAGAATTTATTGAAAATTCTTGAAATGAAATTATTACATCTTCAAAATGTCGAATGTAGAATGAGGTGGGATGGGAATGCTTGTGAATTTGACACTTTGACTTTAATTAGTTTATTTTTACTCTGTGGTTTTCCAGTTGGTTGAAGTTTTAGAATTTTTCCCTTATGCGGTTTTTCTTTTCTTCCCTTTTTGCCTTTTGATGTGGCGAATTTCAATTATTGCAATTGCAAATGTAGAAAACAATTTTACATATTTGATTGATTAAATGGATTAAGTAGTGACCACGAACATTTTAAGTGAATGGGGTAGAAGGCCATCGACAAAAAACCTCTTTAAGCAGTGACTCATATTAATATTAATGACCATGGCCATTAGAAATGTCCACAGAAATCTCTTGGCCCAGACACAATGGGGAGAAAGCAAAGCCAAAAAGTCACCAAGTTAGAGGAAGAAAAGTCTTTGGGCGAATTTAAAGAAAATTACACTTGACACTTTTCAATTAGTGTGGCAAAGTTTATTTTAATTGTGACAGTAACAAGTTGCCCCAAAAAAAGCAGCAACAACAACACGACAATACAAAAGCCTTCACAACTTCCACAAAATGTCAAAACAAAAAAAACAAAAAAAAAAAAAGGGAAAACAGAGTGAGAGTAAGAAAAGTTTCTTGCTGGCAAAAGATTAATTACAATTGAAAACAAATGAATGCAAAAACGATAAGCAGAGTTGGCAAAAGGATTTTCACCAAGTTTTTGCCATTTGGCCAAATGAAAATGAAAATCCAACCAAAGAACTTTCTGTAAGTTAAAAAGGAGCCAGGGAAAACTCTAATCAGTAGAGTCAAAGAGGAGTAGAGGAAACCAAAAACTAGAGTCCAGTTTTTAGACGTGACTAGTTGAAGGGTTCGTCTGTGTCTCTCTCTCTCTCCCTCCCTTTCGGTCTCTTTCTATACCTTTTCTTGGTCACTTAACCTTGTAAAAGGGTACACTATGAAATTGGCAACATTCTGGTTGCAAAAGTTTGCCTTTTTCCCATTCCTCTGGTTGGATTTTCTTTTTTTCGTGTTTTTTTTTTTGTTGGGTCTTTGCTGCATAAATCATGAAATTAATTAATTTTGACATACATTTTCTTTGCCATGGCAAGCCATAAACAACTTCTTTTTTTTTCTTGATATTTTCCAGAAATTAAAAGTAAAATTGAGTAGCACCAAGCAAGACAAGAAGCAGCAGCAACAAACTTGCCTCTTGCCACGCAAACTTTTTCACTAAACGAAAAAACAAAACAACAAGAAGAAAAAAACACACGAAAAAAATGCAAAAGAAAAGAATGAAAATCAAGTTTGAAATATGTGCAAAATTCATTCAGTATTTGAAATATGCTCAAGTTGGTATAAGTTTCACTTGGTTTTTTTTTTTTTTTTTTTTGGTTTTCCCCGTGCCTGGCAAAAGAAAAACTTATGCCGTGAGTTTAATTTTATTCATGTTGCTAAGTGAGTGTTGAGCGTTGAAGAGCTATGAGGGAAAAGAAGCACGGCTGCTTCTTGGTAAAGGTACAAAGTCTTTTTGGGCAAACTTTCTGCACTGTTTAATTGCATAATTTGAGAATGAAAAGAGATTTTTGGAGTAGTCACTCACATCAAACGCAACCTCAACCCAACTCAATTTTATTGCAGGTAAAAGGTATTGCACGGCAAAGTGATTAAGTTGCATCAAAGTAACAATATTCACGGCCATAAGGGACCTTTATTTTACAAAAAGAATTATTTTAACAAACATTTTTATATGATGCATAAATTCAGACCTAAACTCAGGCATATGGATGGAAACGTCTCCGACTCCATAAGAACGAATCCTATTCAAATATATTCAAAGTTTTTTTTCAGACTGCGCCCTAAAATGAAAACGTTTTGACTAAAAGGATGAATGTCTTTTTAATAAAGCAGAAGCACTAGTAGCTCTTGAAATTTTTGTTAATTTAAGCTCAATGATCTTGAAGTAAGCTTGTAATTCCCAAATGGTTCTGAATTTATCAATTATAGTCTTTCCGTTGGCTTATAGGGAAACCTGCCAGGCCACCTTCCACTTAACAATTAAGCAAATGCAGCGAATGTCTTTTACAATTTTGCTGCAAAGGCGATGGGTGGCTAGGAGGAAGAAGAAGTTTGGAGTTTGGGGTAAAGTAAATTGAAATGGGCATCAGGCATGCGGCATATAAAATGCAAAAACATAAAACCCAAAACTTGGAAATGCAACTTGCAACTGCTGCGAAAAAGAAAAGCCGGCAACTGTGACAATGTAAACAAACAGCGGAAAGGAGTGAGTAGACGAAGGAAAAGGGATGTGCAGCAAGGGAAGCTACAAAAGTGCATACAAAATTGCCAAAGTAAAGGCAAGAAGTAAGTGGGTGGTGATGGCGTAAGTAGAGGGAGTTAGAGGGGAGGAGGATGCTAGGCAAAAGAACAAAAGAAACGAAACGAAACGATAGCAAACGGCAGCAGCAGCAGCTGCAGCCAGAAACAGTAAGAGAAACCGAAACAGACCAAAACCAAAAATGGTAATGGTCTTTCAATGGATTGGAGGGGGGAAGTGGGGAAACGATGTGGGTAACGTGTCGGAATGGGCGAAATGGTGGGTGGGGTTGTTGAGGGTGTTGCTGCCTAGCCCGGTTAGCTGATTCAACTTAATGCGAAAATCTTGTTGCTGGCGTGTGCTGCTGCTGGCTACAAAAATGGCTGCAAGGACCATCAGAATGGAGGAGAATGGCGAAAAGTCTATTGTTTCACCATCATAATTCTCATGTAAGCTGTGGGTCGGCGGGGGGAGGGGTGTAAGAGCATTTGGGAGAGCGACTGGATTGCAGGAAATGAACATCATTAATTTTGCCCATTTTACAGTTTGCATTTGTGCATTTTGCATTTGCATTGAAATGGCATTTCAATATTCGAAAAGGGGTTTTTCAAGATTGCCACAGCCCGAAACCCCAATCCCACCTCATATACACACACACACACACACACACACACACACACACACACTGAAAACAATTGAAGCATTTCCCACCCTCCTTCCTGGACCCAGGAAAAACTTTCACAAAACGGCTGTGCGCGATTGCCGCGACGTGACTTAATTTTGACTACCGCCAGACATTGGAAGAACTAAATATTTGTTCTGGCCTAGAGTGGGAAAACAACGAACGCTTTAGTATGAGTTCAAGGCAAGTTGAAAAAGGCATAACATGTCTTTACACTGTACAAAATTTTAAATAAAATTAGTTCATCAAGACGCCTCAATAAGAGTAAGAAAAAGATCATGAGTAATCCTTCACCAGTTTTGTTTGGTTTTATCTTATTTCTTCCAGAACATACACAAGAATATGTAAGGTCCCGACTGGATGCTGGGCTGTAATTCCTTATAATACTTTCACCACAGAATACAGAAGAATAGATTTACAAATGAATATGAAATATGGCCAATTAAGTTAACTTTATTTTGGAAAAAAATTAGTAGCTTAGTAGCCATAAGGGCCGTTCACAAATTTCAGGGAACGGGCATGGAATAGGCCTTGTGCAACAAGCTGGTAGTTTCAATTGAGCGTTTGCCAAGCCGACAATCAGCAGAAACGCTAGGCCAGATAGATGAAAGTTCATATTAACAATTTAAATTTTATATTAAATTCTCAGGAAGGAACTTAATGAAACGTTTCAAATGAAATTTGTCAACAATTAAACGTTTGTTAAAAAGAAAGTTCTGGCTTGAAGTGTTCTTAACCGATTTAGCTAAACGAATTCATTTTCAAGAAAAAAATACAATTGGTTTCGGTTACCGTACTAGGAATACACCAATTACTTGTTTTACACTATATCACTTTTCTGGCATAAATTTTACATTCTTAGTTAGCTTCTATTTTATTTAAGTTTCTTTGAATGAGTTCCTTTTGCGAAAAGTGTTTATTAAATTTGCTCAGAAGTGTTCAACGTATAGATAGATGAGTCTTCGACCATATACAGTATTCTTGATCAGGACCACGAGTCGAGTTCATATAGCAAAGTCGGTCCGTCTGTCTGTCTGTCTGCGTCAGCGCCAACTCCTTCTAGAACATAAGAGCTACAGAGTTGATGATTTGCATGTCGGTTTCTATTTATACTGCACAGGTTGTATATCTCGGATTCAGCCGGATCTGACCACTATATCATATAGCAACCATTCAAATGGCAAAGTTACAAACTATGACTGTCACAAACACTGTACTTCTGTTTTTTTCTCTTCTTTCTTTTAATAGACAAATTTAAAACAAATTCACATTGCAGCGTTGTTGTAGAATTCATTTACTCGCCAGCTGGCCGTATACAAATTTCAGGGTAGGGGCACGGAATTGGTCTTGTGCAACAAACAGGTTGGGTCCATTCAGCATTTGCCATGCCGGCGATCAGTAGAAAAGCTAGTCCAGATAGAAGAAAATTCATATTGAAACTTCAATGTAAATATCGAAGTAAACCCAAGGTCTTTTATATTAAATTCTGAACAAGGAAGTAAATGAAACGTTTCGAATGAGATTTGTTCTTTTGTTAATAAAAAAGTTCTGGATTAGGTGTCTCTTAACCAATTTAGCTTAACAAATTAATTTTCACAAAAAAAAAATATACAATTGTTCTCGTTTTACACGATGTCACTTTTCAAAAATTTTACATTCTTAGTTAGTTTCTATTTTATTTATATATATTTGAATGATTTGCCCTTGCAAAAAGAGTATATTAATCTTAGTCAGAAATTTGCAACGCAAAGAAGTTAATATCTGAGACTATAAAAAGTATGTATAAGTATATATTCTTAATCATCAAGACGATACGATTTCATGTAGGTATGTCGGTCCGCCGATTTATCTGTCTGAATCGAGATTGCTAAAGCTGCTGAAATATCGAATTTAGCCGTTATATCATATGTTCAGTCTGAATCGGATAACTATATAATATAGCTGTCACATAGACACACAACTGAATGGCTTACTATTTGCAACGCGGTGCTCAAGCTTTTGTTTGTGAATCGTCCTCCGTTTGGAAGCTTCTAGTAATAGAAAAACTAGTCAAGGCCGAGGTTAGCCCATTTTTTAAAGTTTTTATTACCTCATAATAATACTAAAAATAAGGAACCCAGAAGGAATCGATAAAATTCTGGATGACTTTTGAGACTTAGGAACTAATTTTTGAATTACAATATAATTATCTAATGAGCTTAAATTATATACAACATGATGTTATTTGTATAACGAATAGGTACTACAATAAGTTGATTACAGCTTTCTCTCAGTGTTTGGAGGTTATTTGACGCATTTATCAATATATGGACATGTCCTGTTCTTTGATAACATTGTCGATGGGGGAATTGCAGCACGTACTAGTCGACACTCAAGTGTCCAAGGGTTGGGCGCAAAGGAAAAACACTACAAAAAAGGCGGAAAACTAACACGTATCGAAAACTGTGAGGGGGGCCAATTCATGCTGGCAAGAAACCCCACCAACCTCTCCATCCATCGCAGCTGGCCTGTAAGTAGAAGCTAAGCCAGTCCAGTTCAATTCGCAGGCGCAAAAAATCAAAGCTAAGCACTTTGAATTGGATTTATGCGTTTGCTATGTGCCATTTGCCCAGCTGGGTTAATGTCTTTATTGCCAACACCACGCCCTCCTCCACTCAGGCACAGAGTCCCCTTTAAGCCCTTTCTTCTAAGAATCGAGGGTTTTTCTTATTAATCAGCACAAAAAGTTTTCCTCATTTCCCTGGCAATTTTTGCCGATAAGCAAATAGTCGACCTAAAAAGCTGTTTACACTAGGCACACACACACATATATGACCAATTATCCTTGTGCGAGTAAGGGAGATAGCCATGCGTGTGTGTGTGTGTGTCTTTCTGTTTGGTTATTAAGTTTTATGATCAGTTTGTGTTTTGCGTTGAAACGATTTATTTAGCTAAGCGGAATTAATTGGAATTTTACGTGTTGATTTTACTTATATAAAAACTTTGCCATACGTTCAAGAGAGACAGAAAATGAGATGAAGGAAAAGACAGAGAGTTAGAGGGAGTCAGAGTAACATTGGGAGCATTGAAAGGTCAGGCGATTTAAGTTGCTTTGAAAATGGTGTATTGAATCACATTTGAAATATAAGTTTATTTCTCGCTACTTTTCTTTCTAAATTTAACGATTTTTTGTTGATTGTTGAAGAGTAGTTCCCAATAATTTTCTGCAGATTATTTCTGCAGATAACTCTTTGCTATAAATTTGGGCAATACCAATAGCAATTACTTTCAGGATCAACTCTGTCAAAAGGTTTTGAGGAAAATTTGATAAGATAAAATAAGATATCGATATCCTTGTTCGACACAATCCTTACGTTAGGTGTGACCTTTGGCTAGTTAATGTAATACAATCAGAACATTTCATAGTTGGGTGGATTAGTTTAAATTGGGTTTTTTATCGAATGATCAGAATATCGATTAACCTTATTAACCTATCGCTTTTGTATCACCCTCTCGCTCTCATTCTCTCGTGATAGGATTTCTGCCATCTCTAAAGGAGCAGCTGGTGTGTGAGAAATTTATGACAGCACGTGTCCACTTCAAAGGACTCCTTCTTTTATACCCATCCCCAATCCACTAAGCCACAAACCGCACTTAATGCCTCAACAACAAAAGCGGCCTGAAAACAAATCGCTTAGCAAACAATAGCAAGTTTTACCTCTTCCCTCCACCCCTCACACATCATCATAAGCAACAACAATCAAGCAACTGGGCAGTATAAAAATGTTTTATGCGTTTATTTGCAAGGTTTTTCTGTTATTTATTTGCTTTTGGGGTAATGGCGCCTCAAGGTAGGCACACATAGACACACAAAAAAGGAGCAAGAACTTGGCCAACGATTAACAAACACACACAATTCCCCTCCAATATTCTACTTTAAGTTAAGTGTGTGTGTGTGTGTGTGTGTGTATGTGGCCAAAACATTGCGGCATATTTCATGTATGCCTCGAAGAGTTTATTTCTCGTTTTGGGCCATCTTGTGGGTAAGCTCAAAGTCGTTCAAGTGTTAAAATTGGGATTGGGCTAAAAGAGATTTGCATGGCAGGCAAATAGAATTCGGTTTGAAATATCCTCCCTATACAAAGGTATGAAAACATAATACCCTATTTCGTACATACATACATATATACTTATAAATATGTGTACTCGGAATTTCCATTTCAATGAATTTAGTTTCCTTTTCCCTTTCAAAATCAATATCAATTTTTGCGGCGCGTGACAAAACTCAACTTATGGCAGCAAATAAAATTGCTTGGCTAATCCAAAGCTTGGCTTTCGATTTTTCTTATTTCTTTTTATGTTTGCAATGAAAATCACCACAAAATAAAGCAAGGCAAAAATATATACATACATACATATATAGTAGTAATTCTTTCTGTGAAGCATTTTCTAATGCTACTTTTACTTAAAACACAAAAGTGTTAGTTTTAAAATTAAATCAAAACTAAAAACTCTCTGACCCCAAGAAACGGTGGTGATAAATAATAGTAAAAATAGTCACTTTAATCTATCAGTTTGTGGCGTTTTTTCAAATGGTGATGAACTCATAATTAAAGCAACATATAAATGAAAAATAAATAGCTTTGTGAAGAGCCTTCTCCAGTTGCAATTCATTACTAAATCTTTTAAAGTAGTTAATACTATTATTTATTAAGTTGGTCTACGGTTTATATACCTTTTTTCAACCCCCAAAAAAGTGAGCCATATGTATGTCTAGAAAAAGATTTTTCTAGGGCCCAAGATTTCCTATATAAGCTCAATACTTTCGTATAATATAAACAGTTCACATTTTGAATTCACTAAAGGAAGATTGGGTTTTATTTCCTTCTCCCTGGAATCCCTATTCAGAAATGCAAGTCGCCAAATCCGCTTAACAAATAACACTATTTGAACTTTATTACATTTTAGCCTCCTCTACGTGGAGGGTTACAATAGGCAATGTTGTTGCACTTGTTTTTCCAGGCGCAACACGCTGGCACCTTCCATGGCGTCGTCGTCGATGGCCCTTCAATCGGCATCGTTATTGGCAGAGTCTGCGCCGTCTCGTCCTCTTCATACTCTCCACATGCCCAGGCACCCACTAATAGAAAAGCCAGTCCAAGTAGAGACAACTTCATATTAAAATGCAAGTATGACACTTTTTAGTGTTGTCCAATTCGTTTATATAGGCAAAAAGCTAAAAACCTGTTGAACCGAATCAAACATGATTAAATATCGTTACGAATGCGATTTGTTTATGGTCAGATCTGGGTTCAAAAAACCCTATTGATTTTCTGAAAAGCATTCAAAATCATCTGGAACAGTTCAAAAGTGATGTAAGTCTGGTAAAATATCAATTTTGATAAGTCTTATATGGGAAATAGTCCTTGTCTTATACATATATTCATCTAGTGACTAAGATGGAGAAGTTTTGGTTTTTGTCTTTATGACTGAACTAATTTTACCAGAGTTGCATTCGTTTTCAGCTCTTCCAGATGACCTTAAATGCTTTTCCAAAAATCAATAGGAATAATGGTGTATGTTAACCTATTGAAACAGAAAATATAAGAACGGCTAGTCCGGATAAATAAAACTTCATATTAAAACTCAACACTTACAATATTGAAAGAAATTCGACCTTATTGTAGATGGTAAGGTTAAATGTTAATAAACCGAATCAAATCTGATTTGTTTATAAACTAATTAGTCAAGCCAAACAACTTTTCATATTTAAAAACTAATTAGTTAAGGCACTAATTAGTCTAACCATAAAATATGTTTTTTTTTCGTTTTTAAAGTAAAACTTTAAATCTTTCATTGTAATTTGTAACTTTATACATAATTGTAAATTTCCCTTGTAGTTTTATTATTTATTTCGATGTCTATCTTATCCCAAATTCCATTAGGTAGAATTATTTAAAAAAAGATGCTATAAACTAATGTTCAACAAATTATTTTTTTCTATTTAATTGCATTGGCTTTAAGTATTATCTGAAATCCCTGGCAGAGCATCATATTCATATGCACATAATATGCTTACATTATAGATTTTCTATAGCAATAAAAAACCAAACGAAACATGAGCCAAATTCGCCTATAACGAAGTTTATATACCCTTCCATTCCTTTAGCATAACATTTTAATACGATCCAAACTCTTTAACGTTTAAACAAACAAACTCTCGGAGTCACTTAATAATCAATAATTGTAATTTGCTCTGCTTCGACGACACATTCAACAATCAAGAATTAAAATAGTTTTTCTCAAAAGGACAATTATAAAGCTTTTCCTCTTGGAGCTACATATATAGTATATAATTTTCAGTTCTTACAAAAGAGAATCAATCAGATTTGTATCAAGTCTGATTCTAAATACTAAAGACACAACGTTTCAATGATAAGTGTAAGTTATAAAAGTTCGATCCAGAAACTCCCGACTTTTGTATATTTACAGTTATAGAGTTATAAATTAAGTACCAACTCCCAATTAACAATAGGCAGATTGATATGGCTGATCACTTTTCTCACAAAATGCATAATACCCTTCGCAAGGGTATACAAATAGCTAAAACCGTCTGCCATTTACATACTGAAAGTTGCTCAAAAGCTAAGCCGCTTACCGGAGTGCATTGAGATAGCGAGAGGTGGGTGGGTGGGGAGGTGTTACCAGTTACCTAAGTGCCTCATATCGATGGGGGACTCTAAAAAAATGGACGAAAAAATACGATTCCGAGTCAGTTGTATCTGCTGCTGCATCTCGTGTTCATTTGTAGCGGAAATAACTTTTTGATGCACAGCATACACATTTCACCTGGCCACAACAACAGTTCCAGCCCAGCCCAGCCCAGACTGGTGCAGAATCCCCTATGAAGAAAGAGGTGGGGGGAAAAAGATCGACCAACAAAAGTCCCTTTGCCAATGCGCTTAAACTGTAAAGCATTCTGTCCTATCTTCATAGGAAAAGCAAAAAAAAATGGTGGGGGGAAAGAGTAAAAAAAGCAAAGTCCATTACTATTAAAAAAGTTGTTTTCTTCTTTTCTGCACACGGGAAAAATTGAAAACTTTGTTTGTGTCAGCCCGGCCTAAGCACAAAGATGACATCAAAGTTGTAAGGCTTAATGTAATGGCAAAATAGAAGGGGCCAAAATAAAAGTGGTGGCAACTTTCCTATGTATGTGTTCAATAAAAAAAAGAAAAAACTTCCACTGTTACTCCTTTTGGACTGGCTGACTGCTCTTTTTTTTTGGGAGCTCTCTCAAACTTTGTTTCACAATCGACTTCAAAATTCACTCGACTGGATTAAAAGATTAGCAGACCAGATTATGAATCATGTGTGCGAAAGAAGCGGATGATGGTGCTCAAGTGGTAAAGTGAGAGGCATGACTTTGATTTTGGTTAACTGAAAGTTTAGACCTTCTCATGGCGGCAACTTAACCACGAAATTAAGTTCACAAACTTGTACATGCCCATAGGAATAACATCGAAATTTATTTAAAAGTCATTTAAAGCATCAATTTATCAGTATTTTAGCTCAAGTAAGGAGACTATGTTATATCGATATGAAACATCGATATATCCTGTGACACTTAAAACACTAATTTCAGATGACACAGAACTCAAGCAACCCTGAGATCCATACTCCATAGACGGTAAGGAAATGCTTTTAAAGGTCTTTTGTTCAGTCTCAATCGACATACGACATGCATTTGGCCTCTCACTCATCAGGAATTATACAAATCTTATATAAAGTATAACTACTTGAACTACTACTACTAAAAAGTGTAGAATATTTATTTTATTCTTACATTACATCTACACTACGATTTAATATTAAAAATTAGTTGCCGAAATAGATACCTCGATTAAAGTATTTTCATGTTTACAAAATTAATCATTTTAAAGTTATTACTTTATGACTTAATAGTGCATCAATCATTAATACGGACGATTTTTTAAATCATTTGGAACATTAATTTAGGTTAAAAAGTTTCATGTGTTTAAATATAAAATTTAAAAATTTTCAAAAACCTATGAGTTTTTATTTTGTGCTAAATTAAGTAACGATCGATTAAAGTATTAAATTTAAACCATCAACTATTAACTCTATGCATTGTCTTAGAAATAACTGCTTATAGCTTTTGTTAAAATAACCAAACCCAGATATTTCAATTCAAGGCCAAAACATTCAAGGTCTAAATTAATGCAACTCTTTAGGCACTGTAGAACATTTACATTAATTCATTTCTCTCGTCTTTTAAGCTAAACAAAATTACTTTTAAAATCTTTTAATTAAATTTCCCTTACGCATTAGCCGCGCCTAATTCATTAACTTCCTGGGTCAACATGGCAAGCTTAAGCAAACCTTTTCCCGCAGCACCCCGTTTAACTACCCTTTTTCCAACTTTTCTACGATTTCTCTCCAACTTTTTGACCATTTACCATTTATTTTCTTCTACACCTAAGCAAACACAAATCAAGTACAGTTCATTTGCCAACATTTTACAAGCTGAAAATCGGCAAAAGCTTAAAAAGGAGAAGAAAATTTTGACCCAAAACAACTTTCATGGTGTGAAACTTAATCGAAAACTTTTTTCCTCCCTTTTTTTTTGTAAATTTGTTTTTTTTTGTGACTTTGTCATTCAAGCTGCTTCTGCTTTTGCAATGAAATTAATGCACAAACTTTTTTTGTCAACGAGAAGAGAAAAAGCCATGAAAAAAAGAAGAAAAAAAGGGAAAACCTTTACGAATTTGTAATGAGCAGGTATATATAAGTATAATAAAAATAAAATTTGATTTAAATTAAGGCAAAGTTTTTGTTAAAAAAAATTACGAAAAGAAATTGTCAAGGCATTAAATTGACAGAAGGTCAAAAAAAAGAACAAGTAAAGAAAATTCTGAAAAAATGCAAATTAAAAATCGATTGGAAATTGTTTGCTGCAAGTGACAGACAAGTTATTATTTGACCAAAACCATTATTTTTCTTAAACAATTTTTGAGTCCAAATCACTTAAAATGATGAGCTGCCTAGAAATGAAGTAACTTTTCAACAAGAAAATGCAGAGCCACGTCGATTAATGCTGATTTATCGAATGCAACCTTGCCAATAACCGATTGGTTGCTCTCTAGTTTTTCCACTTCTTGTGCTAGACAGAATATGGTTGAATGTTACTAAACAGAATATGGTTAAGATGGTTTCTAATCAATAAAATATTCCATTTAACAATTTATTTTATCCAAAAATAAAAATGTATTTATTTTTAGCAAATTATATATGCATATTCCCCGATTTGGATGACTTTTTTATTGTCTTCTTCAACAAAATCATTTCGGATGAAAGAAAACTATGAAAAAGCATACAAAATTCTTGCCAATTTGGTTGTAAGATGTAAAGGAGAAGGGATTGAGGAGGGCTGCTTGCGCATAAACTAAGCTCTAATGCGCCGGCTAAGGATACAAATTACAAAACAATGACGTCAACGTGCCTGTCAACAACTTGGCCAGACAATAGTTTTCCCAACGGCTAAACACACACACACACATACATACAAACAGCCAAGACCCAAGATTCACAGGAGGCAGGTAAAAGGCAGTCGCCAGGTGCAACGGACATTTCTGTCGCATACATACAAATTACGTGCGAGATTATGCTCCAGTCCGGTTCCAGGACAAAACGAAAGCTGTCCTTGTCGCCATGGTAAAAGCACGTAGACATATGCTTGGTGATGGCTAGCCAAAAGACATTAGTTGTGCCAGTAGTTCAACGATTCACAGACTGTCATCTCTAGCACACACACACACACACCCGCAGACTAAACTTATATCAAGTTGAAAATTGGTAACAATGCCAGGTAATATCCCCTTTCTGACACTGAAATGACCCAGGGATACTTTGGTATGAGCCATGGCCTCGAGTAGATTTAAATGAGCTCAACATGCATTTAAATGTTAAGACCCCACTCCATTCCACCCTCCTCTATCCAGTCCTTTTCGCTCCATGATTGGATTACGCAACTGTACGAAAGAGATATGAAGGTGGGGTTAGATTTCATGTCATGTGGTTTGGTTGATTCCTTTCTTTCAAAAGAAGAAGACTATTTCTACTACTATTTCCACTTCTTCTACCGTTCCCTCTCTCTCTCCCTCTCTCTTGTGTGTCACAGTCATCAACAATTGTACATTGTTGTGCTCTGGGGAAGCAACAGCTAAAGGTGCGAAAATTAATATTTGCCTCTGCAACAACAAGAATCATAATACACCTCGAAACAATAGAGAAACCCAAATGCATTGTCTCCTGGTTCTCAACTAAAAGATGTGGGGAAGTACAGCAGGAGGGTGAAGGGGTTTAGCACGTGCACTTGTAATTAATTTTCTTGGCAGAGCAAATGCTTTTGAAATGCCAACCAGGGTTGGCTATAGGTTTTCGTTCCGATTCTAACTTAGTTACAAATAATTCTCCGAAAAAGCAAAAATTCTCTATGAAAGAATGGAAAAAAGTAAATAATGTATCGAATATTAGGCATAATCGGATAATCATTTAAACTAGGGCTAGTATTTATGTAAGTAAGTGGGAATAGACTATTATAATAGACTATAATAGAATTCTATGAGTAAAATTTTTGAGTACATTAGCAACTTGAGCCATTTTCCAATTTTTTCAGGACACGTAACATTCAAATTGATTTACTTCGTTGAGATTTAAGGTTGAAACCCGTTTGATATGCAAATAAGTTCTTTTGGATCGAACTTAAGTTTATATATTTTGAAATCAATTGTTAACGATAATTCTTACTTTAAAAAGCAACTTCTTTTATGTTTTGAAATACAATTGACTTCTGCGACGTATTTAAATGATATAGAATCATAAAAGGGAAATTGTATGTAAAGTCAGAACAATAATAAATAATTTGCGAGTCTAACAAAAATATTTAAAATATATTTTTAGTTTTTTTTTTAAGATCTTCCTAAACTTAAGAGTTTGGCTTAGAGTTTAATGAGGGCACATATGATTTATGTGTACATATGACATTTATAATTATAATATAATACGTTTCTAAGTTTTTTAATTCTAGATGAAAACTTATTGACATTAAATAAATTATATAGACGTAACTTACAATTATGGCATAAAGATATATGTATATTTAAGATTTTTAATCCAGGAAACCAATTTTGAATTTCTTCTCAGTTTTCATCCCTCAAACAATATTAAACTCTCTCCAGCTCAGTTGCAACCCTTGCCAATCCACTGAATTCTCCTCAGTCATTTTGCTGGCTTTAGATCAAATGCATCACGCGGTTTGGTTTGAGGCTTCACTTTGCTCTAGTGTGTGAGTAAAGTTGGTTTCTAGGTTGTTGCTTAGCAGCTCGGCTAAAGAATGGAAGTTGGAATGGAAATGGGTTGGGGGAATGGAAGGGGATTTGAAGGAAGGTTCAGAGCTCTTATTGTTGTTGCTGCCCTGCGGTGGCTCATTGTTCGACTGCAACGCGAAGGATACGCATGTTAGTGGCAGGCACTTTTGGACTGAGGATAGAAATTGGTATTGGGATTAAAGCTAAAGCAGAAGGAGAAGGAGAACTAGAAGAAGTTGCCTTTGGTTAAGTGCAATGGTAGTGGATACCAGAGAGTTGGTTCTAGGTTGGAGGCCAAGATCTGTTTGCCTGTTTTTGACTGCTGTTAGTTGGCTAAGAACGAACCTGGAGCAAAGGCAGAGATAAAGTGGATTTTAGTATATGTAACTAGCTTATTGGTCATATGATATTGGACGAAAATGTATTTTAGATAACGTTTCCATTAATTAACTTAATTAAGTATATTTGGCCAAAAGGCAAAATGTCAGTCATCCTGTCAGTCAGTCAACTGCAAGCAGCAGAGCTGCATCTACAAAGTTTCTAATGGAAGGCAGAATTGTGAGTAAATGAGTGAGAATGAGCTTTATTGTTGTTGCCAACATCAAAATTGTATTATGAAAGTTAACACAATGGGACTTTTTCGAAATTTAATGCCCATTTTCGAGAATGGTTTTGATAAAAAGATCAAGTTACAAAATCGGGAAGGAATTAATCTAAGATAAAGCTAAGAAAAGGAAACGAATGTATTCAAGAATTATTGTAATTTTGTTGTTTATTCTAAAGATATTAATATCTCCAAAAAGGTTATGGGAACAGAAAGGTATTTACTTTACTTTCACTTCACTTTCTAATAAATTAAGAAAAAGATATATTATTTTTTACATTCATTCCTGTAAATAAAATTACATTCAAAATAAAACCAAATTTCCCATAGGTCTTGACTTTAGACTTGACTAATCTGTCTGTTTAGATAGAAAATGGAACAAAGTAAATTGAGTAGATTGTTCAGTTTATTTTTGAACGAAAAAGTTGGCAACGTTTCCATATGTGTGGCACGAATGAAGAAAATGGAGCAAACTGACAGCAGCTGTCAAAGTGACAGTTAGCCGAAGCGAAAGCTGTCACAAAAGAACAAAATGGACTAACCAAAAATCAGATTAGCCATGTTGAAAGTGTCTTGGAATATGAATTAAATGAACCGCAAAACAGAAATGAAAATTCAATTTTCATTTTTGTGGCAAATTGAGTTTTTAACTATGACAAATTTTCTTTCAATTTATTTAATTTGCTTTGTTTGTTTTTTTGCTTCGTTTTTGTCGTGTTTGATGTCAAACTTTTTTGACTTTATGACTTTTGGCCACATATGTGTGTGTGTGTATGTGTGTGTGTGTGAGTGTATGTGTAAAGTGTCTTTAGCCCAGCAGCAAGTTTATGCGGCTAAAGACCAAAACCAAGAACCAAGAAAACTTTTAACCAACACTCTTCCATTCTCCTTCCTTCTGTGTAACACTTTTGACAAGTTTTCTTAATTGTCTGATTGAATTTGATAATTTAATAAGTGCAAAATTTAATATTCACTGCCAAAAGTTTCATTTACTTGAGGGAATCACAAAGATAAGGAGAGAGAGATGAAGAAAGCAAGATAGATTTGTATTAAGTTTTGAGAGCTGTGAAAATTTCGAAGCAAAAATCAATTCATTTCAATCTTGAGCTTTCTTTCTCTCTCGCTTTTACACACTATCCTTCTCTCTCTCTCTCGTATTCTATCTCCGTTTGTGCCCTCTGTCTCTGTCTGTCACAGAAAGGCCTCCATTAAGCCTTGGGAAATCTCCAACCGGTAACAAAAATAAAAGGCGACAACATCGATGTGGACAATGCCACAATGCGATTGCGGTCAGGACTCAGCTTTGGTTCAGTTCTTCTACTGTTTATCCCCCAACCCCCCCTTCTCCTCATCAGCTGCTTCACTTGCTTCTCTCCTTCGTGGTGCTCATCGTATTGGTCCTGCTCTTCTGCTTTTACCTCTCCATCCGCTTCCGGCTTGCAGTTGGAAACTAAAACACAAAAGCTTCTCCAGTTTTCCCAGGTCCTGCACTTAACAGGCCAAAAACGAAAAAAAAGAAACAACGACAGAGTTGAAAAATCCCAAAGAAAAACACAAACAAAATCGGTTAGGTTGTTCAAAAATGGAACGACTTGCAAATACCGTGTAAACAAATCTAATCACTCCATTTGTTATGGAGTTTCTTAAATGAATTTTTAAGTATCCAAAAATTTATGCGATGTTAGTTTGAGTTCACGTTTTAAGTAAGATATTTTTCAACTTTATAATCTGTTCATAACTTTACCTTTTATTTCATCTATTATATAGAAATTTTTATGACTCAGTCAGGCCTAAATCAACCTTGTCCGATCTATGGGTCAATAACTATTATAGTAATATAGTGGATTATGGATTTAAAATATTATTTCAAATAGTATATAATGTCTTCGATCCCTTTATCCCATTCTATCCCTTTTAAGGTTCGCTTACAGCAAACATAACCTTTTTAAGAGTTGAAGCGAATATTCTGATTTGTTCAGATGTTTATATACCTATATACAGATTTTATCAATACCAATCTGTTCTGCTACTTTACTTTTATTTACATATGTTTCATATATCTATAACGTTGCATTGTCAAAGCTACCCGATTTGTAATTTTCCTTCCAATAGGTTTTCTTTTGGTCTGTCTCTTTTGGTTTTAGATTTTCCTGTTAGAGTTGCTATTGCTGTAGCTGTTGGTGGATATGGATTGAATTTTGGGCCCTATTTGGCCCTGGGTTGGCCAGATGTTTTTGGTTTTGGTTACTTCATTCGCAAAATCTCAAAAGAAATCAGATTTGTATGGCAGGCAAAAAAAAAAGAAGAAATGCTTTACAGTTTAGAGAGCTAATTAATTAAGTTGAAGTCACCCACAGGCTCTCTCACACACACACACACACACTGATCAGGCCAATGAACTAATGCTAGTCGATAACTGTATCTCTCTGCATTCATCTCTTTAAATTTGAGTTCAAGTGTAAAAGAGGAAATTGCATTTCCCAATTTTCGGAAGGGGAGTTGGGAAAGGTAGAGCTCTTCTCATTAACATCGTGTAGCCAATGTCAACAAATTGTATTAATTTGTGAATTAAAGGTCAGCCCCACCCTCGCCTCAAGCCGTCGATAAATGCAAACAGTGAGTGGTGCACAGCGAATGTGTCGCAAGGAGGAAAAGTATCCTTTCTGTCTACTGCCTACTGGTTTCGTTGTCACCGGGGCTCTCTCTCATATCGAGGGACACAGAGATGTGCGACCTGCGACCTGCAATGACTTCACGCGCTTCGGGTGTTAATGATTTAATTTCATTTCGTGTACAAGTAAATTTCATTATCATTGACAATGCATATGAGCCTGAGGAGGGAAGGCATTTGCGACGAATGGCCTCGAATATGTCTACCAGATAAGTTGGATGAATCACACACACACACACTGCAGTTTGTATACTCTTACATACATAGCTGTTACTACTTAAATAATACTTTAACTTTAATTTGTTTTACCACTTAAAATATGCTATTAATATTGGAAAGTAAATATAAAAACGCCAGTATAATTCTACCATAATATTTATTTCTACCCGTAAGTGTTATCTAAATATATATTCAAGGTGTTATTAGTAAAGTCTTCTGGCCAAGTAATATGTGTAATTTATCGTTGAACACCAATTTCTAATATATTTTTATACATTTAAGTAGAAAATGCTTATGTAGCAGAAACTCTAAACCCTTAGTATATAACTCTAAAAAATTAAATGTAATTTTAAAATTAAGTGAATAAATAAATGATTTTGTCACTTGATGAGCTTTGTAATATACTGATACTTTATAACCTATTATTGTCCCATTTTATTTTAATAAATAACAAAATAATTATCATATTTCAATTTTATTAAATAACCTCTAGCCTGCTTAAGATAAATTTAAGATTAAAACTTGTTTAATTTATCGAAAAAAAATGAATTAAATTAGAAATTAATTACTTTTCTTTTAATAAATATGTAGAGTTTCCATTAAGATTCCGAGTATAAATGGAATAAATTCGTATAATTCGTACATATTTAATATATTTGTAAGAAGGAAAAAAATTGAGGAAACCTACAGAAATCATATCCTGCTTATCCTGTGGTAAGTACATGGGTTTCAGGTAATTCGAAAGCACCCTTCATAAGAGTATAATGAAAAGGTGGCTATCAGCAGTTATAAATTTATTTCGAATTAATTTTTGTGCATGTATATTTTTATTCCTGTCTTTAATCAATCAGAGCCATAATCGTATGAAGTATGAGGAAGTTTAATAACGAAATATATTTATTATGTTTTTCTATAGAAAACAAAAATAATTTGTCTTATACCTATTCATTTCGTGTTTGTTTTGTTTTTGGCGAATTCATTTGTTTATTGAAATGTTATCCAAACTGAAGAGCGACACAAAAAGATGTTATGCACAATATGTTGTTATTTAAGCCTTGTGAATGTAAGGGGTGAAAAAGTGGGAGAGGGCGGTGGTGGTGGTGGTGGGGTAGTATCAACAACAGCAACTCAGAATTGCAGCCTGATAAATATTAATGCCGTGCAAAGTGCGCACTGAGCCATTGTGGGCAAAGGACTTTGGCTCTGATGTGCTCCCTTCTCCAGCTCCTGCAGCAACTGCTACTGCTCTTGCTTCTGGCCAGGCATTGACTGGCATTAATATTCATTTCCATGGCTACAATAACCCAGGACGCGGCCACAGGAGCAACAACAACAACAACAACAACAGCTACACAAAAGGGAGCTACAATACACAGGACACAGTAGCTGGCAAGGCTCTGGCTCATCCTGTTCATCGCTATGTGTCTCTGGCCTATCTCAGCTCCTCCCCTGTTCTCTCTTGAATTCTGTGTGTGTGTGTGTGTGTGTGTGTCAAAGGAATTGTTGAGGTAGAGTCGAGAGAATGTTCTCAGCGGCTGCCGCTGACTGAGCTGCTGCTCTTTGACATTCATTTAATTGACTTGAGTTTTTTTGGTTTTGCATTTCAAATGAACCAGAAATTCAATTTTTGTTTTGCAAATTAATTAAATTTACTAGGCCTTCAACAATATCCGATGATTATGCCATCAGACCAAACAACAAGAGGCAAGCAGCAGCTCAAAATATTAGAAAATTTAATATTAAATTTAATTTCCAACAAATGGCAACAGCAGCAGCAGCAGGACATTTCTCAGTTTTATGATTATTATTTTATTGGCAAAATGCCCATAAAATACAAAATTCAAATATATATATTGAAAATTCTGTAGTCCACAAAAGCTATGAAATTTGAGATACTCTTATCCAATTTATTGTCAATGCTTTTATTCAACTCTTTTGTTTATATTTATTCTTCTATTATCTGCATCTTTTGTATTTATTTTCTCATTATCTAAGTGCTTATTATTTTCATATTTGTTGCTTGTTTCTCACTGATTGCATCTACATATTATTTATTATCTACCTCCAATTTTATTGGCCTTCTAATTTTAATAATGACGACAACCAATGAAATTTTGACACAATCAGAAGTACTTTGACTCTCTCCTGTTCACCAGACTGTTCTAGCTATTTATATTGATCCCTGATTCCTTGTCATCTAATTTAGGTACCTCTTTGGAACCATTCTAAGTGCCCTTTTGGGACTCTCACATTTAGAGATGGGAAAGCTTTCTTTATAGGTGGAAAAATAAAAGAACAACGCAATATTTCTATTGGAAAAATCCATTGTTAGATTGTAACTTGCTACATCTACTTAATGTTTAACAGTAAGAGTCAATTGAACAGGATATGCAGGATATACAAATGGAGATTTCTTCAATCTCGAAAGTCTTCTTCATGCAGAGCAAAATATTATTTTACGATTAGATTCAAATGCCAATTAAAAGACTGTATCTTTATCCATCCTTTTCATCCTTTTTCAAATGTATTATCCCTATCAATGTAACTCTTAGTGTTTCGGCTGCTAAGTGTCATCATCAGCGAAACTCCTTTAAAATTAATCCTTGTATTTCTTAAATATCCACTTATTGTAAAATTCACATTAACCATTTTTTAAATAATTTTCCACAATTAAACCAAATTGTGGAAAGATGTTAAAATATTTCTGACAGCATTTCTTTTAACGCCTCATCCTATAACATTTAAATGCGAAAATCATCATGTGCCCATCATCCCATATACCCAGAAAGGATATTAAAATGATAAGAAGGCAAAAAGCCAAACAATTCTTGGCTTGAGCCATGAATGTTGAGTGTGAAAAATGAAATTATAAACAAAATGACAGCAAACCCTGTTTAGAGCCCAAGACAAGTCAGCAAAACCCAGGCGTGATGGCGTATGAGGGCGTAAGGGGTGTGGCATGGCATTCTCGAACTGTCTGTCTCTATCTATATGGGTGTGTGTGTGTCTGTGTGTCATGGCAGACAACGAAAAATACATCTTAGGCGCATTTTAATTTCATGCTTTGCTTGCCATTGCCTTCTCCTTTTGATTGTTGCTGCGTAATGACATTTAATGTCCATAGACCATAATTGACTAAAGGGGAGTAAGGAAGCAAAAGTGAGGCAGGAGACGGATGGTAGCCTCAATGGAAGATTGGCGAAGGCTTCTCTCATCATGGACGACTGCACAGCAGTTAAATGTTTTGCTGTCTCTTTGTGTTTAGACCGACATTTGGCAGCCAGCAAAAGGCAAAGGCTGATTTCATGGCCATCATTTCATTTCGTATCTGTGTGTCTAACTCAGTATGTGTGAGTGTGTGTATCTGTGTGGCCAAAATGCAGCTCCCTTTTTGGTTTTGGCGTATTTAATTGTGCGACAAAAAAAGTTATGAACACGTGGCTGATTCAATATAATACGAAAGACCGTAAACAGCGGCATCAACTTTTATGATAAGCAAAATGCTAAATATAATGGATCAGAAATTACTAATGGCTGACATTAAATAATGCCATATGACATGCAGATATATGTATTAATGTTAACAGAATCAAAATCTTTGTTAAAGAAAAAGTAAAAGAAATAAAAGATACTGCCTACCATGATTTTAAGGAAATCAACAACACAAAGAGAAGTCAATTTATATAAATAATTATTTATTTTTACAGGAAGTTACTAAGAAAAAATTCAAAATGAAACGACATAAAACTTATTAAAGTATTATGCAAATTGTTTAAACCATTTATAATTTCCGAAAAACCAATTTAATTTGCATAGAAAATTTGCAAGTTTTTTCATCTAGTTTAAAATTTATTGACCTTTGATTTGAAAATTTAAATACATTTAATCTAATTGTTGAACCTTAATTTTCATTAGTTTCTTCCAATGGAAAGGCTATGTTTTAATTTTTTTTTGTGTTACCTCAGTTTATGCCATTATTTTCGGCTAATTTTGATAATTCTCACATTTACCAAATCCAATTCAGCTTTAAATCAAAATGAAATCTTCCTTGTATCGCACAATAATTCATTAAGATATCATAAATTTTATTGCTGCTTTTCCCCAACCCCAATAAAAATGCAAATTTATGATTTAAACATTTTCCCGCTGCCTGACAATTTATAATTAATCATCGCGTGAGAAAGCGAAAAAGAGAAATAGGGGAAAAAAAAGAAACAAAATATTAACCACTTAAACTGAAATTTGTCAAAAAATGAACAACGTTTTGCGGCATTTGAAGAACAAGTGAGCAAAGCAAACTAAAGAAACACAAGTCCTGGAAAAGAGGTAAATAGTGGGGGGGTAACAACCGGGGAAAAGAATCATCAGACAAATGATCGCTCATAAAATTTGACACTTTTTGCCATTCACTGGCAAAACGAATGAGTGCCACAAAAGAACTGCTTGAACACTGCTTGACTGAAGGGGGTGAAGTGTGTTTGGGGAGTGATGTGAATGAGCGAAAAGGGGGAAATTTGTTAGCCACTTTTCAGCGCATCCGTCATTGCAGTTTTTTACCAATATCAAATCACTCAAAAATTGCCACTTCAGTTTTGAGTTGATTGCCAAATGGTTATCACAGATACACTCACATACACACTCACAAACACACCACACACTTGCACGCACACACCTTCAGGATATTGTTTATAGATTTCTCTGTCAGGTGACATTGATGGATCCCAGTCGAAACTTTTATTGTCAACTCTTGAAGCAAATAACAAACAGTTGCGATAACTGAAGCCAATGTCTGACAAATGCTTTGCATACCCTATATCGATAAAATTGTCAAAATGGGCATAAACAATTTGTTAGAAAAATGAAGAAGAGGACATTTATTCAAGGGTATCAAGATTTTATGCTTAGTTTATGAAATTTGTACGTATCCAAAATTCAATTAACACTTAAATTATATTTCATTTCCAATAACAATCCAGCAAGCATTCGAATCATATTTACGTCGTGTTGCTCATTACGAATGATCATAAATGTGTTAATTTTCTTATCATAAATCTTAGAAATTCATCAGCAAAGACATAATGTCTTCTAGGTTTATTTTAAGTGTGAGACTTTATCTTCTTCAAGAAATCTAGAATCAAATAAACTGAGTTGCAGCTTTGTTTTGAATCTTAATGCATTAATCTTACTACATAAAAGTAACTACATATGTAGAGGTGAAACAATTGAAATAGAAGTAATGTAAGCAGTCGTCGGGGTCACCTTTTGCTTCATTTAAAAGTTCAATCCAAAGGCAATCAGCCTAACAAAAATAAGAATCTTCTCAATACATCTGAACAGATTTCACAAGTACGCACATACGATATGTTAAATTGCCACTGGGTAGCTCACGTAGCCGACTTAATGTACTGAATTTTTGCTTTTTGTTATTAATCATTCTTTTTATGCCCAATTTTTTCCAGTTTCGGCTTTTTGTATTATTTGTGGCACAGTTGGAAAAAGTTTTGCTCATGTATTTGCCATTTAAATGCTCGGAAAATTTTCAATTCACAGTAACAAACAAACAAATTAAAATACATTTAGGCAGCTGTGACCAAGTTGGCACCCCCTGCCCACAAACAAACACACAAACACACACACACACTCTCTGCACCCACAAAACTCAGCCCCTAGCCTTATGAAAGAGACCAAATTTACGCAGTGGCAAACTTATATTTTATGATTTTGATTTTACGTAGGCCACAAACACACAAAAAAAATATGAGAAAAAGAAAAACTCTCCCTCCCGAGATGTTCTTGTTAAAGAAATCTCTCTACATTTCGTTTTGGGTTTGATAAATTTCAAAAAAGTTCAAAATGAGAACACTTTCACAGTGTATGTATGGCTGAGGGGGGAATTGTAGCCATATGCTGCGCACTCACACACACACACAGACAATTCAAACGTCAATTGCATTTTAATAACGCACAAAACAAATTTCGTCGAGATTTCAATTTGAAATTTTCAAAATATTCATAGATATATATAAAATATATGGAATGTCGCCCAGCTGCTTACTTATTTCACTTGGACAATTTAAACCCAACTTTAAAACAATTTTGTGCCATCTAACATATTTCTTTTTGTCTTTCATTCTTCTCTTTGTGTGTCATTTCATCGTTCGTTTTTTTCTCCATTTTTTTAGTTTTGTCAAACAAAGAGGACATGGCCCAGCCCCAACAATTTGCTGTAATTTAATTAAATGAACACAGCAGCAGGCCAAACGAAACTCGAAAAAAAGCAGCGGGCAGCCAGCTAGCTACTAGTCGAGTGGCCCCCCAGTCTAGACGATGGGCCACAGGACCTCCAGCAGGAGCCAGAAGCCAGGACCTGCTGCCAATTCACATTGCATTGTTCACTGCTCGAAAATGACAAAAGTTAATGCCTAGGCAACTGACGGACAACAAAAGCATCGAAAACCGAAAGGCAGAGAAGCACAAAAAATTCAACAGAATAGCAGGGGCAGTAAAAAAGGAAAAAAAAAACAGGACATAAAGGACACCTGCTGATTAAGATCACAAATTGAAAATCATGCCCAAGCACACTGCTGAAACACACCATCATCATTAGTTTCCTTCCATTTATTTGACAGGTGAGGAGAGCAAATTTCTGCTTCTGATTTTATTCAATTAAAACTACAACTTCTTCTCGCTTTTGTCGCCCAACATTTGGAAGAGTTGCTCCTTGATCCAATCAATGTTATGTGGTATATAGTTGTCGCCTTCTTTATCCTTGACCAAACAGTTCAACTCCAGAAAGGACTCCACAAACTCATATAGTTCTTCCAGGCTATAGACAATGCTTCCCTTTGACCCATGATGACGGCGCAAATGCTCTTCGTAGACATAGCAAAGGGTCTCCAGGCATTCCTTTAGACTCTTGAAATCGCAATAAGTGTAATTGTCCTCTGTTGAACTGTCAGGTCTAACCAGGAGTATTGTATGGCAATTTTTCGGCATTTTATTCTCAACTATTAAAGATAAATTTTTTTGTAAAAATAAAAATTTAAGAAATTAAATTATGTATTATTATTATTACCGACTTTTAGCTTGAGTTGTTGCTGCAATGCCTCCTTTTTAAAAAGTACTTTAAATGTCAGAAGTATCAAGTAAATGAAAAGTTACACTTAAGTAAAAGGCAACTAGATACAGCTGGTCAATAAGTATAACAGAAAGTAATTAATATGATTATTTTATTTTCAAGAAATTTTTGTTTGACATTATTGATTAAATAGCTGATCACACCAAAGTTAAACGAAGTAAGCAAGTCGACTCGCCGACTTGGGTATACCATACACCAGGTGAAACAAATATTTCATATTTCGAAAACCAAATGTATGTCTATTGAATTGTTTAAACATGCCTCATAACATATGCTATCTCGCTCACTCTACAAACACACGAGCACTCTAGCGCCGCCACTAGCCAACGGCCGATTCTGCCCTTATGGATCGCGTAGCAAAATACGTATATATTCATACGTATACTTTGTATGTTTCTTGACCGATTTCAATAAAATTTGGTAGTTTGGTTGAAATAGATAAGATTAATTTGTCAGCCGAATTTGATTGCGATGGTCAAAAAATTGCAAGAGCCAATCGGTTTTTTCTAAATTATGGAGGCGGAAGTGGGCGTGGCAACATATTAAAATATATGTATATATTTTGCGCGCATACTAAGCCAATATACATACTAAATTTGTTGACTTTAACTTTAACTTTAACAATTATTTTCTGCGCGCTAACTAAACGAGTATATAAACCAAATTTGATGTCTCTTTCTGTTATACTTTTTAAGAAAAACAGTTTTATGTAAATTCTGGGGGCGTAAGGGGGCGTGGCCAAAATTCCAATTAACTCTACACATTTACATACCAAATTTGGTGACTCTAGCTCTTATAGTCTCCGAGATCTGCGTGTTCATTCAGACGGACGGACGAACATGGCTAGATTGACTCGGTTGTTGATCCTGATCAAGAATATATATCCTTTAAGGGGTCGGAGAAGCTTCCTTCTGCTGTTACATACATTTTGACGACTTTAATATACCATTTCACCCTATAAAAAGTTGAATAAAGGGAATAGAAATTTGATTTCTCGATTACTTCTGCCTATCGTTTGACTATCGTAACAGCAACACCACCAGCAGCGACAACTTATGTATAGTACCCTTGCAAAAAGGGCATATTAATTTTGGTCAGAAGTGTGCAACGCATAGAAGGAAGCATCTCCGACCATATAAAGTATATATATTCTTGATCAGCACGACGAGACAAGTTCAAATCGCCATGTCCGTCCGTCCGTCTGGATCAAGACAAACTCCTCCTAGACCGTTAGATCTACAGAGTTTGTTTTGCATGTAGGCTTGTATATACTGCAGGGGTTGTATATCTCGTATTCAGCCGGATCGGACCACTATATAATATAGCTCCCATACAAACCGCAAAGTCACGAACAGTGACTTTTCTCAATAACTTCGTTATTTTCTGAGTTGTAAAATTAAATATTGGTGAGTTTATTATACATGTAAACGACTATGCCAAATTTGATCAAGATCGGGTGACTATATCATATAGCTCCCATAGGAACGACCTTTCAAAAACAGTGACTTTTGTCAATAACTTCGTTACTTTTAACGCGATTGCTTTCAAATTAAATATTTGTAAGTTTAGTATATCTGACTGTGCCGAATTTGATAAAGATCGCGTAAATATATCATATAGCTCCCATAGGAACGATCGGTGGAAAACAGTGACTTTGATCAATATCTTCGTTATTTCCACTTTTATGGCTAGAGGCAAGGAAAAAGTTACCAAAAAACTTGCAAGGGTATTCAAACTTTGACGCGGTCAAAGTTAGCCCCGGCCCTCTGATTTTATTTTTTAAATAACCTTTAAATTTTAAAAAAAAAATTGACTTGAGCCCTCACTAGCAGGGATTATCTCTTATCATAGCGATACATATATCTTTCGATTTGAATAACTTTACATTTTTCCAATTCACCAACACATTTCAAAGACTTCAATTTCATATAAAATGCGCGAAATAAAATTGTATTTCAAATATTAATATAAAATAGGAAACATTGAAAAATATATTTTTAGTGATTTATCATTGATTTGAAGAGTTTTTTGGTCGAATGAGCATTTGTACTGATTTCAGAGACATATAACCATTCCAGCTCATACTATTCGATTTTCTGATTGCACTTGTATAATATCGTCCGTTTAGATTTCTAGAATTAAAAAAACACATTAAATTGTGGATAAATAATTGTATAAGCATGATTTGATTGGTTACTTACGGGCCATAACAGCCTTTGTACCACCAGGCTCCATAATATTTTGCCGCACAATTCACACCCTTAACCAAATCATTGTCACGATCGTAAGTCGTGAATTTTTGTCCTATGCCTTTCTCCATTTGATTGTCGATCATGCCTCGAAATTCTCCCAATGATTCCATCTCATATTGCTTAGTTTCATCACCTATTTTGAAATGATTATATCTAACATTTTCGAAAGTTTCATTATGGAACCCAATTTCTATGGAAAGTTCATAAATATCCGTTTGGGTGATGCGATGCAATTTTTCAAGACCAATAAAAAAATTTCCATTTAAATCACCAAAACCGTTTCGAAAGTCTATCCAATTTCTATAAAAGTTTTCGCTATCATCTAGTCGCCTATGGACAACTATCCATCCATTTCCATCTATCTCGCCTTTGCATAAAGATCGAAACGGATCCAGTCCGGAAATTTCAATTAAATGAATTCCCGATGGGAGATCTTTGCAACCTATTTTCGGTAAATTTCGCTTACAATCACTTAGACTTATTTCAGTTTGGTTTAGTTGTAGAGAATGACTATCGATCAAACTATTTTTAGCTACTATCTGATTTTGAGCATCTTCCAAGTTTTTCTGATAGGATGCTAGTTGAGATTTCAACTCGCTTATTTCATTTGCCAACTTTTCTTTCGACTTTAGTTCTTTTTCAAAGCTTAATCTTAAGTTTGCCAAATCACTTTTGGAGTTTTCCAATACAATTTTATAAGTTTCTTCCGAGTCATTTGACTTTTTCCTTAAGAGTTCAATTTCTTGTTTTAAATTGTCCTGGCGAGCGATGCATTCGATCGCTTGATTTCTTGTTCTCAATTTCACTTCTGCTATTTCCGCCTTTAACTCTTCATTTTTAGCCACATTATTTTGATGCTGAATCGATTGACTGAGAAGTTTGAGTAAATCGTCATTTGTATTTCTTAACACATCATTCGCTTTCTGTAGCTCATCAATCACCATGTTTTGACCTCTATAATAATCTATTTCAAGCAATTTTTTTCTTAGCTTAGCTATTTCCTCATCTCTTTCTGCATTTTTTGAGTCGTTCGATTTAACCTGCTCTTTTAATTCTTTTGCATAGGCTAATAAAACCATCACAGTCCCGCAGACATCTCCTTGTGCACTTAAAATTCCGCAGTTCTATAAAAACATTTGATAAGCCGAATGTATTTTACTTTTCACTATTAACAATTCACTTACCCAAAAGTCGTCCTCATTTGCAAAAGTTTTTGATATTACGTCCACGAATCCCAGAAAAAGAAAGAGACCCGAAAGTAAAATTAATCTTTGTAAATTCATTTCGGTGAGTATTCCAAACAAATTGTATAATTTTCTTGTATAAATTTTAATTTTTATTTTTGCCAATTGCCACGTTCTTCAGCTAAAATGTCTCAGACAGTAATGATTTTAAATTTTAAATATTCATTGGTCTTCTCGCATCGAGCTTATGTTGAGATTATGTTTACTCGGCAGATTTATTATACCATGCACCCATATGGTTATGTGGTATATTAAAGTCGACAAAATGTATGTAACAGGCAGAAGAAAGAAGCTTATCCGATCCCAAGAAGTATCTATATTCTTGATCAGCATCAACAGCCGAGTCGATCTAGCCATGTCCGTCAGTCCGTCCATCCGTCCGTCCGAATGAACACCTAGATCTCGGAGACTATAAGAGTTAGAGGCACCAAATTTGGTACTTAGATTTGTTTAGTATTCGCACAGATTATGATTATTAAAAAGTTTTGCCACCCCCACTACCGCCTCCATAATTTAGAAAATTTTTACTCATATCTACCGATCTACCGAACTTGATTAAAATGAGACTAGAAAGAAGTATTATTTGTTTCACCTTGTGCATGGAATACCAAAGTCGGCTAACTTCATCTTCTTTTTTCATCTGTTATTGATACAAATAAAATTTGGTATTATTTGCATTTCATTGTTTATGAACTATGAAAGCCGACTTGAGTTTACCCTGCGATAGTTGTCTAAAATTCTTTAGTCATTTTCAAACGTATGAGCATCAAAATGAAAATCGAATTTGAGCAAATTTTATGTTAGAGCATTCCACTTTTTCGTATATTTAAATATATAATAGTATCCATATATCTAATTTAGTTATCTGATTTCTATTGCAATTGCAATATAATAGATAATTATGTGAGTAAGTTAATTCCTTTGTTTGGTGATAGTCGTATTGGAGGCCTAAAGATTTTCTGGTCAAAATTATTTTCCGGACTTCCTTTTCTATGATATAATCACCAGATCTTTATGAAATTCGACAAGGTCATTAATAAATAAATCGAATTGACACATATTAATTTTCATAACAATCGCTCGGAAGTTATTTATATATATATGACATTAAAGAATGCATTACACACTTCTCACCACAGTAAATATACCCTTTTTGCAAAATACAAATACAAATATATTTTTGGTAAATATATTTCAGGGCTTGAACTTTGCGTAGAGATAATGCCTTAAAAAAAAAAAACTAAGCACAGCGACAAAACATTAAGACTCAGATAAGGAATGGAAAGTAATCAAGTTGTTCATAACGTATAATCTAGAAGTCAGACGTGACTGCATGACTAATAGAAGTCGAATTGTAATTAACATTAATATTGCTTAGTTGAATATGTTTCGGTTTGAATTCCAAGAAGTCGGTGCTAATAAATATAAATTAAAAATAGTGTAGAAATTAAATTTCAATTCATGAAATTATTGTTTCTTATTGATAGATTTAGTAAAAGTACTTAAATAAGTATATTAATATTATTATTAGTATACAATATAGTTGTAAACTATAGTTGCGAATGATCCTCGTTGTTCAGTTGACTAATTGACTTGGCCACTTAGACAACTAATCTACAGAGGACTGTATTAACCCATTTTGGACCGTGCTGATTTTAAGTTGCAAAATGACTTTTTTTAAAAATTAAACATTCCGCCTTTTTTAGTTTGGAATGAAACTGGTTCTAAAAAAGGATTTAAAGGTTTATTTAATGTAATTTTTGTGGAACTAACTATTTACTTACCATTTATTGAAATATAGTCAAATAAAATACAGAATCTTTGAAAACATACAAAACGTGCTGTTCGAAAAGTGGAACAGTGGTCCAAAATGGGTTAAATAAGTATAATTTATTGTCACCCCAGCAAAAACTTGCTTTATTTTTGATAATTATACCCTTGCAAAAAGGGTATATTTATTTTAGTCAGAAGTGTGCAACGCATAGAAGGAAGCATCTCCGACCATATAAAGTATATATATTCTTGATCAGCACGACGAGACGAGTTCAAATAGCCATGTCCGTCCGTCCGTCTGGATCAAGACAAACTCCTCCTAGACCGTTAGATCTACAGAGTTTGTTTTGCATGTAGGCTTGTATATACTGCAGGGGTTGTATATCTCGTATTCAGCCGGATCGGACCACTATATCATATAGCTTCCATACAAACCGCAAAGTCACGAAAAGTGACTTTTCTCAATAACTTCGTTATTTTGTGAGCTATTGTCGTGAAATTTAATATTGGTGAGTTTATTATACATGTATGCCAAATTTGATCAAGATCGGGTGACTATATCATAAAGCTCCCTTAGGAACGATCGGTGGAAAACAGTGACTTTGATCAATATCTTCGTTATTTCCTATGCTAAGATTGTTGGCCGTTCTTTCGCGAACATTAGCCTTTTTGGATAAAACGTTTTTCCACTTTGATGGCTATAGGTAAGGAAAGAGTTACCAAAAAAGTTGCAAGGGTATACAAACTTTGAAAATAGATGAATTTTTCACTAGCTATTTTATTTATTCACATTGCTCATATGACATAATTCAAGCATTTGAGTCTTTCTATTAAGATTTAAATAATATATTTTATAAATAGTTCATTTTAACAAATATCAAACTTGAATCTAGCAAAGAAGTCTATGAGAGTCTATAACTAAAATATATACATAAACATATAGACTTGATTTACGTACTCGTTGACTCAAAGAAGACGTACTTCTTTACTCTTGAACTCGAAAGTTGAAGAAAAGTTGGGGATAATGGAATGGATTGTCGACTGTAGAGTATGAAATGTCCAGAAAATTAAATATGCTTACTGTTGGGTGCCATATTAATACTTGTATTCAATTAAAATACTCTATAAAACTGAACAATTTATATCAGTTCCTAATGGCTTAGGGTTTTAGAAAATCATCATTATTTAAAACGTTAAATAACTACATAAATAAAACCAAACCTTTTTCTAGATAAAACTATTTAATATATTAATCAATTATATAAATTAATATTAATTATAGCTAATCAATTATATAAATTAATATTAATTATAGCTTTGCTCTAAAATGTAATTAAAACACCTAAACTTACTTAAACTTTTCCCATACGTACACAGTAAAGGATACAAAAACGACGATTAAAGGGATTTAGTTTTTGCATTTCTTCGAGTTGTCCCATGTGTGCAATTAGTGACACAAGAAAGTGACGAGGAGAAAGTGGGTGGGTGGGTGCGTGGGTGAAGAAAGTAAAAAGGGTTCATTTTCATTTTTACCATCCTTAAGTACGTGCATAAGTTTTCAATTGAATGTTTGCTGTTCTTTTGGGGCGACCCCTCGTAACATACTTAAAGCACTTTTTTTTTTACTACTCGCTCATAAAAGATTTAAGCATCGAAATGCAATTTGCGCAACCTTCGAGGAAAACTTTTGATTTCGAGTCGAGGCCGAAAACCTTTTATTGGTCTCATTAAACGAAAATGTTTGCGAATTGTTAGGTGGTTTTTCATTCTCTAAGTTTTTGTCGCCGCTTTCGTTTTCTTTTCGCTGCTTAGATTGCTTAGTCCACTCACGTCCTTGGGGGCCTTTGCTTTTACCTTTCTTTTCTCTAAGGTGAACGGCAGAGAGGTGATTTTGAAAAAGTTTTTCCTAGCTGCCGGTGGATGATGGGTGGGTGGGTAGGTGGGTTGTTGGGGTTTGATTTTGGTTTGAAGTACTCTAAAAAGATTTGAATGCTTTTCAACTTGACATTTTTGTTGAAGTGGTTTTGGCGAAGGGAAACGTGAACGTGATTCGATTTGGACTCGTTTCATTTTGAATTGAAGTTTGAAACGAACTTTACAATTAAGCTGGCAATGAAGCGCAAACACACGGAGAAAGAAAGAGAGAGAGAGAGAGAGAGAGAGAGAGAGTGTGAGAGAGAGAAAGGAATATTTAGGGGAATCAACGAATCAAAGCATCGGAAATGGCAGTTTGAAAAAGTTTTCTAAAGCGCCAATCGTCGGAAACTCAACTGAAAATCAAATTAAATTTTCAAAAAATTATTTGTAATTTGTTTTAGAAACTCATTCACACTCATCTCTCGCTTGCATTCATTCACTCACTCACTCACTCTTTGCATATTCATATTCATAGAGAGAAAATTGAATTTTCACAAATTATTTGCTTGGTTAGTTTTGTGGCTTCTACAAAATTGTTTGAAAAGCAATGTAGTTTTCCACAGAGACAGAGAGAAAATCCATTCAATTGGGGGCTTCCTCTTCATTATCCTTTCTACTGAAGGACGAGAGTGCCTGTGTGCATGTATGTACATATGTATGTGTGGGGTAGCTATCTGTCCTTTATGGCAGAAGGCGATTCTGTTGTCACATTGAGTTCTGTTTTGTATGACAGTCACAAAGCCAGTTCCCTCTCTTTCCGTCTCTTCCTCTATTTTCCTGTTTGGAATTGTTGTAATTGAAATATAAGTGGTCATGGTTGAATGATTTTTCTTAATAAAAGAGAAAAAGCCAAAGACAATTTTCCATTTCCCTTCCGTAGTACAAACGTATTGACTGACAGTTGCATATCTTAACTTAAAAATCGATTGCCATTTTGTCAATTTGTGCCAAAATTTCAACGCCTTCTGAGCGATTAGGCACCACCAAATAATACACACACACACACACACAAAAACACACATACACACACATCAGAATGATAGAATTTCGAGTTATTTCGCGGTATGGTTGGGTTTCTGTCATTGTCGATAAGAACATGATAATGATGTCGTCTAAGTCGCAAAATCCAATAATGAAAATTAATTTCACGCACACACACACACTCACACAACGAGGGTGTTACCCACATAGCCCTAAAGCAATTTATGCCAATTTGAGGCAAAGATAGAAAGAGTGAGAGGGAGCGGGAGAGAGGGGTGAGGTAACAGAACACTTCCATGCCTGAAATATTTTTGACACCTGCCCGAATTCCTATTGACAGTCTGCCGTCAGTCGTTGAGAGTCGAGTGGCTTGTGGAAAATTCGCCAACAACGTTGATATGAGGAATGAGGGTGGTGAAGAGATAGGCACGGCTTTTGCGGGTGTACGCGAACATTTTTGACAGTTATTTTAATGAAATTATGCAAGCACACTTTCACCCACACACACACACACACACACACACACACCAACATACACACACACTTACGCCCATTCAATGGAGTCGTTCAGAGTTGGCAGGAAATTTGAAATTTCGATTCGAGCTGATTTGTCACGAATTGCCGCACAGAGTGAGTGAGTGTGTTAGTGTATGTGTGTATGTGTGTGTGTGTGTGTGTGGGGTGGGAGGTGTTAGGCTCACATATATGGGTTAATAGTATGCAGAAAGAACTGTAAACTCAAACCTGACCAACGTTTTGGTATTCACCACTTTCAGGTTATTTAATTAGCGCCACGCACAGCAAAACTGATAGACCGTTAGCGAATGAAAAGGCAAAGAGGCACTAAACCATATCATTTTGTGGCCAGTAACATTTATTGAATATTACACAACGTAAAAATATTTATTATAATTTCAATAAAAGTTTTTGGAAACACTTTTAGATCAGGTTGCAAAATAGAAACGTAAGTTACATAATTTAAAATGACAATCAAAGACCAAAGACACAATTTTAAAACATAGATATGGCTTAAATAATAGTCATTAATTATATTTTGAGACAAACTAAAGAATTACAAAGGCATGAACTTGGTTGCAGACTAGCTAATACATATATTTAATATCTATGAATAACTGTATTATTAAAAGTTTTTTATTCCCTTTAGAATGATAAGAGCCGAACTAATAGGAAACGATATTAAAAGATTCGTTTTTTTTGCCAAATAACCGAACTTTACGGAATTTCAACTTTAATTGAGTGAATTACAGAAATGCACGAACTTGGTTGGAGACTAGAATAGACTACACTGAAGACAGTATGATTTTCCAAAATTTTCGAGATTCCTCAAGTCGACGAAGCATGAAAATAAAACGTAACGGGTTTTCGCATATGAATTTGAGTGCACCAAAGATAGGAAAGTATAGAGGTAGTGATAGATTAAGCATTTGTAGTTAAACTATCTTTTAAAAACTTCATTGTTGATAACATGTTACCTTAAAAATGTTGTACCAGTGTAGCTTAAAATTTGAGTCAGTTCTAAATGTAGAACTTAATGAAATTCTTTCGGTACAAATTTGACACCAATTGAATTTCTTATAGCAATGTAATAATCATAATGGATAGCCGTTGATTGATTAGATTTAAATAATTTCTCGAATTTGGATCTACAGTCAAGTTTTTTTAAAGGGCTGTTCACTGATAGTACCAGTTTGTTCCTTTTATCACTTAAAATTATTCATGTAAAGTACCTAAATTTGTTTATATTTATGTCCTTCCCTGTGTTCTGATAATCAAACTACTTATCGGTGGTTTTTTTCATCAAAGAAAATTTGAATGCATGTTCCAATGGACTAATAATCAGGAAAATCAAACTCGTTTGACTGCAATCGATAGCAAAAGACAATTCCCTTTACAATGACGCTCTACCAATTGCTAGCCCTTGTTCCTTCTACGTTTTTTTTTTTTGCAATTTTCCTTTTGATTTTTCATGATTTTGTCATGTCATCTCCGGGTGATTGTCTCTGTCGTAGTGTTTCGCTCTACTCCCAAGTGGTCTCGCTGGAGTAACCCATCGAAAATTACCTTTAGAACACGTGTTGAGTGCGCAGAAAAGTATGCTACCAAAAAACGAAAACGAAGAGAAAGAAAAGGCAAAAACTTTTATTTGATACGTTTTTGATTTGCGCGTCAAAGTCGCCGGGAAAACTCAGACAAATGTCAAATGTCTGCACTGAAAGAGCACAAGGGGAAAAAAAACAACAAAAATGATGATCAGGAGGAAGAAGGAAGGAAGTAAGGAAATCCCACACGTTAGTCTCAAGTGCATCATGACACGTGAGTTTTTCTTTTTCACTGTCGTGTTTGCTCTTTGTTTCTTGTGTAATTTGATTTTCGCTGTGAGATTTGCGCCACTTCAAATTGTGTGAGAGTGAGAGAGAGACAGAGAGAGTGTGTGTGTGTGCGGGGGAGATTTGAAAAGTTAACGCTACATTTGATGCTGAACAGATGAACAACAAATGCAAAAACGTGTACGGAATTTGCAAATTTCCTTTTTTTTGTTTTCTTTCAGTTTTTGTTTTGTTTTGTTAGGAATTATTTCTGCATATTGTTTTTTTTTCGGTTTATGCGGCCTGAGCTAATAGAAAATTTGTCGATTTCATTTCTCTGGCCCTGTAATTTGTTTTGTCAGCATTTTCGTGTTGATGAAGGCAGTTTTCGTTAAATTTACTGTCACAAATTTTTATCGCTCTTCTTGTTGTTATTGGTGTTGTGAAAACTGCGCACGTATTTGTCGTTTCCATTACAGTTTGTGCTGATTTTGATTTGCTACGCTTTTCCACCTGCTCTCTCTCTTTCGTTCTCTACCCGAAGGGACTCCCTCCTCCTGTACATCCATCTGTCAGTCAATCTCAAATTCACTCAATCAGTCAGAGCTGGGGCCAGTCAACACTTTGCCAACAACTGCCAGAGGGTTCGGCGGCGGTTCGAGGGGAGGAGGGGAAGAGAGCTTCCAGCAGCAGGTGTTCCAACACACATTTTTGGTTATATGTTTTTTGTTGCTATTGGGGAGTCACGTTTATGGTTGTTGGAACACGACGACGTTTCTTTTCCTCCCTTTTTTTTTTTTTTACCCGCCGACTTATGACTTTTGTGCTCACTCATAGGCAATTTCTATCCCATATGGATGGAATAAAGAAGAGTGGGGGGCTTGGCTGATTGGGGCGTGGCACATTTGTCATACTCAAATTTAAAATTCAATTTACTTGCGTCATAAATTTAATAGCATTGCCGGCAGGCAGTAGAAATGCCAGTTGATTTGGGCTACCACTCTCTCTCTCTTAATGTGTGTGTGTGTGTATATGGGTGTGCGTATGTGTGTGTGTTGAGTGACTGAGCGTGTGTAGGTGCCTCAAGGGGTTATCAGCTTACTAGATAGATTAGCTATTGCTATCATCGTCATGAAAATGTTCAGGAAAAAAGTGTTTGAATATTTGATTTATGAGCTGCCAAATCGTAAGCAATCAAAATGTTTACATTAAAAATTTTACGATATTTTTTGTCTCGTCCTTAGCATTTGCAAATAATTAGTCAGTCTAAAACATTAAGTCTAAGATACTGGTAACATATTCTTCATTTTATTCGATATTAAATTCGATTGAAATTTATGTTTCTAAAACTTAATAGTAATATTCATAACGAATGAATAGTTGATTAAAGTTGAATGACTATTTATTAAAATTAGAATTAATAAATCATTTTGAGACTATAGCATTCCAATAAGAACTGAAAACATTGTACGGAATTTTCATATTTTTGATGACTACAGAAACTGATTTTCTCAGATTTACAAGAGAGATTATAGGATAAAAATTGAAAATAATATGACTAGGCATAGAGTCTGTAAAAAATATATTCTTTTACTCAAATTCAAATGAAAATCATTCTAAAATTAAGCTAATTAAATTGTAAAGAGAAGAATAAAACTTGATTGTTTCGTATTTAGTATCGAAAATTGTTGTATAATGTATATTCTTCATAAGGATAAAGGCAATTCGCCTTTCGTTCTATGACAAGTGAATAAAGAGATACAACACAAATTCGCTCATTACTTTAATTTTTGTGGTGCTAATTACTTTTTATTTAACTAGTTAGCCTAGTCACTTGGCTTTAGAAAACATTTCTCTCTAATTGCTAAGCTTGTTAGATATTTTGCAAGACTTTTAATCAACCACCAAAAAGTAAAAGAAAAGGGGTCAAAACTAAAAAGATCTAAAAAAGGAAACTCAAGGCGTATACGTAATATGCTAAACAAAAGTGCGCCAATTAGAAGGAAAATACAATTTTTAAGCTTGTCATCTGTCTCACTTGCCCCTCCTCTCTCTCTTTCTCTCTCTCGCCTAGTTCACTCTATTTATATATGTATGTATATCTCTCTTTTCTCACAACTAAATGTGCGCCCAACCGCAAAAGCCAAAAAGTTGATTTCTTAACAACTTGAGAAAAAGGGAGACCACAAACCACATAGCAAAATATACATTCATATGGGTGTGTGAGTGTGTGACTGTGTGTGTGTGTTGGCCAAATTTTAAGCCTTGGACCCCAAAAAATGCTCAGTATGAGACCACAGACGATGGCATTAAACCGAAATACACACATGTATGGCTCTATGCAACTGTGTGTGTGTGTGGGATTGTCAGTAACTTGTCTACTTGTTGTCTGTATATTTTTTATACTCCTTTTTTTTCTGGCTACCCACATTTCAAAATCCACAAAACATCAACACACACACACACACAGAGACATACATATATATGCGATGAGTATACAAACACATATGGAAAAAGATGAATGCATTTCAAATGAAGACAGGCAAGCTCTCAAATACCCTTTAATAGAGTTTCAATGAATGTTCGTGACAGTATGTCATATGACAAATATGCAAAGCGACAAATATGCATAACAAACAATAACAACTAATACTGTTTTAAAAATTTTGAAAATTTATTTGAGTTAGGAATACACATATTAAACTTTTTAACATTAAATAATGATTATTAATTATCGATATGTGCCTTGAAGCACTCTTAAGACTTATAGAGATAAGTAAGAGAGAGCTCTGGAAAAAGGGAGTCATATATTTCACGTTCTTACGTTCTAGCCCATAAGGCAACAAATTGTCTCTATAAACTTGACATTGAAATTAAATTAAGCCAAATATTTAGTGGCCAATGCTGAGTCGGATTAGAACTTAAATCTCCAACTGTTGTCGCATAATTACCCATTTTCCTACTAAAACAAGATTCTCTCGACTTGACAAATATGAGACATCTAAAGAACTTTAACTAGGACTAGAAATGAAACTAATTGAGATCTAAAAAAAGTCTGTAATATGCCTGTTCTGGAAATCCCAATTTATTATTTTAATATAAACCTAATTGTTTTTAAATTATAATTAATTTAGATGTAACTTTTCTAAACATTATTATTATATAGAGCTAAATTTTTAAACCAATTCCAGAGAGTCGCTTTTGATATTTGCCAAGAGCATCCAACGTTTCCTTATTTCCTTTAAAAGTTTCTTATTTATATTTTACGTAAATTTTTGTGGCTTGGCAAAAAGCTGTATTTTTCAGGGGCTGATTTGGGCCTTGTCACGCATGCAAAATAAAACTAAGTCCATTTTAATTGAGTTTTTCTCCATTTTGAAATTCAACATTTTACCAAAATTTATGACAGAGAGATATATACTCACGTTTGTGATTGTCTGTGTGTGTGAGTGTGTGTGTGTGCTGTTTGCATCCATAGAAAGTAATAAAATGCATTTTTAAACATTTTGTCACAGGCGTTTGATTTCATTTTGAGATTTTCATTTCGAGTTGACTGAAATGGGAAAATTTCATTTTGGTATCTCTGTCTCTTCCACTTTCGATATGCATAACTTTTTGTATTTTTGCTTTGTATCTATCCATCTTTATTTGTAGCTCCATTTATTTGTATGACACAAACACACACAAAAAAGTTGTTTGTTTTATTTTCTAATATCAAGTCGCAAAAGATAAATCTTACCCATTTTCTCTTCCCACCAAACACTTTAACTCAACTTCATCTTGGGGTACTTCAACGGCTGCTTTTAATGTTCTTGTTTTTCCTTTGAATTTTTCTCGCGGCTTCATCTGCGTAATCGCGACAAGGAAAGCAACAAAAAAAAAGCAAGAAGAAAAATAAGTTTTCCCTATAAAAATAAATAAATAACTGAATAACAAAATGTTGTTGCTTATGCTGTGGCTGCTTGCGCTGATGCTTCTGCCTGGTAAACAACAGGAAACGGCAAATGGCCAGCATAAATGTTGTTTCTTCTCCCTCCACCTGCCCCATGGGAAGGGTGAAAGAGTTTGGAGAATGAAAGGGCGGAAGAACTCTGATCTGATTAGGAGGCTTCATTGGACGGAAGTTGTTTAGTTTGTCAGGATGTTCCGCAAGTCAATACAAAATGAAATCAATTTTTTCAAGTCAAATCATATTTATATCGAGTGACTTGGAATTTAAGATGTAAATACGTATTTTAAAAGGTAAGTTGGTACCAAGTTAAAGTTGTTTAGAACGGCAAATATTTACTGAACACATTATAGGTTTTATTGACAATTTTTGTATCCTTATATTACAACAATCTTAACAAAATATTATATTGACTTAAGATTTGAGTATATATCTGTCAATATCCAATGACAACAAAAAAAGAATCAAATGGAAATCAAAAACCGAATTTTCTCTTAGTCTAATTCTGCTAGACTTTTTGTTTTTAAAACCAAATATACAATTTTTTTTTAGTTTTATGATTGTAGCCTAAATGTCGGTTTTAGTTCAAGAAAGTCCAATTTAATAAAAATATACAAAACTGTTAAGAACTTACAAATAATTATCTAAATTTATTTTATGAAGAAAAAAAATACTTTTATAGGGGAGAAAAGAAAACTGAAAAAAATCATTGGAATAAAAAACTTTAAGAGAAAAAATTAAATTTTACAAGCAAATCTTAATTCCAATTTACTGATTTTAAAACTAATCTTAGTATATTTGGGTTAACTGCGAAAAGGTAGAAAACCTAAATATACTAAGATTAGTTTTAGAAAAGGCAGAATTCATGTTAAGAATACCAATCTGAGAACGGATTGTAGAATCGATTTCTTTAACTCTATAATAAAGTTGTGCTTTTGTTTTGGTTCATTCGTTTTTTTCTTCAATTAATTGGCAAAATCAACATCTTTAGTCCTTATGGGCCAATGCGTAGCGTAAATCGTTTATTTTTGGCCCACTAAATTTTCTCACCGAGAACTGAACAAAATGTTCTCCATTTCCATGTCCATGTCGAGCATATTGGATTGTTGGCTGGCACCTCATTTTCCCCCCTCAACCACCCACTGCTACACACACAGAGAGAAACCCAAAAGCAGATTAGCAAAGTTTGTAATTACGTTGGTAATTGATTAGGTTCGAACAACAAAACTGCTAATAAGATTATTGCAGTTGAGAACAAACCGAGCTGAAAAAACAAGCCCTTTCTCCCCCCACACCACACCACAGCCACCCACCCCGCCCACAGGAGGACTCTGGCCCATCGGCGGCAAACCAAAATCGAATTGAGTTTTGCATGGAGGTGGGGCCGGCAGGCCGAGGCATCCTTTTTAGTCGATTCTCCTCTCCGTCCCCCTCTTGTTCTCTTCTAACTGGACTTGTGTGTTTGCCGGGGCCACAATAAGCTCACGCAAGCCGGAAGAACAACAATCGACCACCGAAATAACAATGGATTTGACGGCGTTTTCCAGTTTTTAGGGGGTATTGTTAATGGCATTGCCACGCACATCCTCATCCCCATCATCATCATCATCATCAGCAGCAGCAGCAGCACCAAGGAATTGCAACTGGAGCTGGCGGATTGAGGATTTCAAACTGGCAATGCGCCTGCTATTACCCCCAACTGGAAAAGTTGAAGGGTAGATAGAGGAGACACAAACACACAAACAATTTAGCGGCGTTGCAATGTGGATAAACAATCACTGGCTAAGAACAAAGGGACATCCAGAGAGAAAGCAACAAAGATTGCCAATGGCAGCTTTCATCCTTCTAAATGGTGTCCTTAACAGACGACTTCAAACTGCGTTTATGCGCATTCTTCCCTCTTTTTCATCGTAACAATGTTTTTGATGTTTACAACAAATTATCAAACAAGTTTTGCGATTGGGTTAGGTAAAATGTTGAAAAAGGGCAAATTCATCAAAATCACTTAAGATGACGGAAATATTGACAAAAATCTTGCCAAATATTTTCTGAAAACAATAAGCAAATATACTGAATATCAAAAAGAAAATGTCAATCGTTGCTATTGACTGAGAGGATAGTTATCTGAAGAGGATACTTGGAATGTGGAGTCCAAATGTTCAGATTCACTCTGGTTTGGGAGATTTTTCTATTCACATATTGATCAAGTCTCCTGATCTGAATGTCATCAATAACTTGTGGGGTGAGATATAGAATCAGGGAAAACAGAAAAAAGGGACAATAATCGACAATTGTGTTAGTGAGTCGAAAATGATTTCGATAAAGTCCTGCCAAGTTTTGATTAAGAGTATCCCGAACCGAATGGGAAAAGTATTAGGGCATTTTATAATTAATGGGATAATGTAATAGAAAACAAATTGTGCTAATCTAAAATCCATAAAGCTAAATTTTAAGGGGTGTAACCTATTATTTTCATCCTGAGTGTATATTGTGTTGAAGACGTCTCATTCTCTGCGTTACAAACATCGGAAATATAAGAAATTATAAAATTAGTTACAAGTTTTAAATATTTTAACTTTCAAAATGCTTGCTATCCATTGGAAAGTATATTTGTGTCTTTGAAATATTCTGGATAAAATGATAAGATATTCCTGGCATAAACCAATTCGATCGATCGATTGGTCATATCTTTCGTTCTTCATTATCATCAATAGATGCAGAGAAGGCGATTAAAATTCTGTGCAGCGTTTGCCACTCTTGCTGAATCCTGCTGTATCCTGGCAGTCATCGATCACACTACAAATAGAGCTCAAATTACGCACACACACACACGCACTTTCACACGCACACGCATTCACACAGACACACATGGAGAGGAGGCAAAGTGAATTCGATTTGAAGTGGTTGGGAAACAAGAGAAAAAAGAAATGGCAACCTTTTGGGAATCGCTGCAATTTTGCACGTGAACACGCTGCTCATCCTCATTCGCGTCCTCTCTATATCTATCTTTGTCTCTTGCATTTCTCCCCGTTCACTTCGCTTTGGCTGATTCTCTGGTCGTGTCGGTTAGTTCGCCTCCATATCACTTCCAGTTCACTTGACAGATATGGTGGGGGCGTGGCCCAAAACGCCTTGCCCATGTTTTTCTCCTCCTTTTTCCTTTCGCGTTCTATTCTAAATGCATTGGCATTGCGGCCTGCTGGAAGAGATAGAGAGAAAAGGATGCTACTCCTCCTAGTTGTAGGGATATCAGCCAGAGGTGTAGCAGATGTATAGATTTGCCGTGTTGCAGCAGCACGGCGGGGAGAAATTCTCGTGGCACTGAAATTGTTATTTTTGTTGTTCTGGTTCAGGGCAACTAACCCAGTTTTTGCGCTTTTCACTGATTGAGACAAAAATTGATGCGGCTTTTATGACAGGCACTCGTTCCAACCAACAGCCCCCTCCTCCTCAGCCATCCCACCACTCAACCGTCTCTTGTAGGATTTGATTTTTCTCTCTCTCACTTTTGGGATATTGCATATTGATTTCGCAAATGTGCCAGGGAATCACTTGTGGGACTTAACAGATTCATTACAAGCACTAAAAATATTGAAACTCTTTGATTTTCTTTCTAATTTTTTACCTTGTGATTGTTAGAATATTATTAGGATTCTAAACGATCATCTTTCTTACATAATTTAGACCTTTTTAGGCTTCGATAATCTATATTTGTTTCTTTCATCTCTTTTCAATTCAAATGAAATATACATATTCTTAATTGACGAAAATGAAGAAGGTAATTAAATCACTAAAATAGTCATTCCGTTTTTTCGGTTGTAACTTTGAAATAGCTATAGAAACTGACTTGAAATTAATTTGCTTTCATATTAACATAAACTTAGGAAAGTTTCAGAAATTATCCAACCTTAAAAGAGGGCTGATGATAACCCTAACATTATCACATCTATAAGTTCTTTATAATCTTTAGGTGCTCCAAATCTGAAGGATTAACATCATCAATTCTCGTCAATTCTCTGAGAGCTCGAGCAAACTATCCATCTTACTTTATCCTTGATAATTTACAACGTTTCTGAGACTCTTGGAATTCCATTGCTTCCACACCTGCTTCTGCGTTTTAAGGGATTAAAAATATCCTGGCTAAACCTCCTTATTATTGTGCTCCATCGTTGACGCTTGGAAGAGTTAGTGAAATGCCAAAAACTTGTTTCCCAGCAGCCATAATCAAAAGCCGAAATATTTGAACATGCCATAGTATGTGAAATGTATGCATCCTGGTACCCCCATCCCTTCCCTTCCTCTCTCTCTCTCGATTATTCCCCACCATGTCAAACACACAATCGTGCACTGTCGGTACCTTCATCTTTGCCGTTTCGGCTGTCGACAACAAGAGCACAAAACTTTTCCACGCATGATTTAAATGCGAATAAATCTTGCGTTAAGACTAGCCAAACCAAAAACTCTAAAAGACTTGGAGATTTCAGATTATGCAATGTGTGACGGCGGCGGCGGCGGCGGCTGCGTCACGTAGTTTGGGTAAATTTTGTTTACACGTTTTAGTTTTCGAAGGAACTCCCCCCTGCACTCCAGCCGCCCCCACCATTCCTTACTCACACACACACAATTGGCATAAACTTTTTCATATGCAAATCGCAAGTTTAGCAAAATATTTCGTTTATTGTTGAAGTTTTCCCTTTTAGTTTGTGTTGAGCTTCGTCAACATTTTCCATCAAAAAAAAAATAAAGAAGAGAAATAATAAAAAGAAAATATATATAAAAGAAAAACTTCTGTGATAAATTGTTCTCCCAAGGACTAGAATGAGAAATTTTTATATAAAAATCATGACACCGTTTTATTGATTTAATTTTGTTTTTCTTTCTGTGTGTGTTAGTGTGTGTGTGTTGAATGCCATATACAATATATATATACCTACATATATACACATATATATATGTTTAGATTTTACTTAACTAACTTGATGTTTTATCACTAGATTTACGTTCTCGCTATTTACTGTATCCTCTTGTCTTTCTTAAGATGGTATCAGCAAATTTTAAATATCAAATGCCCTTGCAGGAGCTAATCAAATTCGTTTAGGCAATTTTGTAAAGCTAACGAGAAGTCATTGAAGAGAACCAACCGAATTTTTAGTTTATTTAGTGATTTAAATGGTTTGATTTTTATAAGCAACTGCATCTCTTTCAGACTTTAGCCCTATAACCAGTGGGAGATTGATCTCAAAATTTTTGGTAAAGGAAATCGGCCATTTGAAGGCATATTGAAGGAAAAATCATTTCACATTTTACCAATTTCATCCTTAGATAAAGTCTCGGTTGGGGGAAAATCCTCGGACTCTGGGAAATCTAGGAATGAATGAAACTTTTCCACTTCAAGGATCCGTCACTGCCTATAATCCATTGAAAGGGGCAATTCCAAATTATTTGTTAAGCTTCTAAGTCGGATCGAACAGCAGACTTAATGAAAGTTCAGACAAATCAATTCAACTATCAATTTAAAATCTAAGAATTGGATTCAACATTGGCAAACTTCTTGTTTTAAATCAAATCTTAAATTTCAAAAACATTAAAAATCAAAAATGACTTCGCATTTGAGCTAAACGATTTTTAAAGTCCTGCAAGGGAATAAGTAATCAAATCGGTGGAAACCGAAATAAAAAATTTTCATGAATTTAGTTAATTACAATATTACAATTTTGCTTTAATTAATTCTAATTTATGCTTAAACATCTATACAGAACACACAGCCTTGCTTTGTTTCTCTAAAAAATTACACTTAAATTGTTAATTGTTAATATGGTTTTTTTTTACACATTTAATTACACCCATGAGAAATGCTTAAGCCTAAATGGAAAGTGAAAACTGGGGATGAGAGGGGAGAAGAAGGATAATTGTGAAATAAGTTTTCATCTTGTTTTGTTTTTTAAAGCCACATCCAGATAGTTTGTTATAAAATGCTTAGTACTAACTATTTTATTTATATTCTAGACTAGACAACAAAAAGCCAAAAACATCAAACTCTCAACTGAAATACGAATACTGTGATACCCTTCTATAGTTTGCAGTAGGTTAGTAGTATATATTAGTTCTCACACTTGATTGATTTGTCAATGCCAGGCCAATATTATTGAGTAAAGTGTAAGAATATTTTTTAGGTTTTTTTTTTCTTTTTTCGTTAATTTTATTTTCACATTTTTTTTTGTATTTTTTTTATAAAATTATTTTGCTTTGCAAGCAAAATTAAAAAGCAAAAAATAAAGCGGCCTTCTCCTGGTACAAATAATAAATTATCGTACAAAGCCTTCTTTTCACAGTTAACTTCTTCATTTTTCTCATATTCCTCTTACTGAGTTTGAGTTTCCATCTAAAATTTACAAGTTCCTTAGGATTTTTATGTGACAGCAATTCGGTTTATAGGGGGCAGTAGCAAGATTCTTCTTCAGATTCTTCTCTCCACGCTTAATGGGTGTTTATATTTATATATATATACAATATGAAGAAGAAACGAGATGATGATCCAATAGCAAAATATATATAAAAAAGAACGTTGGCATACAACTGCAACAACAAAGAGAGAAAAAATAGAAAATTTGATAAATAAAAATCTTAATTTTGGAATGTGGCTAACTTAATGCACAGAACTTACAATGTTGTTGAACTCCCCTTGGAGAGATTGAGATGAGATATTCGCAAAATAGAAAACTTTCCACCAATCCGATCCAATTTCATCCAGGGAATTAACGTCTACATGAAATCTAATTGAAGAAATATTAAACAATTAATATAATCAATTTAAATGTTTAACTTTACAATAAATTCAATGTATGCAAATAAAATTTACAAGGCAATTTTCGGGATTACTCTCAACTACGTTTAGCAATAAAGGAAATAAATGATAAAAATTCTAAAAATTCTAGAATGTACATCTTAATGTTATTGCATTATTATCTACCTAATATAAATATAATATTTCTGATTTTTAAGTTTATCTAAGTTATGGCATATTTTACATTTGATTCGATTGAAGGTCTTGGCTGAATGTTTTTTATGGCCAATATCTCCTTGTTAATATCTATGCGAATCAAACTTTATGTATATTAAAGCTGAGAGAAAGCTATTTTTGATATTTTTTAGAGTTTTTCAAAAGGAGTAGAAAGTAATGAAAGAGTTTTGTAGTAAAAATCAATGGCAAAACTACTTGACCAACTCTAATGGCAATATTACTTGACCTTGTTATAACTTTGCTATCCTAAGCTATATTACTATGTCCCTTATTAGCACTAAGAAAAGTATTAGTAATAGTTTTTTTTACATTTTATATTAAGTCTTTAAAAGAATACTAAATTCAAGATTCTTGAAATTAAATTAAATGAAATTCTTGATAAAATTTGAGTGGAGATCTAGGCCATATCAAAGTTACATAGAAAAATGACATTAATAAGCTTAAAAACGATAAACTAAACTGATTCACAAAGAAAAATATAACATTAGACAGACATTAGATACCGATCACGAAGTTAAAGTTTGGAAAATCTTTCCCCTAGCTCGTATATGAGAGAATAAAATCCCGTTAAATAGCTCTTGATAATCGTTTTTTTGTTTCATTTTTTGATATTGTGCAGAACAGAAAACATAACTTTATTTAGATATATATATGTATGCAAAATATGGAAAATAGATACAGGTGTGTGTTTGTGTATATATGAGCTGTTTGTGTGTGTGTGTGTGTAAGCGAGTTTTACATAAAAAGAAAAGTAAGCTATGGGTATATTGTGAACAGAAAATATATATATGCATGTATATATACTATCAGATTGTTGTTTAAACATATCCAGACAGAGAGCGACAAAAGTTTATAAAAATAAAAAGAAAATAATAATTAATATCTAAGAAAAACTTCATAAACATAAATTTTGATTTCATAGTTAGATTTTTTTTTTTTTTTGGGTTTTTTGTTGTTTTTTTTGTGTGTTTGTGGTTATTGATACATTTTTGTTGGTTTCTTTACAAATCTCTTAAGTAACACTCAAAAGCGAATGAGAAATGATACGTTTTGTGTTTAACTATAGACTAAAAGTTTTGTTTATATAATAATAATATTAAATTAAGTTTAACAAAAACATATTTGCTTCAAAAATTCAGTACAAATAAAAAATAAATCTTGTGTGTTTGTGTGTTAATAACAAAAATCAATAAAGAAGTCGTAAAAGCTAAGATAATCCATTGAACAAAACAAGTAACTTGTATTTTTTCTTTTACTTAACTAATTTTAGTTTCCGTTTACTTTTTTTTTTGCGTTTTTTGGTTTTATTTTTTTAAGAACTTCATGGTAGAGCAGTAAAAAATATCGAATAAACACCATCTCTAATGTAGTTTATCGATAGTTTTTTGCTGCTCTATATTTGTTGATATTGTGACTGATGATGAACAAATCAGAACAAAAAGTACTAACTACTACTATATATATATATAAAAGTTTTTATATATCGAGGAAATTGAACAGATTTTGTCATGTTGGGAAAAAAATAAAAAGAAAGAAGAAATTGTATGGTACGACAGTTTAAAAAAATTAGGCAAAAACAAGTCGTAAAAGTTATTGAAATTATGACCAAAAGGAATTACAGGGTATCATTGATTTCTTTTCTCTTTTCGTTTTTTTTTTTTAAGGGGAAAGGGTATACGTTTTGCTACTTCAAACATTTAACGTGCTAAATTATATATATATATATAAAGGATAAACTGTGCGTGTGTGTGTGTTTTTGTGGTTGTGTGTGTGTGTGTGTGTGTGTGTAAAATGTCTCTTTTTGGCACATATTTTTCATGTCTTTTTCTTTCAAAATTGTATACGTACAACGTAGGCTTCTTCTTGACTGATTCTTTTTCATTATAATCTTTTGTTTAGTTTAGTTGCTTGGTTTTGTTTTTTATTTGGTTAAACTTTTTGTTTTTCAAACGCTCGCGCGCTCTACACACGGGCGGACGTTGGGCGCAACCCCTTTTTTGCTTTTGCTTCATCGCTCTCTTTTCTTCATTTTCGCATTTTGACTACTCCATTTGACAAATTAATTTCGTTTGCTAATATAAACATTTTCGGTTGATCTGATATTTATGTCTTCGCCGGTTCCTTCCCGTTCCGCCTTAGTAAGGCTTTGAGGCGTCTTTGGGCTTCTTGAGTTGCACCTTCAAGCGTTTTGTGCCCACTTGGAAACCATTCATGGCCTTAATGGCCACTTGAGCCGAATCGGGATTATCGAATGAGACGAAGCCAAAGCATTTCGATAGACTAGTCTGTTTATCGATAAACACCTTGGCCGAAATCACATTGCCAAAGGGTAAAAAGGTTGAGGCCAAATCCGTGTCGGTGAATTCTTGCGGCAGATGATATATGAAAAGATTACAGCCTTCGGGACCTGAAAAGATAAAAGGCAAATAAAATTGAGTTAAAAAACAATTGCATACTTTTGAGAAGAATAGAGTTAGTTTGGATTAGAAATGTTAAAGTACTGGAATAAATTAGCGTTTAAAGCACATGAAAAAGAAGAAAAATCTATTGCATACTTTTGACTGCTTTTTATTGAAACACACCCAGTTGATAACACTTAATTGAGATTACTGTGCACAAGTAACTGAAAACTTGATTCCAGACCGAAACTAAAGTCAAGACAATTTTCACCTGTGCCAAATGGGTAATTAATTAAGCCAGCAAACATTCTAAGCGTCGAACGAAAACCACTATGAAAATGAGCAGACAAAAGCTGAAATTATATGATGAGCAGAGCAGAGCAGAGAGATAGTCAGTGGGAAGAGGAGACGAGTCAGCTGATTGCCAAAACGGATACGGAAATGAGGCGTTCAAGTGTGTGAGTTAGACGAGACCGAGTCGAGTGTTGCGTGCGTGTGTGTGTGCGTGTGGGTGAGGAGCGTGAATGGTTGACATTTTGTTTAGTAGCACGTGCCGTCTCTCGGCTGCCAGCCCCCTTCCTCATGCTCTCCTCTTGCCACCTCTCTCTATCGTTGTCATATTAACAGATGCCGCCTCCATCGCGTAGTGCTGCGGTTGCACTTTTCGTGCAAATTACTGTCAACGTCAGCCAGCCGCCGGCGGCATCAGCAGCAGCAGCAGCAGCAGCTGAGGCCACGTCAGCAGTCGCGTTTTCACTTTCGTAATGTTGCTGGCTGATGCTTTTTAATGACAACGAGTCAACCATATACTCTCTCACATACTCATGCTTCAAGTGGCAGTTGGCATTTTGTGGGTTTACACAGTTTTTTTTCTCTCTCTAGAGAAATTTCTTCTTTAATTTTCACTCTTTATTTTCCTCCATTCCTTATCCACACATTGATGCCTCATCATTTGTGTAATTGAATAAGTTTGTGTCGCTTTCGCCCCTCTCAATCAATCAGTCAGTTAGTCATTGTCGTCATTATTATATTTGCCCAGAGTCCTATTAATAACATCGATATGACGACTGACATCCCTTTGTCATTGAGGTAGAACAGAAAGCTTACAGTGGATATGATATTTCTTCGCCCCACCATTTACCTCTCTCTACCTGCATTCATTGACTTATAGGCCATGTAATTGTTGTTGCTTCTGTAGAGAGTGAGACAGAGTGTGATGTCTTTGTAATTTTGCCCACACCTGTCAATTAATTTAGAGCTCACATATATCACCTGGAGAGGAGCGAGCTGGAGTCGAGAGGGAGAATGGGAATGGCAAATGCATAGGTAAGAAGATTCCCTTGTCTAATTAAGAGGCATGAGTGCCAATTAAAAACGCTGCTGGCTATTGAATTACATACAACGACAACGAGAGAACGACAATGACTAACAAGCGGCAACACGTGTGCAAAATGGACAACAACAATAACAACCATTACGGGAGGCTATAGCAACGAGCAGGATAAACGAAAATTCTCAGACTTCTTAATAACAATAATAATCATAATTAAATGTACAAGACACGCGCAGAAAACAAGTGAAAACACATCAAAAATTGTTGCCACGGTAAAAACACAAGCGATACACAGAAATATATGAAAATGCTTAATGTACCATAATATTCCAACAACTAAATTTCGTTAAGAAAAGAAAAATCTATTAGAAAAATCTGAATTCCATTTAATATTATTTGTTTTGGTATGTGAAAGCTATTGACGGACTTGCCAAAGATATATTTTTATACCATACACCCATAGGGTGAAATGGTATATTAAAGTCGCCAAAATGTATGTAACAGGCAGAAGGAAGCATCTCCGACCCCACAAAGTATATATATTCTTGATCAGGATCAAAAACCGAGTCGATCTAGCCATGTCCGTCTGTCCGTCCGTCCGTCCGTCCGTCCGTCCGTCCGTCCGTCCGTCCGTCCGTCCGTCCGTATGAACACCTAGATCTCGGAGACTATAAGAGCTAGAGCCACCAAATTTGGTATGCAGTCTCGTGTAGTATGTACGCTTATCGAGTTTGTTTCAAATTTTTGCCACGCCCCCTTCCGCCCCCAGAATTTACATAAAACTGTTTTTCTTAAAAAGTATAGCAGATAGAAACATCAAATTTGGTTTATATACTCGTTTAGTTAGCGCGCAGAAAATAATTGTTCCAACTTTTTGCCACGCCCCCTTCCGCCCCCGGAATTTACATAACTCTGATTTTCTTAAAAACTATGAAAGCTACCGACATTAAATTTGGTACGTAAGTTAGCCTAATAGACGCGCAGATATTGACTATTTAAAAATTTTGCCACGCCCATTTCCGCCCCCGAAAATTAAACAAAACTGATTTTCTAGAAAACTAACAAAGCTAAACTCACCAAATTTAGTATGTATATTGGCTTAGTATGCGCGCAGAATACATATATTTTAATATGTTGCCACGCCTACTTCCGCCTCCATAATTTAGAAAAAACCGATTAGCTCTTGCAATTTTTTGACCATCGCGATCAAATTTGGCAGACTAATAAATCTTATCTATTTCTATCAAACTACCAAATTTGATTGAAATCGGACTAGAAACATACAAAATATACGTATGAACGTATTTTGCTACGCCATCCATAAGGGCAGAATTGGCCGTTGGCTAGTGGCGGCGCTAGAGTGCTTGTGTGTTTGTAGAGTGAGCGAGATACAAACGGTATGAGGCATGTTAAAACAATTTAGTAGACATACATTTGGTTTCTAAATATTTGTTTCACGTGGTGTATGGTATACCCAAGTCGGCGAGACGACTTACTTACTTCATTTTTTTACTTTAACAATAAATTTGTAGCATACTATTTAGGGCAAAAACGAGCTTAGAGGTCAACTAAAATTTGATTGATGTCGAAAGTAAAGTTTTCACTTGAAAGTTAATTAATGATTAAGAACCTAATTCTAGGCATACATAAATAAATGTGTTACATTTTATGTTGCAGAAAATGAAGCTTTAAACGTAGCCGCCTATCTCTGTAATGTATCCCAGTAGATCTAACTAGCAACAAAAAAAAAAAAAGGAGGGATAAAAATATTTTAAAAATTCCAGATTGTTGCAATCGCTTTAGAGCAAGAAGTAGCAAAAGGCAGAGGAAAAGAGGAAAAAGATAGCAGCAGATAAATTCACAACATGTGGAAATTTATCAAATGACGACAACGACGACAACAGGAAACAACTTATAAGCATGTAGACAGAGAGGCACAGGCCCAGGATCAGGTCCAAAGCCCAGAGAACCCAGTAAAATTAAGCAGGAAGGAAACACAACAGATAGAATAAGAGTGGAGCGAGTGAGAAAGAGAGCGGTAGAGTAAAAAATATAAAGAAGTAAATAAATATAACGCTTTAAATGTGCACAGAAGGGGGGAAAAATAAGAGAGAATAAATATGACAGTGACAGACGATGGGATTCCATGGAGGTTCTCTCCCCGTTTTTAGCTCTCCTCTAGAGAAGAGATTGTGTTGGGGAGTTGACCTCTAAGGCAACAGCAGCATAACCATTTGGACCTCTTCCGGCTGTTGTAGGAACACAGTTCGGAGGAGCAGCCTGCAGCCCACTGGTTTAAAGTCATGTGCATAAGCCGGAAGTTGGAATATAAAATAAGCAAATGCTTGGACTGAAATAGCCGGCTAAGAGAGCAGCAAAGGCACGGTGGGGGGGATGGGTGCTGAGGAGATGGGAGATGACAGCTGCTTGGGGAAGTCAAAAGATTTGCGACTTATGTTGCTAGTGAGATCCAGCTATAAATCCAACCAAGCAACCACCCAACCAGCAAGTGAGTGATTATGAAGAGCCAAACATACACAGAGAGAAAAATGCTTTAGAATTAAATGAAGTTCTAACTAAAACTGGTTTTGATATCTAAGACAAGGATCTATCTGTTGAAAATAACTAACAAAACTAGTAAATTATGAAAATAAACGAGGTTTAACAATATCTTCGGATATTTGGAAATCAAACCGATATCAAAATCATTTCCATCAATTTAATAGCTGAATTGTTGTTTTCTCAGTGTAGAATCAGCTAGCTTTATGCATCAAAATCAATAAAATTTAAAGAGACAGATAAACTAGTAGACACAACTCATATATTTTAAACCGTTGCGCTTCTCTTTGCCCCCAAAGAACCCATTCTGCTTCGGTCATGCCCTTGAGAAAAATATAGAAAAAGAGGGATAAACACACACACATGAAAAAAGATTAAAAGAAAGAGAGAGAGAGGCTTTGCCTAACATTGCAGGCGACATCCAAGAAAATGGCTACAAAAAATGCAACAAAAAAATGAATAAAATCTGTTAGAGCGGGGCAAGAAACTACTGGAGGGGAATGAGGAGACAGCAGACAGGCGGGTAAAGAGGATATGGCCAACAAGATGCATCAATAGGGAAAACGTCGTCGACATCGTCGCTTCGACTTGGCGGATGCCGCAGCTTTTGCTCAACGGAAGAGGAAAATGCAATATAGGAAATCGTTTTTCGCACACAGCGCAACCAAACATAAAAAAGGAAGAAAAAAAACGAAAAACCCAAGAAAATAGGGAAAAGAATCCCGAAAAAATGCTTTGAAAGACAAAACAGGAAGTTTATTTGTATGGGAAATAAAGAAAACTGTTAAACATATTTTTCTGCATTTCTCCTTTTTCGTCTTCTTTTTTGGTGGTAAACACAATTTATGGATATGCGAAAGAAAAGCGCTGCAAAGTATGCAACGAAAAAATGCAAATGGCTGAGGAAAACTTTATCTGAGACTCCATTTAGCGATTAAGCGGATTTTGTAAGGTCTTGAAATGTGAAATTTAAAATTCGAATTGAAAGATTTTATTGGACAATTAAAAGGTGAGGTCTATTGAGTAATAATCCATTAACAATTAAAAATGTCTTAATAGACTCTTTTATTTAGATCAAGCCTTTTTGGTGGTAAAGGAAAGCAATGAACAATATGACCTTAAAACAATTTTAATTCATATTATAATTATCATTAATTCACATCAATAATACTATATCAAGAAGTCAACAGGGAAAATATATAAAAATATATATATGTGATTAGGTTAAACACAAACGTCAATACGTTTTATCTAGACTAATTATGAATTTAAATTGTGTTTTTATATTACCAAAAATTATCTAGTTGGCAAGAAAACAAAATAACAAAGAACTACCTTTTTTTTCGACTTATGTCTTATATAAAATAAAGCCTTATATTGCTTCAATATGTATATATGTATAACTATTTTAGGCCCAATCTTTATACATTATTGTACATATTAATCTCTTTAGAGATTCTTTCTCTTTCTCCTTTCTCTTTCCACAAAGTCCTACATTTCTTATTATCTTTTAATTGTTTCTCAAATCAAACTTAAATGTACATTTTACTATTGCCTTACGTTATTCCATCACCTGTTTATAACTCAATCTTATCCCTTCCAAAATTTCATTTTGGCCAATTCAAGGAGGTTATCTCATACCAACAGTTGCCACTTATTTCAGATTCCCCTCAACTAATCTCTTCTTTATCTTAATGCTTAGAGTTAAAGCTTTTTGCTACTGCTTCGACGACTGCTGACACAAATCCTTCAATGCCAAAAAAGAAGAAACGTGGAAAAAACAAAAATCAATAAGATCAATCATCTGTGTATATGCTACACGTTGCTGCTACATCTCTCCTATTGCTGTCCAACAAAGTTATCCTGTTCTGCTCATCCGCCCCGTCTCCACCCCCTTAAGACCTATCTAACGTGAATTTATGGGGCAACATTCTCAAAGATGGAGCTTAAATTTTTATCAGCTTTTGACACAGTGTAAATATTACACACTTGACACACAATTCCATTAGTCAGCGGAGAGACTTGCCTCAAAATGGACTGGACTGAAGAGGTGGTAGAGGAGGAGTTGGTGTTGGGGGAGAACACTCGATGTCGATATCAGAAAATATTGCAATTGCAGTAGAGCAAAGTGAGAATTTTCCTTTTGGCACACATAACATTAAAGTTGCAAACGACTTGGGAGCAGGAGGTGGTTGGGCGGGTGGGAGGCACCACCAATAGAAGCTAAGCAGATACGACAAGCATGTGTAAAGCGATGGCCAAAAGGAGCGTGGTGAAAGGGAGTTGCAAAATGCAACGGAAAATGTTTTGGCATTGCACATTTTGCCATATTTCCGGTTACATAAGCAAACCAGTCAGACATATAGAAAGAGATAGAGTTGAAGAGAAAGAGAGCGAGAGAGAGCGTCAGACAGTTGGAGAGGAGAATTCTCTATAGAGTAACCAAGTCATGCCATCATCATATACATGTATCTATAGAGAAGCATTCATATGTGTTCTATATAATATATATATTTATATACATACAGATATAGGTATATGTATAGTAGTGAGATATATTTTCGCAGTTGACTGACTTGCGGGGGTGGACTTCTCTAGTCTACTCTTTATTCACTTTTTTTATGCGACTTTCTTTATGGATTTGCTGCTGCTGCTGCTGACTCATGACGTCGCCGAAAAATTCTCTTCCCCAAGGAGAAAGGGAATGGAATGGAGGGGTGGGGGTGTCTTGTTGTTATTGTCTAGAAGCAAAACAAATTGCTTATGTTATGCGACATGTGAGCTGCCATGTTTACTTCGCTTGGTTTGCTTTTTGAAAGCCATGAGAATGTACATATAAACAGAGAAAAGAGTGGGAAATATAGAGAGGATGGGAAGAAAGAATAATGATAACTGCACTAAAGAGAGTCGTGGATAATTATTATCAAAGTGTAGAAACCCCAAGACATAATCGAAAATGGGAATAAACTCTGAGATGGCGGAAATAAACCGACAGAAGATAATCAGTTTCGTTGACCTTTTGAATGCGAAATCTGATCTCGTCTAATTTTCGTGAATAATACAGAAATATATCAGGGAATAAACTACTTTACCATAAAGCTAACTCGATCATATTAACACGTCAAAAGTCAGACAACTTCAGAAAAGGAGAAACTAAAATATTTTTATATTTTAGTTATAAAAATTTGTAAAATAAACAAAATTTATATGATTTTCAGGTAGGATTTTTACAATTAACATAAGAAATTATCAAAATCAACTAAGGAACTATAAATAAATGGTTCGCAGATTATAGATTTCTTAGGATTCTCTTGTTTTGGCTCCTAACAGGGCTAACTATTTAGAGGAGGTTTCAACTAAAAAGTGGATGAGAATGATATAATTTCATTACCATTTAATAAACACAATTCCTTCTAAATAAAAGATTGTGGTCACTAATAAGCAAACGATTCTTAATGAAATGCAAAAAAAAAAATTGCACAGAACCTGCAAAACCTGTCAGTGCTTTGGGATTTGAAACATTTTCATTGTTTCTTATTATTTCATTCATTCTTCATATTTTCTCATTGTATACAGAGAGAGTTTAGTTGCTACGCTTTTTATTTAGAGCAGAAAATTCATTTAACTGTCCAATATTTTGATAGATGACTCATAGAATGAATGGAGTATTAAAAATGCAAGAAGAACAATGGGCTATAGAAATGGAAGACCCAGACAGACAGTCGTCAGTGAGAGAGACAGACAGACAAACAGATACTCTCAGTATCTCAGTCCATATGAACTGAACAGAGTTGTTAATGCATTTTTTTCGTAGTGGCATAGACAGACAGAGAGGGAAGATAAAAAGAAAGAGATGCAACATTTTTGGTAACATTTATCAAAATGTCAGTGGCATTTAGACATTTCTATTTTCCACTCGTGTGTATGTGTGATGGGGTTTTCTGTGTGGTAACCCCCTCCTCTCTACGTTTCGATTAAATTCACTCACCTTCAATTTGCTTGCCAGCGGCAGCTGCAGCTGCGGCACTTAGAGCGACGCTAGCCAATGGCGATGTGGACAATGCAGCGCTGCCAAATTGCGGTAAACCAGCGGCTGTTGACATATATGCCGATGCCAATGGATTTGGATCGGACCCTGTGGAATACATATCAGAAAAGAGAGAGAGAGAGAGCAGAGATTGAGTTAGTAGAGAATTTATTTCGAGTGTCAAAGCTGCCAAAGTAAATTACAATTTGCTATAAAAAAGGAGAATAATATAAGCAGAACGAAATTATAAATGTGGTTGCTTATTGAGTTAGTAGTTTAGTTAGTATGTGACTAATTTTGTTTGTTTATGTAAGGCAAATTATTTATATAAAGATTTATTAACTAAGTGAAACAAATTAGAGAATTAAACTAGTTCTTCTGTGAACTAGGGCCACAATTATTCGTTATTTATGAACTAATTCGAAATGAATTAGCAGTTCAGGGTTTGAAATTACATTGAATAATGAATAGAGGTGCTAAAGAGAAGGGAATAGTTAGTTCAGAAACTGTTATGTTCTTTGAACTAATTCGCTGTCCTCCAGGTTCACTCGAGTTCATTCAATCCGAGAAGCTCTTTCCGTTGGCACATCTATTATATTGATCCGCCCTTATTCCTTTGAATACTTTTCTTGTAAATTTACAGAAGAACTTCGAAAGTTTTCCCTTCGAAAGACAAAAATTGAACCAAATACTGTAGAACTAAAGCAAAAGAAAGTCATACTAACAAAATTTCAATATCTTTCTCCAATGTTAGTTTAGTTTAGTTTAGTTTCGCGAACTTTTAAAATGTTTTCGAAAGGTTTCAAACCAAAAACTATGTGTATTACGTATTGCATTTGCTGTAAGATTTTCTAGTGTATAATTATTATTTGGTTTGGGGTTTGGGCATATCGTTTGGTGTTTCGTTTTCAACGTAATTAATCATCAAATTTCACACGCCACAAGCAGAGGAGGACGACATTTGATTATTTTGCACTAGTATACCCATCAAAAAACCCCAACCAATAGCAAAAACCTAGCCAACCAACTACAATAATAAATCTAAAATTAATTTATATGTTGGTATGAGTGTGTGTATGTGTGTGTGCTAGTGTGGGTGTATGTGTGTTGGTTTGGTTGTGTAATTTGACGCCTGTTTGTTTGTTATTTAGTTGTTTTTGCGTGATGTTTTGTTTTGCCATTGGCCACATCAACCGTCGCCTGAAACGTCGACGACCTCCAACCTTCCCCACCAACACTTCCCCCTGCCTCCCTCTCACCACTTTATCGTCACCGTTTTCGTCATGCAATGCAATTTTGTGGTTTGCAATCAACCCACACATGACCCCGGACCTCCATGACGCCCGCCCTTCGTCTCTCTGTTGCTCTTGGTGTTATTAATGAGATTTTGGAAAATATTCAGAGTTGAATAACTAATTGGGCTAATCACAAAAACAAAATGTGACATGAACACACACAATAATAATTTCCAGTTGATCAACAAACTGACGAATGCTTGTGGTAATGCTGCACGAAGTAACAAGCATAAATACCACATGGCCCAAAATGTCAAGAGCCTGATAATCATTAAAGCATCCAATATGTAGGTACTTATTCATGGATTAAGAGTCGTCTTTTCTCAACTAAACAAAACGTAATCGGCAAATCCAGGCATTACCTTTCAACAATCGAAGTTGACAAGAGTTTTAAAATTAGTAACCCTTCTTGAGGAACTCTCCTTGATAAATCTAGAATAAAATGTAAGTAAAGTCAGAGGCCTCGTTCTTTACACTCTTTCTTTTTGTAGAGGAAAACTTTTTACAGATTCTACAGATTTAATTTCAAAAGTTTTTCCTATGATGTAAAGGAAGTGAAGTGAAGTTTTTGGTTTTTTTGGTTAGGTGTTGCAATCAGTTTTCTTGCAACGAAAATTGTAATTTAACAAAAAGAAAAACTTTTTCCCTCTCTTTTTCCTTCTCACTCTTTGCTGTGAGTGTATGTGTGTGTGTAACATATTTGCCTAGAAAATTGTTTTAATTGTTTGAATTCTCCTCAGGCGCCTCAGTAAAAAAGAACAAGAGTCAAAAGTCAAGTCTAAAACTAAAGAGATAGAAATGGTAAAGAGCCTGGCTAACTAAGTTGGCCAATAATAATCCACATGAGTGGACTTTTAGGTTCTATAAAATGAACAATACAAACATAGAGAAAAGAAAAAAACAATTAGACACAACAACAGAGAGAAGAGAACGGAAATGGCCTATAACTATTTCTGTAGTTGTCTGTTTTTCTTTCGTTTTTGTACTTTAGAAAATTGTTCGAGTAGGAAAATTGTGAAATTTCATGTTGTGCACACTGAGCGAAAAAACGTGTAAAAACAAACGTAATGGAGAAACAGTACAAAAAGAGAAAAGTAGAGGAAGAAGTTCGTGAAAAACGTGTTGAAACCTTAAATCAGTTGGGCAGCAGAAATAAGCAGTAGAAGGAAAAAAGGGCAAAGGTTTAATTCGGAGGGTTTTTGAGGGGCTTTTTGGTGGTATAAACTACATAGTTTACTGCACTTCACAAAACTTTGATTAAGATTTTCGTTTGTTCTTGTTGCTGCTTTCTTCCTTCGTCTTCGACTAGTCCTGGCTTTTGTGTGTTGTGTGTTTTTCTGTGTGTGTGTGTTGCAACTTTGACGGGGCACAGAATAAAAAAAAAAAAAAAAAACAACAAAAAAAGTAAAAACTTTTTGAATTGGTTGTGTTTGAGCTGAAGCTTTTTCGCTCGTCTTCATTTCTTCTTTTGCAAAGATTGTTGCAGAATTTCCATTTTCCTCCCCGCTCTCTTTTTTCCCCATTTTTTTTTGTTTTTTTGTTGTGGCATGTTGTTAATAAAAAAAAAAAAAAGTTAATGGACAGAGAAAAAGTTGATTTGTGTGTGAATGTCAGTAGAAAACCGTTGCTTGGGTTTTCTTTAATTTAAAAAAATAAAAATAAAAATCATCTGCCTTGGGTATATATTCAAATTTGTCAAACTGAGCAAAGAAGTTACCAATTCTCTCGGATCTAAATATTTAAATCAATCAATTATTATTATTGTTCCTTTATTTCTATTTCCTGGTTATCCTCCTAAATTGAATTTTACCATTTATAAATAACATAATTGATATTGAAGCCACACAACAAATTGTTGATAAATTTAATATAGATTCGTTTACGTTCTGTTAACTTTGAATGCAATTTAGATGCTTAGTTTTTGGTATCTTTCTATCAAATGCAAATCTGCAGCAATTATTTTTCCTCCACACAGCTTTGAATCGTTATTCCATGAAGCGCAAATAGAAAAACAAAAAAAAAAAAACGAAACAATTTGTGTTCTGTTTTGTTGGTCAAACACAAAAAGTCAAGAGTTGCCGCATTTTGTTTGGCCAAAATACAGTTACAGAAATGGCCACAAACAACAAAACGATTTGCTAGTTTAGAGTTTATCAAGTTTTTTTCTTGTGCCAAAATATGAATTGTTTGTTGCTGTTGTGTTTGTTGTTCTTGCTGTTGTTAGTTGCACATGAAGTCTTTCTGGGCGTCTTTTCTAAGAATTTTTAATATTTCATTAAATTAAGTGGAACTCGTTCAAGTGGCAGGCAGGCACGAAGCATACAGCACGCGGCAGGAAAAAAAAACACACTTGGAAGGAACTTGGCTAGAGCAAACTCCTTGAAAAAGTCAACCAAAGATAAAATAAATAAGGATTCCATATTCCTTTTTGAATCATATATGTTCACATGGAAAGGTTAGTCCAAGTGTTTATAGATATATAGTATTTTATAGATATAATATCTACATATATCTTTGCCATTTTATGTACATATTTTTATTTGAATTAGTATTTTACATTAGTTCTGAATATATTTTCTTATTTTTTTTACCAATCGAGAAATATTGCTATAATTGGAATAATTGAGGGTCACAATTTATGAATATTCAATATATATTAAGAATCTTATGTATACTTAACAGATCAAACTACTATAAATTAGTCACAATTTAATGCTAACAATAAATAACAATTTCTAAATAACCACATTTCGTCAATACCTTTAAACCAATAAAGTTAATTTTTTTACTTCTTTATAAAATGGCAAACATTTTGATATTTCCTTTTAGATTTAATTCAAAGAGTATCCAAAATTCGTTATTGCAAGTTTATTTTTTTCGGGATCTCTTCTTTTAATTTTTGGCATTTTTCTGGTTAAGTCAGCCGCAGATTCTTTTTTATTTCATTTCTTTGGTGAAGAAATTAAGTTGAGGGTTCACAAAAATTTAACAAAAGCCTTAAAGTGAAAGGGGCAGAAGCTAGCAAGCAGCAAAAAAAATAGAAAAGTGCAGTGTGGTGCTGCTGTGCGTCCATGTTAGAATAAATGGAGATGGTCTATGACATGGCTTTTACTTTTGGGGAAAGTTTTTTCATTCTTTTTGTGCTGCGCCTGTCTTTGCCACATTTAAGTGGAATTTTTGCTTCATCTTTTTTTTTGGAGGGGGAAAGGAAAAACGCAAGAAAAAAATGCAAGAGACAGGCCATAATTCTTTTAGCAACTTATGGTTTTTCAGAAGCATACGGCAGAAGAGAGGAGAGACAAAAGTGAAAGAGCCAAATTCTTTAAAAAGAAACTAGAACTGGTCAAAAAGAGAATAAGCAATCCCCATGTCATGTGACAGTTTTGAGTGAATAAAACATATAGATTTCAAGTACAATTTGGAATATTAACCAATCATAAGGGCTCAAAAAAAAGCTAAGGATATTCGGTATATAATTTATAATTAAATCTAATATTAGTCTAACAATAAATCATTTTAATCAACTTGAAATTTCGTTTACCACACTACTATATTCACTAAATTATGAAATCGGTTTGGATGATTGAATTCTAGACCCTAGATTTCTGAAAATAATATTGAACTTTATATGATTTACATAAGATTTTTCCGTTCTTCCTGTAACTGATACAAGATGCAATTAACTGTCTCACGATAGCATCACTAGTTGCGAATTAAAACTGGGAATTGCTTTTCAAGTAGTATTGCAATTTTCTTCCTCTGATGCGAAAAAGTGAATGGGGCACAGGCATTGAGGATGCCAACGCACCAACCCAGGAGCAGCAGCAGGACTTGGCCCCATCACCAATTCTACTACTCTTTATTCATTCCACTTTCACGACTGGGATTGCCTTTTCGCTGCCATAAGTTCCGTGTTGTTAATTTCACAAGAGAGTGTAACTTGTAATTTTGTTGTATGTTGCAAAAAGGAGTGATGGAGGGGGAGGAGCAGGAGAAGGTGGTGCTCTCTCACTCGAGTGAGAGCGGTGCTTCTCGGTGTTCTCCCCCCATTTACCATCAACTTTAACTTGTGACGTAAAACAAGCACAGTCGCTCATAGTGCCACGTGAAATGTTACGTCGAACGCTTCGTTGGCTTTAACTGCCACACGCAATGGCAAAAGATATGGAGACGATGTGAAAAAAAAGAGAAAGAAAGACTTAATAAACGCAAAGAAAATGGCAACAAAAACTCAAAAATAAACCAAAGAGAGAGAAAGAGCAAAAACGGAAAATTCTCACCTGTTCCGCCGCCGCCTCCAGATGACGATGAAGACGACGTCGCCGATGATGCCGCCGCTTTGGCAGCAGCCTTTTTACCCAAAAGGCCTAAATCCATATAATATTGGTAAGCATTTGTTTTGTATAAATAGAAAAAATTTCCAAAGGATAGAGAAAGGTTAAAAAAAGGGCTTTCCAGTTTAAAACGTAATTTAACTAATTGGGCATATGCCCAATATGCATAAGTGGCCAAGTGGAAAACTAATACACTGTCCAACATACATTGGTTTACCAATGTGAAAAAAGGATTCAAGTAATGACTTTAATTCGTTTAAAAAGGCGTTTTAAGATTCGAAGTTTCGTGTAATTTCAAACGAATTCACTTGAAATGGTTAAGAAATTGAACCTTTACATTAGAACTCAATTGTGCAAGTCTTGTGACTTATAATATCTATGATTAGTTTCGTCTCACAATTGTTAGGAAATTAATTTGTAGGACAGTGTTAGTAGAGTGAAAAAGGCATGAAGAGTATCTCAAGGATTTCTCATATGCATAAATGTATCTTATAGGTAGTAGGAGGCCGCTAAAAATAATCCACAAGATAATTGAAAATCAATAAAAAGGCACAGACATAACACATTCATGTTGTTGTTGTGTATGTGCAACCCAACATCCTCTCATTGTGGGGAAAGGAAGGTTACTTAAGTTAGTTTATTTCCCTCCTCAACACTTACACAATAAGGCAGCTGTATTTGTCAGCTGGGCACTGCCCGGCGATGTGGCAGCGGCTGCTGCAGCAGCATTCGACAGTCCTGGCTGTCCTGCCATGGCCGCAATAGCTGCCAGATTCTGAACAGTCATCGGTGAGAGTAGACCAGCCGCAGCAGCAGCACTGGCCGTGGCAGCATCCTGAGTTTGATTATTCTGCTGCTGAGCAGCACCCAATCCAGTCAGGGCTGCAATTAAAAATCATTTTAACGTTCTCCTTGGTTGAAAATTTCGAAAAAATAATTTACCTTGCAGCAATTGCTGTTGCAATCCCACTGCCTGCAACTGTTGCAGCAATTGAATGGAGGCGGGTGTTAAGGCATCTGCTCCCAAAACTGGCGACGGTTGTTGCGGTGGGTTTGGCAATATAGACGTGGAAACACTTGTCGGCGTTTGGCCCAATGGTATGTTTATATTAGTGGCCAAGTTCCATAGATTTGCCTGTATCTGTTGAATCTTCTTTTGCTCCTTTTCTTTTTGTGTATCGGCAAATTTGACAACCAACGGCGATGTGCAACCCTCCATAATTTTATTCTGACTAAGCGTCTATAAAAACAAAAGACGAAGGCTTATTAGTTTCGAGCCATTTTTAAGTTGAGCCAGCGATTTTACTTACCACTTTAATGGCCGAAATGGCAGCGTGTTTTGTGGCAAATGTGACAAAGGCACAACCTTTACTCTGTCCGTTCTGATCTCTCAGCACTGTGCACTCCTCAATGGCTCCGTGAACTTCGAATAATTTGCGTACGTCGTTCTCGTTTAGTTTCTTATTTAGCATGCCCACAAACAACTTACGTTCTGCAAATAAAGAGAAAACAAATTTAAAATTTAAAAAATTGTTCACATGTAAATAATTTATTAGGTTGAATACTTTCTTATACCCCTCCAAATACAAACTTAGTTACAATAGAGTGAATTAAATTGTTAAATTTTATAAAACAGTCATTAGTCAATTAAAACTGTTGCGGCAAATAAGAAATTATAATATAATTCTCAATCAGTTAAAGCAGATTCTTTAATAAACTCCTTTTATTCAAATGATTGAAAACTCATTCAACAATAACTCATATTTTGAAGTGAAAGAGGTTGAAATAGTTATAAACGAAGTAAAGATAAGGGCATAGAATCAGTAAGGATTTATAAAAACAATACTAAATCCTAATCTTTGAGGACATTATGTCAACTCATTCCTAAAGAACTGTCTTAAATTGTTAAGCAATCACTCCTTTAGCTGGAAGTAAATGCTTAATAGAAGTGTGTTTATATCTTTGGATACATTTGAAACTTCCTGGTCAACATTCAAACTTTATACTGTGAATTTTGCCAATTCGAAAATTCGTTTACATTCCTCTGTTAGACATTTAAGCTTTTAATTTTGCATTAACTTTATGCATAGGTGCACCTGACTACTCAGATTTGATTCATTGTCAGTCGCAGACCTTAACCTTGGTAAATTAATCGTTGCATGAATAACGCGGAAGCCCATAGCCAACCGCATTGGCCTTCTAAGGTTAATGGTAATATAATATCAACTTGGCTACAAGTGGGTTATTGTCGGATGCCTCCCAACTAGCTGAATACCATAAAGCCCCGCCCCTCCTTACTTCCCTGCCTTCATCACCTGTTTGGATCTGGTTAAGGCGGACTTTGTCTGGCAATTGTTGTTGTTGTTATTTAGTGTTTTTCCGAATGCTCAATTAATTTTGCATAAATTGCAACAATTTGCAATGCATTCCCTTTTGTCCGATAACTAATTGGCAGGCATTTAACATTTTGCCAAATATTTGCACTTTAGCTGCCACGCCTCCACCCTACACACCCCCATATTTTTCTACGCCGCCCTATCCACTTCTAGCCAGTTCGTTTCTCTAAATTGTTAGCTAATTTATTTGCACAAACACGCCAAAATGCGCAAATGCACAAATTAATTGTTATCAAATAGGCAATTTAGCCAACGAATCGAAAGAGTGAAAGATAGGTAAAGCGAAATGAGAGGGTTAAAATTTCCCAAATGAAGTTAAAATGAAAACTGGCCAAAAAAACAGTTGTTAATTAAAAAACCAGCATAGAAAAATCTACGCAAATTTAAATTTACGTTTAAATTAGACTAAAAGTCAAATGGTTCTCTCTTCCAAACTTCATCATGAAATTCAATGAATTTCAAATTTCAATTTTTCTTCTTCGAGAGCTGACTAAGCGCAGTTTGCTTTTCTACTACTCCTTCTCTCCTTTTATGAGATCTGGCAAGATTATGATAATATAGCTCAAATGCAGTTAGTTTTTGCTGTGCCCCTGCCCTTGCCCCACATTTCTACTAGTTCGTTGCTGCAGTTGCAATTGCACAGTTGCTGTGCTAGTGGCAATAATCATAAAAATAATAATAATAATCCATAGTGCGCTGGCTCTGCCATGCCACTGGCTGATGATGATGCTCCTCTTTTTTCCCCTTAGCAGTTTTTGCTGCCAGTTGATAACACATTGGCAAATGGCAATGGGCAATGTCATTTTCTAGACCAAAGTCACGTAGCAACAAATGGTAGCATTTGGTTTTTCTCTTACACATCTAGTTAAGTCGAATGATGTCACCCGTATGAGTAAAGAAGTGTTTAAAAATTTTTTAGGACAACTCATTCAAACAAATTTATAACTTCTAAAATAAAATTAATATGTAGATTAGAATTTAGGAAGTATAATTATTATAAATTTGCAAAATTGTGCCTAAAACTGTCATAGTTTATAATTTATTTATTTAAAAGGAAGAGAGCAAAGTTCACTCATAGTATACAAATTCCGATTATTATAATATTTATAATGGATAAAATATATAATATAATTTCTCTATTGAAATTTTCTTGTAATGTTTACAATATTTGCAATATTTCAACAAATTTTTCCTCTGTTTTGGAGGACACATAAACTATTGATAAATAATATATTTTGCCTTATATAATTTATTTTGTGGTAATTTTTGTTAAGCCCGAAAAAAGTCAAAAAATCAATTTTATCGTTGCATGTATAAGCAGCTTAATTATAATTTTAATTGATTTTCCAGGACCCAAACCACACACGAAAAACAGATTTTCATTAACACAAAAACAGATTTTGCATCACCACCCTCCCCCCTTTTCCCCATTTTCCCTTTTTTTCCCAATCTCCTCATCTAACTATCTCTCTTGCTTTATAATTTTGGCAATAAAATCATAATTCAGCAACAATAGATGATAATTATGGGCCTTGGTTGGCTCTATTTGTTTAGGAATTATGTGTGTTTGGAAAATCAGCAGGCGGTAGATATGTATGCGATAACCAGAGATTTGGTTCCTTTTAGCCCTTTTCAGTGAATGGGTTTTTGGGGAAAATTTAATACTCCGACACTAAATAAGGGACAGTTAAGTCGGACTTGACTAACTTTTAAGCCTTGTGTGCTCTGCTGCCGCCTGCTTTCTTCCTTTTAAAATATTAAAACTGCTCTAGCACTGAGAGCTGGCAGAAACGATAGCTCCAGTAGAGAGATGATGGTAATAGAGGGTGGCATGAAGATTGGACTTGGAATCGGGCGGGGGATAGGGGTAGAGTAATGCAACTAATCTGCTTCTAGTGGCGCACATTAAGTGTTGCCACGCTTTCGACTTTAATTTGAAAACATAAAGCAGCAGCAGCATCGCGAAAGGAAGGGTGAAATAAAAGAGGGACGCACGGGATTGGGGCTAGTGCTGCTGCCACTTGTGTACTCTAAGAGCTACCTGTGTGTTCTCCCCCCTTCTCCTCGTCCTCCTCATCATTATGCATATTTTTTTTTTTGCTGGCCATTTTTGCATGGCCACTCAAACCGAAACGAAGCGAGGAGCTAACCAGCCAGCCAACAGTAACCTGGGCGCCAGGACATTGATGTTCATTCTCGTTTCCTGTTATATGTATATTTGTGTTTTAGTGTGTGTGTGTGTGTGTGTATGCAGGCTGAAAACGGGTCATATTTGCCGCCATTCCATCCGGCTACTCTTGCTCCTGCTTCACTCTCTTGGCTTAGCTTATTTATGTCACAAATATGAGCAAACGCGTACGCAATGCCATGGCTGGTTGGGTTCTTGGCTTGGTTCAGGTTTGGGGTTTCGGTTTTTTTGCCTGGCTGACTACTCTCTTTCTCTCCTGTATTCATTCTCCCCCGCACCCACAACTCTTCTCTTCTCACCACTTGACTCGCCACTTTGCATGCATCGCTGCGTGTTTGGCATATTTAACAAATTTTCACAAAAATAATGTGTAATGACTCCTCTTGCCGCTTCCCATTCTCTTCCTGCCAACTCTACGTTCTAGTCCCTCTCTTGCTGTTGTTGTTGTTGTGGCTGCGGTTTTCACACACGGCAACAGCAGCAGCAGCAGGTGGGTGGTTGGGTTGTCTGGCTGTGGGACATGTAGGGTGGAAAATCTAATCAGGCGCTGCGGCATCGGCCAAAACCAGCATCAGAAACACGCTAAACTTATCAATAAGCCACATGGAACAATGAACTCAAATGAAATTTTTAAATTTTACTCAACAAACAAAATTCTAGATAAAAGCTGGTAGAATTAATCGAAGCGAAACTAAATCGATGAAGCACACTTATTTAAATCTTGTCGTATTGAATTTCTCATTCCAGTATGGATACAGTATCTGAATCATTTTACATTCTATATTTTATAAATTTAAAATTCTTTAGTCTAAAAATTGTTTGATATATGACTTAATGCAATTAGAATGTCATAACCTTTAAAATATAACAATTGGGGCACCTATATAAATTATTTAACTATGGAATTTCTTTGCACTTTCAATCTCTCTCTCTTTTTTCCTTTGGGCCAACTTTCATACATTTTGGCCGTGTAAACGATATGGATATATATATCACCTGGGCACTTAATGAAATTCTCAATTGCTTGCATTATTAAATTTAATTTCCACATCGTGTAGAGGCCCGTGCATCAAGGTAAAAGGGGAGTAGTTGAGTAGTGAAGGGAAAATGTATGAAATTTAAATTTTAATCGCAGCAAAATGTTCTTCGAATGAGGGAAAATGTTTGCTGTTTTTTCTTTTTGGTTTGTTGGAAAGAAGTTGTAGCTTTATATATACACACAGTAGGTATATAAAGTATGTTGCTTGGTAGAGGAAGGGCCCTGAATGGGATTGGATTGGATTGTCTAGTGAGAGCACGAAAATACTTTCGTTTTTATTGCTTGGGTATGGAAAAGTTAAGGTAAGAAGATTGGACTCAACTAGTTGAGAGAGACCACACAAAATTATGGAAAATATTTTGACTTTGGTAAGGGAAATGAAATAAAGCTTTAATGTAAGAAATGCAATCTTTAATATAACTTGACTTAAGATCGACCATCTTTAAAAGAAGTATTGAAAAGATAATGCTATCTATCTCTATTAAGCCGAATTTTATCTTTTGTTATATTCAAAGTAAGCAATAACAACTATAAATCGAACAATCTTTAATATATTCTATATACTCAGTTGCTTAGCTTAGATAAATTACAATTTATATTAAGTAACTCCTAATTTTCGTGGTCTTCATTGTATCATATATTTGAGAGTCTAAATTTTAATCCCTTGTCTCTATATTTGTGTAGAGTATTAAAAACTCTAATCAATCATATTTCAATGTAAATTTTTATGTTTTTAAAGGACTTTCCCGCTTTTCTACCAGGCTACTTCATCTTTTTTATCTTATGTAGCCTTGCCCAGCAGACTTTTTATCTCCCCTTTTTACACAGTCAATGCCATCTTTTGTATAAATTTTGTTTTTCTTCTTCTCTAGTCGATTTGGTTTTAGCTTTTTGCATCCTTAGCCATATCCTTTGGCCATTTCTTTCATTTTTTCTCATTCCATTTTTTGTTTCTGTTTTTTCGTCTTTCTACTTTCGATTGCATAAACTTTGTGAGAGGCAAAGAAAAATTTACATTTTAATTGCATTGAAATTTTGTTTTCGTCGGGTTTAGCTGCTGCTGCTGCTGCTTTTTTGTATTTAATCCGCAAAAATATTGAATATCAAGTGGGTAGAACGTATATACATATATATGTACATATCAAAAGATATATAGAGACGTAATTGCATGAAAAGTTCTTGGTGAATAAATTTCCATTATGCCCATAACTGCCGACACTAAAAGAAATAAATTCCAACACCCAAAAAAAAATACAGAGAGAAAAAAAAACTGTTATAGAAGAAAACGAAACCAATTTCAACAAAACTTGCCTCATTTATCAACAGGCAAAAAGAATGGGGAGGAACTTACTGATGGTTGAAGGGGGGAGATGTGGTATAAGTGAGGGGAAGGATGGACAATAGTTCGTACAGGTTAATAAATCGATATGACATTTTGAGCCAAGCCGAAAGCCACAGAAAATGTACTTCAACAACACGAAACGAAGCCAATAAAATGAGCCATTCTTTTTCTACCCCAACCTTTCCCATTCTCTCACAATTCACATTTGGTCAACACAAACAAGGAAAACCATGTACAGGAAGAAGATAACATAAAGAATGTGGCAATGCTCTATAAACTGAAATATTTAAGCACAATTCATTGACCAATTAAATCCATTGTCTTAAAATTTTACTTCATTGTGCTTTTGTGGTTATCAATTATATTTCACATGTTCCTCGAAATAGACTTGTTTATCATTTTGATACACAAATGTGTTAGAAATTACTTTGATGAATAAATAAACATTAGTTTCTATGAAACTTTTTACTCAGATCCTATATTTAAGGTTATAAATTCACAGTATTTTAATTTTATTAACCAAAGAAGAAGGCCAAAGCTCATCCCAAATAAATAGGCTACACTTTTTGGATAGAGCATAAGAAGTAACACCAATACCAACACAAACATAAATTTTCATGTAGAAGCAATAAAAAGGACATGTTTCAGTGCTCATATAAGGACATATCTCTACACCAAAGAACAACAGCAACAACAACAACAACATAATCAAGAGCATAACAATAACCAAAAGGACAGGAGGCAGGCAAAAGTTGTTCCCCATTCCATTGTTTCTTTTTTTTCTGGAAAATTATTTGCATTTTTACACATCCGTTTTTTTTCTCTCTTTTCCATTTTGTTGGGGGTCAAGCAAAGGACATGAACATGATAGCCGAAAAAGAGATATATAACAACAAGAACAACAAGCAGCAAAAATGAATGAAATGGTTGTCCATTATAGAGGGGTTAAAACTTTTGATCGGACTATAAGAGAGGGTGAACATGGCAAATGTGTGTGTGTGTGTGCGTGTGTGTATGTTGTTGTGCGTAACTGTGATAATGGGTTTCTATGTCGAAGAACTTTCAACTTCCTTTATTGTATTTTATGGTTTTCGGGTCGTCTTCCCCAACTTCTGTTTCTCTTTTTCTCTCTACTATCCTTTTTTTATGCGTTGTTCAGTTTGATTATGATTATAATGTGTGTGTGTGTGTGTGTATAATATTGGGGAATGAGCTGAAAAAGGGAACAATAATAAGAGGTTTTTTGGGTATTTTATGTTCCTCTCTGATTATATAGATAAAAATCATCCATTGATAATAGAAGTGAAAATGCAAATAAACAATATACCATCTACTAAAATTTTTATATTCTCAATGGAGCTGAGTAGTTCAGATTATCTTTGGGTTATGACTGAATTAAAAGGTTTTCACTTTTACGTTTATCTAAGCAAACTAAAATTGGCATGGTCTGGGGGAAAGATATCTTTTCTATCGATTTTTGTAGGGAAAATTCGATCCCATTTTGGATCGAATATAATGCAGTAATCTTTAAATTTCATTAACGAATGAAAACATTTTAAAAACCTTTGTAGCTTTTGCAACAGAAATGTCACTCAACTTGGTTAGTGATTCAGTCACTTATACGTTACGGGGGGCCGGCAGTTGCTACAATCATTTAGTCACTCATTCGGCTAGGTTGCCCCCTTTCTCTCATCTCTGCCTGCCACTCAAACTAGAACGAAGCTATCTATTCTAGTTGCATATCCTCTATTCTAGTCAAGTCATTTCAATCCAAGGGCTGTCACGCTTTTTGCCATGTCAGACAAGACGCGGAGTCAGCCTCTAGAGCTGCCCTTTTGCTACGACGGGGCTTCTGGGTTGATGAGCTCCTCCCTGTTCTGCCCCCCTCAGTTTTTAGATGAGGGAGGGGGGCAAAGTGTGAAGTATTTCACTAAAAACCAATTCATTTGCATAAAATGGCAACTGGAAACGGAAACTCGAGAGTTGCCTCAGATTAGAATGTGGCCATGGAAGGACCAAAGATTCCGAACCACCCATCAGATTCCCCCTTCCCCTTGCCATCTTTTTTGCTATGTGGGTAAATGTGGCACACAATGTGAATGGGGAAAGTGCATTAGGCAACATAGCAACAGAAAAAAAAAAACCAGGAAAATGCAAGTGAACTTTATGCAGGTCCTGCTGGGCCATAGGCAATGTGGCATTTGTGGCCTGATGCCTGCCACTCCTCTCTCCTGCTGCAGCTGCTAGGTCGGTCCCACTGCTGCTGCTGCTGCTGGGCGTTTTTGGGTCAAAGCAATTAAAGGTTATAAATTTGTGTGCGAAAAATTACACAATTTTTGTTTAAATATGCAAAAAGTGTGTGTAGAGAGAGGAGAGGTAGGGCGAAAGGAATGAAGTCACGTGCCGGGTCCTACTCTCTCTCTCTCTCTCTATGTGGCAGTTCATTTGCCATTTAATTTAGCAGAAAATTAAAGTCCAGTTAAAATTTTCACATTTTGCTGCTGCTGTGAGCCAATTTATGAACTGTTACAAAACTGTTGAAAATTCGCCAAAAAAAACACAGTTTTCATCACCATTGGTAAATCTTCTTTTCTTTTTACTCATGATTGAAAATTAAGTGTAAAATGTTAACTTTATCATCATCCCAGAACATCGAAAAGGAAATAATGAGGGGAGTGGTTAAGGTGTGTGTGCGTGTGTGTGTGTGTTTTAAAAAGTGTCAGAACAGCAACACGTGTATGTCAATGACTCGAACACACACACAGCCACACAACATACCCGGGAGAAAATTTGCACAATTTTTGTTGCCTCTTAAAAAACTGGAAAAACCTTTTGTTTGTATTGTATAAGTAGGTGTGTGTGGGAGGGTGTGTGTTAATAATGTTGAAGTCAAGTGTAAATTTGTGGCCAAGTGAACTCGGAGTGGGCGTTAAACCAGGTGAGAGGCAAAAGAGGGCATGGCCAATTGACATGGTTTTAAATGTTTGGCATCTGTTCTTTTTGAAACTCTGTTTCATATACCCCGTAAAAATGTGTATTAAATACAAAAGAGTATATTGAGAACTATCAAATTTAAATGGCATTTTTAATGGAATGTTTTTAGAGGACTTCAAAGAGTCTTTTTAAAGACTTACAATATATTTACACATATTCATTCCATTGGAAAATGCTTCTAGAAATAACTGAAGACACAAAGTAAGCAGGATTTGGCAAAATAGTTTCATTTAGAAAAACTTTAAAATTATTTTTTAAAACAAATAATTTTCTACATTTTTCTCTACTAATTTAACCTTTACAGGGTACTTTTAAGTCGCCACTATTAACTCATGGATAGCTTTTTATATTTTATTGTTTTTTTTGCTGGTTTGTGCCTGAACAGATAATGAAATGAAAAGCGGAAATTGTCTGTGTGTGTCTGTGGCAGACATTGGAAAAGGTGGGGAGATGATGTTGAGAGTGTGTGAAGAGGCAGAGAAGCAGAAGAGAGCAGCGAAATGTGATCCAAGAGAGAGAGAGGTTAAAAGTCCTGAGGAGTTATCTGTGGTGCAATTGACATTAAAGTTTAAAATTAAGTACATGTCAAGTTATAAATTTTATAGGGGAATGGAATATAAATTTTATTTACCATTTTATGAGAAACTAGTTAATTTTCCTTTTAAATACAAATTCAAGAGACTTTTTCCAAATGTCACTTGAATGATTTTTCAGGCTGGGTAATTAACTTAATGATGATACCAACACGGAAAATCTGCGACCATTCTCTACCCACCTTTTCGCCTTCCAATCTGCAGTGGCTCAGGCGAATGACAACGCGACCAATAAATTGCTTTAATTACCCAATTTTAAAAGCCATCGAAAGGAATGAGGTAGAAAGGGGCCGAAGGATATATATGGTAATGTCAATGTAAGTGGCTGACGGAGGACAATTTCGGCAGAAGCTCCAGCTACTGCTGGCCCTGACTGAGTCCTGTGACAAGGTAGATAACACTCCAGCATCAACAGACCATCAATAAACGAGAAGGATATGTGAGGCAGATGAGATGGAGTGGGAGTGAGAGCAGTTGTCAATGAAGATGGACAGATTGTTGCAACAGGGTTGCTTGTTCGTCCCATAGAATGACTGAAAAGTGAAGAGATGCCAAGAAATTTTGGAAAATTTGCCTGAGGTTTTGTTCATCTCAAGGGTCCATACATCCTTTGGATTCATGAATGCAAACGATTGAAAGCTTTTTCCCTAATTAACAGTGGGCAGGACAGGAATTTTTCATAGGCATCAGCAATCTTGTTAATTAACATCTGAGAGTTCGAACAAAAGTTGACTTAAATAGCAATAGTTATTCAGTCACTTGGTTTAGCAATTTTTTCATTGTAAGGCGTTTAAACCTAACTAGTAGTTAATACTTGTTTTATAAAGTTCTCACTCGTCTTGCTGATGAAGAGAGACATCAGGAAAAACAGAAGTGATTGGTTTTCATGCCGAGTTCGGGCTATATAAACGAGCTGGACAAGAATATAAAATCTTGGCAATTGATAAGCTTAGCAATGACTGGGATGATGGAAGATTCTTGTAAGTTTTTGACACTACCAAAGAAGTTCAATCAATATTTTGATATAAGGAACATCTTCAAAATAAACCAAAACAATTTAAACTTGTAAAGAGTTCAAGTGTCGTTTTATCCCGATTGGTTATGAACGATCGAAAAAAGTCGATAGAACTATTGCTCTCAGCTTTGAGATGAATGAACATATTAATTTTCCTCAAAGTAATCAATATAATTTAAATTGATATAATAACGGAATCGTAAGGGAATCTAACGTTTATAAAATTTGATAATTCGTTCTCTTGTTGTCTAAATTGTTGTCATGCAATGTTAGGGAGACTCACGTTGACATCACTAACCAAAAATTGTACTCTTCGTTAGTGTGTGCATGCTGGTGTGTGTGTGTGTGTGTGTGCGTGTGTGTAGTGTGGCCTACCTGGCACTGCATAAGGTGATGGATTCGACGATGGCAGCCAATATGCTGAATTTATTGGCGGATAGGATTTATGCGTAGTTGTGGTCGTCGACGCAGAGTCGAACGATGTTAAGGTGGAGCACGACGACGACGCCGATGATGACGACAACGACGGCAAAGAGGATATTGACGAGAACGATGTTGGCAATAAGGACAATGTGGCAGCAACGATGTCGCTATTATTGGATAAATTCTCAATTACGGACGATAATTGACTGCTGGCTATATGCTGATGCTGCTGACGGTGTTCTGGTTCGACAACATCGTCATTATGATCTTTGCCTTTAGGTGTTCCTCCCACCACTACCAACAAGCCTCCTCCTGCTCCTACTTCTACTTCGTTTACTGATTTTTCTCCTCCTCCAGCTCTTCTGTCTTTTTGGCTATTTACGAAACCAATTGCAGTTGAATTATTTATCATGTCAGATGACGACGACGACGGCGACGATGAACGAAGAAGAGAAAATTCTTGAAAATATTTCACACTTATTTACACACACACACACACACACACAGAGAGATAAACAAATACACACACACACACACACAGCGTTAAGAACAACAATCGAAATTGAATGAGTGGAAAATTCAATAAGCAAATATAATAAATATTAAACACGAAATCAACTCTCGGGCTCAATTATCATCCAGTTAACACTTTTGACTCTTTTGCCTTTATTTTTATTTTTTTTTTCTTTCGCCGTTCAACTCAACTTCACTTTTTTTTTAGCCACGCACACAACGAGAAAAAAATATTTATTATTAAGTTTTACTTGTTGTTTTTGTTGTTTGTTTCTTTTACAATTTAACGTTTAACATAGACAGAGAGAGAGAGTGAGAGTGAGAAACATTTAAGAATAATTTGTTCATTAATAACTTTTTGTTTGGGTGATTTCTGTTGATCGGATTTTGTTTGATTTTCTTAGACAATTGCTGGCATCAGAAGTAAGTTGTGATCTCTTGTGATTGCAATTGAACAATTATCGAATGGTATCGCTTTTATAGGGATCGAAGAGAGAGTGGAATTTGCATATGTCTAATTTTAGACAGATTTGAGGACAAAAGAATCGTGACAATTGCAGAGATATTTCAACTTTACAAAAGAGCAAATGATGAAGAAAGGGGCAGAGAATTGGAAGGAGTGAACTGCAGAAGGAGAGGTAAATTACGTTCCATACAGGGTTTAGCAAGGCGAGGATTCCATATGAATAGAAATAAAGTAGAATGTAAACTTGAGCTTTCAAATCAAAGCTTGAGCTTGAATTCGCTTTAAAAAAATAAAACCTACTTAACATATATTTAATGTTTTCTATCTTATCATTTATCCCATTAGCCTTCTAACCATAGATCTCATCACCTACGTCATAGCCTATCTTATTATTGATCTATCCATAAATAAAACAATTTATGGTTGCTAAAATATTTCAAAATTTCGCTTATATTTTTCAGATAGTATAATCTTAAATTTATTTTTGAGATTTTTTTTATCATCATACATAAAAACTTACTTTTATTATATTGTTTTAAACTGCTCCAAAATAAAGCTATAACATGGTTACTCAAAGTGCCACCCTGTATATTAAATTACTTTAAAAGAACCACTTTTACACTTTCGATACACTAAATCGATTTAAGTTCTAGCTATTTTTATGTTTTCCACGATTTAAATATATGTGTATGATTTTTTTTTTTGCACAATGCGTAAATATATATGTATATGACCGAATCGAACAAACGAACCGAAGAACGGAACCGATTAAAATCACTAAAAATAAATTGACATCAATCAGTGACTGTGAGGAGGAAGGACGACGTCGTTGGACGACATCGGCGCGATGGCAACTAATTAAGCAACGTCACAACAACACATGCATCCAATGGTCATAAAAATAAACAAAAAAACACAATGTATCGCCTATTGGATTGTATTCGTTTTTACTTTGTACTTTTTACTTTTTTCGTATTTAAATACCAAACAGCGGAATTTCAACGGCAGACGACGGCAGCGATTTGAACTGATTGACGTTTTAGTTGCAACTAACTGAGAATTGACAACAAATCGCTGCCCATCTCGAGAAAGAAAGAATAGGTACGAAATGTTGATAAAAAAAACAAAAAAACAACAAAAAGAGCAAACAGATTCTTTGCGTCTTCACCTCTTCTGCCTTTTTGTCGACTAGAAAAACTTGATTTACAACTTTTTGTTGAGTACTCCCCGCTGATGTGAGTTAGCTCTCATTTAAATGACTTTTAATGTTTGTTCTATACCCTGTATTCAAATAGAAGAAATTTGGGTATATCTAGAACGAAAAAGCAAATAACAACTAAACACATCGCTAATCGACCATCGACTTTTATCCAACTCAGGAAAAATGTATAGATTTAATGAAAAAGTATTAAAAAAAACATAAAAGCTATTGGCAGGCTTTAAACTGATATAGATATATGTAAATGAATACAGAGTATCTAAAAGTCATCATTCTTTATAATAAAAGAACACATTTTACTTATTTTTTTGTAGCTTTTTACTCATTTGCATGTGCCTCGTGTGGTTGCTTCTCTTTTTTCTTTGGCTTAGTTGTTATTGCTTCTTTTGGACCTGGTTGCTAATGAGTTAATTAACACATTTTACTTCTCATAAACAAAAAAGTTGGTAACTGTATTGCGTGTGTGCTGCTAATTATGATTAGAACTCAAATGACTGAAGATGAGAAATAAAAGTAAGGCCAAGAGAGTAAGAAATGAAAGAGATATTTGAATTAAGATAAAGAGAATGAGAGGATGCGATGATTTCGATATTGCATAACTTTAAATTAAACTTATCTTAAAGTGGCCAACAACAACTTACAAGATTACTTTTTACTTTCTTTCGCATATTTGTTTCTCTGTCAATGCCACTTCTTATTCCCCTTTCATTTCATGAAGCAGACATTCTTAATGAAAAGTGGTTTTTCCCTTGACTATTGATTTCCATTCTGTAAATGAAATGCAAATACAATTTGTTGTACTTGGCAGTCTCAAGGTTGAGCTAGCACCTTTTTATGACTTTCGTTTGGTAATTTTTCCTTTGCTAGAACATTTTGCATTTCCACGCCAAGAGAGTTGAGTACGAGAAACAGAACAGAAGTACATACACTTACTCACTCGACACATATTTTTTACTTTTTTGCCCTATAATGGCTAATTTGAATTTTTATCATGTTTACAAGCCAAACAATACGTGCATCATCATCATCATCGTCATTATCATTATCATCATCGGAGGAGGAAGTTGTCGTTGTTGTCGTCAACCAACCAACCAACCAACCATCCAGTGGTTCAACCTCACACAACATTTGCATATCGATTTCATATGCAGTGGGGGAAAATTCATATATGCTCCATGTCGTATAAATATGAAGAAAATGTTTACTTGTTGTCGTCGCGCGTTCGAGTTGCAGTTCTTTTTTTTGCTTCTTGTTTTTCCCCTTAAGTATGCACTCTGACAAAAATTGCAGATTATTTTCCAACTAGTACGAGGAGTTTTGTCTCCTTGTTGCCGCACCTACTCCCTCCCTCCTCTTCTCTCTTTGGCTTGTCTATTTGAAGTTTTGCTTGCATGTAAATTGCTCTGATTACCACCAATGTTGCAGTTTTTTCTTGGTGGTCCTCCATTTCTTTTTCTTGCTTACTCATTCGATTTTCCCCGTTTGAGTTTTTGTTTTACTTAACCTAATGCAAATCGCTTTTATTACTGCAATTTTTTAGCTTTTTTTGCTTTCTCTCTTGATGTATTTATGTCTATCTTTCGTGTTACCAATGTCTGTGGGTTTTAAGTCCAGGGTCAGGTCAAAGAGGAAGAACAAAGAAAAATATAAAGTGTCGTGAAACTAAAGTGCTTAACATTTTGTTACCCCTTCTTTATGTTTCTGCTGTAATTCAAGTGTTAATACCAAAAGAGTAAATAAAATAAATGAAGAATTGAAACGAATTTCACTCCACCCTTAGGATACAGCATTTAAAACTGCTCAGAAATTATAAAAAACAATTTTAACTAAATTAAAGACTGAATATTATATTAAAATTTCCAAGTGTATCTTGCTTGGCAGTCTCTACTGTCGCTTACAACTCTTTCAAAACATTAATTCATAATTCTCTCCATGGCAATTTGCCAAAAAACAATAATGGAATTTGTTATAACGTATTGAAGATCCAAATTGGTTTAGTATTCATTTACTTATAAGAAATCAATCAAACGTTCTGTCATTGCCCGCAGTATTAGGCTGCTAGCTGCAATGTTTCCCACGCTGGCTCAAGAATTCGTACTCGTAATACTTTAGAATATACTGGCAAACACGGGGGCGACGAGAGCCAAAAAAAAAAGAACCCTTTCAAAACGGGATACAAAATAAACCATTCAGTCAAACAATAACAAGCAAGGACACAAAACTCGTAAAACCAATCTAAAAAATGTGGCAGCTTCTTCTGCACTGCTTTTGCCTGCCAGTAAGTATGCTACACTTTTACCAAGGCAAAAACCAGAAGGCAGAAGCCAGGAGGGGAGCCAACACAGGAAACAAAACTCGGCGACTCACTCAAGCATTTTATTAAATTGCCACCTTCCGTTCCGTTTGTTGTTCTCTTCGTTCTCCCTTTCCCCGCCGCTCACCTTACCACACCTCACACATCTTGCCCCCTCTCAACTACCCAATTTCTTCCACTTTTACTTCAAATGTCTTTTTATTTTTTCCAATTTCTAGGCAAGTTGTGTGTCTGTCTCTCTATCCGTTCGTTCACTTCGTTCGTTCCTTTTGCTTGTTGCCAAAATCCGCTTCAATAAAAAATATATTTCTGCCATCTTTTTCTATTATATCGTTTCCGCTTTTGGCATAAATTGTGTAAAACCAACGGGAAAAAAATAAGTTTTTACACTTTACTTTTTTTTCTTTTTTATTTTGGGTATTCTTTTTGAGGTTAAACAAACTAAAGGCAAGGAACAGGATCAAACGTAGGTGAGGGGAGGCAAGTAGTGAGTGGCGTCGGATTGAAGGCAACTTTTTGTATTGAAATGCAATTTTCTCCAAACACACACACACACACATGCACACACAACACAGACAATGCGGACAAATGTTGGATCAAGTCCAAAAAAAAAATAAATGTATATATACACAAAACTAAATTTGCATTGCATAGTTTTCGGCGCAATGCGGGCGTCGAAATAAAATGCTAAAGCTTATCTAAAATTGAAATTTTTTTTAAACAACACACACAAAACTATCTTCATCAACATTAGCTAAAAAATTTAGTTGTATAAACATACACAAAGTGAAAGAGAAGGGAAAAACAGAGAAACAGAGAGAGAAGAGGGCGGTTGGGGGAAGTGCCGAAATTATTAAGCATACGACATGTTTAACAAGCGTAATTACATGCAGGAAAAGTTTTCATTTGGCAGACTTTTTTTGCGCTTTTCCTTTAGTCATCCTGAAGTGCATATAGAACGCCACAGTGGGTGGCAAAATGTAAAGTTTAGCTCAAAATAATTAGTTATATACATATATTATTTTTGTCAAGTTTTTATCAGATAAGCTCAACAAATTTTTTTATTTTTTAATATTATTAAAATTTTTCCAAAACTTTGTTGTAGTGAACAGATTGAAGCTATAAAAAATTCAAGCTCGGCTTATGGACTATGCCACCGTCATTTTGCAAGCATATTTAAAAGTTGTTAACAATAAACCATGCCGCTAGAGGTCGCTTTTGGCATTCCACTCACTCTCATCACATCCTCTGGGCTCTATGGGATGGCAAAGAGTCAACATTTTTGTGGTCACTTAAGCAGATTAATATCATGGGTATAATTAAAAGAAGCACCACCGAGCAACGCCAGCAGCAGAAGCAGCAGCATGTGCAGGGGAGACGCCACAAGAAGTGTGTGGGTGGAGAGCCAAAAATACAGCAAAAAAAAAAAATTAACATAAATTAAAATTTGTTCGCCAACTTTTTTTTTGTTTTTGCCCTGTTCAACACTTTTTTTCTGCACTGGCATTCACTCACATAATTGATGGTTTTTAATTAACTGCCAAGTGACCGACAACTGACAATGGCCCAAAAAAAAAGGACAAAGAGCAGAATGAGGAAAACGAGATTGTGGAAATGAGAGAGTAAAGTTCAATGAGAAATGCTGAAAAATGTTTTTAAATTTTCCTTCACACGTTGTCCATTGACCTGCCAATTAAAACTGTCAAATACTATTGCCTGCTTTTAGGCTCTGGACACGCAATATTGCCCTACTCCATTTTTGCTTGGCATCTGGGAGTCATGGGATTGGGAGGACTTGTAGCTGTCTATCTGTCATTCGTTTTAATTTGTAGTACACAATACAAAAAACTATTTCGCTTCAATTTCACTCAACTTTATATTGCATACTTTTCAGCTAAAATTAATGAATAAACGAGTGAGATTTCCGTTTTTTTTCGCATTTCAGTGTTTGCTATTGTGAATTTCTCTAATATTTTTCACACTCTGTTGACCACTTTGTGTGTATATCTGTGTGGGTGTTTTTTTTTTTTTTTCGTTGATTTGTTCGTGGTGGTTTTCCCCCTAAAACGACTGACCTAACCACATGTGTGATGTTGACATAGATTTTGAAATATATATTTTTGTTGAAAAAACTTACCATTGCGATTTTCACTATCGGCGGGTTTCATTTGTATAGGATGATACATCTGAAATGAAAAAAAAGAAGAGAGAGTAAGTTAAAAACCGACATTTATATTCATTTTTCAAATTTCACCCCAATTTTTCCACACTTGGGGTTCTCTTCTCTATCAAATCTTCATTTCGCCAAGTTAATCACATTTGAAATATTAGAAGCGCAGTGTCGTAGTGCTTTCCCCTCAAACATTTCCCTCACCGTTTAGGCAAAATGACGCAGTCAGCGATTAATTTGCAGAGCTTTAGCGTAAATGCAGGCGCCAAACACAACAACAACAACAACAACCACTGCAGAATTTAGTTCTCGACCTTTTTTTTGGTCGAATGGCGGTGGAGATGGTAGTGGGAATGGGTGGAATGTCCCTCTTAAGCTGCATAATGAATGAATGCAGCAGCAGCAGGCAGAATGGCGGTTGTTAAGGAGGCTTCTAAAATTGCCGCCAAAATCCTTAACAAAAGCCAAACACATTTATTCAGCGGTCGGTCGTAAGGGCCCAAAGGACCAAATTCTTTTACATCTACAACTCCCATTCGGGCGTTTCTGTACTCCTTTTCTAGCTCGTGATAAATCCTAAAATATGCGTTAGTTAGTTTTGTAGCCTGGTTTAAATGCATTTTTTTCCCCCTTCGCTTTGTGTCTTCTAATTAAAACAAGCTTAAAGCGCCGCATAACGTGCCCGAACGGCGGCCGAACAAAGAAGATGGGGTGTAAAACGTGAAAATAGGGACAAGAGGTCAGTAGTTGTTGAGAAATGAAAAGTAGAGATGGCATCGTGAGGACAAAAGGTATAATCATTGGTATCGACACATGATTTTTAAAATCTTTAAAAGGACAATGCTAAAATTATGATTAACTTTGTTCACAACAACAACCTATCTGCAAATATGGGGGAATGTTTGGGGGGCGATCATCAAAATCGATTTGAATCAAAAAGGACGATACATTATGTAATATACTTTTACCATCTCTAGTTTCTGATATCCTTCGTTGGTTGCATTTCATTCGCACGGCTAATGACGCGTGATTTATTGGCAAGCAACGACCACGACGACGACGTCGACTACCTCGACGACAGTCTCTACAAGGACATTGCCTTCTAGCCACTGACTGTAATTCGCTTCTACCTCTTCTTCTATTGAACCTCCACACGCTGTTTCTCTACCCCACTACTAACCCCTCCCCGCTTTGGGGTCGTAAATAATACACGCAATACCGCCAACTGGTTACAAATTGCAGTACGGACCAGGTCCAACCTGTTCGCCGCCGCCAATTCTCCATTTTGAGTTTTCCTTCGTTTGCTTTTTCTCCATCTTGCTGCTGCTTGCTTCTTCTACTCGTTTTCGTTCCTGCTGTTACCCATTTTTATTTTGCCAATTTATTTATATGCAGGAAGTAGCAATTACCAGTCAAACACGAGCATACAACAACAACAACAGCTCAGAGTTTCCCTTTTAACTTTACTACACACCCACCAGACACCCACACAGCCAATTCAGCCCAGCGCTTTCTTCACTATGTCAGTTGACTTTCCTTCTACCTGGTTGGCTGGCTAATTGGTTAAAATATGATCCCAATTATTGGCAAGGTTGTGCATTTAATCAGTAACAGGGCCAAGGTATTTGACAGCTGACAGTAGAGTGCATACACAAAGAGAAATGGCAATAAGAACAAGAGAGTGAGAGAACGTTGTGAGCACACATAAACCATTTAAGTTTGACAAGTGTGTCAATTATCAGTGAAACTATCGATACTTATTTTATATTGAAAGTGTTTAATCTTGGTTTGGGAACCCTTTAGGTATGCAACGAAAATTCAAAGATATTTTAACCATTCATACACAAAACGATTTTTTCTCCTTTCTAAAGCTAAAATCTATAAATAACAAAATTGTTTTTAACTCCTATCGACAGAAAGAAAAGGCGACAACAACGATGCGACATATGGACGCCTGTTGGTATGCAGCAGAAATCGCAAAAAAGAACGCATCAAACACGCGCGCACATGTGCTCCTTCTTTCTGCTGATGGCCTTCCCTAACAATTTTCTAAAATAAATATTTTTGTCATTTTTTTCCCCACAAAAATTTGTTTCTGCATGCAAATTATGTCAGTTGCCCGATAACATGATGACATAAGCATTGTCATGTTCCTAACCCTAACCCCAACATTGTACAGGTCCCCCCCCCACCCCTCTCTATCTCCCACCCTTTATCCTGTCACATGGCTTTCAAATAATAATAATATTCAATGCTTATTTGATAGCGCATTGGGAAAAAAATGAAAGAAAAAAGTTGCTGCTGCTGCTTTTGCCAAAATGTCGGCAACATTTTTGCTGACACTTTGCACCCCTGGCCCCTGCCCCCTGTCTAACTACTACATGACTACTATTTTTTGACCCTCTCTTCTCCACTGCTTTTCTCTTGACAACTTTTCCCCCGATTTGCTGCCGCTGCTGCTGTAAAGTGCAAATTGACATTTTTGTGCCTGCGGTTCTTCTCCATGGGTGAGAGACACACAAACTTTCTGGCGCGTGTCTTGGGCTAACAATTTTCCCATTTTCCTTACAAAAATTACTTCGGTTTTTTTTTTTTTGCCAGCTCAAAAATTTTGTTGTATGCATTTTTTCTCTGCTTTCTGCTTTCATTTTGTTTCCTTCATTTTCTTTTTTTGCAAGTCGAGTTCAACACAAAATGCCAGTCAATCTGTCAGTCAGACAGTTAGTCAGTCACTCACCCCGTCAGTTAGCTTATATAATAAAGGTTGATGAAGCTGTCAGAATTTTTCGCATTTTCCGTCGAGATCAGCAAAAATGTCAATTAAAGTGTATAAAAAGAAACTTTTTTCGCCGAGATAGAAAATAGATGGAACTTACCCCATTCAAGGTCTTCACATTGTGAAGAGCATCCTGAGCCTTCAAGGCGGCACGTCGCGTATAAAACGTCACAAAACAGCAACCTGCAAAACGAAAGAGACAGAGAGTGAGTGAGTGAGCGAGAAGGTATATAAGATTAGCATAAGGGTTAAATTAGAGTTTATTTACAACAAAAAAGGTGGCAAAGAAATTATGAAAATTATGATTATTACCCAAGCAGACAGAGCGAAGGAGAATCTGAATGAGAGGCGGGGGAGGGGGAGAAAAAAGGCCAGGCCAAGGCTGTAAATTAAACATTATGGCCTCAACAAATGTGTCGCGTTATTTTCAGTGGGGAAAGTAAGGTGAATGGTGGATGGTGTGAAAGGTAAGGGTAGGTGGGTGTTGGTGTTGGAATTTATGAAGGGTTGGTTTGAGTGTTCCTTCGGCTCAAGCATATTTAAGTAGGCAAACGTTCTAACGACAACGATACTTAAAGTAAAAGCCCTGTAAAGTTAAGGACGCAATAACACGACTTAATGATACCCTCTATCTAATATTCTGAAATTTAAAGGCCAACAAACAAGCTGGCACTTAATATGTGACAATATATTCAATCCCTCTGGCTACAACCCATTTAGTTGCATTTTATATTCTCGTTAAGGAAAACTAATATGACTACTTTCCGCCAAATGTTTAAAGGGTATATGCAAATACCTTAGCAACGTTTTCTATTTTTCGTGTAAATTTCCCATTTAGCTTAGCCTAAGTAGTTCCTCTGCCGGGAAAATAAATAAATATGATATATGCTTAAATAACTGGGTTAAGCATAAGTATTATGATAATAGCAATATTCAAGAGGATATAATTGCAATTGAAAGCTTTTATAGAGAGGAACTTTGAAGGCCTTTCTGAAAGAACTTTTCTCTAAGAAATTTTTATAGAATAAAGCACAGCAAAAATTGCTAAGAAAATTTAAAGTGGTAAAATATTGTAGAACTTGCAAGTACTTTTTATATTAGTGTGGAATTTGCGAATTTTGCGTGAATTTTGCCAAAAAATAAATACGAATAAAGAGCTTCATAGGGCGATCCTTTCTTTTATAACATTCAAGTTTTCTATAAAACAACTTTTTAAAGTGTCGGTATATTTTTTTGCCACTTATATAACGACTATCCTTCCATTTTCTACTTTTAAAACAATCGATATCATTTTTGTTTAAACATTTTATTATAATTTTAAACTTTCAGCCTTTGCCCACATTTTTATCGATAAATCGTAGCATCTATAAGGAAAGGAAGGTATCTATTATTTAAAGTGTATAAATTGATACACTTGAGTTGAGGGGACAACTATTTAGTATTTAGGAGCTTAGTTGAAAGTTCAGAAAACTTTAAGCAAACATTTCTTAAGCTGACATCAGTTGAATGAAACGTATTGAAAGGCCCGTTTTACCTTTGTATAAATTGGCCAACACTCTTTAAGTGTTAAGATTCACTTGTAGACTAACAAACAACTATGTATTATTATACCCTTGCAAAAAGGGTATATTTATTTTGGTCAAAAGTGTGCAACGCATAGAAGGAAGCATCTCCGACCATATAAAGTATATATATTCTTGATCAGCACGACGAGGCGAGTTCAAATAGCCATGTCCGTCCGTCCGTCCGTCCGTCTGGATCAACGCAAACTCCTCCTAGACCGTAAGAGCTACAGAGCTGAAATTTTGCATGAAGGCTTGTATATACTGGAGGCGTTGTATATCTCGGATTCAGCCGGATCGGACCACTATATCATATAGCTCCAATACAAACGGCAAAGGCACGAACAGTGCCTTTTCTCAATAACTTTGTTATTTTCTAAACTATTGTCATGAAATTTAGTATTGGTGAGTTAATTACACATATAAACGACTATGCCAAATTTGATCAAGATCGGGTGACTATATCATATAGCTCCCATAGGAACGATCTTTCGAAAACAGTGACTTTTGTCAATAACTTCGTTACTTTTGACGCGATTGCTTTTATATTAAACATTTGTTAGTTTAATATATCTGTTAATAACTGTGCCAAATTTGATAAGGATCGGGTAACTATATCATATAGCTCCCATAGGAACGATCGGTGGAAAACAGTGACTTTGATCAATATCTTCGTTATTTCTTATGCTAAGATTGTAGGCCGTTCTTTCGGACTTTCTCCCTTTTAGCTTAAAGGTTTTTTCACTTTGATGGCTATAGGTAAGGAAAAAGTTACCAAAAAAGTTGCAAGGGTATACAAACTTTGACGCGGTCGAAGTTAGCCCCGGCCCTCTGGTTTAGTTTAAAGTCACCTACAAAAGTTTTTTGATCATAGACCTGTAAACTTAAACTCGGATAATGAAAAGTGCAACAGAGGGTGGGGAATGTGGAAAAGATATAAGCCGATGTGGCTGTAAAGCCATCTGCCTCTAACCTAACCTTCATTCTTCCGGAAAACACGAACAAAAAAAAAACGTTTAAAAAATGCGAAATGAAAATATTTTGCAAATATGTGAAAAATGCAGAAAAATGTTCGCGACGACGGCGACGCAAAAACTGGGCGACAGATTGAATTACCTGTGTGGGTGTAGAAAGGTGTGTGTGTGTGTATTGCCGGGTAGAAGCTCGCCCTTTACTCAGACCCTTGTATACCTAGAGAAACGCCAGGGTACAACATTACGCCTGACTGAACCGAAATGGCCGCCAAATGCCGATACGCTGGGTAATTGCATTATGCAACTATTGCCATATTAAGTTTTGTAGTCACAGTTAGCGCAGGCAGCAGGACGAAAAAAGGACGTCAGAGGAAGGGAGAGCCAGGCAATGTGCAAGAGCCGGAAATGGATTTTAACCGAAGCTCTGCGTTCAGTCGCTCTTTGTGTATGTTTCAGTGTGTGTGTGTTTGCGTGTGTGTGTGCTTTTTTATGCCTTGGCCACAGATTTGGTGTTACCCAAATAAAAAAAGGAAAGAAAAAAAAACCCAAGAATTTCTGGCACATAAAATAAAACCCATGCAAAAGGTTTTTCTTTTCTCTTTTTTATTTCGGTTTTTTCCTTTTTTTTTTTTAGTCGGTGAAATTGAAATGAAATGCCATGTGGCAGAAAAAGCGAAAAATGAATGAGGGAGAGCAAGTAGTAATGATTTTTCTCCCTCTTTAAAGTGAAAATTTTGCATGTTTTGCCAAGTGAAATAATAATTATATGCACACAATGTGCAAAACCTAAAAAATGTTGCAGCAAACTGAAGATGAAAAGAATTCAAGATGGAAATGCCTAGTCTCTTAAGTTAAATATTAAATTTAGTCTTTTTAGCTTAACGAAGCTCATGGTAAGAGTATAAAACTGCTCAAAAAAGTGGTCAAAAGTAATTTCTTAAGAGCACATGATAAACTTTTTTTGAGCTACGAATAATAAAACCAATTTAAAACTGAACTGAAACTCCCTCCTTTTCTCTGTACAGTGTCTTAATCGTACTACTGACCGCACAATCGCAGATTAAATATCACTTAAAATGAAACTAGCGTTAAAATGTAACAAATGTAAGAAAATCGAAACGATTTGAAATGCAATAAAATATATATAGCCGGGAACGGGTAACAAACAATGAAGGAAAGTAGAGGCCAGTTGGAGGAAGTAGAAAGGCGACACGAACCAGGAGGACAACGAAGAAAAATCTCTCAATTCCCATTATGTGCATGTCAACTGCAGTTAGAATCAAATCCAAAGACCAAGACAACACACTAAGAGCAAACAGAGAGAAACGGAGAGACAGAGTGAGATAAGGGCAAAGGAGAAGTATGAGGACGAGTGGGTAAGGTGTAGGTGGTGGGTGGTGTAAAAGGGAACAAAACTAAAGCTGAAAACGACACCCAGTCACGTTTTTGGACGAAAACACAACAAGAACAGCAAAGGAAAAGAAAAAAAAGATGGAAAACTTAATCCTAGCAGTGGGTGCCAAGTGGGCAGTCGCCTTCGCCGACGCCTGATGAAATCGAGAGCCTTTGGCCCAGACACAAAAACAGAGAAAGAGACGTGCCAAAGTCCAGGAAAAAGGATGTGCTCAGGACAACACACACACACACGATGTATGGGAAAGGAAACGAATTAATCGAAGTAAAATAAATCAATGTCGTTAAACTTTGCTGCCAGAGATTTAGTAGTAGTGCTGCTGAGAATAGACCAAGATAGAAGAACAACTGAAACTGAAATCGAAACAAGTGGAAACAATCGAATTTAGTTTATGCTCATTTTCATTCCCATAGATAAAAGGGAAAATTGAACCAAGGCTGGTCACGACGACCATAAGAACGAAACTAACAGAAGAGAGAGAGAGAGAGCCACCATCTGACAAATAGTCAAAGAATGATTATAAGTGCTCAAAGGTTTAAGTTTAGAGATGACACTTTAAAAGAACACTTCTTCAACTAAGTAGTTGGAAAAATAGGAAAATAATTCTACACATTCTCAAAACTTAAACTTCATTTTTACTGGAATCAACCAACTTTGATCGATTCTTTGTAAAAGATAAAAAGATTGACCAATTAAAAGTCGCCGGCAAAGAAGTAAATCGATCGGTAAGGTATTTTGTATAAAATAGGAAATATCCAAATATAATCTACATAGTTTATTCTTAGATCGTTTGATCTTCGGTCGTGTGATCTTTGAAGCTAACCAATCTCTATAAATTTTTGAATTAATATAATATCTAGTTAACAAACTCTACTGATCCTCGACAAAAAATTGAATATTTTCAAAGAGGTGAAAATGAACTTCACAATAATAAGTAATAAGTCTTTTCATTAAAGAGAACGTCTCTCACGCTGTCATCTCTGTTGTCCTTGATGTCCTTCTCTATTTCCTATAGACCGTGTGACAAACGTTTAGCAATAGTTCAGTGGGCACGCCCCTCACAAAAAAAAAGGAAGAACGAAGTCGTAAAAGCTATTGCAAATTCCTTACCGTCGCCCGCCTTCTTAGCCTTAACCAAAAATGAAAATCCCTTTTGCTTTTTGGTTTTGGTTTTCAGTTTGGTTTTGTTGGTGGTGAAAATTAAGTGAAATTTTATGCATTTTTCACGCTCACTGCAGCAGCTAAATAAAAATGTCAAGAGCACAAAGTGCCAAAGGGAGGGGGAGAAGGTAGAGAAAGAACGACGAAGGGAAAGTAGTCTGTGATGAAGGCGTTAGATAAGTGCGTTACTTTTTCTTCCTCTTACATTTTCTTGCGTTTTTGGTGACATTGGACAGCTGGACAGGAGAAGCCTTTCAAAATGAAGTTCTCAAGAGCAGAAAGATAGCGAACGAAAAGGAAGAGAAAATAAAAAGAAGCTGCTAACTGACCCACCAACAACCGAACCGCCTCTTTAACCCACTGTGTGTGTGTGAAATATATTTTAGAGCTCTCCTCCCTCCTCCATTTTTTCTGCGAGATTTTTCTTGGTCAGCAAGTTGGTTTTTAAGAGTAGAAGGGCGAAGAAGGTCATAAATCACAGAAACAGCGGAAGAAACTGACAGTAGAAGTAGGAGAAGAAGAAGGTTACAGGACATGGGTGGATTTTGGATCAAGGTTGTTAATGGAGAGTGGTGTGACATATGGTTCTATTGTGGCCTAAATTGAAATGGCAAGCAGAGTAGCTCTGCCCAGAAAATCGTGATAAAGATGATATAAATTAATCAAAGAAATAGTGAGAAATAAAATGCGAAACAGATTAGCCTGGCTAAGAATCAAACTGTAAAAGATTCAAGTAATGCCAATTGACTCGTTCCCTAGTAAGAGCACCTTTTTTAATTCTTTTATAGCCACAAATTTTAAATACGTTTAACACTAAAATTCACCACAAAACAGCCTAGAAGGCTGCTTGTTCGCACCTGAACAACTAAATCTGAAGGAAAACCGCAGAGTGAAACCTTCCTGTCCTTCTCTCTTACACTGTCTTCATTTTGTCTACGTTTCCCTCCTCTCGTCCCTCGTTCAACCACAAGCGCTAATAAATTATGACCCAAGCGCTTAACCTTGTCCCGCTCTAGTTCTCCACCTGGCCCTAATACGCCTCCTCACTCCTTTTCCCCTTCCGTTCACACTCTCTCTCTCTCTCTCTTTCTCTCTCTATAACCTTATCTTTTAGCCACAGAACCACAAACACCCGCAGCAGCAGCAACAATAACCGAAAAACACAGCATAGAGAAAATCCTACCAAAAAGTAACTGGCCAACGCTAACAAAATTTAGTGCCAAAAACAATTTTTTGGTTTTTTCATACACTTTCCTCCAATAAGAGGGTATATTAGTTTTGCCTTAAAACTTTACGTAGAATGTAATATAGTAAATTGATTTGGAAAGCTTTTTCAATAATATCCAACATAGATAATGGCTGTCTCTATGACTGTTGGAACTTACATCTCATGCCTAGACATCGGTTGGGGTAAGAGTATTTCAACTTCAATGTAGCGATATCTTTTTTTGTGCTTTTTGTTTTTTCAATTTTTTTTTGGGTTTGGTTTAGCAGGGGAAACATTTGCCCTAAAAATACTTTTTTGTTTCTTGTGTGTTTTGTTTTGTGTTATTTACGACTTTCTGGTTCAGAGGTCAAGCCATCGCACTTAAAAGTGTCATTTTGCATTGAGGATGAAGTAGACGACGACGAAGCAGAAGGCGAAGAGAGAGCGAGGACTATGAGAAACAAACTCTCTTTTTGGCCCATAAAAATGCAACAGCCATAGCCAAACAAATTCTTGGGACTAGGACAAGCACGAAAAAATAGGAACTAGGTTAACATTTTTGCCATCTAAATGGAAATGCTTGTTAGTTTGTTACTTCTTCTACTACTACGACGACTATCAAAAGCCAGGAAGTTTTCAAGAAAGGAAATTTTTATACAAATAGCAAAAAAATGCCAAAAGTTATCGAAAGAAACAGTAAACAACAAGCTAAAGCAGTTTGCGGAAAAGAGCAAAATGTAATCCACAAGGATCCATGAGCTTCTTTAAAAATGCAATCATAAAAACTGTCTGAAATGCCATATTTAGCTGTTTTCTATTTAAAGGACTTCAATTAGAAACCTGTAAAACATTTATATTACGAGGAGATCAAATTTGTTAGAAATCGTAAACCGAAACGGACTTGGAAGAAAATGATTTGTCTAAAAGATAGTTTCAAACTAAATTGCTACTGAACTAGTTCGGATTCAAAAACTGAATAAAATTAATTATAATTTATTAATGAAATGAATTGAATCAATTGATACTAGCCCAACTGCAAAAAATGGGCTTGGAATTTCAAACATCTTTTCTTTGGGTCATCAGGCTGAACAACTCCAGCTACTTTACTAGTGACATAGACAACAAACCAAACTTTCTTCAAATGCAATTTGTGTCGAATTTTTGGGCGGTAACCCCAAACGCCTTTTACTAGCTTTCATGTATAAGTGACACAAACCGAAACTCCAACTAGTTTACTATCCCATCGTCCTGCTGACCCTCATATATGAAAAAGATAGTAGAGTCCATGCACCCCCGCCTCACTCTAACTCTCTCTCTTTCAGTCAGTGGCACTTAAAATGCTTGTCATAAATCATCAACACAACGCGCCACTTAAGTGCTTCTAAAACTGTTTGCGCTTTTACTTTTGTACTGAACTGGGTTTGAGTCACGCCCCCTAAAAAAAACCCAGCCCTAACCAACTGACCAACGCCCATAAAATGGCAAAAATAAAGAAAAGAATCCCAAAGGCTGGAATCTGTCAAATGCAGGCGACTAGCAAAAGGCAAAGCTAAATAAAATATATATATATATATTTGTACACATAGATAAATATGAACAATGAATCAAAAATATGAATAGACAGAGGATGACAATTGAAAAGCGAAATAAAGATTAGAATGCTGAAGTTGAACCGTTATGAATGAGCCTCAATAAAACTAAGTAAAGTGCACTTGGCAAAATGAAATTCAAAGAGATGAATAATACAATCCCACAACAACAAATGAAAAAAGAAGAGTATGAAAAAGGCAAATTCTGGTGATATTTATGATAAAATAATAATTTTCATTGTGTGTATAATGTTAAAAATCTCTAAATTTAGGGGCATATTAATACTGGGATGCTTCTGAATCTAAACTCAAAAAACGTCTACAGTTACGACTTCTTGACGATTTGTTTCAGCGAATAATAATAATACTATTTCTGTTTTTCTTTAAGACAGTGAGCTCTAACTTTGATATATGTAATAATAAATTGGAGTAGCAAATGTAATTAAATTAGCTTTCAAACAGCGATTTTATTTTAAATACCAGAAGTTTTCTTAAGGAAACATCTCCCAGCATGGAAAAACCTTATCTCTTCGCGCTGTTAAGGATATCTTCGTTTGGAAATATTATGGGTAAGGATTACTAATATGTTACTTAAAATAAGATAGAATTCCTATCGATTTTGGGTATCTGTTTTTGGTATAATAAAATAATCCAACAATTTTGGAAGAAAAAACTGTCAATGTACACGTTTAGAGAGTTGAATCTTGGCATTCCACTTTTAGGTTAAACAACATGCAACAGAAAGCGTTAAAGTGTATTTCAAAGTCGGTAATAAAACAATCAGCAAAAATACTAAGACAACACACAACCATAGAACTATAGAAAAAAATGTGTAAAATCATCTTCAATTCTTTTGTTTACTCTTTACTCATTGTCTGCTGTGGGAGAGACACTCTACCCGCTTCACTTGCCCAGCCAAAAAAATTCTCCATTTTATAGACAAATAGCGAGAAGCACACAAAAAGGCAATTTGCTGATGAAATGAAATGAGAAATGGCAAAAAGGCAAATGCATTCAATTAAAAAGGGGTAGAGAGAAAGAGAAGACACAACGATATCCTCTATCATATTAATGTTACCTCGCGCATTCTCTCTTCCCCCTGCCCTTGTGTGTGGGTGTGTGTGTGCGTCTGTTTGTGTTAGTAACTCATCTACATGAATGGCAAGGCCCTGGGGGGAGAGAGAAACTGTTAGAGCTTTAACGAGAAAGCTTTCTCTGGTATTTACCGCAACAAATTCGAATGCAATTTATCAGACAGCAGAAGTCAAACAAAAGCGAAACTAAGTGAGAGACAGGGAGAGAGACAGAGAGAGAGAGAGAGAGAGAGAGAGGGGGGAGCAAAAAGGATGATGAGGCGTTGTTGATGATGGTAAAATGTAATGACTACCCGCATGAAATTTGAGTCTTTAGCTTACAGTGGAACCTCAATAAGAAATATTAAAAATGTATAATCAATTTTCATATTGATTTCATATATTTCATATTCTAAAACAATAACCTTAGTCATTTATTCATTCTTTATGGTAATCACCGTAGTAGTTGAGCCCAAATTTGTTTAAGTGTTGTTTGTATTTCGGTGGGTTTTCTGTGGGGGAGCTTACCTTTACTAATGCCAGTGGCCTTATCACGCAGCACATTTATCGAATGGACTGCACCGTATTCTTCAAACATTTCACGCAATTGCGTTTCATCCATTGATTTGGGTACCTGACCCACAAACATTTTAATATTATCCGGATCGGGCTCCTTCTCGCCATAGGTAACGGTTGCATCGGTATCCAAACGGAAGCATGAATCATCGTCCATGCCGACCACCATATTACGATTCGCGCTGCATGGATTATTATTGTTGTTGTTATTATTGCCGTTGGTGTTGCCCATCAAACCTGTCGTGGACATAATACCGTTAACCGCTGCAGCAGCGGCGGCTGCAATTGTGCTGCTATTGCTGCCCACCAGAGAATTGTTGCTGCCACCAAGATTTGGGTTGATGTTATTGTGGCTGCTACAGCTGCTACCAATGCTATTGTTGTTATTGAGCAACGAATTATTGTTGTTGTTGCTATGTATGGGACTATTCGGAAGGCTGTTGGTTGCACTGCTGCTCTTATCGCTCATTCCAAATGCACTGAGAAAGAGACAGAAAAGGAATATAAATAGTATTAGTACAGTAAACACATTCATTGAAGAAATTTATCTTTAAAATAGTTAATATTTATTTTCTATTTGCCATAAAGGCTACGTGGTAAAATCTGGAAAATTCCTAGTCATAAAATAGCTCTTCGATTTAGAAATATCGAGAAGCCATTGCAATATGTTTTAACATTATATAAATTTATATACCAATAATTTTATATTTAACAAATAAAACATTTTGCAATTCAATATATATTTTTTCTTTATAAATTTATGCAATTATTTCAATTATGATAAAGTGAAATTATAACTCTTTAATTTTAATTTACTGTTCCCAAAAAAAAAGTGATAAGTGTAAACTGTAAATTCACATATTTCTTACATAAGGTTTATTAGTTTTAATTTCTTCACAATTTACAATTTTCCACTGTATTCAATTCAAAAATTTGTCTGTTCATTATCTACGAATTTCTACCGTAAATTACAGTTTTTTATTAGCCTTAAAACTTACTCCAATAAAGCCAAATCATTGGAACTTTTTTCCGAAAAATCAAACATTATACGGCGATTGGCCAAAAACGAAGAGCGAGTATACATATTGGTTTGTTCGATTTTTATTATTTACACTGTCACAATAAAAGATAATAGTCAATAGTCAATAGAGAGAGGCGGCGGCAGGCGGGAGGTAGAACAACAGTTAACTTTTGACTTCGTTTTCAATGCACCAAAAAAAACACGTTCAACGGTTTTATATGTACGCACACGGAACAATTGAAATTTACTTTAATAAAATGTCTAAAAAACTCTACTTTCAACACTCGCGACACTCGGTTATATAGAACTCTGATACTTTTGACTGACTAATTAAAAGAAAAAGAATATTATATATGTATATATAATTTCAGTACAAAACGCACGCGCAGCGCCTTCAATTTTGAACTCCTTCACGGTCAATAGTCTACGAACAAATGGACGAGAGGAGGAGCTGAACGATTTCATCATGAAAATAATTGCAAAAGTCCACAAAGGTAATGAGAGGATTAACAGTTAGAATTGCAAGCTTAGCTCAGGAGTGTTTGTGGGGGAGCAATCAAAGCGGCGCTCAGTGCAGACAAAAGAGAATAGTAGAGAGAGGAGCTCAAGAGGCAAAATAGACGAAAAAATTGTTGTTGCCTTTTGCATTAAAACCAGAGATGGGGCCAAGTTTTTAACCGTTAGTTGTGTTGTCAACTGCCGCCTGATGAAAATCCACAAGAGAACTCCAAATACCCTTTGTTTTGGTTTCAAAACGAATCATAAATACCCTTACCAACAAGTTATTGAAAATTATTGAATACAAAGTTAAGGTTTATTCTGCAAAACCAATTTTATTAATTTTGTTAAGGTTTATTAATTGTAGATTTTTGAAAAATATTTCATACCTACATATATACATATAAATTATAATTTCAATCGGCAGTGAGATTTAATTTCTCCTAATTTAAATTTACTTTTAGTTGAAACTTCCCTTTCTATTTAAAGCAATTTTTCTGTGAAATGCAAATCAGTTTTTTTCTTCGTATAGATTTCATTTTTCTATGCCAAACTAAATTCTCATTAAGGTTAGAAAAAATGGACGAAAAAGCAAACCATTTCCATTAACCATTTGTCTAAACGAACACGCCCTCTTCTGCTACCAATATATATAGTGTGTTATCTATATACAAAGTGGGAGAGAGAGAGAGAGAGCGAGATGGAGACAGTCAACATTTAATCATAGGTTCTTAGTCCTTGTCTTTGACCAGGTGCCGCCGCGCTTTTAAGTTGACCCAATTTGGCCTCTTGACTGAAAATCGACTATTTGCACAACCAGCAGCAGCAGCAAATGGCCATTAGGCTAATGCTATTTGAGGTTTAGTCAGCCAGAAAATCGCCAAGTAAACATATACATATACACACACACACACACACCTATATACATACATAGAAAGAAGATAGGAAAGAGAAATACACAAGTGGAGAAAAGTATAGAGAAAGAAAGAGAAAAATTCACTGAAGTTAATTCAAAGTCAGATTTTTATATACCCTTTCATTTAATAACTCAAATCTTAAATGGGTTAATAAGTTGTTGACTTTTTGATCAGTAAAACCATTAACAAAGTGACGAATTTCCAACATACCCTTACAATTAAACAAATGACCTTAAAGCGCATTCATTTGGCGGTGTGACTAATTGACCATTCACTGTTTGTTTTTCCTTCTTAAAGGCTTAAAGGATTAACTGTATGTGTGACCGTGTGTGTGTGTCAATAAATCAAACCCGCATATAATTACACATAACATTGAATACTCTGCGTGCCTCCCAACTCCCCCACAGCAGACACTATTCCTTCTCCACCAAACTTCTGCTTCTTCTTGGGGTCTAAATGTAATATAATTGCACTTTGTGCCTTTTGCTTTGTCTTTTATACTTTTTCATGTAGCAAATTCTTACCCTTTCTCCATTCCTTTCTTTTTTGATTTTGATTATTGCCTTTTTGTCCAGCTTTTTGTGCTCGTCTCTCTCCCTCTGCTTTGTTGCATTTTGAAGTTTTCTGTGTGAAGTTTTTGTAATGTTGTTTTGTATTTTGTTGTTCAGACGAAAAAGTTTCAAATTCATTTGTCCCTCACTACTCACACTCTCTCAGTTTCTCCTCCACATCCTTTCCCCTCCATCTCTCTCTTTATTCTACTAAGTATTTAACCCTCTCTTGACTTTTGTGACTTTAATTTAGTAAAGTTTGAAAGTCACTGAAAGAGAAAAGCTTTTCTTTAGTTGTTTTCTATTTGTCAGAAAGCAAGATAAAGAAAATTTGGACAATTTTTTTTTGTTTTGGCAAATCTTGAAAACAATTTTTGGAAAATTTTAACAACTTTTTTGTAATCTAATTATTTAACACAATTTCTTTGGAAATTTTTCAATTAAATAACTCATTAAAGCAAATTAAATGATTATAACTATAAACAATTTAAGAATTTTGCTTTGTTTTTTGCAAGATTTATGCAAATAAAGAGAAATTTTTCACTTATTTGTCCAAAAAGAAATTTGACACCTTTCAGGTTGATTTTGAAGCAATTATTTACCTAAGAAATTGGCAAATAAATGTTGTTGCAATTTAATTACTTTGTAACCTTTTTGCAATAGTTTTACAGTCTTTTATGCCGCTTCTACGGGTTAACCTACTTTTATTTATTTTTTTCTGATATCGAATTGTGACAATTTTATTAAAAACTTTTTCAGGACAAAGCGAAAAAAAAAACTTCTTGGTACATGCAACAAACAACATGGATAACTTGCAACTTGGTTACTATCAAATGGGAGCAACTCTTGCCAAACTGCAATTCATCTTCATCAACATCAGTGCACAAACTAGGCAAACACATTTCAAAGTTTTACTACGACCCCAAAAAAAAAACTATCGACTTAACAAGAAAGACGACTATCGGAGACTTTTTCTATGATTTCCAAAGTTGTACACATTTTTTTAGAATCTTTCAACACTTTTGCGCTGGTTTATTTCTTTTGCCTTTAAATTTAGTGATTTTTCTTTAAATTTCTTGTCGCATTTATCTTCATTTCGACAGGCGGCGCCAGTCGAGCAGCTGTCAACAATTTGCCGACCGAAGGAAATTGTCCTGGGAGTCGTCCAAACAACCACTAAAGAAACTTACTAATTTTACTTGATTACTCGAGAGAGAAAGAAGCCAAGAAAAAAAGATGCGAGTAGGAGAGCAAAGGAAAATAGAACAGGTTGCTGCCCCATCCCCTCCAGCGCTGGGTTTGTTCCATTTTTTGACAAGGACAAGGACAACACAGGCAGAAGATGTGGAGAAGGCGGCTTAACTCAAGTCAACTAAACTCTGTGGCAAAGGACATGGAAGATTTTTCGCATTTTCCTTTTCGTCCTTCTTTTTTTTTTTATACCATACACCCATAGGGTGAAATGGTATATTAAAGTCGCCAAAATGTATGTAACAGGCAGAAGGAAGCATCTCCGACCCCACAAAGTATATATATTCTTTATCAGGATCAAAATCTGAGTCGATCTAGCCATGTCCGTCTGTCCGTCCGTCCGTCCGTCCGTCCGTCCGTCCGTCCGTCCGTCCGTATGAACACCTAGATCTCGGAGACTATAAGAGCTAGAGCCACCAAATTTGGTATGCAGTCTCGTGTAGTATGTACGCTTATCGAGTTTGTTTCAAATTTTTGCCACGCCCCCTTCCGCCCCCAGAATTTACATAAAACTGTTTTTCTTAAAAAGTATAGCAGATAGAAACATCAAATTTGGTTTATATACTCGTTTAGTTAGCGCGCAGAAAATAATTGTTCCAACTTTTTGCCACGCCCCCTTCCGCCCCCGGAATTTACATAACTCTGATTTTCTTAAAAACTATGACAGCTACCGACATTAAATTTGGTATGTAAGTTAGCTTAATAGACGCGCAGATATTGACTATTTAAAAATTATGCCACGCCCATTTCCGCCCCCGAAAATTAAACAAAACTGATTTTCTCGAAAACTAACAAAGCTAAAGTCACAAAATTTAGTATGTATATTGGCTTAGTATGCGCGCAGAACACATATATTTTAATATGTTGCCACGCCCACTTCCGCTTCCATAATTTAGAAAAAACCGATTAGCTTTTGCAATTTTTTGACCATCGCGATCAAATTTGGCAGACTAATAAATCTTATCTATTTCTATCAAACTACCAAATTTGATTGAAATCGGACTAGAAACATACAAAATATACGTATGAACGTATTTTGCTACGCGATCCATAAGGGCAGAATTGGCCGTTGGCTAGTGGCGGCGCTAGAGTGCTTGTGTGTTTGTAGAGTGAGCGAGATAGCAAATGGTATGAGGCATGTTAAAACAATTTAGTAGACATACATTTGGTTTTCGAAATTTTAAATATTTGTTTCACCTGGTGTATGGTATACCCAAGTCGGCGAGACGACTTACTTACTTCATTTTGCAGGTGAAGTCTGAAAAAAGATTCTTTGATTCTCCTCCAGTTGCTGTTGTTGGTTAGTTTCATTATTGTTCTTCTTGGCCCTTTTTTTCAGCTCATAATGTCGATTTGTAAGTAGTGAGTAAGTGAGTGAGTGAGAAGGCACTTTTAGTTGAGCGAAACAACTTGAAATCAATGTAAATTGAAGTGGACTTAACTATTGAGAAAAACAACAAACTAGCAAGAGAACTTTAAGAGAGAGATCTCAAGGACAATAGAGAAGACGAGACGAGCACCAGCCAGGAAGCTAAAGCAGAAATGCAGCATAATGAAAAGCCAATTGAAAAGGTTTTTGCAAATGGAAAGAAGCAACCAATGAATAAGGATTATTGTGTAGCAGTCCTTTAGACGGTTTGTTCATGACTCGTTATTTTTAAAAATTTAAATTAAATCCTTTAAGCGTATAATGAAGTTCGAATTAGAAGTCCTGGTATAAGATGCATCCTTATAGTTTGTTTTTTTTGCATTCTTCATATGAAGTCCGTCCATAATTAATAGATTATTTAAAATTTTAAGAAAATTAATATGGTAAAGCGGTTATCATGTGGCTTACAAGCTCTATGTATGTCTCTTATTTATTTATTCAAGGTTTGGCTACGGTTTCCCCCCTTTTTGACGTGGAATTCCTTCAATATATCAAATGAATCTACCCTTTGGTCATTCATTCCTATTTAATCCTATAAGTTTCAACTCCCAAAAGGACTTCTCGATATGTTTTCGTACTTCATTCTCCAACCGCCAATTAGTCTAACTTAATCCATTTGGGAATTGAACGACATCCAACTCTTCGGATATCTCAAATTGGATGCCAACTTTGATCTATTTACAAGCAATTATTAACACAACAACAAGAACTACAAACGATTTCACATTTTTGCTTAATTACACACAAGTCTGTTCGTCTCCCCTCCTCATCACCCCCTTCTATCTATTTAAACGCCTTCTCTCTTACTATTAAGCCCTTCAAAATTTGACTTTGACCAAAAAATGAGCTGCTGTGTACTCCGTCGTTCAAATATTTGTATAAAAGTCCAAGGGCCACCGTCATCTGTCTGTCTACCCTTTTTTGGAACAGGAATGGCAAAAGGACTCTACCAAAAATTAAAGGACAAAAAATAAAGCGCAATGCCAACCGAGGTTCGTTTTCTTTCGTTTTTTTGGGCTTACTGTCAACATTGAATTGAAGAAGAAGAGTGGGAGTGGGAGTGGGAGAAGTTTTCCTTCTCGTTGCCAGACAACGTCGAGTCAGCACAAAAAAGGGGAAAACACCAGCACAGAGAAGAAAATTCGCGTAGCTCAACAGAAAGAGAAATCATTTTAAATGCGGCTTAAAATTATCTTTGATAAGCGCGCTGAAATTTTCGGTTTTTCTGCTGAGTAATTTATAGGCAACCGAAGAAGACAAAGAAGAGGTTATGCTGTTTTTTCTTTTGTTTCTTTCGCTTCTGAGAGGGTATTAAAAGGTTGCCGGAGATCAAAGTGAAGCCTAAGTCGGGTTAAAGGACACTAAAAATTTTTAAGCCGATTATAAAAAAGAGTGCACTGTAGGAGGAGGAATGGTTCAGGGAGCATGAGCTTTAGAGGAATTTAGACATACTTAAAGCAAAATTGCCATAAATGATTTAGATTCATTAAATGAAATTTGATATATCAATAAAATAAAAATGAATTTCCCCTCTCATTTACGTTCTTCTCTTTTGATGAACTGAATCTGCAAATGACGGCCATGAAATTAAAAAGCCAAATACATGTAATCAAAAATGGTTCACACACAACTTGAAATCAACTAAAAAGAAACAGTTTACAAACTTTAATCAGGTTAGACGACTTAAAAATACCCAGCAATAGATTTAATTTGGAAGCTATTTAAAGTCGTCTACTTATAATGGGAAGACAGCAATAGAATAAATCGTAAGACTTCATTCGGCCACACGATCCTCTTTATTATTGATTAAAAGGAAATTAAAAGGACTAATCAGGACTAATCTAGTAGACCTAGTAGCTCCTCCCTTCGACTTCTCAAAAGGATGCAAAATATTCAAGAAACTTAATATTAAATTCAAATGCTACTTGATATATCATTATTAGAGCAGAAGGGTCGTTCTATTTTCCGGATTCAAAAATCATGAATCCCCTATTCTTCCCATGCTTATTACAGGATATAAAACAGGCATGTTCCAGCGACCACATACACAGGGACAGGGTGAACCAAATTAAATAAGTAAATCTTGCGGCCGTTGTGTGCAAAGAGAGAGGGAGAGAGAGAATGGATACACGGAGAAACAGAGAAGGGTAAAAAAAATACATGTGTATATGGCAAAAGATAAAGCACAAAGGACTCAGGAACCAGGACATATACAGGGATAAAAACAAAAAACAAAGTGAAATAAAATCGCAACCAAATACGCAAAGTCCAAGCTGGGCCCAAAAACGAAGAGTATAACCACAATGAAATGAATGAAATACATCCACATGAACACACACACATACGCACACCTACACACACACACACACACACATTGAAGAGGAAAAAGGGAACCTGAAACTGAATCTCCTGGATATGGATTTTACTCTGTATATTCGTTTTTTGCGTCTTTTTTTTTTTTTGGTTTTGGTTTTTGGGTTAACTTACTTTGTGTTTTTTTTTCTTTTCCTTTTAAAGTGCTGCACATTAAAACTGACACGGCCCTGAATGTGAACTGATGGGGGACGGACGAGACTCTGTTGCTGCTGAGGGGAAATATTTGCTAACGGGGGGAGAGACCCCACTTTTCGCATATACGCAGCAACTGAGGAGCAAAAATGCCAACAACGCCGCCGGCCTTCGCAACAACGACAAAAAAAAAAGGTTAAGAAAATTGAAAAAGATAAGCGAAATCCGCACAGAGCTTGGGATACTCTTTTAAGAACTAAAAGTGCACTTCATATCTAAGAATATATTTTGAGAAGTTAAGCAAGGATCGTATCTGAGAAACTTATCGTACGATTCCCAATCAGTTTAGGCCCTACAATTTCGAGCAAGCTTTGCAATAATTATATAGTCTGACGAACTTTCTTTACCTTCAATATTTCCATTTCCCTTAACCAAAGTATATAACCCCAATTTGAAGAAATAATATCCAAATGGGACAACCTTCAAAAGGGAAGAAAACAAAAAATATATGTATATATAAATACATATTCTACAGACGCGGGGACTTAAACTTTGGACGCGTTTGGGGGCAAAAGAATTTATTGATTCAGCAGGAAAAGGAAAATGATTTGCATGGCTTCCGGTGGCTGAAAATTCATGCCGCTGCCATTTGCCCAACCCATTGAAGGACGCGATGTGTGTAAAATTGAATCAAATGGTATTTTATTTTGGGTTTTTTTTTCGCAGTCAACATAAGTCTTTTGGCTCTACCAAAAAAAAAAAAAAAAAATTATAAATGAAAAAATACCAGAGACTCGGAGAATTGTGAAAATTGTCGCCACTTTTTGGCCAAATTGTTGTTTGCTGGCGAAATTGAAACAATTCCAAGTTTTCTTCTCTTTCCTTTTTGTTTTTTTTTTTTGTCTGCTGTAGAGGTCTTTTCACTCTCGTTTCCACTTTTGCTTGCCGCCTTCCCTTTCCAGCCACCACTTTTACGCGATGCAGTGGCGCATAAATTTTGTTGGTTTGACGCGTTCTTGCCACACACCAAAAGGGTGAGAAAGGGAGAGAGAGAGACAGACAGATAAAGAGGTGGCTGCTGCAACTGAAGTGAACTCAATTCACTGGGAGTCGTCGTCGTCGCCTTCTCGATTCCATTCTACCAACTGGCATATGCATTTCAATATTTGAGCACTTAAATGTTAATGAATTGCATTGACAATGGCGAAAATTGCAATGGCTCCTTTTTTGTTGAGGAGAGAGGTCATAAAAGACAGGGACAGAAAAGGACGAAAGCTTTCATTGAGACACTATTTAAACAAGAAGATATCAGAGTGACTTTTTATATAAATGTCAACCTCCTAACTATACAATTTTGAATCCATACCATTTTTTAAGCATTTAGAGATTGTATATATCTTTCAATATCTAAATCGACCTAAAACTTGTTAAATTGAATCACATGCTTACAAGACATTTTCTAAAAGTTATAAAACATAAAAGTAAGATTAAGTCAATTCAATTTTAAAGGCTTCATTATAATTTCTTGTAATAAGGAATTACGTTTAATTTAACATAATACTAAAGGTTTTAATTAATTGTTGAAAATATTCAATTTGTAGTAGATATTTTTCTTGAGTTTCAATTTTTTACAATGTTTATTTTTTTGGCTCTTTTTCTGTTCTTTAACCAAATTTCCCATAATCTTTTTTCTGCCTTAACCCGTTTTTTGTTCAACATCTAACTCGTTCAAAATTTTGCAGTCTCACAGGGACCATTAACTGAAAATTGTAACAAAAACAAAGCAGAAGAAGAATACCAAAAACGCACACACACACACACCACATTATAAATTTTAGCCGTTCTCTTCCCTCGTCCTCATTGTCTTCCCCATCCTTTTGCTGTCTTTTAACTCATTCGGGAGACATTTGTATAATTTGTTGTGTGTACATTTTTATGATTTTGTCAACTCAACAAAAAAAAAAGAAATAAGAAACGAAACGAGCTGCGAAAGCGAAAGGATAGATAGATGGCTACAACCAGGACGAGGAGACAAGCAAAAGGAAGTGAAACGCAACAACCCACAAACGACCAGCGATAATCATAATAATGGGGCATGGCCAACGAGGCCCCAGGGAAAAAGCCAAAAAAAAAAAAGAAGTAAAAGACTGTAGAGCACAGAGCGAAAAGCAGAGGGAACTAGACCATAGTAGGGGCAGGGAGCGGGTAAGGTAAGGAAAGTCGTTTAGCCGTGTCTCTAATTGCCCAAGAAAATGGCCATTAAACGAAGGAAGCTTCCTTTGACAGGTGCTTGAAAGCAGCAATGGCAGGGGTTACCCTTCGAAAGGCGGAGAGGCGAGAGGAGTTGGCCAAGATGATACGACATCAATTTATTGAAAAACAATCTAGGACAGGTTTTTTAAACGTGTCCTTTAGTCTGCTTCTGGCTCCAGGCAAAGCATATTTTAAATGTTCCCTTAAGGAAATTGCTGATGCTTTTGTTTATTGAATAAAAGACAGAATCGAGATTACAATTCAATTAAATGTTGAAATTGAATAATTAAATATTAAGGAAGACTGATATTGAAAGTGAAAGTTAGTGAAAGTTAGTTGAACACAAATTTCAATGGGATCAATGTAATCAATTTTAATTAATAGAAATAATAGGGAAACCTTTAGGTTAAATATCAAGGATTGAAATTTAACTGCCTTTTTAACTAAAGTATTTGCTGAAAAAGAAATATATATTAAATTACTAATTGTAAGAGGAAAATCGAAATGGCTAAAATATTTCTTGATTAAAATAAACAGAAATTAAACTAAAATTTACTTTGGCACAACTGATGAAATGAAGATGCCCGAAAGCTAAAATATTTAATCAACTTTTGGGAAAAAATTCTTAAAATACTCTCATTCTATTTGAGCAATTAAAAGCATTCGGTCGACATGTCAAGGGGAGTCGTTCAACGAATTCATTCACATGGTTTTGTTTGTTTGTTTGTTCTTGTGTCTGGCTTCACTCAATTAATGAAATTTGATCAAGTCAGCATACCCAAAAAGGGTCCACACACTGGCCCCTCCGCCCCTCTCGCCCACATCCTTAAACCTTGGACACCTTTTCTCTCCCTTATGACTCTTTGTTGTGTTTACGCATGTTAATCAGACGTAAAAAAGAGCAAAACGGAAAAATGGTAAGGCAAGAGATACTCAGTGAGATGAAAGGGGAGGGTGGGGTGCCACCCCGAAAGTCTGCCTCCTGTGTAAGCCTAAAAGCTGCTTAAATTTTTAATGATTTTGCTTGTGTTTTTAATTGTGTGTATGTGTGTGTGTGCACTCTCATGTGGGTGTGTGTGTTTATGAAAAACAAATTTAATTTTATACTTTCGTAACTGTTTTTGTTGCTCTCTGTGTGTGTTTGTGTGTGTTTTTCTACTTTGTTTTCTTGTGGTAAATTTAAAGCAAAGTGAAATTTAAAAGTCAATTTCAAATTCCGTTAAAAAAAACCGACCACAAGGCAAAGTTGGCAGCTATCCTTTAAAAAACGACACAAAAAACACTATTGTGAATCCTTAAATCAAATCACAGTAGCAACTTTAAGATACCCTGCAAATCGTAGCAAGAACTATAGGCAAAGAGTTGGGTTACCTAACCAATATTTTCTTAATCGTAAAAAGGAAATATATGAATTTGTTGTTGTAGATAACAAGTTCATTTTAATATCGTTTCAAAAATCAGACCTCCAATTTGTACTGGAAATTTTAGAGCTAAATCAACTAATAGAAAAGTGGAACTGCCTACAAAATTCAGGCTATGTTAAAGAAATAAGACAAAGTTTTCTAAAAGAATGAAATAAGTTACATTTTGATGGCGCTAATACTCCCATTCCTTTTTCTCCACATGCTTACAGGGTATAGAAAATACTAGCCAAACTGGCAATAAATATTTAGACAATAAAAAAAAGAAAGAACAGAGAAAAAGAAACAAACGTGGGGCCACACACAACACACAAAAAATTTAGCCAAGTCACGTAAATAATTAAACACGTGACATGCGTCGAGGCGTTATTTTCCTATATATAGTATATATACCTATATCGTATAGGACCGACCAAAAGACGTCAACGTGGTGGAAGTGAAGAGGAGATTGTCATGTGTTGGCTTGATGTCGCGACTTCTTGTTTAGACAAGTGGCATAGCCCAGACGTGTGCGTGATTCCACCATGAAGAACGAGACCAGATTGAGGAAGGCAACAAGAAAGAAGGTTTAAGAAGAAAAACTTGCAGTCGGAATTTGTTTTCCGTTTTTTGTTTATCTTTTTTGTTTGTCTGTCTAAAAATAGGAATATATTATAGTTATTGCTGTTCCTCTTCTATTTTTTTTGTGTGGCTACAAAAATTGCGACTTATAGTTGCTGATAATGAGAGTTGTAATAATGTCTAATAGTCGTAGTAATAGGATGGAATTGTTTTGTGAGTTGCAAATAGACTTAATGGCTTGTTAAATGGAAATCTAATTTGTGCAATCAGCACTTAAGAATTAGGTCCTTGACATCGTTATGAAAGATATATAGCTTTATAATTTATGCATTTTTTCTATACATCACTTTAAATATTTTGTGCTTCGAATTTTCCGAATTTCCACTCACTTAACTTTAGCTTCATAACAATTTCAACAAATTTATGCCCAACAAAACATGGAAAATTTATATTACAGTTAAATATTTCAGTATTTTTTCTCTCTCCCTCCCATTTCTCTTTCTCTTTCTGGCTGTCATTCAACTCAATTTATTTACTTGGCCTTTTTTAATTACGAAAAAATATTGCTACGATTTTTGGTGGACCATAAAAAATTCAATGCAAAAGCTGACCGCATATACAAATCTATGCCCAGCAGGAGAGGTGCAGCAGTAAAGTGCAACCGTGCAGAGGGTTACTTGGTGGGCGGGACAACGCCTTAAAATATGCAATAGTTTTTCAGCTGTCATGTGGCATTAAGGTCCGCTCAAATGCGATTGACAAGAACAACGATGAACGAACAACACCAAAAACGGAAGCAAAATGTCACACAAAACGAAAAAAGCAAAGGCAAAAGTTAAAATAAACAAACTAACAGGTGAACAAAAAAATATTATTGTTTTTATTCCAATCCTTTTTTTTTTTTTTGTACGAAAATTGTTTGCTAATGCATAAAAAATTGACCCATATTTGTATAAAATATACATATTCATATTTACATTTGTATAAATTGCCAATATTTCGTTTATATTTTAACATAAAAAGCGGCTGACAATTCAATAAAAAGAACAATCGAACTATAAAAGGTTAACTTGGGTCGTATCGATGGCCAAATACTCTTCATTTTGGAATGAAAAGAATTAGAATTATAGAACTAAGAACTATGAAGTTAGTTTCCATTAAGTCTTTGCAATCAGTCTAAAAAGAGTTTTCAATTAAGTTATTTATCATTTCCTCACAAAATTGAACAGGAATATACTTCGAAACGTTTCTAAAGGCCGTTGGAATGATATAGTCAAATGATTTTTATATCAAATTGAGTACTTTAGACTTGCAATACAAACTCGAAACAAAAATATACTCTTAGCAACACTTTCAACTCAAATAATATGCCCTTTCTTTGCAAGGGCACAAGACGAAAACAAGAGAAATAGAAAACATATATTTATATATCTACAAAATTTATAGGATATCGTTTGTTTCCTTTTTTTATGGCCTTAACTCATTCCTGCCCTTGTTTCCCGCACGGTCATCCTCCCTCATCCACACTCTTTGACTGGAGCCAATCCAAGGTAAGCGATAAAAGCCTTGAGTGACACACTTATTGATGTAATAACATGTGCATTAAATATTTATTGTATTTGGTGTAGGAGGATGGCGGGGCACACGAAGCATAGGAGAGACAATATGGGACACTTTCAGCCAACGGATTGGAAAAATCAGGCAAAAATAATATATACATTGTGTATAAAATAAAAAAGGAAAGAAGAAAATGTATGTCACACAGCTGGGCTGCTTTAGAAGTTGGTATCTCTCGCAGCGAGAGAGTTGAAAGGGTTAAAAGCTGTTTGAGATGTTTGCATTTTAAATTATTTATAAGGCAAACGACGCAAAGGACAACAAAAGCTTGAAAATGTCAAATGGTAGAGAGAACATTGATCGCCACGCAAATTGATTGAACATGACAATAATTTGAAAATAAACTACAGGTTATCAACACAACATGAAAGACTTGAAAGTAAAGTACAAAGTTCATATTCTCTTCCATAATTCCAAGTCATTAATCATGGACACATATTTAAGCTGAACATTCACATCTTTTACAACAACAACAGTCCAATCATTCAACAAAATTCACATCCCTAATTTATTATCTTTGTTGAATAGAGAAAAGCCATATAGAACATTTAGCAATGTTATACAAATTTTTAAGATTAAACTTTAAGAAATAAACGGTAATATTCTATTGTTCTAAAATCAAAGCATTTATTTATAATTTAGAATGTACGAATTTGATCCTGTGATGATAAATTATCCTATTACATACTATTCAAAGTTGAAATATCTCTTACAACAAATTTGAACAAGCAACAAAATCAATTATCTAGATATAAATCAAAATTTTTGCAAATTTAGTAGTATAAAGACTACAAATTCTTCTCATATTGAATAAATACCTCACAAAACTCATTATAATTCTCCCATTTTATGTACAAATTGGAAGTATTTTTGTTCCTTTTGTTTGCTATGAATTTTTGTGAGTCTGTTTTATGGTACGAAAATGCGAAAATGCCTCAAAAAGCATGAAACGAATAAATATAAAACTCATACATAAATGTTAGTTCTTCATGAATCAGAGCAACACACAAAAGAGTTCTGTATGAGTGTGTATGGTAGAACGTTTTACCATTATAAATGCACCATAGATGTGTATATTTAACCACTCTTGAGAGCTAAATTACGGGAGGCAACAACAACAGCAACAACAACAAAAGATTTCAACTCTACAAAATGCATAATTCGAACAATTTCCAGTGTAATTAGACTTGCACTTAAATGGTCAACAAGGAGCAAGACCCCACACACACACCAAGAGCAGGAGCAGGAGAGAGGAATTGCCACCACAACAGATTACACTAAATACGAATGTGAAGTGGAGGCAACCAACCAACAACAGCGGCAACAAAATGAATGAAAAACAACAAAAGAAGTCAGCCAAAAAGGCCATAAATGTACGACAACCGCAAATAAAACGGCTGGCAAATTGGTTGAGAGAAAGAGAATATAGAAAAGCGGTAGTTAACCAACAGAAAATGGCAAGGGAGGATTGTGCTCCGGGAAAGGTTCACGAAGGAAATTATGTGCTTGTGTGTGCCTGAGAATCGTTGCTGCTGCTGCTGCCGCCTTAAAAGTCGCTAAATGCGCAACTTTGTCTATTTGGTTTTTTGTTCTTAACGTTTGTGAAGTGGCGGCGGCACACGAACAAGTAAATTCTTTTTAATCTGCTTAAAAATTTAAACAAATCAATGAAAATCTAAACCAAAGTCTTTCCGTAATCGATTTACAAACATTGGAAAGTGCCTTAAGATAGGCAACACAATTGTTGATACATGATTTTAGCTAAAGACCCATGCTTGTTGTATATGCATATATCAATCTATAGTCTATTGTCGTTTAGCAAAATTTAAAGCTTAGAAACATCTTTCCAAATAAACAACAGCCTTAATTTCTCACTTTGAAGTGGTTTGAGTGAAAAAATTACAACATTTTGTAGCAAGAAAATGTTTTTTTTTTTTGAAGGGGTAGCTCTTCCTTACCTATAACTCATTAATTTGGTCTCTTTTAAGTTACACACACCATTTCCCCATTTTCTTAGAAAATTAATTTTCTTTTAAGTATCTTTTAAGTATCTGCTCATATGTAAATTTGACTTGATTCCTTACTGCTGCTTGGTTTTCCCTTTATTTTGTGGCCTCCATTTCTTTTTCTTTTTGCATTCTTGACGCTTCATTAAGCGTCCTTCCGCCTTTTCCCATTCTCCAGCCAATATAATGTGTTGCCTATCAACAGGCGTTTGTTCGTTCAGTTCACTTGAGTGAAATTTGTTCAAGGATATGAGTTGTTAGTTAATGTTATGTGTGTGTCCCCACCACAACCATATCCTACTTCTAATTTTTCGGAGTGACGAAATGTTGAAACGTTGCCAAGGAGATATTTTCTTTGCCATCGTTTCTTTTTGCTTCATTCTTCTTCAGTCGCTTAAACTGTCGTTTAGTTAATGATGCAGCCATGTAGTGGGTCTTGATTGTGGTAGGGCTGACTAGGCAACACAGCCTCCACATAAAGTCCTTTGACACACAGCAAGCAAAGGAACGGAAGTTGTTGCCAAGAAAGAAAGACTTTTAAAGCACAAAATGAGAAAATACGAAAAAAAAAAGATACAAGAGGCAGACATTTTAGTCTGCCTGTGTTTTTTTTTACGGCACAACTCGGCGTATGCTTGATTTCTGTGTTCAATGTGCTGCAAAGTGTTTGATAAAACGAATTTTCTTGAATTTTAAAGCCAAGCCTAGATAGAGAGAGAACTGCAATTATTATAACTTTTTTGTCTAGACAAAAGCAAAAAACAGTTGCTCCTGTTTGTGTGTGCGACAACCTTCTCCAAAAAGGACCTTCTGCTGATATCACCTGTCACATAAATAGTGGAGGCGAATGAATTATTAAAGTAGCAAACTTTTAACCTCCCAACTTTTCTCTCAAACCAGTTTTTACTCTATTTTTTTTCAAGATGCTTAAAAAGAGCCGCGTTGTCTGGACCAGAAGAAAGAGAAAAACAGAGACAGAATGAAAGAAAGAGATGATGACTCGCCAAGTCTGGCCACTATAAAAAAGTTTTCATTTGCTGCTGCTGTGGCTGCGGCTGCTTTTGCGACTTGCTAAAGTAATAAAAAGCTCTGCGGCCCGTTATAATAAGCGGCGGCAACTACTAGAGAAGCAAGAAAAAAGGAACCAAACTCTTGGTTCTGCTGTTGTTGTTTTTGTTGGCAACATAAGTGGCACCTGTGACCGAAAAAAAACCGCAAAAACAAACATCACAAACACACACACACACAGATAGAACACAGCAGCACTTTGTCTAGGATAAAAAAGTTTCTTTTGTCGCCATTCTTTGGTTTATTTTATACCCTGTAGCGAAACGGTAAAAATGTTTACAGAAACGCCAATAAGTAGGCAATGATTTTGTGAACTACATCTTAATTTATTCATGGTGACCCCCATGTGATAGGGAATCAGTGAGTTAACTGACTAATCTTTAATCTTTTACTTACTTTACAAACATCCAAGTCGAAAAAATTATTACAAGGAGCAACAGGGTAACTCCAAGTTGATGTTGCCCAACTTAATGTAAGCTTTTTGAGGGTGGTGTTTTTTTGTGCTGAGAGGCTTATAAAATAAAAATTCGACAGACAACAAGGCGGCAATATGGCATTAAGGCAAATATATTAACAACAACAACGAGAGTGAGAGTGAGTCAGAAGAAATTCCTTTAATCTGGCTTAGGAAAAGTCACTAAACGAGCTCTTTGTGAAAATATGCAAGAAAGTGAAAGATCTAAGAAAACAAGTCAAAAATTTATATTAAAGTCTAAATTTTTTTTCATTTTGTGCTCAAAAATTTGACATAATTTACTAGATTAATCAAATGAATTTGAAATATTGTGACCAACAGAGGGAGAGATTTTATTTTTGACAGTTAATTGAAATAATTCTTCATTAAATATAAAATATTTCTATTTTTTTTAGTAGAACAGAAGAAATAGATCTTTGAATTGAAAAATATATTTCTCAAAAAGTTTAAATTTAAAAAGGTTAATTGAATTTTAATGCACAGGAAAATATTTTCATAATTCGAAATTCATTTTGCAGGTTTTCTAAACAAAAGGAAAGGGAAAACTTATTTAATTATCACTGCATTTGGTTTATTTGGGTTAGTTGGCAACTCCAAAGCACACACACACTTGCACCCACCCACACACGCACACGCATGCCCGAATGAGTTTGAAAAGGCTTCGCTTTTCCCCATTTCCCACTGAGGGATTTTACGCAAACATATTATGAAAGGAATTATTTTTTTTTGTTGAAATGAAAATCAGTTCCCTTTTCTATTTTTTTGCATGTAAAATGTAATTAAAGCATACTTTAGAGTTACAAGGAGAAAGAGATGGGTGATGGAGAGCCAAGGGTGCAAAAAAAGAGACAGCAAAACAACTACAAATATTAAAAATTTTGTGGTTTTACTTGGATTTGGCTTTGGGTTTCTGAGTTCTGGTCAAGTACCACAGAAAGTGTAGAGAAAAGTGTGCAGCTCCATTTCCTCTTACCACTCCTCCCTTCCTTTGCACTTCCCCCGCCTTTCGTGAATGCACACACATGTGTTTTTACTTTTCAATGCGGCAGTACACACACACACATAAAAATATGTCAAGAGAGTTAGGAGGATGCGCCAACGTTGGCATAATTAGGAAACTTGCTGCTTGCCACTTGACTTGGTTGTCAAGTGATACAGAGAACGAGAGTGAGAAAAAAAACCCGAGATAGAAATTTGAGTGTCAGATAGGTATAATAAGAAGCCTAGGCGGCCATTCGAGGCAAATAAATTAGATGCTAATCTGAGCCTGCCAACGAAGAGAAAACAACAAATACGTTTTCTGAAGAAATAATTTTTAAATAACAAACAGCTCCTTTCTTGGTTAATTACCAATTATATTGCTTTGTCTTTAATAATTCGAAATAAAACGCAAAGAATTTGAATAAAACGCAAAGTGAAGACATTCGCTAGCATAAAAACAAATGAAATACTTAATATTTAACTTTAAAATCCAATTTTTTGTTTAGTTGAAAATTATTCCAAGCTATTTATAATGTTTTGCTATTATTTCCCTATATAAATCAAATGATATTTGAAGTTGCAGCCCTTAAAAGTATGCTATAAAAATGGCATTGCCGGGCCATCAACAGAAAGAAAAAGAAAAAAAAGTATGGGAGAGGTACGTAAAGAAGAAATAAAACAATAATTGTAGAAAAGTGCAATTACAACTACACAACAAGCAGCAGCGCACACAGAGAACATCACACAACACACAACACACACACACACACACGCACACTTACGCAAACAAAGAGAGAGAAGCTGCAGGACCAGGACCAAATGCAGCCTCAGCTTACAATTAAAACAACTGAGTTGCCATATTTGAAGAAGAAAGGAAAAAGCAACAGCAAAAGGCAGGAGAAGAGGCAAAGCCGGCACACAATGATGACAAGGAGACTACTCATTTCACTCCACCCTCCCCTCTAGATGGACTCATAATCATAGTTTTAATGCGTGTGTTTGTGTGTGTGTGTGTGTATCCTCCTTTTTATTCTGCCTTTCATTGTAAGGCTGAAAAACAATTGTACAAAAACCCAAGGACATGCATTTAATTTGGCCCAGCTCTCCACTCATTTCGTTTGTATATGTGTGTGGTATGTAGGACTTTTCATTGTTGTGCCCTTCTCAACAAATTTTAGCTTTTGTTGTTTTTTCTTTGGCCAGAGTGAGAGCATTTAATTGTTGGCCTCATAAACATAATTTTTAATGATGAACTTGGTCCGAAAACTTGAGCCATATCAATGGAACTAATTTGCTTGAAAAAAGAGACACACCACAGACAGACAGTACCCTGAGACTGTCTACTGCAGAGAATGGATAAGGGGGAAAGAATACGTATATACATATATTTTATCACAGCTGCAAAGAGGCCTTCTCCTAAACACAGACAACAATTAAAATGACCATTAAAGTGAGCAAAGCAAGGACACAAGATAGGGGCAGCAAATAGAAGAAGAAATTCCCAGAGATGACTGCCATTTTTCCAGACTTTGGGGGGCCTCATGTGTTTTGCTTGTATACAATACACAAATGTGACAATTAAAATTTTCGGACCATGTCTTTTGTGGGTTTTTACTGACTACCTTTTTGCTCCCCATGACCCCCTCTTCTTTTCTCTTGTTTTCTAGCTGATAATTGTACAACTTTGAACTTTAAATTTAGTAAAATTTTGATAAAATATTATCTTGAATGAGGAATATTATTCTAAAAATTTAATAAGTTGCATTAGATGCCAATTAAAAGAAAAAACCAAATTTATTTCTGATAAAAAAGAGGGACCTAATAATCTACTTTTTAAATCTACTTCGATGGAACGAAAGTATTTCTGCATTGGTGAGTTTAACTTTACCAAAATTTTTCTTTAAAGTGGCAACTTTATGCTATTCATTTTCCATTAAATGTTTCCGCCGCAGCCCAAGCGAACCAAAAAAAAGAAAACAAAAAACGAATACGTTGAAATTGGGGAAAAAAGGAAACTTTACTCTGACAACAGGGCGCATAATTGATGCCTCCCGGGAGCTGTGATAAAAACAAATCAGCGGCACACACACACACTCATGCACACCAGGAGGGTTGTGTCTTTTACCCGCCTACCTCTAAAAACAAAAAGCCACGCCTACTTTCCGCGTTTGTAAGTGTGTATGTGTGTGTGCGCTTAATATAATTCACACCATTAAACCAAGAACTGCGGCAGCGGCATTTGGCCCCTGTTAGACATAAATTTTTATAGACAATGCAAAAGTCGCCCCTTTCGACACAGTATGGGGGCCGGGTCGGAGCAGGTGAGGGGAATGTGTGCTATATGCCAAGGGTAGAAAATATGTTAAGTGAGGTGCTACTGCTGTTACTGCTTATCAACCTTGTTCGGTTCTTTTTTTGGTTATTTTTTTGTGATAAATTTCGGTTTTTTGTGCTAGTTGTCTGCAGAAAAAAAGAAAGAGGAGTATTTCGCCTCCGCTCAGCTGTCTGTCCCTTAACATTAACCCTTGAGGACCTGTGGCCGGAGCCAACTCTTAGCCTTTTAGCTTATCAACGCGTTATGCCAACACCGAAACACACAAAATGGAAGAAGAATGACTAACAAACATATACAACAAACTTCTGATGCACACAGTGGTTTAAAAGTTAGACGACAATGTCAATATTAAAGAACAAAATAAGCATTAACAATTAAATAATGTACCAAATGGAAGATAAAAGAACGTTTCCTATCTTATTACCATCCAAAAGTGGAGACGAATGAAAAAATTATGACATTTATTGCATACGAATAGCTTAGCATGTATTTTGCCCCACAGTGCCTAGGTGGTTACTTTCTCCTAGTTAGGTAGGCGCCAAGAGAGTTTGCTCTAGTGTGGTGGCTTCTTGTTTGAGATGGGGTTAGCTGATGTTTGTAGGTGTGTCCCAGAATTGTGTGTGTGCGTTTGTGAGTGTGTGCTACTTAGCTTAATGTAAACCATGTGCATGCCTCGTTGCGCACCCAGCACCACCAACAACAACAACAACAACAACCACTTTGCTGTGCAACCAGGCTTCAACTTGCGGGAAAGGGAAAGCTCTTGGCACACATTGACACAACCTATCCTCTCCAGGTCTTCCTCCCTCCTCCTCTTCTCACTTCTTTTTTCTATTTTAATACTTTTTTTTTAACTAAAATGCTTTGCCAACTGGAAGAAATATACGCTTGACACGTGCACCCAAAAGAACAGAGAGAGAGAGAGACGGAAAGGAAGATGAACCGTAGAGTGAAAGAGAGCATAAATTTTGATCTGTTATACGACGAAAAAGTTCCAGCGAATGAAAAAGAGATTATGAACAAAAAAAAAGCCGAAACTTATTAGCAAAGTGCAAGGAATTTTTCATACAAAATCAACTTGTTGAGCGAAAATTAAATTTTTAATGAATTTCTTTTTCGAGCTAAACCAAAGCAGCAAAAAAACAAAAGAAAGAAAGTAGGAAAAAGTTTTCCACCTAAGGCAGCAGGTGATTTAATTAAAACATTCTTTCAAAATTTCTCAAGCCAAATATTGGGAAGTCGACTTTTAAGTATCCTTTAGAAATTTACTTTATCGTAATTTGTTGACACTTTTCCTAGGCTTCAACTACTGCTTTTCTTTGAAGATGTTTCATTGATATATTCAATTGATTTTGGAATTTGTGGAATCAATCAAATTTTCATTCTATTGCATTTCCACTTCAAAAAGACATCTGTCCATTTGCATGCCAAGCTTAGATAACGAAATATTTTATTTAATTAATCTTTAGCAGTATTGATTAACCTGGATATTTGACACATAGCGAAGATGGTAAGAAAACAAATTAAGGGGGTCAAAAAAAAAAGTGCTTCCTTTTCCACCTAACCCATTCGCCTTGCACATTGTATAAAAACTTTTCATTAAAGCTCTTTGGCTCACTTTTGGGCTATTCATAAATTTTCAGCATAGCTGCAGCAGCTGTGACCCTTTATCCTTATTGATTTTCAATTAATATGCCACATAGTCCAATTAGCCCATTTTCGTTTTTGGCAACAATTAGGCAGCAGAATTTGCTGTTCTGTCTCGAAAAGGTGGCAAAATGACGCTGCGTGTTTTGTTTAAGTGTCAGGAAAACGAGCAGAGGAAGGAAAGTTCGTACAGGAAGGAGGTCTGTGTTGAAAAGGAGAAAGGCGATCCGCCCCCCAAACTGTCAGCCATAATTTGCCATTGCAGCCGCTAATTTCACAAGCCTCCTGCTCTTTCTACGACCCTCTCTCACCCTTCCCTTAGTACCCCTCCTCTGAGTCCTTTCCACTTTAGACGACAACTTGACAGGCAGCAGAGGCAGAAGGTAAACTGAGAACGAAGGGGAAAACAAATGGTAAGAGAGACAAGTGGAATGACGCTTTGCTGATTGGCGAGAAGTTTGATTGACCGGCTGATTTGGTCGGTGGGTGGTCCGTGAAGTGAGTCAAGAGTAGCTCACTGACTGAATGACTAACTACTGTTTGAGGTCTACTTCTGCCATTGCAGACGAAAAACTAAGTTACACTTAGAGGAAAATTGTATTTACTTTAATTTTTGGGATAAAAAACTTATTCTTCCAATTTGTAGTTGGTGTTATCTCGCCAATACGAATGCGTATACATGACAAGAAATATCTGCTAATATCGATTTTATTAGTTTAAAGATTAGGAATTATTATTCAGAGTGAATTGAAAACAAATCTTAGTCAGTATTATTGATTCAATATCAATATCAATTGATTCAATATCATTTGAATATCGTTGGTTCGTACCAACGATACGATTAGATCGATTCATCAGAGAAAGATGTCAAAAAGGGCACCATAAACGATGTTCGAATGATCAAGGGCGCCTTAAGAACAATAAAAGGTTAAGAGTATTATAATAATCGATAAACAATATTATGTAAACTATTGCAATCAAAGTATCGAGGGCATCAACGATTAAAACTAGGAAATAGAAGTAAGGAAATTGTCCATTTTACTTACCTAATGAACCAGAAAGAAAGCGGCACATGAAAATAAAAAAGAAAATTTAATATTAGTTATGCTTTAAATTCTAAATAGATTACAAATAATTAATATTATGAGAATTTTTGTACAGTGTAGCGTTAGTTTTTAGTAGTTGGCATTTCCATTGCAATTTTTTTTTTCTATTTTTTTCGGCTAGACGGCAACATGTCAGCGGTCTCAGACACATCGTCTCAGCGCCGCCGTCGGCTTTGCCGTTTGCTGTCAACATTTAGTTTAGGCTAGGCAACAATTTTTGCTGGAATGCAATTTACGTTGAGTTGCCTCTTTGCAACTCTTTGTGTGTGTACGGGGCAGATACAGCTGCCTTTAAGTTGGGAAAAAGAAGGGAAACTTTGCTCTACTTGTTTGTTTGTCTATGTGTGTGTGTGTGTGTGTGTGTGTGTGTGTGCGAACCCATTCTCATCCTCCTCGCTTATGACTGAAAGCAGCAGGAGCCACTACTACTACCTACTGCTACCCAGTTATACTCTCTTGGCCACATTGTAAACGCATTTGGCCGGAAATGATATCGACTCCTGGGTTAAAGTGTGTTCATGTTGCAACTGAAGTTGTTGGCTTTGTTGCTGCCCATTGTAGTAGCCGTTGTTGTTGTTGTTGTTGCCGCTGTTGCTGTCGTGTCGTGTCGTGGTGTTGCATTTGCCGCTTCGTTGCACTGGCGATTGGCAACTACTACAGGCGGTGGCAGCGGCAATGGCGTCTGTTGCCTTCTTCCCTCTTTTGCTGATGTTGTTGTTGTTGCTGTTGTGTCTGGCTCTGTTTCTGCTTTGTCTTTAAGTGGCCAATGAGCATGGTCAGGATAACAGTACAAAACAGAACAGGACACGACAGCAAAAGCCTCTCATCTAGCCACTGGCAAAAAGGCTTTCAGGTTATTGTGCGTGCAAGTTGCTATTATTGTGTCTGTATCTTTTCCCCTTTTTTCTGAAGAAGCAGCTTTGTGCAATTGTCAGTTGATCAGCTTTTTTGAATGAGGCATAAAATGAAAGCATACTAAATTAGAGAGGAATAAACCACTATCAGACATGGCAGAGATTGGAAAATGTATTCATTGTTGCATTAAAGCCAAACTCTGAAGTAATCATCCAATAGAATATGAATTTTCTAAATGAATAATTGATAGATACATTTATTTGATAATCGATAATGATAACCAGAGTTCTATTAGCAAGTCCCTCTGAATACAGGCATAGATGGTAAATGTGTGCGTGTGAGATCGCTTTTAGACTTATTGCACATATCTTTCAACATTAATCTTTCTCCCACTCGTGGATGATGCCTTGACATTGATGGTGGTGACTTCCACACACGACTTTCACGTGTTCTCATTCCAAACTCTTTTCAATCCTTTTTCATAAATTAAAACGGCGCGTCAACGCCAAACACATGACGTTATCCTTCATCCACGAAAAGAGTTTGGAACCCAAAAAAGTATGCTATGGGAAAAAAGAACAATGCAGAAAACAATAAAACAAAAGCACAGACAATTGTGTCCTGGTACCCTCCCTCTTTCGTTTTTTTTCCCAGCTCCTGCTCTGTGTTCGTTATTACCTTGGAGATTAATTAATTGCGAAGCAAAAATATGCTACAAGTTCAACTTGGCTTGACTGGTTTGCTCTCCTCCCCCCATCTACTACCACTGGCCTCAGCGAAACGACCGTACAACTGACTGTCAAGTCATTTCCTAGGGGCTGACACTGAGGCGGTGGCGGCTCGTTGCCAGCATTTATGACTACACACACAAACAAAAAAGGCAACCGAACAACAAAATCCATGGTAATTTTCGGGCTGGCTTTTGTTTATGGCTTTTACTTGTTTTTGCTCCTGCTGCTTCTTTTTTTTTTATAAAGTGGAAAATTGCAGACAGCATTGTTTGTTATTTATTGCCATTTTGATATGAAAACCTTTTTTTTTATATACAAGAGTACAAAGTGTGGGTTAAAGGGGCAGACGCAGAGGGCACTAGAACTAATGCCAAGTTTCATCAATATCAAGTGGCTGAGAATGACAGGCAATTTGGCGTATAACATGAATATTTAATAAGACTAAATATGGAATAGGACCAGAAAGCCAATCAATAGTAATATACATTCTAAGTATTAGTATTCGCAGATTAAAAATATGAAGTAATGTATTCTAATATATAGGGCAAAGGTAATGGGTAACTGATCTTGGCACTAGTTGATTATAAGAGAATATAAATTATACACATTAATCAGATTTTAATTTAGAATCACACAACATTTTGTGGCCACAAATACAAACTCAATCAACCTTTTTAGGTAGAAAAAAATGAGAGGCTAAACATTCACCTTGTCAACCCCATTTTAGCATTGAAATCAATTTGACAAAAGCCACATAAATTTAAATAAATTGCGGCCACATAAATTTAGACATGGAAGAAAAAAAAGGACGAGGCGACTCTGATGATAAACCAAAAGGCAAATAAACTAACCAGGCGACGTCGGACGACTCAACTAACAAAACAAACACACACACAACACACAAAAAAAGGGGTAAAAACGAGAAACTAAAAACGTGGCAAGGAGCAGGAAATCGCTATGTAAACGAATAATATTCACTTGTAGGTTTATGGAGCGGGCAGATGGATAGAAGCGGAAGGTCCACCAACTAACGAAAATAGAAACAACAAATACAATTTAAGCTGGGAAAATCAAAATGAAGCATAAACAAACAAAACACAGAAGAGAGTCGAGCGAGCATAGCACAAAAAGCAAATGGAGCCAATAATAGAAAAACCAGAGGGCCGGGGCTAACTTTGACCGCGTCAAAGTTTGTATACCCTTGCAAGTTTTTTGTGTAAAAGGTATAATATTTGCGAAAGAACGGCTTAGGAAATAACGATCATATTGATCAAAGTCACTGTTCACCACCGATTGTTCCAATGGGAGCTATATGATATAGTCGCCCGATCTTAATCAAATTTAGCACAGTCATTAATAGTTATGCTAAACTGAGAAATATAAATTTTTATGACAATTGCTTCGAAAGTAACGAAGTAATTGACAAAAGTCACTGTTTTCGAAAGATCGTTCCTATGGCAGCTATATGATATAGACACCCGATCTTGATCAAATTTGGCACAGTCATTTATATGTGTAATTAACTCACTAATACTAAATTTCATGACAATAGCTCAGAAAACAACGAAGTTATTAAGAAAAGTCACAGTTCGTGACTTTGCCTTTTGTATGGGAGCTATATGATATAGTGATCCGATCCGGCTGAATCCGAGATATACAACGCCTGCAGTATATACAAGCCTACATGCAAAATTTCAGCTCTGTAGCTCTTACGGTCTAGGAGGAGTTTGCGTTGATCCAGACGGACGGACGGACGGACGGACATGGCTATTTGAACTCGTCTCGTCGTGCTGATCAAGAATATATATACTTTATATGGTCGGAGATGCTTCCTTCTATGCGTTGCACACTTCTGACCAAAATTAATATACCCTTTTTGCAAGGGTATAAAAATGTATAAGAAGATTGCCCGAAAGAGACAAGAAAAGGGGGGAACTGGCGGCGCGAGCTCGATTGGGTGGCAGGAAGAAGGTCGAACCCAAACAGGAAAGTGTATAAATGAAAAGAAATCGAAACCGATTGAGAGAGGGAGAGAAAACAGAAAACACAGGGATAAGCAAGGCGGCATAGCACCAAAAATCCCGAAACGTAACGAACCCAATGCCAGGGAGCCAGCATAAATGAATTCTAAGCAGGCGACGGCGGTGGGTTACAGTGGAGTAAAGCAAATAAATAGAGAACAATAATAATCACGAATTATTTAATACATCTGACTCAATTGTCCCTATAATAGTGTGGCTGCATATTGTTATTAACATTGACATAAAAAAGTGTGGCTGCATATTTTTGCAATATTATTAAGTAATTTTTCGACCCACTGTATTTCCTTGGGGAAATGTTTGGCCAGCCTCGAAGCTATGTCCTGGAAACCAACTGTCCCACCCGTCTGTCAGACAGTCGTCAAGCAGGAGCAAAAAAAAAGGGCTTTTCATAATATTTTTAGACATTTGACTTTTGATTGAGCGCATTACACGCGGCTCAGGGTGAAAGAAATCCCAGGGTTAGAGAAATGAAGTCCTCTCTTTCTCTTACTCCCTACCGGCTTACGTTACCAATTGAAGCAATTTATTTGGCCCGCATTTTCCTCGTTCTTTCTCGCTTCCACTTTCTATATTTCGCAGTGTTTTGTCTCTATGTATATCTGTGGCAACATTCAAATGGCAAACGGTTTTGGGTGTGCTATAAAATTAGATTGTCCTGGCTTATGCAAAAGATTTGCTAGCTGCTGGTTCCTGTAGATTGCCAAAGTATTTTATTGAAAATCTAAGTTAAAATATCTAAACGGCGGTGTTTTATTACCTGACAGCAGCACTGCCGCCGCCGCCGCCAACTTGAGGCATGTTTAGCAGCATGTTTTACATTACCAACTAACCCAAAGTAGAAAAAGGAGAATGAGATGCATAAAAGGGATGAGTGGCAAAGTGTTTTTTGCGGTTGCGGGCTAAAAATCTTCGGTTTCACACACAAACAGGTAAAAAAAAAGGTTATTGAGTTGTTTACTTTGATGCAGAGACATGATTAAAACAATCTCTACGAGAAAAAACAGCCGCTAAAGTGGGTTTATTACATAAAAAAAGAGTGACTCTACGAAGGGGACAAGTAAATTTGAAATTTATAATAGTTTGCTTTGTTCAATAAAGGATTCTTATTTTATTTTTCACTGAGGAAGAGGGCCTACGCTAGGTTTGGAAACTACTGTAGATGAAAGGAAAAGGGACCCCCACGTAAGTGTAATCTTTATCCTGACTAATCATTTTTCTAAGGGGATCCGAAGCATTCGGTTTGAGATTATTTCTAAGAACCATAACTAAGAATCCACCATGAATAGACAGGGTACCGTGGCCACTCCTCCTCCTCATGCGAAATAATCAATGATTGAAAAGTTCTCTTCATTTGATTGCCTTTTCTTGGTCTTGACTTAAAGAAATTAAATTTAATGCTTTTTGCTTGCCTTTGTCAAAAAGAAAATGACAAGCAGAACCCAAATTGAAGTAAAGTCAAAAGTAAAAGTGACAGTTGCGCTAATTTTCAACTTTTTGGCTGGGACAAAAGAAAGTAAATGCCAAGCAAAATAAAACGACCGGGGCTAACTTTTACCGTGTCGAAATTTGAATACCCTTGCAAGTAATTTAATCTTACTCTTCACATATCTACAGTTCTCAAAATACGGAAGAGGAAGGCTATATGAACTTGACTCGTAGGAGATGCTTCCCTCCATGCGTTGAACACTTCTGACCAAGAACAATACACCCTTTTTGCAAGAGTAACTCATTCAAAAAATATTTCAATAAAATGGAAACTAAATAATAATGTAAAATTTATCTAGAAAAAAAGTGACGTCCTGCAACCCGAGTAATTAGTGTATACCAAAACCAATTTATTTACCGATAAGCTAAATCGGTTAAGAGACATCTAATCCAGAACTTTCTTTTTAACAAAAGAACAAATTTCATTCGAAACGTTTCAATTACTTCCTTGTTCTAAATTCAATATAAAAGACCTTGTCTTTTCTTTGATTTTTACATTGAAGTATCAATATGAATTTTCTTCTATCTGGACTAGCTTTTGTACTGATCGCCGGCATGGCAAATGCTGAATGGACCCAACCTGTTTGTTGCACACGACCTATTCCGTGCCCCTACGTTGAAATTTGTGTGCGTCCACGTGGCGAATAAATGGATTCTAGAATAATGATGTAAAGTGAATTTGTTTAAAATTGGTCTATTAAAAGAAAGAACAGAGAGAAAAAAAACAGAACTACGGCGTTTGTGATCGTCGGGGTCATAGTTTGTAACTTTGCCGTTTGTATGGGTGCTATATGATATGGTGGTCAGATCCGGCTAAATCCGAGATGTACAGCCCGTGTAGTATAAATAGACTTGGCTATATGAACTCGACTTGTCGTCCTGATCAAGAATATACTTTATATGGTCGGAGACGCTCCCATCAATGCGTTAAACAAATATTATACACTTGTTGAGACGGAAATCATTCAAAGAAATTTGAAAAAAATAGAAGCTAACTAAGAATGTAAAATTTATGCAAGAAAAGTGGCATCATGTAAAACGAGTAATTAGTATACCTTGTAACGGTAACCGAAACCAATTGTATTGTTTTCTGAAAATGAATTCGTTAAGCTAAATCGGTTAAGAGCCACCCAAACCAGATCTTTCTTTTTAACAAACGTTTAATTGCGTGACAAATTTCATTCGAAACGTTTCATTTACTTCCTTGTTTAGAATTTAATATAAAAGACCTTGGCTTTTCTTTGATTTTTGCATTGAAGTTTCAATATGAATTTTCTTCTATCTGGACTAGCTTTTCTACTGATCGCCGGCATGGCAAATGCTGAATGGACCCAACCTGTTTGTTGCACAAGACCTATTCCGTGCCCCTACCCTGAAATTTGTATACGGCCAGCTGGCGAGTAAATGGATTCTACAACAAAGCTGCAATGTGAATTTGTTTTAAATTTGTCTATTAAAAGAAAGAACAGAAAAAAAGAACTACGGCATTTGTGACAGTCAGTATACCCTTTTTGCAAGGGTATAAAAACCCTGAAAAGGGGGCTTGACTTTAAAATTTTTGTTCTGCCTTGTGTATATATTTATATATTTCTTCGTCAACACATAACTCTGGCATCTCAACGTCGGCAGGACTGTCGTTCATCAGGTCCTTGCTTTCGTTCGTTCGTTGCGCTGACTGACTTCCTTCCGCTTAGCTCATTAAACACACACACAAAAAAGCACCGCGTCATTCCCCTGTCGTCTGGTCCTGTCTCAGACATAACTTTGTGAGCAGCGACAGAAAAAAGTCTGTCTCAGAGACTTTGGCAGGTTTTTTTTTTCTCAACAAACGAAATGTGAAATGTGTTTTCTTTTTCCTGCTTCGAGGATTTTTTCGTCATAATGGCCGCGTTGAAGGCACCCGGGGGACAACGTCCCGCCCCTTGTACCCGTCTCCTGTATATGTTCCCATCCACATTCATGCATCCCCCTGCAGCCCCATTTTTGATATTTATTTGCCGTGTTTATGGTCTGCCTACCCTCCCCACCCACCCGCGCGTTCTCTTAGCCGCCTGTGCATAATTTTATTTGTTTGCTTAAAAAAGAATTAAAAGAGGTTTTTTCATTTTATTATTATTTTTTGTTTCGTTTGGAGTTTTTCTTCATCTTCTTTCAAGGCAACAACTGTGTTTTTTTCTTTTTGAGAGAGAGGGAGGATTTTTTAATGCGCTAAATCGCTTTTATGGGAGTTGCGGTGGCGGCAATACGAACAGAGAGAAAGAGAGAGATGTAAAGTGAGGGGAGGGGAGGGTGCCCTGGTAGGCCCCACAGAGGCAACATTTTGGCAATTGTTGACATTAACATTTCTGGTTGTAATTCGACGAGTTGTTTTGTGGCATATAAAAAGAGCAATATGTATCTGTGTGTGTGGTTGTGTTGTGTGTGTGTGTGTGTGTGCTTGGTTCCATAAAGTAATCGTCGTGAAATCTGCTTGAAAGAAACTTTTTGTTTTTACTTGAGCAATTTTAATGACTTATCCAAACCATTTTTTTGGTTCACTTAAGTTTTTTGCCTACGTATACGACGTAAGAGTATCACGTGAGGGCCATTTTGAGTGTTATCTAAAGTAAAATCGTTCTACTTTTATCAAACTAAGGCAATTTTGTATATTTGGACTTCAAAGACTAAATCACAATGGTTTTTTTGTCTTTTCAAAACCTTATACTCGCTTCATTTTAGTTTTTCAATACTGAAATATAGACATTAATAAATGTACATCAATTAATAATAAATTGTGTAATACAATGAGTAACACCGATGTTGAATTTTATTTTCTATTTACTAGAAACATTAACCTAACTAATTTATCCGAAGTTTTTTTAGAATAAGAATTTAAATCCGTCAAAAAAAGTTTTGCTTATTGTTAGACTGAAGACTTTGAACATTGTTGGTTTCTAAATAATTTCTACAAGATACTCAAACATAATGGATTTGTTAATTTTATTTTAACCATTAACCAAAACTCCCCTTCAAAATAAATACATTTGTTAATTTATGACTCTAGATTCAATGGCCTAAAAAAAGCTCACCAAATTAACCTATTTATTATTTCATTTCTATTTATTTTAAGTTTCTCACTCTTAAATTGATCCATTAAAACATATTTATATTCCATATTCAAAGCATTTTTCCATTCCATTTGAACTTTTAAATACTTTTTATTTAGTTTTAAATTAAGCATAGCAATTTTCCTGTTGACTAATTTTAGTGAAGCAACAACACAACATAAAACAACATGGGGCAATAGCAAAATGTTTGGCCACATAAACTAAATTATGCACTCGTCGTTGGTCAAACAAAAATTTTCTCCCTCATAAAAAAAAGAAATAACAATTTATAATATTCTGCACGAAATTTATGCCCATAAAAATTTGTTGATTAGAAAATACCGAAGCACACACACAAACATAAAATTGCATAAATATATGGCAATTAAATTTTAATGAGTGGCAATCGAATAAACAAATAACAAAAATTCAAAACTTTACCCTCTGCACATGGACACAGCCCATTCTTTTGCCATCTCGTTAGAGGGGCTTGGGCTTTTTGTGTGTTCATTTTTTTATTATATATATTATTTTATTTTTTATTATTTCAACCAAGTGCGGTCTCAGCTCGTTAACTGCACAAACAACATGTCAGCACTTTTTATTTCACCAATGTGAAAGAGAATCGGTTCAGGGTTCGCTTCACTTTTTATTTTATTATTTGGTCTGGCCATCATTACTCAAGTGTCCTTACAAAAACCAAAGGGCCGGCCCACGGGTCTGTGCTATAACAAAGTCTATACACTCTTTTTCCAGTATTTCAGTTACCATTTATTAAGACTCGACAATTATAAATCGTAATTTTTCATTAGAGAGATATACTTTCTACTAAAATTTGTGAATATTTTGAACGAGTAAATGGTTAATCAAGTTTTTAAAACTCTTTCTAATTGATATATACTCCCGGATATGGAAGAGTATATCAACTGAAAATGAAATGCTCTCTACACACTAGGTCGCCATTTCACTTGCTTTCTCCCATAAAAACATATGGGAATAAAGTCAAATAAACCGCAGAACTGCAGTTAAAGGTTTGAGTTGAGGTACCGACCAAAAGTATTAATCACAGTAGTCGAAAAGGACCCTTCTTTGTTTGGCGTCTGCAAACTTTTCTTACAACATATCGATAAAGCATTCAGGCGAGAAAAAAAATTACTATATGTAAACCAAAATTGAAAAGTGCTACTCTGTTATACCCTGTTAATGGAGGCGATCACAAATAGCCGCGAATAAATCAGTGGTTAAAAATATCAAAGGCTTAAGCTTAAAATGCAGATAAGGACGAGAAAGATCGTCGAATTTAATACAAAAGTGTTCCAGTTTATAAGTAAACCAACATTTATTGCTAGGCAGATAGGCAAACCGCCTACCATAACTCTTCTTTTTGTTTGGCTAGAGGGTATAAAACGCAGCCCTAACGTGTTTAGTTGCTGTGGTCAAATAAAAATGTTAGCGAACAGTTGGCCACAGTTTTTTATATATTCTTGTTTTTTATTTTTAGTTAGTTTTGGGTAAATAACATAAAAAATACATATATATTTGTATATGTATATGGTTAAAAAAGGATGAAGAGAAGCATGTGAAAAGTGAAAGCATTAATAAAATAAGCCACCCTGGCGCCATTTGCTATGCTATAGTTTTTCCTATTTCTATTTCTGGGTTTTTTTTTTCGAGCGCCTCGAAAATTGCGGTTAGTTTTCATCTTTCTCCTTTAGTTTTGTATCCTTTTTACATCTATTCAGTTATATTTTTTGTTTTGTGTGTGTGTGTTCTTGTAACTGCGTTGCGGTCTTCGACTCTCGACTTGACTCTTAACTCCTTTCCTCATCTCTTCTTTTTGGACAAAACAAAAGCTGCAAAGCTAGTCCCTAACTCCAGGCACCTCTCGTGCTGTTTTCCCAAATCCTCCCCGCTCTCTCACCATAACAAACCACCTTCACCACTTTCAACAAGCTGTTGGCTGTTCGCTCCCTCTATCATCAGAGTGTGTGTGTGTGTGTGTGTGAGTCTGGTCGCCGCTTCTTGGTTCATTGATTTTGGTGTGGAAATGAACTTTGCTAGTTTTTTTTTATTTTTTATTTTTCCTGGTTGGTTTCTGTGGCAGAAAGTTTTCTTTTTTCTCTACTTGTTTTTCGTGGGTTTTCCCTAGATTTTCGGCACTTTGTAAGCATTATTTGTTTTCGCTTTTATTTATGTGCTGTGGTTCGTTTTGTTTAGCATGCAATTTTTGTGAAGTAACTTGAAAATAAATTAAAGTTACACACAACGAAAAATGGAAAAATAGAAATGGTATTTTCCAGCTGAAAATCAACTAAGATGCTAAGAAGATAACGCTTATAAATTGTGGCCAAAGATTTCCCAATGATTGGCTGAACAAAGCAGAAAAGTTTTTTTAGTTTTATCAAAATCTCGATAGCGAAAATTATGTGAATGGGAGATGAGTTCATTATGAAACATTGATACTCTTATATTATGAAATTTTATAAGTGAAATATTATTATCTCATCTCATTTTCTCTTCTCTTATACGAAAACGTCTCTCCTTTTAACAAAATGTTCCAAGCTTTTCAAAAACCTTTCTAAACCATGCTAAGCAAAGTAAAGTTAGCATACTTTACAGCGTATTCAAATGTAAAATTTAAAGGAACAAAAAAGGATCCAGTATATACAATTTTTCGTTGACTAAAAATGCATGCAATTTAAATGCAACAATTTTTTCTGCATTTTCTTTAACTATTTAAATAATAATATTTGCAAATGGGTAAAACAAAAAAAGGCAACTCTTATGCAGCAAATGTAGATCACACAAACACACACACACACACATGGGTGTTGTGTGAGAATTTCATAAAACAATAAAGGTGAAAAAACACACACACACATATACACAGTAGTCAAGAGGAGCGTAGAGGGCATTTTCGATTTCACTCGCGTGGTTCTCTCTGTTATCCTTGACTGAGCTCTCAGCCTGCAGCTAAATTAGCTTTACTGCTGAGAGCTTTTCATGGGTCACAGGACGAACAAAACAACAGGCAGGCATTCAAAAGAGGTTTTTTCTCATTTTTTTCTTGTTTTGTTTCCTTTTTTTTTGCATGTCAGCCTACACACACACACACACACATACAAAACACACACAATTGAAATGAAACAGACGCAAGACAGAATGCTGCAACTTGGCTGGCATATAAATAGAACACAAGAGTGTGGGCCAAATGCATAAGTAATGCATGACTCGCATTGCTGCAGGATTCGTAGGCTTCCGCTTGTGGATAGCAAAAGATCTTAAATCACAGTCCTGTTTCTTATAATAAATTTCAGATGTTGCAGAAAGTTACTCTTCTTATGGAATTTATTGAGTTCAATGCACCTTTTCGTCAACTTCATTCTTAATTTTACGGACAGTCAAGCTCGGCATTCTTTTTGAGCTCTTTCGACTTTTCAAAGTCAAATTGTATATGGCTGAAACTTCAGAATTTACCGCTCTTAAGTTGTAACTTGCAAGAGATTTTAAGATCATTTTTAACTTTCCGTTATAATCAATAATTTGGATAATACTCTCCATGGTCTCACACTATGGGGATGGGAAAACCTTTGCTCTATGTAAGAATCAACTAAGCTTTCGTCCTTCAGTTCAATGTTTTTTGTTCCGCATCTTGTTCTTGTGCACTCACGCATTCCATTGTCAGTGCACACAAAAGCCATGTACGAGGGCATGCATAGAAACACACAGTGAGTGCAAGAAATATGCAAACATATTTGCTTACTTGTGGGTGTCGTAGCTCTCTCTCTTTCCACTTAAACAAATGAAACATCACCTTCTCCTTCTTTTCCCACCCCATTATTGTGTTACTCCTTCACTTTCTCTAGTTTATCTACATGCAATTCTCTCATTTCTTTCAGTTGAAACAATGTTAAGCTAATTGCCTTAACACACGACGCGTTTTAAAGTCAATGAACGATTTTAAATACGTTTTTTTTCTGTTTTGCAAAATTTATTCAGGCACGCAAATGTCAAAGCCAACGAGGAACATAAAAAATAAAAATGTCATAACACAAAAAAAATAAAATACCTACTAAAAATAAATGTTCATGAATTGTTTGGTTTTCCACATAAACCATAAATTATAAGAAACAGTAGAGGGGGGCAAAGTGCCATAGAAGGACAAGAGAAGGGAGAGAACTATATTTGCATGTGTGTGAGTGAGTGGCAAAGGGAGGAAGGAGAACATGAAAAACAATATGTCAAATGTTATACATTAAATTAGTTAAGACCTCCTCACAAGCTTCTACTACTACTACTACACACACAAGGAGTAAAAAAGGGCTCCTAAAATATGTATAATAAAGTTGCCTGTCGCCTTCAAGGAGTGTTCTGCCTTTCACTCTCTTCTCTATCTCTGTCTATGTGGTCGTTTGAGTGTGTGCGTGTCAAGCTCTCTTTCTTTGGATTTGCCCAGCAGCAATTTGTCACTTGTATTTCTATCACAAAAAAAGACAAAAAAACAACAAAACCTAAGAGAAAGAAAAACCAAGTACAAATGTTTTGTGGGTTTTTCTTTTTTTGGTGTTGCCTGCTTTGAGGCGTCGCAGCTTGCGTGTTTATGTGATTTTTTGGCGTGTTTACATACCAGACACATTACATGACACACAAACATCACACACTAACACACACATAAGAAAACAGACAATTGAGACACTTTTTGGGTTAAGGATATTCATATAAGAGAAAACGGATTTAATATTCCAACATCATTCAATCTTTGAAATGCATTTTCACATATTTTGATTAAGAACTTTCGTTTACACTAGCTAACAGAGGTTTTCACATTGAACAATATCGTCTACATATACATACATATATAGGTATTAATATATAAACTATACTTTAATTTCCACTTAACAATCTAGAAGCAAACGAATGGAAAACGAAATAAAGCAAAAACTACACATCCTTCAGAATATTTAAAATTGTTAACGACAATTTTCCATTTACTCGGAGATATATAATGCAAGATAGATATCATATATATAGTATTTTGCGAGTTTTATTGCAACTTTTGTAGTTGCACAGTGTTATTTTATTTGCGTGACTTTTTTGAGACCATTTTTCATTCGTATGTTCGATGCACTTATGTCACTCATTATATAAATTTTCCTTGCTGGTTTTTAATGCATTTTCACTGTTTGATTCACCTGACATCATACGGTGAACTCTTTTTCTCCATCGACATTCGTTTTTCTACCCCTTCTCCCCCTCTTTCCCTATGATTTTTTTTTTTTTGCTTTTAATGTTGATTTTAGTTAATGAATTAAGTTTGTTTTTTAAGCAATTTTTTCTCCCATGTTTGTGAAAATTCATGCAAACAACAGTCTCCACATGTATACGCTCATGTAATGAAACAGATATTGATGAAAAATGTAAATGTTGTGCAATTAATATTAATACAAAATGTCTGCATTTATTAATCATCATTTTAGGGGTGACGAAATTGTAATCAAATTTTTTAATTTTATAAGCTATTAAAACAATTTTTCTAGGAGACTAATCATAGGAAATAATTTTCATCTTTCACGATTTATTTCCAGCGGGTTTCATCTAGTTGATAGAAAAACTATCGGCAAAACATGTTTGTAAAAGGATATACAGCTTAAAAGAATGCTCACAAAGCAATAACCTATCAAAAAGACAAGGCATAATATTTGTTGGGGTCTTTATTTTGATGTTTAGTAAGGAAAGCTGTATATGCAGTAACTCAGTAACTAACAAATGGACTATATGCTTTCAAACAATCACATTTAAGGCAGAGTGTACATATATTGAAAGTGACAAAAATGAATGTGGCATACTTTTTGGGATGCTAAATTGAATGGCTGTTGATGGAAGTGCGTTTGTGTGCTTGTGTGTGTGTGTGTGGACACTGTATGGGATCATAACTCACCTATCCTTCAGACAAATTTTGTACTCTTGCTGTGAGTCATAATCGCTGCTATCATTATAGTTACGCTCCCGTTCCCTTTCTCTTTCGCGCTCTCGCTCACACTGATATTCCTGCATATTGGCAAATTGTTTGTGGAATAATTCCGGACTGGATTGCAGCAGCTCGTGATGATCATGGAGGGCAGCCAAGCTAGGTAATTGATGATGATATGGCGACTGCAGTTGAGGCGAGGCGGGCCGAGGACGTTGATAGGGATGATGATGATGCAGATGATGGCTGGTTGTCAAATTATTATTATTATTATTGTTATGACGACTCAAATTATGACGACTTGTCGTCTTGAGTTTTGTATGCGTCGCTCCTGTGCTAAGTTGATTCAGATTGTTATGGCCATTTAATTGGGTGGTTACCAACTGTTTGCTGGTGGTATTCATATTGATTTTGGTATCCACTACCTCGGCCAGACCGAATTCAAGTTCAGCCTGAGCCTGCTGTTCGTAAGTCTGTTGGGCTTGTTGCAATCTTTCCCTTTCATTTCGCGGTGAATTGGCCAATTGTTCGGCTGGTGGTTCGATTTCCACTGCTGAATAATCATAATCCAAACGATGGAGATGATGGTGATGATGCAGATGATGATGATGATGCGGAAGATGATTTTGTGTGGATTTCTGTCCAACTGCCGCTGTGGCTGCTCCGCCAGCACCACCACCAACAATTAAGCCACCAGCACCATTTGTGGTTGGAGTACTTGTGGCCGTCACCGCTCCGGTTCCTGGTGTGGCCGCTGTGGCTATTTTACCGGCCAACGCATCCAAAGAACTGAGCATTGTGCCGGTCCTTGTCTTCCGAGTATCTGCTGCTGATGCTCCTCCTCGTCTGCTTCTTAGCACTTGGGATGTAAATATTTCATAGGCATACAGCAGCTGATTTTATTCTCTTTTTTGATCACTATTAAAAATTTGTCTCCTTATTGTTTTTTTTTTGCTTATTTGCCTGTTTCTGTCTGTTTTGTTTCTTGTTCTTTTTTTTTTTCTTTAATTTAATTGCTTTTTACTTGCCTGAAGGAAGAGTTGAAGGGGAGGCGAAATTGCATTGGATTAGTATAAAGAGAATAATGATGAAACATTCTTTAATTTTTTTGGTTTAGTATTTGAAACGAAAAACGCAGAAAAAACAAAACAAATCGAAATTATAAACAACCTTGAGACAATGCTATCTCTCCCTTCATTCCCTTTATATGTATGTATATATATCTCACTCTTTTGTTCATTTTATTCAACTGTGTGTGTGTGTGAGTGTGTTTAGGTTGAGGCTACATTTCACTCTTGTGCCTGAGAGAGCCTTCAGCACAAAAGCAAGTACACACACTCCATCCACATACATACAACACACACACAGAAGCAGAAAGAGAGCTGCATTCAACTTATTCGAGTGTGTGTGTGTGGAAGTGAGTGAGTCTGTGTGTGGTTGTAAAATGCAAACACTTGAGCTCTCTAGTAGATGGGCTAGCTTTTGTCACATTGCGGATGTTGATTCTTTCATTGTTGGTCCAAGGAGTGTGTCCGTCCATTCCACACCTACTCTACCCTACCCCTCCTTATACCCTATGTGTGTGTGTGTCCACTTTGTGGCCAAAAAGTATGGTTGGAATGGTTTTTCTTCAACAAAAAAGCAACAATCCAATTTCAAAACATATTAACCCATTTAATTATCAAAAAATATAACAAAAGGCGATAAAATGCTTTATAATAAATATCAAGAAATAAATTGGATAATTGCTTAAATTATAATAAACAATATCTATGAAAATTGCTTTATAATATATTTAATAATTTATTTAATCTTATTTTGACTTGAATGAGCCTTTACTGAAATATTTTCATTAAAGCATATAAGAATTTTTGGAAAATTAAATACTCGTTAAATAAATAATTAATAAATTGCTCCACTTTAAAAATAAAATTAAATGAAATTTTAAACAATTTTTATTTACTTATTGTTAAACAAACTGTAGTTTAAAAATAGTCCCTGTTAACTATCTTCTTTGAAATTGACTACACTTTGTATGTCAAAGTGAATAAGTTGCAAAAATTTGCCAGCTAATTAAGTACAGTCACCGCAAAAAGTATTAACAATGCAAACACAAATAACAATTTACTTCTGAAGACTTCCTCTGCTGTCATCTATACCCGTCCGCCACCCACCACCCCCTCATTTCCTGGCGTCAAAACATCCTGACCAAAAAGAGAAAATAAGAAAGTGCTGAAAGACGACGACGCAACACAAAAGTCGTGAGGACTAGGAAGAGGTAAAAGAAACTACGTTTCTTTTTTTTCTCCTTTAGTTGATATAATGCCATGTAATAAGGAAGCAACATTTACAAAAGCCAAATGCATATACATCGGGAATGTATGTATGTATGCACACACACACATAAAGAGAGAGATAGAGAGAGAGAGAGAGAAGAGCGAGTATAGAAAAGTGCTTGGGCGCGTGTAAATTGCAAAGAGTAAAATCTTGTAAAGGCAAATTCCTTTCAAATGCAACCATTTCCTGGAAAGGGAAAAGTGCATAGAGAAAATGAGATGGAGGAACTACTTAAAGTTGCAATACATACAAACACACACACACACACACCCACACACAACGCATTCAAGTTGACTTTTATATGTCATACAACAAACAGCAAGCAAGCAAGCACAAGTCCTACGTCCTGTATCCTGCCTACCTCTTCTAAAGAGCATGCAAAGCATGCACAAACGAATGGCTAGACAACAGTCATACCATTCCATTCCCATTCTAACACACACACTCACGCCTCGTTCTCCTTCACCAGCACACACACACACACACACTTCTTCACCATAGTGAAAAGATACTAAGCAAACATTGTAGTTTACCAACCTACAACAAGAACAATTTTGTCCAGTCAAGCATGTAAAATTTATTGAAGATATTTCCATTCCCAGGTCGAAGAGACAGTGGATAGAGAGAGAGAGCTGGGGGTAAGCAGGTAAGAGAAGTGTGCAAATGAGTTGGATGATTTTATGTGGTCAACTTGATGGGGTTAACCGCAAAGTATGTAGGGAAAAGTGCATAGAGAAAATGAGATGGAGGAACTACTTAAAGTTGCAATACATACAAACACACACACACACACACCCACACACAACGCATTCAAGTTAAGTCTGCTCAAAAAACCCTTCGAGAAATCTTCAAATGCAGATGAACCTGCCACTGATGTTTGTGATAGCCGCAAAGTATGCCAAAGAAATTTCTGATTAATGCCAGGAAAAACATCCCATTTGCCCACCCCCGCTCCTGCGACATTTACTAGGCTTTAAATGTTAAAGTTGGGAATTATTTTGTGAGACTTATTAACATACATATATGTATGTATATTACAATAAATGGCAGCTTATCCTGTAAGAAGCAGCTCCCTTACTTAGCATTATGACATTCAAATTATTTGTCTTCTTAAGGATGTCTTTTTAACGAAGAGAGTTTTAAAATCTTGGTCTCATTCCTAAAAATCTAGTGTGAAAATGATAATGAATTATTATCATTAAGAGCTAACAAAAAAAAGAACTTATAGATTCAAGGGTATTTTGCAAGTCGTCGCCTCGACTGTATTTTAAAATAATTTTAGCATTTCGTCTTTCTAAAGCGCATATTCTTATTTGACTCTTTTGTATTTTTTCATCGTTGTTTTTTTTGTCAGTTTTACTTTATTTAGTTTCGCCAAAGGATTTATGTTTTTGGGTTATAGAAGCGGAGCTTTGTCCTTTGATGCAGCCGACGCCGCCACCGCCGCCTCCGCCATCGTTCATTCACACATTTTTGTCCTTCCATTTTCTAAAGAGATAAAAAGCTAGCCTTTTGAATTTTTTACAACGACTGAAGAAGCGAAGGGAAAGGGAGAGGCTAATGAAATTTTTTTTTAACAAAAAATAAAACGAAAAGAGCGAGAAGAAATGTTGACTGTCGTTAAAACTTTTGTCTTGTTGGCTAACTCGTTGTCCTAGTTCTTTTCTTTTCTAAAGACTAAAATTAAGTTAACGAATTAAAAATTCATGGGCAAAAAAAAAAAGAGTAAATCAAATTTTTTGTTTACTGGAAAATTGTTTTCATAAATTTTCACAATAAAAACTGAGTAAGCAGCTGCTGTTGCCTTCTGCTGTGGCGGGGAAAATTTTCTTCTCTTACAGCTGTGAAATTTTCGATTTTTCTTTTTCCTGACAGATTAGCAAGGCAAAGAACTAGAATGAGAAGTGGGAGAAAAAGCAAACGTTGACAAGGACAGTCGATTGACTGCCAGCAGAAAGAGATATAGCAGACAGAGGGAGAGAAAGAGAAGGAGTAATAGAGAGTGGTTTGTTATTGAAAGAAGTCCTGAAAGAACTTCTGTTACTGCTGCCAGGAAATTGAGAAAGTGTAAACCCTAAAAAATAAGAAAAACCAAGTTAAACGAAAAACTTTTCCTCTTGCTGGTCATTTTTTTTCTTTCCAAGAAACTTGGAAAGGTCAAAACTTTTCCGCTAATGAGAGTAAGAGTTTTTCCTTATTTTTTCCTGGCATCTCTAACAATTTTTTTTATTTTTGCGGTAAAAAGTGTAAAGTTCTTTTGGTTGCTTTTTTAGCGTTATTTTTTTCAAATTCTAGTTGATGGCATAAATAATTCATTCAATTTTTCGGGGAATGTTTTCTGCTAGGGGTGAAGGAGGAGAAGTCAACAATTTTGGGAGTTTTTAATTAAATCAAAGTTGACTTTAATTGAATATTTCTTAAGGGCCAAAAACAAAAGACGGTACTACCAGGCGAAAGTGGCTCCTCATCTCGCTCTCTCTCTCTAAGCTAAGCTATTAAGCCTTAAAAGTCTAATAAAATAAACAGTAAACACACTTAATGCCTTGATTACCAGGCAGGCGGCAACAGCCATAGCAGCAAAAGGATAGACCAATGGCCAGGCGAAAAATTCAAGTCCTGGGCAAGGGGTTGAGACTTGAAGGTCTTAAGAACACTAAGCTTTTGTTGTTGGGCAGGGCCCAAAGCAAGACGGACAGATTTATGCCAAAATGTATACGAAATGTTGACCTCAAATTTTTAGAGAGAAATCTAGGCTTCCCCTGAGATGGAGACGAGTCTTAACATTGGCAGTGAAACATATGTAGCCACAAAACTAAAGAGTAAAACCGAATTGGGAGAGTTGAGGTTTGTTATTTTATAATCCTGGCCTGTGTGTGCGCTTTGGAAATAAATTTCATTTGTATTTTTCTTTTAAAAATTATTAGTTTAGATTGTCAGATTTTAAGGCTAACAAAAGTAGTTTTCTATTCTCTGTAGGCTTATAAGAAAACTGCCAACGTGAGTAATGAGAATTTCGTTTTACTTTGGGCGCCACTTTTAAAATTAAGCCTCATATTACATAAGGTCTTAAAAGAGAGAAAAACTTCGTGCACACGTCGGGGTCACCAAGTGCTAATTAGCTTCTAAATCTCAAAATCGAAAAGAAATAATCCGAAGGGAATGTTTGTCAACCGGGAAGTTCATCTAACAAGTGATTAAAAAAGATACGTTTCATTATTATGTTGCCTGGACCTTAAAATTTTAATGGGTAGACTTTTGTTAAATTTTTTGCCATTATAATTTTAAGAACTGATTTAATGCCTCCTGTTATTTTTTTTTTTGTGGCCAATGGGTCGTTTCCGTTCGTCTTGGTTTAGTTTTGGCCACGAAGTAAATTTATAGCAAATGATGTGGCCAGACTGGCGCTCAACTGTCTTAAAGTAAAATATTGACAGTTTTGGAGAGTTTTGCTAGTAGCATAAACTGCGCTCTGCTGTTGGCTGTTGCCTTCGTCAGGGCCATGGCAAGAAAGTTTCCTTATTTTATTTTCCAGTTTTCTTGGTCTTCGTTTTTGGATGGCGGGGTATGAGGTCGCTCTGCTTGAAGAAGCAACAAGCAGCAAAGCAGAAAGTAATTGCTTTCTCCTCTCTCAATGAAAGTCTGCTTTTTATGTGGCTTTAACTTGGCATGACTTGGCTTGTTGTGGTCGTTGCCTCTAACATCCACTTCTACTATGTTCATTTTCATCTTTATCCACTGCCACGGCAACCATTAAGACAAGAACGAGAGAGATAGATAGATAGAAAAGAGAAATTTGCTGTAGCTATATTTAATTTCTAGATTCCTTCGTCCTTTAAAGATGACAAGTTTATGGCAACTTTTTAGCACCACATCTTTCACTCACACGTGGCATTCATTATATTTAATTCATGGTACAAGCAAACAAGAAATCGATAGAATGTCCAAGAGCCAAGTCAAGTTGCTTCTGCTTTCATCAACATTTTGGCCTAGATTAATTAGTTCATCTCTTCATTTACATTTACATTTAGATTTCCTCATCTTGAGTTTCCCCACCTAACACACTCGACGAAGGAGTTTCTCTTGAATTAATCATAATTTTGCCAAGAGTGAGTTCAGAATTATTTATTATTAAATTGTCAGCTAACAATTCATGTGGTAAATGACGAAATCTAAGAAGGATTTCGTTCAATGACAATATTTGTGAATGTGAAGTGAAATCCAAATGCTTGTCATATGATGATTTAACTTGAATGCTTGGTAATTGAAACATTAAATTACATAGCTTAAATTCAAATATTATCATCGAAGGGAAACGAAGTGCATTTTGAGACCTGTCATTCATTCCACATTGCATTCAAATTGTTTGGAAATACATACAAGGGGCTGAGGTTTTCTAGTTGAACTAACAGGACTACAACTTTTCACAACACAATTAACTTAATTGGCCGCCAAATTGAGGCTAAGCCATAAACAATATCCTCGATTTAAATTTCAAAATTTGTAATCAACAAAATATTAGTGATAGATAATAAGTAATTTCAACGAATTGAAGCTAAGTGATTAAATATAAAGTGTTTAACTGTTACAAGTAAGTAAATGTTGACAGCGCACTTGAGTTGTCACATATTTAAAGTTAATTCAATCAATTTTCAATCTCTAAAAGATTGGAGTAAACCAACTAACTAATGACAAGTGTTTGTCTAGTAAGGCTTTTCTTTCTTAACATCTCAATTCAAATAAAACATTTGAGATATACGGTTAGACATTACCATGAATATAAATGGATATATGGTACAGGCAAAGGTAATGAAATTTCAATGAAAAGGACTTTAATAATGCAGCAACCTGTCAATGTGAGTTTGATATTTTCTCTTTTTTTTTTCAATTGATATTTTGTGCAATTTTTAATTATCAACTAACCAGAGAGACACAAAAAAAAAAGGATAACTTATTTTCAATGCGATATGTATTGCCCAGCACACAATTCTCTCTATAGGAACAACAACAACAAAAAAATGGTTTATTCCATTGCTGTCTGGTTTCATTTTTGCTTTTACGATACATTTGAGATTTGCATAAACAACAATGTGCACATGAACATGACACAACAATGGCAGCTAGCTAGCTTCCTCTCTTCGACCTCCTCACCCACCACCCACCTTCAACCACTTGGTTACCTGTATATAGAAATTTACCTGACTCTAACTCACCGTTTGTTAGCAGAAGCAGTTGGCAGTTGGCAATTTTTGGGCAAATAGATAACAGAAAATAAATATAAATTATTACACACAGAGAGAGAGAGAGGCACCAGTAGAGAGTTGTGTAGTAGCAATCGCATAGTTTACATCAAACTCGTGCCCCTTCCCCCTTCATGACCAACCACTCTTTGTCCCTTCATACTATAGTTAGTTAGTCCCTGGTTCTGGTTATTTGTAGTAGTTTTGTGTTTAATATTTTTATATGAAACATTTTCCAGCTCGAGTGCATGTACCTCTTCTCTCTGTCTGTTTTGCGGCTGTTTTTTGGTATTTCACAAATTGTTGTTCATTTCTATATTTTTTATTTCTTGTTATTTACATTTGGCTTATATCCATGGCAAGCATTGAATACTACTCCGAAAAATTGTATTGAAAATTGTTTGTTCTCTCTCAAGCATCACATTTTCTTCTTACGTATTTGATTGCTCAATTTTTGAACAAAATTTTCATTACAATACAGCTGATGAACAAATAAAAGTCTGTTTCTTTGCTTTGGCTTGTAACAATACAAGACTAATTTTGTGAGATTTTATTTATCTTGTAGCTAGAGATCAACCTTAGCCTGCCTGAACCATTCAAAATATTTCAAATTAAAAATCTGAAAATATTGGCCCAAGTTTTAGTTTTGGCAAGTTAAGTTTATTTATGAACAAGGAATACATGTCAGGATGTTTGAATCAGGAGTCAGAATATGATTTTAATATTTTGAAGTATATTGTTAATCGATATCTCATTCTATAACCTTCTTCCCTAAATCTTCTGACTGTGGATATGTTATATAGAATCTTTTATTATTGGCAAAAATTTACAAGTAAATGGAAATTACATTGTCAAACCCCTCCTCATACTACAATTAAGTGCCAAATTGAAGCATTAAGTTTGGGTTGATTCATTCACTGCTGCTTACAAGACGTGTCCAAACCAATTAACACATTGTCCACTTTTTTAATGCTACTTCCCTTCTTATTCACATTGCTAATGTCAAAACACTTTGAAAAACAGAAACTTGCGTGCCAAAGCCTCGCAAACTCAACATTTTGATATCAAGACTGGGCTTTAACTTAACGTTTTACGGCCTCTTTGCCCTCTTACCATTCACTATCATCTCATTCCCTTGGCCTAACGATATATCCCATAAATTTATGTCGTCCGTGCACGCAGCACGCGGCACAATTTCTCATTTAACTGCTCTTGCCATTTGCTAATTAATACGAAATTCCATTTATTTCAACGCTGAAACAACTAAATATTTCTTTTTTTCACCACCTCTCGCCTCTTCTTCGTTTCGGACTAGATTGTCTGCCTTGTTTTTTCCTGGTTTTTGGGTTGTAATTTCTGTGTTTTTGTTTTTAGTTTCGAAAGTCCAAATCAATTTGTGTTGCGTTTGCTTTTTTGACTTTCGCATCGAGATTTGTGCGCTTTTACGACTTTTGGCAGGTGGTGGCGGCTGGTGGCATAGATCGTGGGCCGCCACTATCCCATAAGCTCTACTACAAAACCATTGCGTGTTTCTGTACGAAATGAGACATGGACGGACATTCGACTCTGACTCTGAGAGACTCGGACACAACACGCAAAAATTTTTGTACGAAATGAAATTAATGGCATCCGCGTTGATGTTTTATTAATTTATACAGGACGTTGTTGTATTTCTGCATGAATGTGAGTGTGTGTGTTTGTGTTTGTAGACATGGATATGGAAGGAGAGAGCTGGGAAATTAAATATATTGCTTATACGACGCGTGGTTTGCATTATTGAGTAATTAAATACTAATTAAAGTGTAACATGAGCCAATTTTCTTGATTTTTATGTGTTCTGGCGGTGGTCAAAGAGGAAAGAGAAGAAAAATGCTCGGCCGACCATCGTCAATAAAATGGGCAAAATATTTGTTGAGGGTGCGTTAATGAGGAGAGACTTCCGAAGACGAAGACGGCTGGGCGGTATCAAAAAGAAAATCCAGGTACTTTTGATGCTTATCTTTTGGTTAATGAGCTTTAATAGCCTACAAAAGTGAAATAATTAGGTTGGAAATGAAAAAGTTTGTGATGAAAAGGGAATACATATTTCTGATTTGTCAATTACTACGTGAAACAAAACCCTTTACTCCTTTCGCTATATTGGCTTTTTTCGAGGTTTTATTTCAATCTTTTGTTATTTACTCCAATAGAAACTAAAAATCGATTATAAGCCTAAAAAGGTTGCAGGTCTTTCGCATAAGATAAACAATTAGAATCGTACTCGACAATTCTCGAATCAAAGACGCTTTTACATTTTATTAAATGTTTAATATTTGTTCATCTCTTTTCTTCCGGTCTTAGCTGATAAGCAACATTCTATTTTTATAGCATACTTTTTAGGGCGCTTGCGAATTTGAAGGACTGCTTTGAAGAACTATTTAAATGAAACTGCTTTAGATCACGAAATTAAAGCCTTATTAAAATGTTTCAAACTCACACAATATATTTAAGTCCTGAAACAAGAACAAAACTGAATAGTCATTACTGTATGTCTACAAATTTTGTGATCCCAACTAGAATGTTTTTGAATGCCGAACTAATCGAATTCATAAAAGAGACCTAGTTTGATTGCCAATTTGTATGCTTTAATGTCTTTTTGCACATAATCTTTCCATTCAAATTCCTTCGATATATGGTTTATTTGTCTGTCGTTGGGCAGCACCCTGTTCAATCAACTGTTTTTAATACATCGCTCACACGCAGGACACACACACATAACTCTTAAAAAAAACTGTGGCTAACGAACTGACTGGCATGACAATGTCAAATTTTGGTAGCAAGCGGCAAACGATAAATTTTCACGAAAATTGACAACATCAAATTGATGGCAGCAACATTGAAAGGGACAAACAAACAAACAAGAAGCAGCAGCAGCAGCAGTTGAAGATAACATTAAAAAAACGAGAGCACACACACACATATGGAGGGAAGCCATCGCGTGTCAGTGAAGATTATGATAGGGATATATAATATACAGCAGCAACAACAAGAACATCGAGAATATTGTTGGGCAAACAGAATTCCGTTGGACGTCGTCGCGCAATTTGACTGACATGTCAACGCAAATAACAGCATATAACAACAAAATGGAAATGAAACAGAAAAACTCGGCTACGGTATGATGTTTTCAAAGACTTTTTGACACCCTTTACCATAAAACACACCATTTGAATCATTTATAATAAATCGAAAGTAAGAAATCCACATGCCACAATGGGGTTTTCAGTTCTTTAACTTAAACTCAACTCTACTGTGATCCAACTAGATATACCCTGTTTTAATCCCATCTGTTTGGCACAGGGTACAAAAATATACAAAAACAAATTTCATATATATGAATTTTGATCAACATTGAATGAATGACAATTGAGAAAAATTTTATTGCATTTATCAATGCAACAAACCAGAGGAAAAGCGAAAAAAGTAAAGAAAGCTTAACAATAAAACGGACTTTCATTTGTGCTGTGTTGTATATACGTAATTAGCAATCCGTCTGAAGAAGAGTTAGCCATAGTCAAAAAGCCAGACATAAGCGGCTTCCTACGTGATGTCTAGCAATGGCTGCTGCTGCTGCTGCTTCTGGTGTTGTCTAGCCATGCAAATCACCATGGAGCAATTAATGTGTCAAACTTCGTCTAGCCAGTGGCAACATTTTCGGTTAATTTAATATTTAAAGCTTGTCGTCTGGGCTTTCTCCGGTAACTGAGAATAATGCGATAACGCGGTTTTTGAAATTGAATGGTAGCAATCTACCGCATTCAAATAAAATGTGAGCGAAACAATTAAAAATTAAGGGGCATTACAATATTTATTACAATGAAGAATCTTTAAGGAATGAGATATAAAAAATTTGTGCAAATAGGATGGAAAGTTGTAACTATTAATCCTTATAAAATACATAAATTTAAAATTGATAGCAAACCCAAACACAAAAATAAAGACATTACTGACGAGACGGGACACTTGGCTAGCATTTGTCTGTTTCAATAACTGGGAATATTTCCCAATTATTGATTCAATTCTAATTTGCAGCAACATTGTGAGAGGAAAATAAATGTATTTTCTGGTTCTAGAATTCTAAATTTCATAATTTTTCTTCCTAGTCCGAATATTTTAGAAGCTTAAAATACTTAACTTTAATGTTTTCATTTAATTTTAGGGTCGAGGTCTAAAATTTGTTTATCATATTGAACTTATTTTGTATATTTTGAAAAGATTTTGTTTTTCTTTTCATTTATTTATTTATAAATAATGATTTTGTTGTTGAATATTTTGTTAGGGCAAACTCTCTCAATTCATTTCTCTCTCTTTCTAGCTCTTTTAGTCTAAACTGTTATCAATAATTGAATAGAATAAATGTGCTACATTGCGTATGAGTTATGTTTGCATCGAGCATCGTTTGTCGCTTGTTAATATGCCTCATAAATAACACATTTATGACACAGACACGCACACGCGCAAACACACACACACACACACACACACACACACACAATAAAGGACCAGGATATTACAATGAACTTAACCAGAGTGAAAGAGATGGCCAGAGAAAAGGCATTTGTTGTTTGCTCGACTCTCTATTAGCAGCTTTGATATGCAAATTCACTCACTCCCTCTCCATCTCTCTCTTTCTATACCGCATTTCTGTTTGCATTTGTCTATATAATAAAGTTGCGCCAGATTTTTCGCATTTATTTATGAGATTCACACAAATACACACACACAGAGGCGGCACACAGAGATCCTAATAGTTTAATATGCTTATAATTGTTGGAAAATGTTCTATGCCATTGTTTGACTGGCAAATGAAAATGCAGCATTTTAAATATTTTATTAATTTCCTATAAATTTTTGACAATTTAAATTTTTCCTAGTTTGCTGAGTGCAGATGACAGGCTTTGTTTTGGATTTACTTTCTATCTCTCTCATTCACTACCCCTATCTCTCTCACACTCTCTCTCTCACTCTTTCTACTCTTTTCCATTGAATGCGTTTTTGGTAAATGAATTTAATTCTACACAATTTTATACACACAATTTGCCCAGTTAGCTGTCAAATTTTATGTCAGGGCTCAGAAGGAGTAGATCCAGGGATATTAATTCTTATATATGACTAGTCAAATTCACTTGATTTAAACATAAATCTTTAATGGAGAATTCAACTAAAATGAAAATTAAATTTTATACGCTCTCAAACATTGTATGAAAATGTAGTAAAGCTTGGGATAATACTTGGTTGATCAAATTTATGAGTACAAACTCCATTCGACACTTTGGAAATAAACAAACTAACTTAATTTCTATATGATGTGTGTGTCAGCATCCTTTTAATTTAAAAATTGCTGAGGAAAATTTAACAAAGACTTATATTATATTTTCTACAAATTGTCGTCACCTTTTTGGCAAAGCTCAAACAACTTAGCTTAATTATATCCAACCAAGAGAGAGAGAGAGAAAAAGGAGAAGAAAAAATCGTATATATTTTTGTTTGGCTTGGCACTTAAACCGCACTTGCGGCAATCACCTAGCTTCTTCTCCAGGTTTTTCTTTTTCTCCTCAGTTCTTCTTTTCCTGTCTCTCTGGCATTCTGCTTTTATGGCAAACATGGCGGCAACGGCGACCGTGACTCGGTTAGCTCTTCTTGTCATAAATCTCACAATTTCTGCATGAAACTCAGCTGCTGCTTGGCTTGGCTTTATTGCCGCCAGAGTCGAGTCGTCGTCTGTTTCGTAGCTGCCGCCTGCTGCTGCTGCTGTTTTTCCTCTACTTTTATATAAATTTCTACGTAAAAATGTCTTAATAAAGTCAAGGCACTAGCTGACTGAGATAGTAGTAGTAGGAGGTATGTATGTATGTATGTAGGTTGTAGTCGATGTGAGCGAGATAGAGATAAAAATCTTTATGTCAAGGACATTTTTATGCCTCCCACAGCCGTTGGCAGCAGCATGACACAGAGCATAGATTTTCCGTTTTTGTGTGTGTGTGTGTAGTACTTTGCCAGATTTGATTTTATGACCAGCTAAAAATGTAGGCAAAGCATTTTAATAAATACCTAACAATTAAGTTAGAGAGGGGGAAACAACGAGCAAGTGAAAAGGAAGAAACTATAAGCTGTTTTAAGGAGCGTGGAAGTGAAAGTGTTTTATCACCAAATTGGCGCCCAACGTGAGCAGAGATTAAGGAAATCTTTAAAACATTTTATCACTTTAAGGTGTCGGAGGGATGATAAAAACGTGTATGTGTTCAAAAGCTCTAGGAAATTTGGCGTCAAAATTAAAATACTTTGAATTTGCAGAGGAAAAAATTATCTTATGTTTCTACTAATAATTTTCCAGAGATAAAAAATTGGCAGTAGATTATGCTGTGTCCAAACAAAAAGCAGAGGCAGCAGCGATAATCAACAAAGCCTCTTAAAATTGCTGCCAACATGAGGTAATCAATTAAGAAGCAGAATTAAGAGATAAAGAATTCATGTAAATGATTTAATTCGGCTAAAATCAGAGTAGAGATTATTTTAAATCCCATAAGACTTAAATTAAATCTCTACACTTTTACGCTGACTTCATTTAGTTTTTACCAAAAAGGGAAAGTAAAACAAAGAAAAGGATTGGAAAAAGGCAAACAAATTGAAAATTTGCTGATAATGTATTTTCCCTTTGTCTTATATTTTTTGTATATTTTTAACCCTGTTCAAATGCCAGAAAAAACACCTGCAGATGCAAGCAGAAAATAAAATCAAATAAAGTCCTTTTGTTTTGCCTCTCCCTCCCTCACTCTCTCTCTCTCTGGCTCGCCGTCTATGATAAGAGCATACGATTTGGAATTCCTGACGACCAAAAAAAAGGGTTCGTTTTTTTGTTTTTATACCTTTGGCCACATTGTCTATTACACACGAATTAACATTGAAGCCTAAAAATAAACAAAACCCCACATCTAACCGGTATCTCTGATTCTGTTTCTGTCCACTTTTTGGCTCTCTGTTTGTGTGTGTGTGTGTCATCCCATAGACCATGTCAACAGCTTTGTTGTGTGTATGTGTGTACTCTTCGCGTTCGGGCATATCTTTTATTCCGTTTCCCTTTTTTTGTCTCCTTTATTTTGGTATTTCTTTTTCGTACTTTGTATTTTATTCGGCTTTTGCGTATTTGGTTTGGCTCTTGCTGCTGCTGCTGCTGCCAGCACACAATATTTATTTGACAAAAACCTATGGCATAGCTGATAAGCACCAGGACATGGACCGCAGCAGCAGCAGCAGCAGCAGCAGCAGGTGGAGCAATGGGAGACAGAGACAAATGCAAAATGCAACTGCAAAATCAAATGCAAAGGATGACGACCAGAACAGATCTGCCAGAAAGCAACAAAAAACAAACGAGGTATTTGGGTATTTTATGGTAAATCTATGAAGTTGGCAAAGCAATAGATAGATGACGGTTAAAATTTGTGGCATGAATACTGCCATTCAATTTCACTAAGAAACATTTATTGAAAATACTTTCTCTACTATAAAACAAACTGGCTGCCAACGTGGGGCTGGACTTTTCAGGATATAAAATTCAATAAATAAATATTTTTGATTTGTATTGTAAACTAAAAAACTGATTAGACAAGTGAATAATTCGATTAAAATTTTAGTGCTTAATAGAAAGAAAATTGTTTATTTTCGTTGTAAAAAAGTTACAAAATATACAAAACGAAAGAAAGAAGACAGAGAAAAATATCTAACTAATATTAACAAATTACAAAATAAAATATATTTTTAACATATGCCCCCTGACACTATTTAAATTCCATCATCAGTTTTGATATTAATTGTTAAATTGCATAAATTTTTAGTGTGATCTTAATTTCAATCCGAAAAATATTAAAAAACTGAAATGATGCATTAATTATGCACCGAGAGCAACATGGCCAGCATCAACATCAAGTATGCATTTAATTGCCAATCATATTTCAATTAATTGCTTACATATACATTTATTATTATTACTATTATTTTATATGCAATTTCACTTGAAAATTTATAGTTTTAATTACTAAATAAAAATGTACAAAAAGGGAACAAGAGAGTAGAGATGAAAGGTAAGCAGTAGTTACAATCCAGCCAACCAACGTAAACCAAACCAAACCATTGAATCGCGTATATTAAGTATACGCACATAAACCTTAATCCATTGGCAACAATTAAAAGCTTTATTTTTATTTTCTCTATACGCTCTTTTACAATACCCTATATATAAATAAGGGTATACAGGGTAAGCATTGCGCTAAGAGTAAATAATGTTTTTAAGCGAATTAGTACGCATTTCGTAGAAGTAAATTATTAAGCCATAGGCATGAGTGGAATCCTGTCTTTACTCTTTTATAGATGGCTAAAGGATGTAAAAGAGTACTTCAATGTCGGCTTTATGACTGAAACCGCTTTTAGTATTTTTGTTATTTTGGATTAAATGTATGCCAAACAAAAGTTTCGTATTTATTGTAAAGTTTTTGTTTTTGGATTTTAAGCCTGCTATTGTTAACTAATTGCCCTCGTTGTATGGTTATTGTTATAAAGTTCACAGAGAGGTTGCAAAAAAAGAAAATATTAATTCGCTTTTCGTAGTAATTTTTTTGTTTGTCATCATTTGGAGCAGAAATGAAAGTAAATTCTATATGGGTAATTAACAAACTTTTACAGTAAATGCAGTTGCTTTTCTTTTTACAATAAATTAGTTAGATTAAGAATATATATACCAATTTAATATTAATCAAAAGACTTTGACTTTGCCTTGGTGGGGATCCGACCTCAACCTCGTAGAGACTTTTCTTTTAATTGTTAAAAAATTAGCTTATTTTCAGGCCGGAGCACACGCAATTTAATTAAAAAATAGAAGTTAATTTATGCAGAGCTTTTTATTTTAGAAAAAAAAGGGGGCCAGAAACCTCAGCCAGATGCTGGCAGCAAACAAATTGGCTCGTAGGTATATATATATATATTGAATATATGCCAACAACAGATGACGCGCTCTGGGAAACTGAAATTTAACCGCAAACAACACAGCAGGACAAAAAAAAAAGCCCAGCAACAACCAACTTGTGCAACATCTGAGCAAAATAAATATCACTGGATGATATAGAGAAGGAGAGTAAATGGAAATATTGCAGTTTTTTTTTTGTTGTTGCTTTTTTAAAGGGCAACCCAAAGTTGGTCTGGCTGTGGCTCGTTTCTGTCAATAAACATGGTTTAAACGTTTTTTTTTTGCTCCCGAAAGTATGCTAGATGAATGCATAAAACAAAACGGTCAGACCGTTGCCCTTGTAACGCATAGGAATAATGCTTCCGCCCTTTTGTTGAGGTCAGACTTATGTACTTGGTTTTGAGGGGGGTTTGGTTCAAGTGATGATGATGATGTTTACGACCAACCAAACAAACACAATGGAAAGTCACGTTGATGACTACAATGGCAAAAAAAAAAAACAAAAAATTAGAAACGTTTTTCACCTGGCCACGCCTTGCGCGTTTCAAAGCATTCGTTTTTACCTTTGCTTATCAAAAAACCTTTTTGGGAGTGACCAATTGGGGTGATGGTGAAAATTGCAGGACTTTAAAATGGTTTTAGAGATAACAATATAAAGAACTGGCCATATTTGCATCTGTCACGTTCTCAAATTTTAAACGAATGAACTAGAATCAAGAACTTAACAAAATTTCATAATTCTCGGTTTAAAAGATATTAAATTAAATTTTAAAGTTTAGAAAAATTTTAGAACATTTTCATTTGGGGTATATCAAAATTCCTAATCTGACTGAGAGTGTTGTAAAAAATACAGAATCGTGCAGAGATAAAAATTATGGCATAAAATATATTACTTACATATATATATTTAGCTGCAAGAATTTTACAACATTTTAAGAGGACTATTTCTCATAACAATCTTACATATTCTTTACATAATCTTTATGGCTTCATCCTGCCCCTTTTCTCCTCAGTTTACATGTTTTCTTTCGTTTAGGGCCAATTAAACCCAAACCACATAAATAAAAGAATACAAGGGGGAAGAGAGTGGAATATGGGGAAAGAGAAAAATAAAAATAACAATTTTTTGTCATGTGAAGCCATAAAATTAGGCAATTTCCATGAAAATATTTAGACCTTTAATGTTAAGAACGAAAATACACACAACACAATTGTGGAAAGAAAGAGACAACAAGATGAAACATTTATTTATGTGAAAACGCACACACAGATAAATATAGCATATGAATAAGAGAAGAGAAGGACCAGCAAAAAAAAGAAACATGGAGCAGAAACAGTAAACACATGTCTGCTGAAGCGCATCAAATAACAGACAGAACCAGTCCAACCACCAGGCAGAATGAACAAACGAACAAACAAACAAACAAACATACAAACCAACAAATACAACATACAAAAGGCCACACTAAAATATTATATCTAATAAAGCAGCGAAATGCCAACACACAAAAAGAGAGAGAGCGAGTGAGGGGAGGTCAGGACATAACAAAAGACATCAATCATAAGTCAGAGAGAGAACAGAGAGTTCCTTCTCCTTATATTATACATGCCAAAGTAATCTTCCATCATCCACCACCAACAAAAGCAATCCCAACACAACCCAACGTGAAAATATATAAAAGAAAAAAAAAAAACGTGGCTTAAAGTTGCCCCTTGCATCACCCCCCACGCAGCTAACAAGTCCATTTGCTGTGTGAAGGCATATTGAAGCAACAGCAGCAGCATATGTTCATTAAATTTATTAAATTACACATGACGACAATGACAACGCATCCAGCTAAGTACTAACAAGTACAAGGAGAAGGCAGCAGCCGACCATATGCTTCAACATTGAAGGCATTTAATAGACAAAAGCGACAAGAGACACGAGCCACGGCTAGAATGGTAGAATGTTGCAAAAGATGTGCGCTAATTGGCTGGCTAACTGAAAGGAGCCACCACTCATCAGGGTGGTGTTTGTTATGGAACACATCATTGAATTTGGCCCACAGAAAAGTATGCTATGCTTTTTTGGCATTTCCGCTCGCGGAAAGGCATGTTTTACAAAATTGTTTAAAGCATTTCTTTAAATAACAGCTTAAGATATTAGGAAACTTAAAGAGAGTTTTAAATCATTAAGATTTAAATTAACTTTGGAGCATGAGTTGGCTTACAGAAGGAATTGAGGGTAAGACATAATTAGATCGAAAGCCTAAACAAAAAACTGCTATCTTGGCAAAAAACTTTCCGTATAGAACTTTTGATTTAATAAAGAGAATTATTAGAAAAAGTTTAAAGGCCTAGGTCACTTTCGTTTTCCAAAACACATTTATAATTAAATAGTATTAAGGAGAAAGTTTGTTTAAGGAGATGGCTCGAAAACCTTACTTCAATAAACAAGTTTTTAACTTAAATATTAAATATTGTTTAAAAATTCATGAAAACTTTTCGAAAATTAACATGTTAAACCGTAACTAAACAGATGTATTGTATAAAAAAAACAAATGTTCAAATAAAAAATTTGATTTGAGAACAACTTTTAAACTAGGGCCTAGTGAGTGTATTCATTTTTCTAAATCTAACCAACCATTGTCCAAGCAGACTTTCAATACGGAAAATTTAGATTGCTGAGCATTATACTTTCATTTATAAGCTTATTATGCTTAATCTCATTTATTAAGCTGAAATTATTTAAAAAGATGGTTCAATGAACTCTTTGGAACAAGAAAATATGTCCAACCAATTGCGAAACTTTGCTTTTTCCCCCACACTTCTCTCTATTGCCACGCAGTGAAGAACTTTCTCTGCTTTTTCTGACAGAGAACCGCAAAAGTTTCATCTTACATGAACGAGAGGGGACTAGAGCAGGGCCAGGCCCCATAATTATGCAATTACGTAACCATTTAAATAGAACAACATCACACGAATTCATTCAACGAAGGCAAATTAGATGGAGGAGCAGGCGGCGACACACGCCCCACAGTCAGCCAGACAGGCAAACGCAGGGAAAGACAGTCAGCAGACAGTAGATAGAATGGGTGAAACTCCTCTACTGATGCTGCCTTTGACAAGCCTGACTGAATGACTGGCTCTCTCTTTCCCCTTCAGCCCATCTTCCAACTGTCTGACTCCTGTGGTTGCACAACAGCAGCAGCCGTTCTCCTCTTTCAGTCGCCCCTTCTTTTTCTCATTTTGTTTGTTAAGCTTTTTATGCGTATAACGTACGTAACTAATTTGTATTAGTGTGAGTAATAATCATTGAGGGATATAGAGAGAAGATGAAACTGACTCTAACTGACTGACAAGTGAAGCAAGTAACCCACTTCAATCATAATTACAAGGCTAGTCGAATACAATACAAAAGAAAATGGCAACGAGATAATAGAAAATCTACAAATTGCAAATGGTTTTTCCCCAAAAGTGTTCGTTTTTTGTTGGGTCATCTTCTGGTTGGTTCACAGACCTCTTCTAAAAAAGTTTCAGAGGAACTTTTTATTGAAAACTTTTAGATCTATGTTCCGATTAATTTTCTCCTTAGCGTAAAAGTAAAGTGTTGGCATGATTTTGTCTGATTTTCAATTGAATTAGGTAGAGAAAATTATGAAATATATAAAGCCAATAAATTTGTCATTTCCAAATTCCAGTGCAAGGATCACGTTAAAAATTGAGGACATCGGTTAACGTTTTAATTAACCTTTTTAATTAATCAACTTAAAAAAAGGAAGACCCGATTAAAGAACTTAAAGAACCCAAGTCTCAGAAGTTACTTCTTAAGTGAGTAAGCATCTGGCGAATCATCCTCAAAGATAGAAAAGAGAAACCATTTTACAATTCTTTGGCCATCATTCATTCATTGCCTGCCTTCAATGCCATTCATTTTTAGCCATCTCCTCCTTGCTTCATGCCCCTCTTTTCTTGGTATGTACCTATCAAGTTGTAGTATCTGCTTAGTAGTGCGCTTAACTTAACTTCCGTTTCCGCTTTGAACAGCTTCCGCTCGGCGTTATTATCTCAACTAACTAGTGGCACTCGTGCGCGTAACATCGTTCTTTATGTGCCGCCTCTGCCTGCCCGCCTGCCAGTCTGTCTATCCGTCTATTTTTTTTCCTGTTCTGTATCTCCGTCCCCTCTGTCGTTGACGCTGTCTCCTACTGGCCGTCTTCTGGTTAACTATCTGTATCTGCATCTTTGCATCTTTTACCAGCGTAACGATAGAGGCGCCATTGCCGTTGCCGTTGCCTTTGCCGTCGCCGCTGCTTCGTCCTTTCAGTGTTTTGAAAAATTTAATTACAAACTCTCTGAGGCATTATTAGAGAGATAACAGGATAATAACGACTATGACGATGGCAAGGACGTTGTTGGCAGCAGCAGCAGCTGTGCTCCACTTTTTGAATCGCCTTACTTTTCCTCTTATTTTTTTTTTTCTTTTTTTTTGTGTTATATCGCTTTTGCTCTACTCTACTACTCTCTTATATCCTTTATAGGCTCTTGGCCCAGGTCCTGCGCCATTTTGTGTCCTATGCAAATTTGTTTATTCTTTGTTAGCCTTTTTTTCCGAGACGAGTGTCGGCTGTCGGCCTGCCTTTCAATTAGTTGGCCAGAGTGTCGACGAGACTAGGCTAGACTTTATGGCACGCGCCTAAAAAAAATAAAAGGCCCACTCTAATATTGAAGTTTTTCCAGCACTCACTATTGAACATTCAATTAGTCTCTGGCCATAAATTTCAGGCAGACAATAGGCTTTTAAATCGCTTGCAGTTTATGAAAGTTTCGTTATCAGCATCAGAGAATTTTTAAAATTTTTTAACGCAACTAACATTTGGAATTCCTTAAGCTAATAAAATGTTTGTGTTTACACTCAATAGTAAGACACACGTTTATAAAATAAAAAAATGTAGGTGACGCCAACGAGTTTCAAATTTAGGTTTTGGTGACCCCGACGTGTTCGTATACTAAATGTAAGGAAAACGAATCAAATTTATCCATCAGTACTAATACACTTAACATTATTTTCCAAAAGCTGGTTCAAACAGTCTTAATATCTTAATACAGATCTCATTTAAAGATTATTAATCTATCTAAACTTATAATGTTCAAGTCTCACTGAAGTTCCTGTGTGTCCTGCATTTAATTAAAAGTCATAAATCAAAACTCAACCGACAGAAGTCTAAGGAAAATATCTAAATACAGAGATATGCGTTTTTGCACACCAAACTAGACTACATTTCATACTTGGAGACCAACACTGCCTCCCCATCACGTTTTTCAATTAAAAGCTCGTTTCCTGGTGGAAGAACGGCATCTTTGCTTGGCTCTTTTTAAGTGCGAAAACTGTCAGCAACAACAACAACAACAGCAGAAGCGAAAAAACGCGTAAAAAACGTCTGGCACAGCAAAAAGAAGAAGAAAAAAAGTGGAACGAAAATTCGTTCGTTTTTGCCAACCGCGTTGGTACGTGATTTGTGCGGTATTTTTACTGATGACCAATTTTTGTGGTCATACCAATCGCCACCGCTGCTAGCTCTTTTTCTCTAGCCGGCCAATTTAATTGTGGTTAAATATTTGTTAACATTTTTCGATTTAATCTATGCGCGCATAATATTTTAGCCAGTAAAGAGAGAGATTGTAATTCATAGCATTTTTTCTAGGATGGTGCAAAATATTCGACAAATTAGTTATGCTATTCTGTTTATAAACTGCTTTCATTTTTTTTAAAGCATTTAAAAAGAGGTTAGGATTGTGCTCAATGAACTATATTTAATAGCTTTTTTCATAAATTTAATTCAAACAATATCTTGCAAGAACAATTTAAATATTTGCCACTTGCAAAAACTAGTTAAACAAAACCTTGTGTATATTTTTCAATTGTTTATCATTTAAATTGTCGACTTTCGTAGCATACATTTTTGGGTAAAGCCTCAAAAAAGACAAAAGACAATTAAAATGGCCGCCAGTGGTAAAGAAATCAAAACATTTTATCAAATATGCATAAAGCATTTTAAAAATCAATTAAATATTTACTTAAACAAGAACAGCAATAACAACAACATGGCTGAGCACTTAAAAATGACTGGCAAAAAGCAACAACAACAACATAACAAAAACATTGAGAGAGAGAAAAACAATTCTGAATTATGCCGAAGAAGAAAACCCAGGAGCGAGAAAATGTAATGTAATTGAGGCAACAAAATATATGTACATACGCACACACACACAGGAAAACTCACTCAAGTACATATACACACACACACACACACAGAAATGTACAATACAAAAAGCAGATGAAATTAAAAATTTATTATGCTCAGCTGTTGTTGAAGTCGCAGCAAACGGAAATGGAAATTGCAATGGAAAACAGACGCGCAAACACAACACACACACACACACAGAGGGAAGGAGGAGTGGGGCTGCCTGCTGTTGAAGTTTTGCATTTCCGGTATGCAAACACACACACATATAGATACAACGTGAAGGAAGGCATAACAATGTGTAATTGTTGTTGGCCATTGATAAAGCTTAACTTAGTCGAAGTAAATAGTAGGGGAGAAAGCAAGCAACCGGCAAACAGAACTGAGTGAAAGAAAAGCCAACAAAAATACACAACACACACACACCGACACCAATAAACAGGCAAAGACAGAGGGAGAAACAACTATAGACAGAATGGGAGAGTAAAACTCATTTGCATTTAACACGTTGACATAACACAAAAACTCAGAACACACAACAAATTGCAATTGAAAGCGAAGAAGAACTATGACAATTCATTTGGGTATTCAATTCTTTAGTTTTTGTCTGAAATTGTTGCAAATTACTTGCCCATTTTATTGCATAGATCAAACTTCGATTAAAGATTTCACAAAATGCCAGTAAAATCAAATTTAATTAATTATTTCTCTTTTGTAATGCAAGAAATTTGTAGCAAGTCTACACAAAAAACTTGGCTTTAAAAGTTTAAACATTGCCCACAAAGTATTGTCATATAAACTGCAAAACAAATACGCAGAATGAATATTTATAAACATAAACCAATGTTGAATAGACTTTTTATTTATTTACTATTTTATTTAAAGAGGTGGAACATAAGTAAATTTATGGAAATTTTAACGTAAAGTCAAAACAATGAAATGTTGCGGAAAAGGAAATAAAATTTGTTTTGCATCATTCTTTTATTAGCAATTCGATTTTGCTTCTTTCACTTTCAGAATTTAAATCTTAGACTTATAGAAACTTAGAAAATTTATAGAAACCAAACAAATAGCTATACATAGATTTATACTTTTTTTTGTTATTTGCTCGTCACCTTTGTATAAAAAATCTAAATGAATCTCTTTTGTTTTGTGTTGTTTAATTTTTTTCTGCGTTAAAACATTTCAAAACCAAAAAAAAGAAGGAATTTAAAGATAAATATGCGAATAAATTATCTTACTTTTATTTTCTTTTTAATTAGAGTTCAACACTTTTTGTTTGTTTGTGTTTTCATTGAGAATGAAATTAAGTGGCAGGAATTTAATTTGAAGGCAACTGGTTGCCATTTATTTAATTGTTGTCATTTGGCTTGCTTTTTATATTACATTCACGATTTTTTATGCTTCTGCTGGAATTGAAAACACTTTTTAATGATGACTTTATCCTCTCGTCTTAATTTTTACTTAATGAGAGAATAAAGAAGCCAGCCAACATAAGGAGGATTCGGTTTTATATATTTTATTCTTTACACTTAATTGCAAGTTAAAAATGTGAGTTTTCTTTCGCAAGAAAAAGTGTTGCCTACTTACGAGGCTAGACACACACACCCACTCTCATCGCACACATCCACACACACGCGTATACAACAAAACATACCGCACACACACGTTACATTCATAGATGCCGCTAGGCTAAAGGCAGTTTCTACGAAGGATAATAGTAATAACGACGACACTGAGACGCAAACGACGTTGTTGACGTTGACGAGATGATGACGACGACGAGCGGCAATACATCCGTACCGTTTGAATGCACGATTTGTACTAAAAACACTGTTTGAGTTGCCAAATTGAATTTGCCGAAACGAAATGTATGTGAACGTAGTAACCAGCATTAAATATGCGACGACTCTCTGTTTACAGGCGGCTAAAATGCTTTCGTTTCCAATTGTGTGTGTACTAAAAACACGAAGACTTGGGGAAATTTTCATTCGAAGTGTGCACGGCACAATGTTTCACTCGTTTTCGGGTCGTTGGCCATTCGTATCAGCGAGCACAGCTGCTGCAGCAGGCAATCATGTTTGGTGGAAAATTCCTCATCATCCACATGTTGCCCATGGCCAGCAACCTGTTAGAGGGCCAGCCACTCAATAAATAGAAAACAGTATCGAAATGATAACGATATTTTTAGGCATGAAGTTGAAATATTTTAGAATTATAATTATTTTTCATAAAAATTTATAAATTCTTAAAAAATTTATGTACAATAGGAAATGTATTATGATGATATAACTGGATACAAATTTGGAATTATTCAACGATAAAGGACGAGGATGACCATTTGATGTTCACCTCAAAGAAGCTTTCAATAAGTATTCAATTCCAAAAATCAAAATTAGATGATCAAATTCATTCAAATTTCATTGATTTTAAAAATTAAGTTGTCCTTTAAAAATATTAAGTAGTTTATCCATATGCCTAGGTAGAATGTCCAGATTTGGAATTTATGTTTATCTCATTCTAAAACATAATGAATATGTTGCTCGTCATAAATTTATTTAGAGGATATTTTTATTTTACAAATTTAAGAGAATATGTTCCTTTAAGAGCGCGTCTGCGCTATGAACTCAAACGGTAAAAAGGGAAATTTGTGAAACGGTTTAAGAAACTGAATGAATAAAGGGCTAAAAAAAAGCCCAAAACAAATATTTCTTCCCACTTGAAAAATGTAAACAAATTGAAAATTGTGCAAAAAAAAAAAAAATAATTATAATATTTTACATGTGCAGACGGAAATGAAAGTTATATTTTTATTTATTAGTTAAATGCTATAATATTCAAATATTTATGCATAATTTATTGCATCAAAGAATTCACTATGACTTTAGCTTTGTTTTAAAATCCAAAGCTGGGTTACAATTGATCAAGTTTTGGATATATTTTGTAACAATTAGTCAATATGTCCAAGCTTTGGATAGCAGAGCAAACAAATTAAATTTAGTTTAATATGAAACACAATGTTCCTCCAACCATTAATACAGTTCCTCTGGGTACCACAACCAAAACCGAACCGAACGAAACCAAACTAACCAACTGATGAACCAACAGCAACAATAAGGACGACGACGACGAGGACTACGAGGAGGAACTCTGCGGCTACCCAAAGAACAAATGCCGGCAACTTTAACCGCGAGAAAATATATATAAAAATAACTAGAAAAAAATGACAAGATTTACTTATTCACGAAGTTTGTATACTCTTTACATAAATATTTATTCATTGATGTATGTACTAAAAAAAAATGAAATAATGAGCCCACTTAGATGTAGATTGCGTTTGAATAAAACTAAGCAATAGTTAAACCAACAAGATAAGTGTGACGAATAGTATACAAAGAGAGATGCCAGATAATCATAGTAATTAACATTGTAACTCATATTACCATATGTGTTCGATGTGTGGATTAGTGAAACGGAGAAGTATATAATCCTTCCTGCCTCCTTTCTAAAGCAAACTATTTTTAAAAGGAGGCAAACTGGCATCCCCTTCTCCATTTTGCCAACTTTTATACATAACTAATATAGCTGATTGAAAGAGTATCGAAAAAAGTGGAAGTGGAAATGGAAACATGCAAGTTGGGGTTAAAGTAGACGACAATAAATACGCAACAACAATGGGGAGAAAGATGGAGGAGAACGACGGGGAGGAGGAAGTCGGGACAGTAAAGGAAAACTCCTCTACTAACAGGCATATCAACAGCATCATGATGTAAAAACTTTTGCCGTGCATCGCCCCCTCACCAGCCATCTTTCACGATGTACTCTCCCCCTTAACCCTTGGTATAACCTTCATTTTGGACAAACCCGCCAAGAGAAATTTTTGTTTACAAACTTTTCCTTGTTTGTATATTCTATCCACTGAGGAGAAAGGGAGAGGGGCCAAATAGTGGAGGTTAAGGTGGATAGACAGCGGAGACAGAGGAGATTAAGTTGGTAGGGGTATTGTCCACAAAGGACTCACAGGACGCGCTAAAAGTTGCGAATTTTTTTCTGTTCTTTTATTTTGTTTTTTTTTTGGTTTGGTGCCGCTTAACAAGAAATTCCTGATGCGATTATGAGGCGCTGGTTAAGGTGAGCCTGTTGGGAGGCACGATACAACAATAGGAAAGGGAATTGAAAGGTGGTTTGCGGGTGGTGGAGAGCTACATACAACAAGGAGAGATCATGTGACACACAGAGAGCTGGGAAATGCTTTTGCGGTTTTTGCGGTCAAAGGTTGCGGATGATGCTCTTGATGCTTAAACAGAAATGGAAGCGTGGGATACGTCAAAAGTTAAACAATTTTCCTTCTTAAATTTAATCAAACAAAAAGTTATTAATCAAGGATAAAAAAATTGAATAGACTTTGAAAATAAAGCAAGTAGTCAGAAACCCTTTATGTACGCTCACTTACGCTTTGAATATAAAACGATGTATTTTATGTGATTGTTGTCACTTACCTGTAATGAAAATGGAAAATCAATTAGCTGAAATCATAAAAATTCTCTCCAAAAACCAAATTGATAATAAACGCGCCCCGAAAACTACTTCAAGCTAACTTTCAAAAAGATGAAATAGAAACTGGTAAAGACTTGGCCAAAAGAACCTTTAGCCGCAGAATACCGAAAGCACTCAAAAGCCTAGACATGCCGCCGTACGCACGCCCTTCTTTCACGTGAAACAGCTTCTCCGTCTCCACTCCATCTTTGCCTTCACTTCTGCTACAAGACTCGAGAGTTCCGTCGCATGACCACGCAATGCAATAACGCCGACAGATTACAAAGTGCACATGTGGTAAGCCATAAAGTAGTGGGTGAAGCGGAAAACGAACGGAGAGGCGAAGAAAATCCATGTTGCAGCAACAACATGAACAAGAACAGCAATACAATGGCAATGGCATTGGCAGTCGGGGCACTTTGAAACCTTGTGGCAGCAAGCACATGTCCTGTGATGTGTCCCTTTGCCGAACTCCATTAAGTTTACGCGAAGAACTTTAGTTTTGTGGTCGACGCTGCACTTCTTGGTACTTGTCGTTCTTTGAGCCTGGCCAAAAATTGGTATCTACATCTTCCACCCTTTTCGTTGTGGTTTGATTATGTTGATTTGAGGATTCAAAAGTTGTTGGTTAGTGTGCGAACGGCTCAAAGGAAACTTCATTCTACTTCGTGAAAGTATTGGCAGCTTAATGAAACATTTATTTGGGTTTCATAAGACTTAAAAATTTAGGCAATTACTTTTCAGGTCTGCGAGAAAACTAAGTACAAATTTTGTGTGGAAATTTGTTTAAGTTTTTCAGATTGATACCAATATTTAAAAAAATATAATTTCTAGAAAAGTATTTGACCAAAAGTGTACAATTAAGTAATTACATCCAAGTCATTTGAATTTGTATTAATAATACAAGCGTTTAACAAAAATGGTATTGAACAATGTTATTTTTGAACCTTAAACTTCTTAAGTTTTTGAAACTAACATTGACTCCAAACCCCAAATTACTAAAATATATAACATGAACATTAACATTAACTCAGTTTATAAAATAATAATCTTCATTACTTTTAAAGAGCATTAGCTTTGAGTCATATGGAAAAACCATTAACATCAAATATCAGTATAAATACATATTAGGCGCTTAATTGTGACCTTCAAAAAGGGAAACAAAAAATAAACAATATGTTTATTATTACCATAAGTGACAACTTCATAAAAAGCAACTTTCACAGACAGAGGCTGACCCCTCGTCTCTGGTCTGCGGATAAGCCTCTAGTCAAAAAAAATATGTTTATGTGTATAAAATAGCCATGGGTCAGCAGATGTTATTTACTTTGTTGATTAAGTTAAAATAGCGCACAGAGATCAGCCAGGCGGCAAGCCACTAAGTTCACTTCCTCGAGCCCAAGGACAAGAGACACACACACACACAATGACACAAAACGCACACGCAGGACAATTCTCAGTATACAAAAACCTACCACCAAACCAAACCGGAAGCACACGACACAATTTACACTGTAAAAAAATAAGAAAATATCTAGTCGTTGAGGTAATTCTAAATTCTTACATGAATAGAATCAAATCTAAAGGACGCTAATCAAAATCGAAAAAGGCTTAGTTTGATTACCAAGGTTTCATTGGGTGAACATTTTATCTACCTACTAAGAAATTTCTACGAATATTTTCCAGTGCATAAGCATACATTTTTTGGGTTTATTTTTTTGGTGGGGGGATAAGCTTGGCCAGCGAGATACAGAGAGAGCAAGGCAAATTAAACGCCCACTTAATCTCAGTCGGGTCAACTTGTGACACGAAACTCATTTGCAGTAGAGGCAAGGGAGACCCAGACTTGACTCGTCTCATCGAGAGGAAGATGAGGCAAGCACTGAAAAGTTGGGTGATGGAAATGGTATTTGGCAGTCGGTGGCAAGTTCAGGGACAGTGTCAAGATCAAGTCTCACTACCTCCCCATCACTCATACTCCCACTACGTCTTGATTCTCTTCCCCAGTCATTTTCAATTAAACGCATGGAGCAAACGCAAAGGACTAGGGAGAAATGGAGAGAGAATGAGCGCAAAGAAAAACAGTTTTCAGCACTTTTGTGTCAAAAGTTGTTTGTGGAAGTCGACGTCGCGACATTTGCGTCTACCACTCACATAGCTAAATTCCTTTTCCCTTACCACTTATCAATCTCTTCCTATCCCCTGACTCTGTGTGTGCGCTGAGGCTGGCGGCAGCCTCTCGACAAGTGCAGGAAATGCGTACTTCCTGTGTTTGTAGTCTACTTCTTCTTCGCATTGGGTTACCCCAAGAGTTCTCTGGCATATTTGCGTTTTTCTCCTCCTAAACCAAACCCCATTCCAGCATATCGTCTCTCTCCTCCAACACTCCTTTTCGTCTCTGATTCGTCGATGTTTGTGTGTGTGTGTGTGTGTGAAAGACAATGAATGCACTTGGCTGCTGTCCTGCTGCCCTCTGGGACATGAAGAAAGGCAGCCAGGTCATGCTACTCCCCCCCAGCATAAACTTTTGCTTCCTACTGTCGCATAATTTTACGTTTTCTTCTCCCACTACTCCCACTCCAATCCCCCAATTTCCTTCAACCGCCTAGCCTTTCTTTGTATCCATCACCCGAACCACCATCTTTCGTCTACTCAATGCAACTGCCCTTTCCGTTCCATTCAGGGTTTTTGTTAAAAAGTTGCTACCATTTATCTGTTTTGTATGTGAAAAAACCGGCAGATGGGGATATTGTGGAGATGGAGATGCTTTCATCCTACTGTTCATCCTTGGTGTATATCTTTTATTTTTTAAGGCCTCAATGGTATGCCAAAAAACGTGAGGGGGAAAAGAGAAGAGAAACGAGAGATACGAGATACACGACGAGACTTCCTTTTGTCGCATTGTAAATGGTACCTAGACAGTAAAACAGAGGGTGCGAGACAGAGACAGCTGACAGTAGTAGTAGTTCTTTTCTTGGCAGTTGCAACTCGGTGCCTGGTATGCAATCCAAATCCTGCATACTTTTCTCTGGAGTGAGAAAAGGAAACATTGAATAAAGTTTTACCTAATTGAAATTGAACTCTTACGACTTTTGTTGGCCCAAAAATTTGTTTAAAAATGAATAATTCATAGGGGAAATAACTAAAATAAGTAAACCTGTCTCTTTTCTTAACCTATTAGTTGCAATTTTCACGGAATTCCAGCAGAATTTTATACACTAGCATTGGGATACATGTTCCAGAAAAATACTGCACTTATGGCCCAACATTGGTTAAACGCCAAAACTAGAAATTAGTGTGGCTGCATATCGCGAAGGTGCAAATATAAAAAATTGTATTCGATTTGATAAGGCTGAATAGGGAATCCCGGAGAGAAGGAAAATAACCCAATCTTCATTCGTTGAATTCAAAATATGAACTGATTTTATTTACTAAAGTACGGAGTTTATATAGGAAATCTTAGGCTCTAGGAGGTAACAATTGTTCTTAAGGAGATCTTATTCTAGTACAACTCACACCCACGCATTCGGGGGTTGAAAAATTATTATTATTTTGGGCACGGCGTCGGCCACTTGACATCCTGCCGTCGTGATCGTTTGGGTTAGTTTACAATTACAAGTGTTTTTCCCACAACGCGTGTGGCTGATTGTAATTCTAGTCATATGCTAGGTTAGTTGTTTGTGCCAAAGTACAGTTGTATTATATTTTTTTTAGTGCATCTGATTTGGCGAAGCCGCTTCAGATGAACACGATGTTTATTCTTAAACAAAGGCCTTTTATCTATATATATTCCATAATATTTAAAGCACTTTCATCAAATTCAATTTAACAAACAAAATCGTTTGCTTTCACTTTTCTTTTTTGTCATCTGTAAGATGTCAATTAGAAAGCTATCTAGCCAATTATCAGGCAACCTAAAAGAAAAACGATCCAAAAGGAGAAAAAGAAACGTTCAAACCTATATTTTTATATAGATAGCTAACGCGACAACAAATCGACCAAATCCCTGAGTGGCTTAACTGCTAGCCTGATTGCAGCAGTCAGAATAGAACAGAACAGAAGCGAATAGCACAGAGAGATGAGAAAAAGAAGCGCAGAGCAATTAACGTGAAAATTTTCCAAAAAAGAAAACAGAAAAAGAAAATTGTGCAAAAAAACAACAAGCAAACACACACACACACACACATACACAGAGAGAGAAAGGAAAGAGAAAAACAGCTAAAGAAATCAGAGGGAAAAAATCCCAAGCCAACTGAAGTGATTTTCGCACTAATTAACTGCACTTAGTTGACACATACCAATCTATTCACACACACACACATATACTCACTCAAAAAATGAAGTAAGTAAGTCGTCTCGCCGACTTAGGTATACCATACACCAGTAAAGCAAATATTTCAACTTTATTAAACAAATGCATTTTCACATGCTTTTTACAAGCATATCTTAGTATCTCGCTCACTCAGTCATACGAGCACCCTAGCGCCCCCACCAGCCAACGGCCAACTCCGGCCTTATGGAAAAACGTTTATATGCATAACTCGACTGTTTTCTGTCCGATTTTGATCAAATTTGGTGTTTTGCTAGATATTAATATTAAATTTAAGTGTGCAAAATTTGGTTGCATAAGGTAAAAAAATACGGGCGATAATCAAGTTTTTGAAATTACGGGGGCGGAAAAGGGCGTGGCAAAATTTTAATACATACAAAATGTGTGCATTTACTAAGCGAATATACATACCAAATATGGTGTCTCTAGCTGGAATAGTTTTTGAGATAAACGCTTTTTTTAAATTGCGGGGGCGGAAAGGGGCGTGGCAAAAATTTGAAATAAACTTGATCACTCTACATACTACACGAGTCTACATACCAAATTTGGTGGCTCTAGCTCTTACAGTCTCCGAGATCTAGGTGTTCATACGGACAGACGGACAGACGGACAGACGGACAGACGGACGGACGGACAGACGGACAGACGGACGGACAGACGGACATGGCTAGATCGACTCGGTTGTTGATCCTGATCAAGAATATATATACTTTGTGGGGTCGGAGATGCTTCCTTCTGCCTGTTACATACATTTTGGCGACTTTAATATACCATTTCACCCTATGGGTGTATGGTATAAAAACACATACACACACACATAATCAGCGCCAGTGCAGCATTTTAATTGGTTTCTAGAGTTAGATGGAGGAGCACAACACTAGGAATCAGGACCAGCACCAGTAGCTGCCAATATAAAGTCCCACATGTGCAATTGGAATTTTCTACAGAAATTATTAGAAAGTAAATGAAATGTTGTTGTTGCTGTTGGATTTGTGGGCGGCAATGATGACGTGGGCGTGGCAGGAGTGATTGCATATGGTGCGATGCAACTATACAACTTTATAATTACGTCGCATGATGGCAAGCAAAGAGGGGGGAGGGAGGGAGCCAGGAAAGTTGTCGGCTCTGTTGACAGAATTTGCCTGGCTCCATCAAGCTCGCTGGCGCTTTGCGTTGCTTGCTCAATGAGTGGGGATATCAAAGGAATTTTGTTTATTGTAGATTATAGAAAAAAGGCAAATGGAGGTTGCATTGAATGGAGTTGCTAATGAGGCAGAAGTTGGCGCAGTAGGATATGAAAAAGCAGGAGAAGTAGTTGCCATATCAACCTTAAAAGTGACCCCAGTACATTTATTACTGATGTTTTATAAATATTTTCTTTGAAATCAAAATCAGTGTCCTTATTAAACTCATTAAATGTCCATTCATTTTCTGAAAAAATGTCTTTGTAAAATTCACTATTACTTCCCAAGTAAAAATCCATAAAGACCTGGCAACATATTTCTTTACATGAGTCCTTCTTCGATTCAAAAATTTGTAAAAATTGGCAAACCACTTTTGCTCAACTTTGATTGAACTAGCTGAATTTAAACCACTTGGATATCTAATATTATCTTTGCTATGAATTTTGATTATTTTAAGATGCAGAATGGCCTTAAAGTTGCACTTAAATTATATTTTTGAACGATAGTTGATAACTAAGATTAATAAATGCCTTCAGTCACCACTTTAATTTACATTGGCTTGTTTACAAAAAATTAACGCTGTAAAAACTGAAAGAGTTTTAGTCAGGTTTGCGCCATCAAATTTGAAACTTTCATTCGACTTCCTCTTCTGGCAAAAAGAGTGCCATAAACATTAACTCTAAATGTTACGATCCAAATGAGACATGTACTCACATTTCTCCATTTTTCGGGTGGCCCAGACCGAAAGCCAAGAAAGAAGTGTATATATAGTAAACAAGGCAACAGCCATAAAAATGCGAACCAGAAGCCAGGAAGATCATATATGATAGGGAGAGCGCATTAGGAGACGAGTAGCAAAAGTGTGGCATATAAAAAGCAGAACAAGAAGAGCCAAGAAGGACCACCAAAGCAACAACGAAAAGGAATTGGCCTGGCTCTAGACAGAGTCAACAACTGCGACATAGCCAACAGCATACATGGAGTGAGAAAGGGAAATTCGAGAAGAGAAAAAATAAAACGAGAAAAGGTTCTAGAGTTTGAGCCGAGAGGTGTGGGTCGGGGTTGGTTTGAGGAAGTTTGCCAAAAACGAAACCAATTGAAGAAATGTTGCTGACACCAAAAACGAAACTGCAACTGCAAGATGATGAGCATTGAGCAAGCAATAAGAGGGGAAAGCCAAGGGACGTCAGGGATTGGGACAGGACAAGAAGGAACAAAATTAGTTAGCACTCGAGAGAAAGAGGAGCTTTGGCTCAGGTCCAGGACTCGTTTTGCTACTACTACTACTACTACTGCTGGATTACAACACCTGCGGGTAAAGGTCTAAGTGTACTTGATACAGCTCAAAGTTGTTTCTACTTATGTTGAATTGAACTAGAGATGAGTCGCAGGCGGCAATGCAATTCGGACAAGCAAGCAAATAAAAAACAAATGTCTATTTCTAGAACTATTTTATACCCACTAGTTTGTAGGCCACTTCTGTGTACACAGAATATGTTTTAGCTCAGAATCAATAGGAAATAAATTTCCTATATGTATTTTAGATTAGTACCGACTATTCCCTATATTCTTTGATCGAAAAAGAGATAAATTTAGAGTTGGTGACTTTAACAGTTTCTTATATCACCTTTATTGGTAACAGAAATGTCATCTCTAATCATTCTTATCATCCCCCATCATTGTAGCAATTAAATAGCTTGCAGCACTTTGAACTCAATTGCTGCAATTTCAATAACTGTTGAGAACACTCTATGGGAAGCTGGAGTAAGAACGCCGCAATAATAGTAGCATCTCATCTTTTTCCGAGATAATCTGTCACTGCAAAATCCCACCCACTTACTCACTCATTGTCCGTTTGATACTCTAACAATTGGTTTTTATCCTTCACTCACCTTTTTTCAGTGAATTGCTGCAAAAATTTTGTTGCCTTACTTTTTGGCTCCTTTCACATACGTCCGCTTCGCCAATTTTCCTTGTCAATTTGTTTTTCGTCAAAATTTTTGTAAGTTATTTATATTTTTTTGGTCTTTTTCAATGGAAATTCGCTTAATGCATATTAATGCATATATATGCAACTTATTTTGAATGACGCAGCACGGCCGAAAAGTAGACACATTGAGAATTTCGCCACTAAGAAAGCCGAAAATTTATGAACTTTTATAAAAAAAAAAAAAAAAATGGATTTGTACGCTACACAATCTGATTCAGAAACAATACAACTAAAAATTATGAAAAAATTTAGTAATTTATCTTTTGGTGACGTAAAACACCATACAAAGGTTTCTGAAATATTTGAAAATCATAAAATGAAACAAAAGGAAAGAGTAACAGGAAAATCAAAGCTCTGGGATAATTTCTTAGGCCTGCGAAATTTTAATTTCCTCTGAAAAACTGAAACATGTTAAGAGTCGAGACAAGAACGTTTGTAGGAAATTTGTTTTTGGTTGTAGATTTAGGATTGTTTGGGTATATTTTTAATCAGAATTGTTAAAGAAGTTGAAGTATTCATATGAGCCATTAGCCATAAGTCTAGCAACTCAAAAACTTAGATAAATACATTTATCAATCAATATAAAATTATCGAATTTTAATGGCAACTAGTATTTTTTTTTTTTTTGTGCTGACAATCATAATTATTGCCATTAGAGGAAAAAGTTGAGGCAATTAATTCAACTGGAAAAAAACTTTTCCCCAAATATCTCTTTTAATAATAATGATTATGATGATGACAAGCGTGGCTTATTTCCTTTACCCTGTTTCAGACGTGCTCCCCACCAAACTTGGAGCTCATCTTCTTAGCCATCTTTTTTGTTGTTATTATAAGTTGTTTTCAAAACTAACAAACAAGAGGCACAAAAAGTTGAATTATAAAATTGTCAAAGATGACGAAGAAGACATCATCATCATCATCATCTTGGTGGAGGAGGAGAGTTGCTGCCAGGCCTATGCAAACACAAGCAGAGGGATGCGGATGCGGTTAAGAGGAGGGCACTTAAGATGCTTAGCGCCATGGCAAGCGAAAATAATGACGCTCATAAAAACTAAACTAAAACTGCGTCAAGGCGATGAGAAGAAGTGAAAATAAAGCAAACATCGACAGAGAGAGATAGAGACACAGCAAAAAGAAAACTCAGGTCATGAACGGAATGACAATGATAATGATGTGCGAAAGATAATGTCGCTTGTTGTTGTTGTTGATGGTTCTTGTTCTATTGTTTTTTCTTTAGCAAAAAGGGTACATAGACTTTGGCCAGACATTTGCAATGTTGAGAAGAAATCATTACGTTTTATAGCATTTTTTTATCTTTAAAATCTGCAATTAATTCATAGAGATAGGCAATCCTAAAAATATACATTCACAGGATGCGATTCGAAATTATCTTAAATCTACCTAAATTTTAGGTTGAAATCCTTCTTCTGTAAACGGAATTAATTGTCATAAACCACACAGTTTTCGAATACGTAACATTTCTTCTTATTAAAAGCATATTTTGATAATTAGGTCAAAAGGCTTCGTTTTGACCAACTTTTAACCTATACTGTCATAAGAGTTAGGTAGAAAGCTTTCTTTCTACTAACGTTATTTCTATCAATTAATAGCAATACCTTAAGATTCAACAGGGTACATAAAAGGTCGCCATTATCGAAACTAATCTGTCCCTTTAGCTTTTGGCTTTTGTTTATTGTTTCAGGGAAGCTAAGACAACTGTGAAAAGTCTTTGGCTAAAGGATTAGTGGAAGACTCCCTACGCCAACTTTGATGGCATTAAAATTGCATTTCCTTGTACTTTATTTACTCGATTTTTCGCCAATTTCTTCTTTTATATCTCATTTAATTGATTAGAAAGCAGATTGCAACTTTTCTTTCTCTTTTATTACGTTGTGCATCTTACTTTGTTTTTCTTTTTTTGGCTATTGGCCCAAATCAAAAGAAATTTTCAGCCTCATTGAAATTGTCTCTGACTTTCCAATTTTAGCAAATGAATTTCTTGGCAAAAAGTTTCGTCTATTTCAATTTTTAATGACTCAAGATAGAGGCAGAGACAGGCGTAGGAACCGTGACAAAGAGGTGAAGAGATTAAATTGATTTCGATTCTCACGTGCGTGACAAATTGTATTTTCAAATTGGTAGTCATCGAAATGACTTTCTTAATGTTGGCCAATTGTTTCACATAGATCCTATGGGGAGGTTTTTACACAAGAATGAATAGAAGGAACAACTTTTAAATATTATAAATTAAATAAATGTTTTAATTTAGTACAATCAGCTAATAAGTATATACATTCTATAGTCACAATGTTTTCACTCTAAATCAATATCAGACAGGCAATTATTTTAAGATGCTAACCCAATGATATTTACCCAATGGGCTATTTGCGGTGTAGTGAAAGATATATATACAAATATATATATATTCGCCTTGCAGACTAAACTTAATTAAGGCAAAGAAAAAGTTGTTCCCACCTAAAGGCAATTAGAAGAACTTTTTGAGGGTTCTGTTATTCTTTGCCCAAAAATAACGAAGAAAGTTAAGTTAGTTAGGTTTACTCACCTGGCAACATTAGCTCAAAGGCTTAAATAAAATATATATACATATCAAGAAGAGATGGAGTGAGAACTCAAGGAGTGGAGTGGGTCGGAACGGAAGACAAAAGTCAAGAAGGAGCATAATCATCATCATTATAATCAACAATTTCAATAGTTGTTGCTATTCTGTCAGAGTTGTTGCTGTTGTTGTTGTATGTCGATGTTTTGTTTAACATTAAAAAGAACATATGTTAAGCATTCAAAGGAAGCGTTTACTCTCATGCAGGACAACAAAAGAAAAAGCAACTCTTATTACACATATTACAAAAAGTCAAACAAACGAAAACATATAGTATATAGATATAAGCACTAAAAGAGGATAACAGGAAGAAAAAAAAACATAACCAAGGAGCAGGAGAAACATAACAAGCAAAATACTAAAACGGAGACAAAAGCAAAATATATAGAGAAAAACTTGCAGCTGGGTAAGCTCCTTTTCGTCGATATCAAATGCAATTTATATGCGCCTGCAGGCGTTACGCCAATGTCTACTACTCCACCACAAATTTCCTCGCCCCACTACTCCCATTGCCTTTATCTATTTTTTCTGACCCTCATTGAAATATCGATAAATTTTATCCGGGTTCCTTCTACATACATCTCCTCACCATGGCCTGAGGGTCATAAATAATATTATTATGGCATTTGGCAAACTTGTGTGTTTATTTGTCAACGCAAACAAAACTCGTTTGTGCATGTGTGTGTGTGTGTGTGTGTGGTTTAGCAAATCGGTATTTATCTCTTGACAATAGCCTTAATGCCTCATACTAACTATGGCTTGATTAGAGCCATTTAACTAAGCAACAAGTAAAACAACTACAGCCAAAACAAAAACCGAAAGCTATCACAAAAATAATATCTAATTAATACCAATTTAATGTCTTTTATGACTGTGGATATTAGTTAATTGATATGTTACGTAGGGAATGTTGAAATTCCTGTTTGATGTTTAATTTTAATACAAAAAACTTAACTTTAATATTTAAAAAGCAATGCAATGCACATTAAGCACTCAAAAAAGTTAATAAAGAAGTAGTCATATCCTTATAGGATACCTCAGATCAACCGAGATCTGATTATTCGCAACAATTGTGATCGATTCAAATATGCAATCTTATAAGTATATTGACACTCAAAATTATTAAGTCAATATTGTGACCAAAAAAATAATACCAAATTTCAAGTAGTTTCTAATAAAAAATTAAATAAAATGGCAACCATCTAAACAAACTTCAAATTTGAGAAATAAAGTCTATTATACATATAACCGAGAAAATATTTTAGTTCAACAATTCCCACATTACCTATTAAAATGGCGAGTTCTAACTTGTTCAGGGAATAAAATATTTAATTACTGAAATCCTCAGCTCATTAATCTTTCCCCAGAGTCATAAGAAACTGTTAAACGTTTTACTTTTTCTATATTCAACATTTTTTTTCCACCGGAATCAATTATAATAAGGCAATAAATATGACTACGTATAGAAGATTTAGTACATTGTAAGGGCAGAATATATTTATATATATATTTATATGTATGTATGTTGGAATTCGCAATAACATTATTGACAGCAGCAACAAAAACAACATAAAAAAAATACACACAGATAACAAGATTTCACGTTGATTTATATAGCAAAAATACGCCCCATGTGATTTACACAATTACGAGTGAAATGCATAAATAAATGAGGTTAAAACACAATACACAACAACGACAAAAAAAACAGTGAAACTTATTAACTAAAAATCGATCATCTCACACCCAAGTACCACCACGTGAGGTGAGTCGAAAGTACTCACATAAAATTGCTTTAAAGACAAAAACAAATGAAACGATTTCGAGTAACCCACAAATTAATAATAATAAGCTGGACAACGTTTGGGACAAACGTATTTTAAGAGACGTTACGTTAGACGCACTGACAAAAGCGTACACGACTTGTATTTTTGTTGAAAAATAAAAAAAATACGATCACACGTGTCTTCGGATCAAAATTTTGATTGCTTTTGATGGTTCTGCATAATTTCACAAATTGCAATTTAGTTTTTTTTAATCAATTATAAATTCCAATACGTAAGACGAAACGCAGACGATAACACACACAAAGCGGTTTGACTTTGGAAACCTTATCAAGACAACAGACTCTGACAAACTGAGGCCACCATCACATCCCAACGCATCCCATCACCGTCGATGATAATGCTTTGCTCTTGATAATCATCCTCCTCATTGGCATTACTGCTGACCGATTGAAAAAAAGAAGAGGCATCCACAATCTCTTCACCGAAACCAGAGAGAGATAGAGAGAGAGGGATCCAGAGAGCGTTAAATGTGGCGTGGGCCAGCGATCTAGGGAGCAAGCTATTTTCGAAATTGATAAGACACTAAAATCGATTGACATTTCGATTTCGAAAACAAAAACAAAACAAAACACATAGAAAACACATAGAAAAAATAATTATATATGCATTACACCCGGCATTAGAAGCACCGTCAAGTGGATGCAGAGTTGGAGGTGTCTAGAGGCTTATCAGTAGAACTAAATGATGACCAGATGAGAGATGCATAGGCAAGAGACGTTCCATATAGAAGAGGCTTATAAGAGCACAAGGTTTTGTAAAAAATGTTGTAGAATCAGTGTGATAGAAGAAAGTCTACAATATAATTTGTATGTATAGAAGAATATCGTCAGGGTCGGTCACAATTTTTACTCTTGAAGAATTTAAAAGGTTAAAGATTAACGAATCATTTCAAATTAGCAAATTAAAAACGAAAAAATACAATATTTTAAATAAAAATCACAAACGCTGTCAGGTTTTGACATTCTAGTCAAAGTTAAACACTTTCGCAAACAGCAAGAAAAAAGGACTTTTCGATTTGATTTCGTAAAAAGTGTCTGAAGGCGTCAAAGTTTATTGTGCAACGTTATCTCCTTTGCCATTTTTTCGCTGTTGGAAATATAGAAGAGAAACTCGCAAGAGAGTTTTGACCCACAATGTTGAGAAGCCAGGCGTATAGAGTAATTACACCTAACGAGGCTGCGAAAACTAATTTATTGGATGGAAATAGATCGTATAACAAGTTTGACGGTGACTTTATATCTGTCTGTTGATCCTTTACATTCCCCTATTCAAACATCGTTTTCTTACTTTGTCTACCAATTACAATATTTACGTTAAATTTACTCGATACCAGTTTGGACAGAGGGCCCACTGAACATAAAATATTTGGATTGAGAATAATTAATTAATAGTTTTAATTCTCATCGAGTAAGGTAAATTAAAACGATTTGGGAACATCATTAGAAAAAGTAATTTCATCACAACGATTTACTGTTTCCTGGATAAAATAATTCACTGATAGACCAAATCGATTTAATGGGACACGTGACCCCTGCCAGGTATGAACCCGAATGTCCTCCCCATTATCAGCAGTACCACCACCTCTAAGTCATCCAACACAATCACCCTCATTTTCAGTTATATCATTCATTTGCCAAGTCTCTAGTCTCATGTGAGTGTGTGTGTGTGTGAGTGTTGTAAATGGTTCTGGGATGAAATAGGAGTATGGGTTACTCTACCACCCTCGTGTTTTTCAATTCTATTGGCTACTTAAAAGAACTTTAATAGTCGTAAATTCGCTACATTTGCCCAAGGGCTATGAAATTTAATAGCAGACAAACTGAATGGAGAGGAACAACTTCAAAACCCTATACCATATATCCATTCACATACGTTTGCTGACCAAAAGTGTATACATAGACACACACACACACACACACACACACACACAATGCTCGTCGTCGTACGCAACTGAACTGTATTAGCTCACGTAATGCTGGCTAGTGCCTTCCTACGGCTCGTACGAACTCCTAACGTATATTATTGACTTTTATAGCTGGTACCAGAGACTCTTTCCCTTCCTTTTGCCACCTTTTGGCGGGTTTCTATCCTTGCGTGTGTTTACATTTTCAACTATGTAATTCGTTGCATTTTATTGCACATTTTTACTATACATATGTATGTATGTGTGTATATATGTACTTTAAAATATTTATAGCTTTGCCTAGGGACATTGCTCTTGCATTGGCAAAACCAAAGGAAAAGAACTAGACAGAAGCTTTTCATTTTTTCCCCCAAGTTTAACGAAGTGTTAAATGGTCAAGAAAATCTAATGGAATGAGTCCAGAAGGGTAGGTTGTAGGGTGTTATCCCTCTACGTTTTCGACTTCTTCTCTTCTTCTTCTTCGTCATCATCATTGCTACGTTTTGGTCAAGCCTTTTTATCGAAATTTGTCACGCACCGCTAACATTGGGATTAATACACAAACAACAACAAAAGATTTTCATTTGGAAAATGTTTGCGACATGAGTCGCATGAATGACAGCCCAAGTTTTAGTGACATCGGCATTAAGGGCATGAGGTGAGATGGTCGAAAGAAGTGGGAGAGAGGTAGAGAGGGAGATTAGGGGGACATTCGATCAATGAATGGTGTTGACAAGTGCAAAGGCTGGCTGTGTTGTATGGTGTGGCACGTGTTGCTAATACCTGTGGATGACAAAAACGGGCATTACTTTTACTTTTGCTCCCATTTTATTTGGCAAGGCGGCTTAAGTAGTTGATTCCTTTGTTTGCCCATAAATGTCATGATGGAGCTGAAAATTGTTTGAGCGCAAAATTCTATTTTATATAGAGAATGATGAATCGTAAAGGCAAGCCATTACAAGAAAAGTGCAATGAAACATTTTGACCTTATCTGAGTTTTAGACAAAGTAAATATTTTATGATTTAAAGCTGCTATAACTGAAAAACTAAAAAATTTATTAAAATTAATTGATTTAGATGTTATTTCTCTAAAGATCTCACATTTTATGCATATAAATGTTTTCAATTTCAAACCCTTCTCATACATTTTATTTCTTTTGAAATTATGATTTCATACGATTCCAGAAATTCATTTCCAATTGATCTAAATTATTTAACAGAATTTCAAATAATGTTAAATCTCGACAAATATTGATATTTGTTATATTTATGAAAGTTATACTGGGTATGTCTTTATGATGATTTTGTTTGCAATATTTTCCCATTTTCTGAACATATTCAATTTGGGTTATAATAAAAATTTGTGGACCATCATGAGTCAATCTTGTTTTTCTTTTTTATTTTTGCATTTTATTGCCAGCTTCAATTTGTATTAGTCTTTAATTTATATGTTAATTATATGTCATTATGCCGTTTCATTTGTGTTTGTGTTTGTGCCAGTGTGTGCTTCAACTGCTGTGGCAGTTTTGTTAATTATTTTTTCGTTTCCTTTTTGTTGTTGTTGTTGTTTTTTTTATCCTATTCTGTTCTATATTCCTTCCACATGCCTGATTCGTCCTTGTAATTATTCTTTATTAAATTTACCGAGTATGAAAGAGAGTGAGAGAGAGAGAAAGAAATAATTAAAACCCCAGCCAAAAAGAGGATGTTGGTTTGCCATGTGCATATTTTGTTTTTGGCTTCTGTTTATTTATGATTATTGGCAGATGATTTTTTTTGCCCAAAATTAATTGAGCATTTTCATGGCAGTTGAAGGTCGTCTTTGCATTCATCCCAATTCTCTTATACTTCTGTTTCAATTTCACAAAAATTCCTTTTTTTTATAAATGACTTCAACATTTATAACACTTACGCCAAGTTAATGGTCTGCCCTTCCTTTTCTTTCTCCTGCTATCGCTTCATCCTTTGCCAATCTTTGTTTAATAAAATGAGAGCGAGTTGGAGAAAAATTCTCTTGCGTTTCGCTCTTTTGTTGGCCATTAGTTGTTGTTATTATCCTCATTAGATTAAATGATGGCTAATTTCTTTATAACACTCTAAAATGCTTGGCCAAGAAGCAACAACCCCCAATCTATAGCCAATACGAGAAGGGAGGGGGGTGTCTAACAAATTGTTGGTCATTATATGGGGGACGAACGAACAAAAGGGAAATTGTATATATTGCATTTAGAACAAAACCATATAATTTACTTGAGGGTAAAACTATTAAGTTATTTGTGGTTAACTGATTGATTTGTACAAAGGATACAAAACTGCCCGCCCTCTCGAGCAAGCTTTTAAGGGGGATGAAATTATTGTTCTTTAGCACTCTTTAACATCTTTAATTAATGCAATAAATACAACAATTTCATGGAAATTTCTACACTATTCTTTATAGAAAATAGTGAATTTCAACAATTTCTTTCATCTCTTTGTAAAGTAAACATTATTAAATTCTCAGTACGTTGGGAGGTAAAAAAAAAAATCAATAAATTACAGCCAATTGTAATTTAATTATTAGCTCTTAGCACAGACACCAAAATTAACATGCATTCAATTAACTGTCCACCAAAAGGCAATGTTAAAGGAGAAAAAAAAAATATAATAAACAAAAATTCCCCAACAAGAGCAAATATTTGAAATTCCATTTTATTAAAAGCAAAAACAAAACAAATAAAAATAGGATGTCGCATTGGGAAGGCTTAACAGCGGGTTAATTTAAAAGACAAAAGCCTGACATAAAATGCACAAATCAATTTCCGCTCCAAAAAAAAAAAGGAGTGAAATCCTCTATCTGCTGCTGATGATGACAATGGGCAATCAAAATTGCAGAGAGTGGGGGACCAACCAACAAGACCAACAACAACAACTGCAATACAAAAGCAGTTTGTTAGCAAAAATTAAAACAAAAGCTTTGCCACGCACATAACACAGAAGTCCATTTTGTTCGTTTCGCCTCCCGTCTTATCTGTCAGTCCACCAATACAATTTTCACCAGAAATTAGTTTAATTTATAGTTTTAAACCAATACGCTACAAGCGAGAGAGAGCGAACAAACGGACAACTGTCATTTGGATGACAACAAAAAAAAAAGAAAGGAGAAGGAAACGGGGTAAAAAAAAAACGGGGACGAAAACATTTTCCAAATGCATTTTAGCGCATCATTCATGTGTGTGTGTGTGTGTCTGTGTGTGGAACGTTCGGAATCGGATATCGCATTGTTTTACGTCAGCCTCATCATGACGACAGATGGAAGAGCAACCAAGGGCACAGGGTACGGATAATATATATATAGCAACGAATGAGGATTGAAATGTGTCCAACTCTAGCAGTAAAATCGACAGCAATAAAAGAAAGAAAGAACGATTTTGCAATACCCCACAAAAATCATGTATGATCAAAATGCATTACTTTAAAAGAGATGCATTACATTTCAATAATTGGAAAACAAAACAAAGAATACTAAAAGGAAATTGCAAAAAAAAACTTTGCAAACTTTAAATCACAAAAACTTTGCAAAATTTAAATAAAACCTCCAATTATCTTTTTGAATTTTTATACTTAAATACTTTCAAGCTTTGACTTTAGTAGATTATAAGATTGTTATTAAAGAGACTGAATGCATCTGCATTACATTTTACATTTAAAAAAACAAAGAATACATGAAAGGTATTCAGAGACAACCTTTTGATTTTCTATTTTTACAAAGAAAAATAGAGAACTCCATATACGTTAAGCTTAATTACTTTATAAGATTGTAAAGGGCCAAAACATAAACTACATTATCTACAACTATTAAAAAAAAGAACACTAAATTGTAATTGCAGATAAATTTCACTTTTTTGCTAATTTCAAATAGTAACTCTAATTACCTCATGGAATACTTCTACTTAAATAGATTTAAATAGTGATGTATTTATAAAGTTCTTTTTTCGAAAAATGTAATAAATTTTTAGATTTTAGAAAATATTTTTTGACATTTAAATAGAATCAGTAAAAAACCATTTAGGATATGGATATCACAATTTCCTAACAAAACTTTTTTATTAATCTAAGTGTTTTTTATTAATGAGTCTTTAAAGACATATTATTTAATACTTTTAAATATAAAACAAATATAACACAGTACTGATTCTAATTATAAGCATAACACTCCAATCATTTATTAACATTTTTAATTTATAGGTCTGATTACTATTACTCCAATTCATTTTTCATAGTAATTATTAAATTGAGCAATAATATTGTAATGAACATTTTTGCGTAATTAAACCACATCATTATTTTCGAAATTCTTTTCGTAATTATAACTTAAATGTAAAATGAAGTATTAATTTCTACAATCCCAACACATCTGCAATATGATACATTAAAAAACCAGATAACTAAACATGTAAAAAAAAGGGGTAACTTTTAACAATCGTGGAGCGCAAAAGGGAAATAGTGAAAAAGCGGGGAAGATGAATGAATATCAATTCTACACCGTGCAACGTCCATCTGTCTGTCATCACATCAAGCATCATCAGCAACAGCCAGGGCATCATCATCATCAATGATGACCAGGCAAAGCTATTCTCTGTCTTCTGCTGCAGTTTGACATGCACGTGCCTTGCCCCACGGCCCAATATGCAACACAAACACAAAAATAGTGCCGATTCAGCGAGCGAGCAAACGAACGAACTGCGGGATTCGCGCATAAAAAAGGAAGACGGCACACAATATACAGAGAACTAAAAACAGAATGGCCTCCGCTGAGTTGCCTTTTATTTCGTATTGATATATCCTCGTTTTGTCGTTTTATTTTTTTTCTCTTTGTTGGTTTTAAAATGCAGTTGATGTACCAACAGCGAGTAGGTCACATGCAGATAGAACTGAAGAATGAAGGGAAAAACATTGTTGCAGGATAATGCCGAATGACATGGATACGATTTGGGGTTAAACGTAGAAGAAGAAAAATTGCATTCAGTAAATGGCAGGCCTGCAGGCAGGCAGCTAGTTATATAAGTTTTTTAATGACATTTTCGCTTTTACCCAACTTGAAAGGAACTTTTAGCCACAAATACCGAAGAACCAGTCACAATTATTACAAACCAAATCATGTTGAAATTCTGTTTCTGTTCATTAAGCATTCAAAACCAAAGTGAAGGTAAACCAACTATTATTCCCTTACTCTATCTCCCTGTCTGGTTTCTCTCTGTCTCTGGGTCTTCTTCGTTGTCTTCGATGCATGAACAATGCAAAAACTATTCAACTATTTTCCAGGCTCCATAACAAAATACGAAATGAAGGAGAAACTGATTGATAGACGAGGCACTCAGCGACACCATCAATGTCGTCCTTGTTCTCCAGCTCCAATCTCCCCTCCCTTATGGTATTCATCGCCTCTTGACTGCTTGCTCCTGGTTGTTGTCAATTAACGTACGAAAATGACTTCCGCTTTGATTGTGAGGCCCACCCCTCTTACCCCCAACCACCCTTACTTGTCTCCTTTCTTCTTGCTACTGCATCGATTGACTGTCACTTGGTTGACTGGCTCTTGCCTTCTGTTGCTGCCTAACTGCTGCCTGTCAGCCTGTTTCCGTTTCCGATTAAAGCCAGCAAATAGTTTTGAAATGTTCTCTGCAAAACTTTTCCCTCAAGTGATTTCTGCAATTGTGTTTGGCCTCGTTTTAGGGTTTTCCATTAAAACGCTTGATTAATGGACGTTTAATTGTTGATTTTATGAGCAGCACAAAAGAAAATAAAATAAAAACAGTAAAAACCGAGCATGAAGAGAAATCAAATATTTCCAAAACCTAATGAGGTGAAAGATGAAGTGAGTCTGTGTGTGTGTGTGTGTTTGTGTGAGTATTGAGTTAAGTTGATTACGTGAATTTTCAAAACGTTTTTCGTTTGATCCCAAAGTGAGCCCCAATAAGTAGACAACACAATTTTCACAAAAATTCATTGAGTTTTTGTTTTATTTTGTGCGTTTAAATTGCGTTTTGACGCAAAAATTCATTGAACTTTTGTTTTATTTTGTGCGTTCAAATTGCGTTTTTCGTTTTCTGATATTCATTTAAATTTAAGTTGAAGAAAACTCTCCGATAGACCACGATCGCTGATCAATAGATTGCCCAGAAAGAGAAATATATAATTGCAGTTAGGTTTAGTAAATCTTATATTAAAGTAGAATAAACACATCAAAGACTGTCTCTTACAATTTGTAACTTCTTTTAAGCATTTGCGGTCAATTTTCAGGTTATCCCAGACAGATTTTTCTCAATATTTACATCAGAATTTTTTATTTTAAATCACAATTTTCTTTTTATTTCCATGGAAATCACAGTATAATGCATTTACTTCAGACAGAGGCAACACACACACACACAGACATAGGCTTAGACAGACTGACAAACACCTTTGGTTTTTTTCTTCTTTTTTTTGGACTAATCAAAGCATGAAATTAGGCAAACAACTTGGGCCAACAATAACAACTGCAGGCAATAAGATGGTGGAAATAAGCTTAAGCAGCCACAAGGAAAACTCGCAAAAGAGCAAACAAAATGAAGACTTCCACCCAAAGGAGGAGCAGGCAGGCAGGCAAATGGAACTGGAGTGCGAGGACAAGGACGCGGACAAGTAAAAAGCCGGAGAGCGGGTGACAGCGGCTGCTGGCTGGCTGGCTGGCAGCCTGATGTCGCCGCAGTGCAGACGCAAACAAAACGCCTAAGTAATTGCAAAATAAACAAGCATCAACAAAAGATTAAGACGCAGCGACGGTTGAGACTTAATCTCATTCCACCAAAAGAAGGAATCAAAAAAAAAAAAAAGTAAACTTAAAAAAAAAACAGAAAAGTGGTGACAACAAATGCAAATATTTTATTTGTTTTTAGGAAACGACAACAGCAACAACAATACGAGCAAACAAAAAAAGAGAAAAAGAAACAATTAAACACTACCAAAAAGTTTAAGTTTGCTTTATGAGGAAAAATGTGGGTGCAGGCAAAGAGGGAGTTGAGAGCTTACAGTTGGGTGGACTGACAGTCGAGGAGGCTGGGGGCAACTGTTTCGCCCACATTTTGCGGTCTCAATGTGCAAATGAAGCAAGTCTCCAGCTTGGTGGCAAAGTGGTCAGATGATGGCATTAGCGTACAGAGAGAAAATAAACGAAAAGAATCAAAGAGAGGATAATTTACTCAATTTAACTGAAACTATCATTAGAATTGGAGTTTAACTTGCTCAACTTACATTTAATTAAATGTTACTGGACACCTTGTAGTGGCTAAGCTTCTGTTTTGTAAAGGCATTTTAGTATTACATTTATATGAAAAGGAATACGTTTGATTACTTATTATTTTGTGCTTTCTTATGTAGCAAGATGTGCCCATATAAGTAGGCAACATTTTAGTTTAAAAATCTGAGATTCACATATATTTGAAGCAAAGTCACATATGTATGTATTATCTAGCCAGCACACATACTTAAAAGATAATATGTTGAAAGTTTTCTAGAAAGTGCGGTTTTTATTCATTTATTTCAGTGTATAAACTGCTTCATCTTCAGCTGCCTCGACTTATAAAACTTGTCGTTGCAAAAATTTGTGAACCTCATTCTGCTTACCCCTCCCCCTTGTGCCGTCACATCAGCATTTTGCTAGAATTCTTCGAGATTTTCAAAGAAGCAGAGAAAAGGCAAAAATTTTGTGCAGCGTTGGAAAAGTTTTTACAACTGTGTTAAGAAAATAGCGAGACTCGATAGAGTCGAGAATGAAGGAGAGGCTGGCTTGGACGCTTTGAAGCGTTAAGCAATTTGCCAGCTTCATGCACAGGGGGCAGCATAATGCTCTCTTCCCCCTGCCACATCACGTCTCTTCCCTCTCATGCTCTCTCTCTTTCTTGGCCAGGCCAATGCGGGTCTAGCAGTTAAGTGCGGGATTAAGAAAAGATAAACATTTGTAAGGATTTAGTTCAAAGTTTGCTTTTTTGCCTTGTTTGTTTGCCTTCTTATTATTATTGTTGTTGCTGTTGTTGTTGTAGATTTTACTTTATTTTTCATCTCGTTCTTTGCTTTCGAGAAGATGCAGTTTATGAGGTGATGCAAGCTTTCTGAGGAAATTAGGATAAAAAATTTCCATTTATAACGAACTGGTTTACCAATTTGTGCTTAAAGTTTTCTAAAATATTTTAAACTTTGTTTTTATTTTAATTCATTTAAAGTATTTCACTTTGAAATCAAAAAGACTTTTAAAAAGTAAATTCGTAAAAGTATCTCTAAGATAAGAACAATTATGTATGTAAGAGACAGGAAATACACGAGAAATACACAAGTAAAAGGAATAAAAATTATAAAAAGGAATGCAAAAATACATATTTATCACATCATATTTGATGTTATTAAACAATATATTTAATAATAGGGAAAATAAAGTGCATAATTGTCGTAACATATAAATTAAACTTTATTTAACAGATTGATTTACTAAAAAGTAGTATAATAATTATTTTTTTATATCTAGATTCAATTGATGTTTAATTTCTGCCTTCTTCAACAGTTAATTATAATAAATATAAGTATATCGTATTTAATTTAACATTAAGCAATGAAAATACTTGTTCCTACATAAAGTGGTATGCGAGTAATTATAATAGTTTCAAAACTAGCATTATTAACCTGCAAGTACACTAATATTCAAAGAGACTAAAATAAATCTAAAAGGACTTGTAGACAAGTTGAAAAGAAAGAAAACCTAGTTTAATGAACTATTAATTTAATTATGCTGAGCTTAAGCACTCCAATTACCCTTAATGTTAACAAGGATTTTCAATTTGTGTGACTCCTACTTAATGTCAGGGCACCAAACAATGAATTGTATTTGAACAGCTCTAAGATTACCAATTCCATTTCCATTAAATTTCTGCAGCATTTCTATTCAAAAATGTTCTGCAACCACTTTCACCCCTCTCTTCCTCTTTCCATGTGCTCCCTCTACACAATATTCATCAGAATTCATGATGATGATGATTCCCATTTTTACGATTATGACTCAACAGCTGAAGGGGGATAATAGGGAACTGCAGCAGCACAACAACACAACAATCTCGCAATGGTTAACAATTTTTGCCCATGACTTGTAGACAACAAGTGCAGTAAAATATCAGCGTCAATAACTTTGCCCATGGATGGAATCGTGGAAAACCCAAACTACAACTGATTGACTACTACTGCTGCCTGTCATTGACTGACTAAGCATGATGCATCATAAGAGGGTGAACCGAAAAGTGGGTGAGATGATGGTCTGGAAATGGCCACCCACCGAATGGCTATGAGCCCAAAAGGCGAAATGCAAACTCAGACAAAGCAAATGCTGCAGAGCAGAGATGGGAACAAGAGAAGCAAGCACGAACCATGCGTGTGGATAACTGAGTGGAGTTGAGCCCAAGGGCGACCATGCAAAGAACTGTCGACGTCGTCGTCATCATCATCATCATTCCCATCGTCTCCCCATATATTGATGATGCATTTTCTGTGGCCAGGCACAAAGGATACTCCTACCAAACAGGCTGTCAGTCGATGGCTACCCATAATGGTTGCTCATTTTTTCCCCTCTTTTACACTGCAAAAAATTGTGCATTTTTAATGAAAATAAAAAGAGTTTTAACCTTTAAAAAAAAGGGATCTCACCTAAAACGCATTGTTATCATCCCAATAATGTTTTTTAGTTCTTTCTTACTTTGGATAAAGTTCAAGCAAGCTGAAAGAAAGTTCGTTTCCTAGCAGTATTAATAGTTGTTTTTTTTTTTTTTTTGCTCTAGGACTTACCAATTTTAGTGTATTTTAGTTCACTTTTTTCTTTTTATTATGCAGACACAGCCTGGACCAGGACCTCTTTGCCCTGCAGCAGCTAGTCCTTGGTCTCAGGCGCAAAATGTTTGCACAAAGGCTTAAGGCAAACAAAGCTGAATCAGCAGAGGCGACTACTGCGAACAGCAGCTACTCGGCAAACTACAATAAGCCGAGGGTGACAAAAAAAAAAAAGAAAGGAAAAAAATGCATTGGAGGACGACTCGCTCTTTTTTCATTTTTGTTTCCTTTTTTTCTTTTTTGTCTTGTTTTGCCCATTGCAAACAAATGAAAGTGGATCCACTTGAGCGCAGCAAATGAAGTGCCAAAGCTGGGCGCAAGAGGTCGGTCGGACGGTCGCTCGGTCGAGGGGCACCGACAACAGATCGAGCTGGGAAAAGTGCAACGAAAGCGAAAAAAAAACATGAAACAAATACAGCAAGAAAGAAAGAAAAACGTAAAGAGAGAAAGAGAGAGAGAGACTACAAAATGTCGAAGCTATCTATACTGAGCTACACTAACACGCGTTCACAACACAAATGAAGCATGGAAGTACAGTGAAACCTAAACAACAAACAATTTGAAACAATTTTGTGAAATATAAGGATCGTGAACAGGAATTTGTAGAAAAGCTAATGGTGAAACCATTGAAAATCATTCAGGATCACTAATATATCGTATAAATTTGGATATTATCGGCTTTAGAAGGTTTTTTTTCATTATTTCTTCAAAAACTTAGTTTAATAAATCCTTAAGACACTTTTATCCCTTATTCCTTAATATCTACTTTGGAAGGAATTTCTCATTATTTCTTAACAAAAACTTAGTTTAATAATCCTTAAAACACTTATATCTCTTATTCCTTATCAGTGATCAATACTTTTAGCTCGTATTCCGTTTGAAGATCATTGAATGTACTTGAAAATTTGAGGCATTGTTCGTGAATAGAACTCGTTAAAATTACATAATATATAATAAAATAATTTGTCAAGTTAGTTAATGGAAGTTTTCTTGTGTAAAAAGTACGACATTATTCATATGTCTGTTCTTTAAAAATGAGAACTAGAGGGATTTAGATATCTGTTCATTAGAAATGAGAGCTAAACGGATCTAGATGTCGATAGTTAACTTTATAAAGTTTGGAAAATTATTTGAAAGTTCTGATTTCCAAATTTTGTGAGAAAGTCATAATTTACTTTTCACGGTTTTTCCGCTTAGCTTTTGTTCAGTCGTTTATCAGGAAATTCCACTGTTTGTGGACATGTGTTGCCAGCCAACCAGTTGATAATGTTGCTGACGCTGCCAGGAGGCATCCCCACATGACAGGGGCCGCATGGCACATCATTGGGAGCTCAAAAAATATATAGAGAGGAGTCAGAAGAAGCAGCAGCAGCAGTAGTTGAGCCGGGCGTCTGGTTGCCTGCTGCTTACATTGGATGAGCCGCGCTGGAGCACAATTTTCAAGAGATACGTCAATATTTGACAAGTCGTCATTGTCATTTTGCTTGTCGTTTGTCGTCGTCGTTCAGTTCCCTGTTGCTTCCTCTTTTCTATCCTTTTTTTCAGCCTTGCCCCCACTTTTTGTTTTTTTGTTTTATTTTATATACGCCATGGCTACTTAGGGATTGTTGCATTTGTTTTTAGTGTTTCGTTGTTTTCTTGCTGCTTAGCTGGCAAATGGTGTGTATAAATTGGGGAAAGGGGCAGCAAATTGAAAATAGAGAAAATTGATAGACGACAGAAATGACATGGCCATAAGAAAAAGGGGGTATACTCCTTTCATAACTGAAAAGCTTATTAAAAAGTATCGTAGTAATACGAAACCTGCCTCAAAGCATAGAAACATGTAAAACTCTATTGAACTTGAAACCTGTTTACCCGCACTTGGTGGTGACTGATGAGGATGATGATGATGAAAACTCCTTTTCAACTTCATCTGGGAAAATCACACACGTCGACACACACACACACAGACACACACCTCAAGCACAGGAAAAGCCGCCACTCGAGAGAGACAAACAGACAGACATCTGTTGTGTCTAAATGCATTGGCAAAAGTTTTCATCAGAGCACACCAGAGAGTGAAAAAGAGAAAGACACATAGACTAAGCTTACTTCCGTAAGCATTAAAGGATGCAAACAGCACGAGAGTGTGAGAGAGATAAAACAGTGGTGGAGCTGCATAATGGACCGAAGCCAAGCCAAGGCAATGGCCATTAGTAGTCTAGGAGAACTGAAAAGTAGCCTAAAGCTAGTTTCTGGATAAAGCAAAATGAGTTATTAATAAACACGATTGAAATGCATTCAGCAAATTTAACATATCGAATTGGTAAATACCCTAATGAAGAAAGCTTTAAAATTAGCCAACTATATGGAAAACTAAAATGTTAAGCGCAATTTTGTTAGTAATTTAAATTTCAGTGTGAAATAACGTCGAAAATGCGACAAGAGCTAGTGTTGTAGTACTCCAAATGAAGCAAATATTGACACTTATAGAAAGTTTGTTCTCAAACAAACCAACTCCGAGAAAAGTATTTACATAATGTCATTAATATGCCCATTAGAAGAGTATAATAAACAAATATATAGTGTGTGGGTAGAGGATATAGGATAAAAGAGAGTAACCTAATACAGGAAACGGAAGTGCTAACACACACACACACACATCTACATTGAAAGAGAAGCGGCCATGTTGAATGAACAGGGAGAAAATGGGCAAAACTAAATGCGAACAAATATTGCAAAAGTTTTTGTGCTTTTTGCACATAAATTTCTGTCATGGGCATCATTAATTAGCAGTATACCAAAAAAAAAAACTCAAACACACACAGGCGAGCAAACAGGAAGTACAGTCGCGCTTAAACAACAGAACATCAAAATTGGAGAAAAAAAAAAAAGAGTGTTGGACAAAGTTAAATTAAGTTGGCCATGTAGTATAGTGTGTGTGTGTGTGTGTGTAGTTGTAGCACATTTTTTGACATGGAAATTCAAATTGAAATCATCAATCATGCTTGGATACTCGGAAACACTTGAAAGGTGACGAAATGAAGATAGAGGCAAAGGCTCTGCCAGAGTGGCAAAGTGGGGAAAAGGTAGAAAAGCTGCTGCCAACTAATGAAAACCAAACACAGCAGGCGGTGATATGTTATTAGGAAAAGGAGGCAAAGCATGATGATGAGAGGAAGGTGGGGAGTCCTTCGAAAGCTGTCACAAAGCGCTGTCGCTGCAATTTTGTGGCACCTCCTCGACTCGTTTTATATTTGTTTTGTGCTCCATTCGATTTTTTTTCTTCCTTTTTTATCCGCTATCAGTGCACAGTAATCAGAAATTTTTAATCAAGAGGATGCTGCTTGCCTGCCTGTTGCCTGCCTCCTGATGCCGCCGTTGATGCCACTGATTCTGCTGCACCTTAACGCTTCACTTAGCTTCACTACAGTGGCAGCAGCGGCAGCGGCAGCGACGAGGTAAACATTGCAATTATGTACCAGGTGAACTATGATTAAAAAAAGGATGTAACAAAAAAATGGAGAGCATGCAAAAGCAGAGAGAGAAGAGACCGTGCGAGCAAAGGGTGAAAGGAGAAACAGAGAAGGCGGTGCAATTTTCACAAATCAAGTGTTCAAAAGGCAGGTTGATGGCAGACGGAATGGAGGAGAGAGCTTATGGTAAAGTGTTGATAAATGTTTGCCAAACTGACAGCGAGTAACAAAGAAAACAAAATGATGAAGATAAAATGACATGATGCGGAAAACAAAAAACACGACAAAAAAAATTCATTAAAAACTAAAAGGTTAAGTCCGAAAACCAAAAAAAAAAAAAGGAAAACCAAATGGTAACCAAGAATCGAAATTGAATCTTTTCACACTGTTCACGTTAACATTTTTTCTTACTAACTAGTCAGTGACTAAAAGTCAGTCGATTATAGGCTCGTTTAATTTTAGGGCTAAAAAATAAATTGGCGTCACAATTCAGTGATTTCATAGAAAAGGAATCGCGGTGATTCATTTTAACTATTTATTCGTATTTAGAAGAATTCATCTAAGTCTACCATTCTATCTAAATGGGTAACAATGACTAAAACAAAAAATGTCCGACCCAAACATAAATCTATTGTCTAAACTAGTCCTTATTGATCTCTATGATGTTTTTACAAAAAACCAGAGGGCCGGGGCTAACTTCGACCGCGTCAAAGTTTGTATACCCTTGCAACTTTTATGGTAACTCTTTCCATTAAAGTAGAAAAACGTTCAAGCTAAAAAGGCTAATATTGCGAAAGAACGGCCTACAATCTTAGTTTTTCTTCTGCATAGGAAATAACGAAGATATTGATCTGAGTCACTGTTTTCCACCGATCGTTCCTATGGGAGCTATATGATATAGCTACCCGATCTTTATCAAATTCGGCACAGTCATTAACAGATATATTAAACTAACAAATGTTTAATTTAAAAGCAATCGCGTCAAAAGTAACGAAGTTATTGACAAAAGTCACTGTTTTCGAAAGATCGTTCCTATGGGAGCTATATGATATAGTAACCCGATCTTGATCAAATTTGGCATAGTCGTTTATATATGCAATTAACTTAACAATAATAAATTCATGATAATAGCTCAGAAAATAACGAAGTTATTAAGAAAAGTCACTGTTCGTGACTTTGCCATTTGTATGGGAGCTATATGATATAGTGATCCGATCCGGCTGAATCCGAGATATACAACGCCTGCAGTATATACAAGCCTACATGCAAAATTTCAGCTCTGTAGGTCTTTCGGTCTAGGAGGAGTTTGCGTTGATCCAGACGGAAGGACGGACGGACGGACATGGCGATTTGAACTCATCTCGTCGTGCTGATCAACAATATATATACTTTATATGGTCGGAGATGCTTCCTTCTATGCGTTGCACTTTTGACCAAAATTAATATACCCTTTTTGCAAGGGTATAAAAATTTATTAGCATGAAGAAATTTTTAGTTTGTTATGTTTGAATTTATTTTGAACATTTTATCTGTTTAAGATTAAACATAGTGGTCAGCTGAAATGGCTTCACCAAATGAAATTGACCAAAGAAATATACAAAACGAAATATACATAAACAAAATAAGTCATAAAAATTCATATGGCAAGTATTGCTTAAAACCAAACAAACATGCATCCGCACTCTGTGGAGAAGCTTAAGACCAAAACGGCGCAATATCATGTCGCCAACGCTGAGCATGATCTATAAACAATTTTTAGATAATAAGCAGTTTTAAGAACAATTGTCGCCTCGAGTCTTGAGCCTAGAGTCTAAGAATTCATTTATATACACAACATTTCTTTATATACACAACAATTCTTCCTTCTCCCGGAATACCTATTTATGTTAATCAATTTTGTTATTTGTCATTCTAGTTTCGATGAATATTTAAGTCACGAACCATTTTAATGTGACCACTTTTTTCTCTTATTTACTAAAGACAAAGTTTTATTTCATCTTAATACTAAATTAAATAATTTATTAAATAAAATTTAATAACCCCGATTTCCTGTCCGATATCCTTAATGCATGGTTCATTAATCTCAAGTTGTTAACTGTTGGACTTTTTGCATAGTTTAGCCGCACTTTTGGTAAATAATTTAACATTTTGTTTAAAATCTGATACAAATTCTCAAAGGAATTCATATCGATTTCTATTATTCAGTCAATTTTAATTTACATATGCTACTGACATTCTCTGCTTCAGCTGTTAAACGAACAAATAAACACCAAGATTAACTGAATAATTCAAAAGCTTATGGGCAAATCAAAATGCTTTTTGCATTTATTAACAATTCTAAAATGCAGCCGAAATTAAGTGTCGTAAAATTTGATTGTCCTCTGGCAGCACAGAAGGGGAGAAAAGGCTGATGATTGCCTGTTGCAATCAACAACTGATGACCTCATTCAAGGATGTGAAGGGAAATTTTTCAATCAAATGTTGATGGCCTCGTACTTGCAAGGAGCAATTTTTTTAAGGTTTTTGGACCGCAGCAGCAAGAAACTCTATATAATCTCTTGGGTTATGTTACTTTTGTTCCAAGATTTTCAGACTTGTTATTATTGTTGTGCCGCTCTCTACACACTCGCAACCACCCATTCCCACTCACACACACACACACACATACACAAAAGGTAAAAGCCATAACCCTTTTTGACCCATGTCCCGCAGGACCCACAACAGGCCAACTTCACTCGGAACCAAATGTTGCCAATTCGAGCAACGGCACTCAAATGAATTGGCGGTTATTGTGCCCAACCTTCGACTCTCTCTCTCTCTGTCTTCCTCTACCCTAACCTTTCCCCTGACTAGCCGCCCGCATTGCGTTTGCTTTACGGTTCATTGGAATTGACTGGGCATCCCCTTTGGCCACGGTTTGTGTCTCCTACTCCGGCTCCCTCGCTCTCTCCCTCTCTCTCTCTCTCTCTACGTCCTGCCAATCTTCTGGGCATTCTGAACGAAAGAGTAATCACATTTAATATGAAACGCAATGCAGCAAAAATCTCCCGGAAAAGATGATGGGGAACGATGGATACGTGCCCAGGCAACCATAAGCGCATTTTTCATACATACATATATCGTTTTTGTTATTTTTCCTTGTGTTTTTCGTTTTGTTTGTCGTTTTTTATATGTGATGTTTCAGTTTGAGAAGTGACCACTAATTGAGAGCCAACAGGAAGTCTAGAAACCGCACAACATAATTTAAATAAACAAAAATGCCACTAAGTGAAGTTCTTAACCGCAACCAGGACACAGGACGCCAACTAGACAGTAATATGTATGTGTATAGGGACAGAGAAAGAGAGACAGAGGCCAGGGAAGCTAAAGCTGTAGTCCAGTTCCCGGCACAGTCAGCTGCACTTCCTGCTTGTGCATGCATTTTTGTGCGAACAATGTTAGGTTTGCCCCCAACTTATTGGTAATGGGGTCTTCTCGTTTCCCGCTAAGCAATAAAAATTTCGAAATTAGTGTGGCTGCATATTTTTAACTGAAAATCAGAAACAGAAAAAATTTTAAACTTATTTATGCACTTTAAAAAGGGGTGAAAAAATAAAATTAATGGAAAATTTATTTCATTCTGAAGCGCAATATTAAAGGTTTTAGAAAAGCTAACATTTTTTTCAGACATTTCAAATTAGTGTGTCTGCATATTTGTAAAAATGATAACCAAAAACTTAATTTATTTATTATAAAACATTAGTTCACTGAGAAACTTCTTTAATGTGGTCTAATCCTAATCATTCTTAATCATTAAACTTTTCTACTTTCTTATTTCTCACACTGAGCAACTAGGTTAAGTACACTCTTCCTAATTCTGGGCTAAGTAATCTACTCTTTTCCTAACTTGCCTTTATGTTCGTTCATCACACACTAAACACATTCTTCACAAACGTTTCCTTTTCCTCATTCCTCTGTGACTCCTTCTGTCTTCTCGAGTCTCTAACTTACTTTTTATGTGAAAATGAGTGGAATGTGTTGTCATGTCATGAGAGTGTTGGTTGTGTAGTATGTGGATTTTGGAGTAAAATGCAGGACCGGAAGAAGTGTGTCCAAAGTTGCTAATGCAATCACATAGCATTCATATTCATCATAACCACAAAAAGCCGTCGCTACACTTTTTCCCTCGTCATGGGAGAATGGATTTAAGCCAACTTCCGCATGTGTTTTGGGACACGTGGCAACTGCTTTGCATTTACTTTCTTGGCTTTTTGCTTCCTCTCTCTCCGCAGTGACTTTTGTGTTATTTAAAGAGTCCTTAAAATTCCGTTTGAATAAACGTAAACAAAAATGGTGATAATGTAAAAAATGCGACACCTAATGGTATCGACTTAATTTTTTAAATTGATAAGTTGTATAGAAATTAAAGACAAAACAAAAATTCTATAATCTAAACAAATAAGTGTGACTGGATATTTATGTATGACAAAAATGTCAAAATTTTAATTTGCCCTTTTTTTTTTGACCAAAGATATTCACTTAAAAGGTTTCTTCACCTCACTTAACCCTCAATACAGTTTTTTTGACCTCTCTGTGCTACAACAAACAAATTGCTTTCATTAACTTTTAGTATAACATTTTTCGGGTACCTACGTACAACTACGCTTGATAGCAATAAATTGTTATCTGCCCCTACACTATGCTGCTGGCTGTTATTGTTGCTGTTGTTTTTGTACCTTCAGCTAGCTGCAAAATGCCAATACATATTCATTTTGTTAGAAAATTTTACACATATGCAACACATACTCCTCTCCTCTTCTCTCGCTCTTCACCTCTTCGCTTCACTCTGCCAGACGTTCTGGAAAATTGTGTGGGGAATCAGTTTTATAAAATTGAATTTATTTCGCCAGCGAGAGCCCAGGGAGCTATGAACATGAGTGCGAGAGAGACAGAGAGGATTGCGTGTGTGTGTGTGGTGCTATAAGTATCAATAAGTCTTAACGGCAACTATGTAGAACGATATCAGCTGGCTGGTGTGTAACTAAGAAGGATAAGTGCTGCCTTTTTCCTACCTATTTCATGCAATCGAAAATTTTCATTATTATTTTAGAAGGAAGGCATACCGAGAAACCGAGAGGGAGCTTACCTGCCCCTGTTATCCCCGCCGCCGCTCCTCCTTCTAGTCACGCTTCTCTCTTTTTACGTTCAATACTTGTGGCTCAATTGTTCTCAGACGCGTGGCCAAATTTATAGCCATGTTTATGTGTGCACGCCAGCTCAATATGGTCAATAAATTTAAATTTGCCATCTCCGCAACGCGAAAATTGTGAGATAGCCAATTAGCTTAATTTTGTGGTCGAAATTGAAGCTTATTTTATTGATCGACAAGCATTCTTTGAAAACTATCTCAATAGAAGTACTCAATAACATGGTATAATGAGTTATTTTATAAATTGAAATATGCAGCCACACTTTTTTTTAAATATAAATTTATACCTTCTTAACTAATGAAAATAAAAGCACACTTAATAAACTTTTAAGTTTTAGTAAAAACTTTATTTAAATACTGGCAGATTTAGAAATAGGGAATCTTTGCCACCGAAAGTAGGCAATAAGCCGTACAAGCAATAGCTTTTTCAGACTGTTGCGGTGCAGGCTTAATTGCCGCCCCGCGCCAGTAGAAAGGCTTACCCAACGCGCCCCTGGTTTTTATTCTCTCTCATTCGAAGAAAAACAGTTAGAATATACTTTGTCTTTGCTTGCACTGGTGACAGAGCGGCGACCGCTGTGACGGCGCGCTAGTCACAGAAAATTTCGCAAGCAGGAAAGACGTGAAAAGGAGAGAAAAACACAAATGTAAGAAAAAATAAAACATGTGAGAAATTTGAATTAACATTGAAATAAAGATTTCAGCCAACCGATCGAACCGATCGATTTGCCCCACAAATTGTGCAACTGAATATAGCGCAATACAACACAAAACCGGTTTGGTTAGAGTGCTCGGGATATATGTTCGATGTCCCACGTCACAACCTGAACATTTTCTACACAGACATAAAAAGATATTTCAATATCTTAGTAGATGAAAAGTAATTTTCGAAACTATTTAAACCATTTTCTGAATTATAGACTAATGCATACTTTAAGGCGTAAAGTACCTTCTATTTCACAGCCCCAGATCCGTCTATGGTTCAATTTGGGCTCTAAAATAACATGTGATATTGAAAATTTTTTGAGATATTAAATTTCTGCTATTCTCTATTGTTAAAAAAAACATTCTCACCTATTTTGACAAGCTCACAATTAAAGGCAATGGCTTAGAAAGCAAACAAATTGAAAGATGCATTCGAAATGTATTAACCGAGAAAAGTTACGCCACTTGAGAAAACCTCAAGAACCAGCAAAAGTCGTCTATAAACTGTTAAAGTTTCGTATGTCAACAATACTATGAACAATTTCCTACCAACCTGCAAACTCACACACACACACCCACAGACAGGAAGTAAATTCACAAGGAGTTGTCTGTGTTGTTGTTGTTATTGTTATAGCCTTCTGTTCTGGCAATGAATTGCAAATTTTGCGTAGAAATTGTTTTGTTGTTGTCGAGCCATTTTACACGGGGCGTATGCGTAACGCATACGATTTCATCTTTGATTTCATTGACTCATCGTCGACGATGCCAACAACGACAACGACGTCACTTTTATTGGTTTCTTGTTTATTTGTAGCACAAATTTTTATGATTTTTATGCCCCAACTGCTTGGATGTAGCTGCTACTAAACTGATTTCCCCATGGAAATCAACAGCATTGAAGTTACCCAGTTAGTTTTTTTTTGCTTTCATCCATTGCGCCTTTGCTTTATGTTTTTTTCTGGTTTTCGTTCTGTTATGATTTAACTTGATTAACGTATTTTTTTCTCATTCTTTTCAGTTAGTTTGACTAGTGGATGGCAGCAAATTAAGTGTACTTAAGGTGGAATTTGGAATGTAGTTGTAACCGACAGCCAACTATATTGAATTATATCGAGAAATGCTGAACATTTTTTATTTGTTATTGAAAGTTTTTTAATTGTAAGAGTATACAAAGCAGAAATGTTAATGAAATCCGTTTCGTTTAGCTAAAGTGTTGGGAGTTTGACACAAATTTGTCTTGGCCCAAATGCAATTAATGAAACCAGCAGCAGGTTGTTTGCAGCAATAATACATATTCATATAACAAATGCATATGCATTAAATACAAATATATGCACACATATATAACTAAATGAAATCCATTTACCCTCAAACATGATGCGACAATGAAATTTCACTATAACAACAACAACAACAACAATAACTACCAACTGAAGCGTATCAATTGAGCCACTGAGAGGACACATCTGCCAGAGTCGTGCAGCAACAAAGTTAATTAAATTGTGCAACTGACAAACAGCAGCAGAAACTCGAGCTAAAATCAGGCCTGGCAATTAAATCTATATTCATTTATATACACATACATGACTATATTGTATTGTATAGTGCACAATGTCTATATAGATAGACATCGAATGTATATACTCGCATAAAATCGGTTATCCCTAATGTGTTTACATTGTGCATATAATGCGAAAATAACAATAACAATAATGAAAAGCTCAAATAAACCAAATAAAGCCCAACTAAATAGAAGACGTAAAAGACAAATCCACAAGAAAACCAACTATAACAAAAGCAAAGCAACCAAAAATCCTAATCAATAAATAATACAGTGAACATTTTCCATAATAAATGAATAATCAAAACAAACAAAAAATTAGTATCAAATGTATACAAATATTTCTAATAGAAAGTAGATAAATCATGCAAATAATAATTGTAAAATCGTAGAAACTTAATGTTTAAATAGTTATTAAAAGAATTAAGTTGAATTATTAGTTAAATAAAAGTTTCAATAGCTGTTTTTTGGTCTTCTTTTGCTAGAAATCCATAGCTATCTATGACTAGATTTATCACTTTCGCTTATGCGAGTTAAAACTGTACCGCAACCAGATGGGACTTGGCCATAAATTAGAAACTTTTGCCACCCAAAATCGCAGCAAATGGGCAAGGAGTAGTCGCAAGGCGATATATATATGTATACCTACATATAAATTCGTTATTATTATCGTCTAAAATGTCAAAGCGCATTAAAATCAAATGCTGTGGTATACGAAGACGGGGGGTTGGGTGAAGGTGAAGTATATCAGTATAAAATTTTAGTACGCATGAGAAAGGAGTCGTTTTTCTTCCACTTGCACTGGGCATATGTGTGTGAGTGTGTGTGCATTCTGGTACCAGCTGAACCAATCGAAGGCAATAAACCACAATCGAATTCGCTGCGTTGGCTTCAACCTCCATGCCTCTTGTACTCCTCTCCCATTCTGCCCCCTTCTGCCACATACACAGATATCCTTTCTGGCCAGAGAAGACAGAAACACGGATATAAATTTCAATTTCCGACACTCTAAGTGGCGGGCAAATGAAATAACATTTTCATTTAACCTGCATTCGAAGGGACTCACACACTCTGTGTCTGTCTGTCTGTCTGTATGTGTGTGTCCATTATCGACTATGATTCCCGTCTAGAGCTAGCCACGTGATCGTAATCTTGAAAATTATTCAAATAATGTAAACATTCTTCTCTTAACCAAAAATTCTTAACCTCACGCAATCATCTCTATGTCAATGCAATGGCAGCTCCTGCTCCTGCTGCTGCATCTTACGTTCTGCTAGCTCAGCATAAGTAGCATTGGTTCTCCCTTTGCATTACGGATTGCATTCCTATGTCGAATGCCCGAGTACCATCAACTACAAATGCGAGGGTGCTTCAAAAGGTTTATCAAAAGTTCAAACACAAAATCTCCTTCCATTTTAAGCAAACAAGTTCTAATCTTTCCGATTTTAGATACTTAACAAATTGTAATTAAACAGACTATTATGATTAGAAACCTTTGAAGCAACCCACGATAGCATTAGAACTCTAGAATCAGATGCCTGAACGAGCCTGGCACATGAGCAACAACATGAACAGACTCAGACACCGACTGCGGACACTCATGAAATTGGCCATAAATAACATTTTCTTTACATTTCATTTGGGAGCCAAGTCAAGAGTCGTGTGGAGGCTGCCGGCCGTTCCTGACTGCCGGCTGACTGCTTAACCAACCAACTGGGCGTGGCTAAGTTGCAATTAGGCAGGTGGACTGTAAGCCAGAGAGCTATACTTTTGGCTATGCAATTGCAGCAGAAACAAAAACAACGAAAAAAAAAATAAGGATCTATTTTTGCTTGCATTAAGCTTGAATTCGTTTCTGGCTGTTAACCGATTCGACACTAATTAAAGTTGATTTTGTAGAGAAGGACAGAAAATTTAAGCTGATTTCAAGAGATCTTAAATAGTCGAAGATGATTTTTGATATGGCGTATAAGAAATATATATTGACAGCAAGCAGACAATCGGAAAATGAAATAATTCGGTAGAAGAAACATACATCAGATATGGGGATAAATATTTGATTTGAGATTTAAAATCGCATCGACTGACCGAAACTAATATATTTCTAGCCAGTAAATTGATGAGACTTTGTAAAATTGCTAGTGAAAAGTTTTTGTGTAGACTCTATTTTAATTTTTTACCAGTTGATAAAAATGTCATAGGTTAGGTTAGATTTCTTTGGAGGTAGACTTAGCTTCAAAACACTTTTTAAACCAGTTATTTACTACCAAAAGCTCTTCCAAAGTGTGAGAGCTAATATGAAGAGTTTGTAAATTTAGTAATGCATATTCTAGGTACTACATTGTAATTATTTAATGTGAACTTAACTCTAAGTTAACCTTAAATCAATGAGAATAGTGCACTTTTTCCATTTTCGAGGCTTTTGAAGACTTTGTAGAATTAGCTATGTTTGATTTCTGCAGATATTTGATGTAGAATTTAAGATCATGTTTACTCAACGATATAATCATAAAAGAACTAAATATGACATATTTTTACTTTTGAAGAATTGTGGACACATTTTGAATTGTTTAAAAATAATATTCTATGCAAGTAAAATGTTTCTCAACGCAGATAAAGAATTACATGAATTAAACTATTTATTTACTTCACTATTACTTTACCGTGTTTAAAGAACTTTAACTAAATTTTAGTGTGACCATGCGATTTTTAATTTCCCACAATAGCCCTAATACAGATCCTCATTTTCATCTCTTGCTTTTGGTGTTTTGACTACTAATCTGCTTGCTTGAAAACAAATGAACCATTTTGCCCCAAAAGCCCATAAACACGTGCCACTTTTGGCAAGAATGAAAGAGAGAGCGAGAAAGAAAAGAGTGAGCAAGGGAATAAGGCAGAGAATCCGTCCCAAACATACACACTCTTGCCGACCCTCTTTGCCGCTCTCATTCTCTCGCATTTCCGAATTTGCCACCACGTGCCAGCGACGTGTTGCAAATTATTTCGACATCTGATTTTAAGCGGAAAACAAGAGATAGAGTAAAGCAGTGAAAATGGCATGAGAAGGAGTTAAAAGGATGAGGAGAAATGGAAGGCTAGAAACAACGAAGAGATTTTCTCTCTTTTGGTTGGACACTAAGCGCAAAATTACCGAGAATAGGACACAGTCAGGGACATGTCAGGTTAGAAAGGGGCAGGCCACTTATGGCCTTTTCTGTGTGTAAACTTTTGAGTGCATTTTTCGTTGTTCCTCCTCCTCGTCGTTGTCGTCAACGTCGGAGGCAAACAAAAGGCTAAAGAGAACTGACCAGGCCAACCGACCAAATGGGCACATTATGTCTACCCCAACAGGGCTCTGACAGAGTGATAATATACACCAGAAGAATTATCTAAGACAATAGCAAACCAAAAGTGAATCGAAAAATTCTTTTTTAAAATCAATCGAAATTTTTTCTTAAAAAATTGCAGCCACACTTTTTTAGTCTGTGTATTTTTCTTTATGTTTGAAGGGAGTAATTTTGCTCACTGTAGTTTTTAGTCCATCAGCGAATGGTGCTTTTGCAGTTGGTGACATTTGCATGAACATAAAAAGCTCATGCACACCAATTTGCGACTTTGCGAAAGTTGACATTAAACGTGGACAACGGCAGCAACGTCGTATTGGACCGAAGTTCTTTTTTGGAAGAGGAGGCTCGCTCATTTCGTACTTGAACCAGAGCAGCAGCAGCAGCAACAGTAAGTTACACACTTCATTTGATCGCAAGTGAAAGATAATGGGTAGAGGAAAAGCGTTCTGCACAAAAAAATGATGTGTTAACTGCAGCGTTAAAAACCTAGCAAGAACACAAGATAGAAAAATATACGAAAAATAGAAACGGGAAACAATGAAAACTTGGAAACGGCCCAAAAGCAGTAGCACTTCATTGATTATACTCTATGGCCAGAAAGTAACCCAAAGGGTAGCCTAAAAAAGTGTAGAACTTTGAACAAACGAGAACAAACAAATATTAAGTATACGTAACAACAATACCTTTTTTTTTAAACCAGAAATTCTAGAAATATTTAAATTCTTTGTAGCTTCAACTATTCAGAAAAAGTAGTTAAGACGATGTTATAAACACTAGAATATGATATCTGAGTCATCATATTTTTAAATGTTTTAATTTGAACGAAATGTCGAGATATTTCTACTATATATTATGTAAATCCTTGTTATCCTTTGTCATGTTTCCAACTAGTCATATGACATATATGACTTTAACTTAACATTTGTGTACGTCAGACTTAAAATACTTGATATAACATTTTCAATCAGTTTACAATATTTTTAATGTTCTGTTTTTAAGACAGTCCTGCCTGAGGAGTTTAAGAGATCATCGAATTAATCTAAGCTAGCTTTAAAATGTTTTCAAGCAACTCTTTTAGTCTCTCAAGCGTCTATGTGCCTTGAAGAGTATTCATCAAAAGTCTGCCCTGGTTGTGTGTGATTTTTTGCTGATTTTGCGTAAATTTATACCGCCCCATATGTTGAGTTTGAAATTTGCGTTGGCTTTTGCCTTTAAGACGTCGATGGAACTTTTACTCCCTTTGCTTCAAAAACGAACTGTCTATCAGGCTCTCTCTCTCTCTTTCACTCTCTCTCAGGCATTCTGTTTCGTCTGTGTTTCTGGATTTTCTTGTTTCCTGCAAGTCATTTTGATTTATTGGCAATGATTTTCCAAGTTATTGAACAGATTAGTTGGGCATTTTATGCTCTAAACATTTTGTTTATGGCTGAAGCTTTATTTCCATTTATTTAGTTTCACATTACGATTTTTCCCAAATTGAAAATATCTATATGTTCATTTTACGCTAAGTTCAGGAAAATATGGTTGGCAGACATAATAAGTATGAAAATGTATACTATAAATATCATATTGCGAGAAGTAATCTTTTGCTGTTGGTCAAGCAGCAACAGGCAGGCAACAAGCATTCGGGCACCTTCACATTCTGATAATAGGAAAGTTGATAACCCAACAAAAGCAACTGACAAACGAGAAAAGAAATCATATCTATGTTAAATATTTAAAATAGACACGACTGGCTTGATATCCTTGACCAATCTACAAAACAAATATATAATTTTGGAAATTTTATAGAACTGTAAAAAACAAATAGAACTCGAAAACAATTTCTTCGCTCTTTTTTAATTTGTAAAAACAAATGTTGTAAATTTTGTTTTAAACTTTTCTATGAAAACTTTGCCTCAAACATGTTTGTTTCAATGTTGCATTTTGTTTACAGGATATCAAAAAGCAGGCTTTGGTTTCCCTTTGTTGCACAACTCTTGCATCTTTCAAATTCTCTGGTCTATAATTGAATTCTAGCCCAAAGCAGGAAAATAGAAAAAAAAGAAATAATATGAAAAAGGTATCTCTAGAGAAATATAAAGATGATGGCAAGTCAATTCCTTGCCCTTCCCACACAACTCTCTCTTTCTCTTTCTCCACCTCCAATTTATCATACTGCAGCTCTTTTATCCAAATAATAAAATGTATAGAAATATATGTATATCTAAAAGAGAAAAAAATATGTTCAGTCAGATTTTGTGTGTGTCCGCAGAGAAGCAGAAAAGCAGCTTAAGAATTTTATATGAAAATCATCATTATAAACCGCAATCACAAACCGAAACCAAATCCAACCTCATTTCGCTAGGGTAATTATGTGGCAAATGTGGACAAATGCGACACAAAATATTAAACTGCAAATTGTAGGCAAATGAATTTTGAAGCAAAACCCGCTGAGAAGCCGGAAATTGGTAAAATTTTTGTTTGTCCTGCTGAGTCTTTGTGAAAAATTCAACCAAATATTTCTAATTATTATTGTCCACAAAAACTGTTATAAAGAGGTAAAATTATAAAATGCAAAATGGAAACACATGTATTTTATTACTCCGCATGTAGTAAAATAGGGACTACTATCTGAAATTATAAAAACATTTTTATAAATTATTATAAAATAATAAAAAACTTTTTTAATATTGACAAAAAATATCTTCAAAGAAGAAAAAACGGATTTTTTTTATTTAACACATTTCAAATAGGTCGCCAAAATAATTTAGTGTTGTAAAATAGTATTAAAAGCATAAGAGAAAGAATTGAGAAAAATAATCTTAAATTCCAAGTTTTTTTGGCTCTTGTTTCGTAGAGTTTTGGTCTATACCAAAACCTTATGGAAAAGTACAAATATTAAGTTCAGTTTCTGTAATTACCAATTTTCATTTCCATTTCGAAATAAATCGTGAAATTTGACTAGTGATTTTCAATTAACTAAAAAAATATTATTTTTCAAAACATTTGTTCTGTAGGAAACTTTACCTACTTAAGTTTCGGTTAATGTTTATGATTATGGTTACGTTTACCGTTAAAACTTCAACAATTTTTATTTACATTCAATCTCTCAGGTTCTCTCCAAAGTCAAGCTAACAAGTTAAAATTCCACTGCGCAATTCAATCAAGTTTTTATGCCAATTTTTTAACTCAACTCATCCTAAAGACTAAAGATCTCAAAAAAACAAAAAGCTCAATCTAAGCAAAGAGTACAGGTGAGCATAACTAATTAGGGCGTGGCAAATTAACAAATTTTCAACCTAAAATTAAACTTTCAGAGAATTTTCTTCTTTTAAAGTAATTTCAGTTTCAGAAATTTTCTTATCTAAAGCATCTTTTGCTTTTTCTGTTTTCGGTTTCTTTTCTGTTGTTGCCTCCATGACAACAGACAGAAGGAAAATACATAAGCTAAAAGATTTCAATGTTCGATAAAGCTCAAATAACAAAAACCAAAGAAAAACAACAACAACAACTGAGGAAAATTCTCAACCAGACACAACAACAGCCACAACAAATTGGTTAAAGATTGTGAAGCGTTCAATGACTTTACAGAATATTTTTTTCCCGCACGATGTAAGAAAAGAAAAACGAAAACAAAAACTATGCCAAATGACAATTAAAACAATTGAAAGAAAATATGGCAAATATTGTTTTTGGTGGCCGATTTTGATATACCCTAGAGGCAATCGGAAATGTAGTCCTGTTAAGGATGAATTTCGGTGTTTTGAATCCAAATTGGTAATCATATTTGACTCCACATTTAGGAAACATCCAAAAAAAACATTTTCCCTAGTTATGTATTTGACTGAATACCAAAAGAAACTACATCAAAAAGCCAAATGGTGAGGAATTTGGTATTATCATATTCCAAAAGAGCAAATATATCCAAACATGTTTCTAAAGTACAGGGTAAACAAAGATCACCTCAAGTTATGCCCACCAAGCGAAACTGACGATCAAAACAAAGTATACGTAATATTGTCGACCTCATAAAAACATAAAAAACTCGTTTTAAATCTCACTCAAAAATTGTTGTTTAAACAATTGGAACTGGAGAGCGAGCAACAACAACAACAACAACAAAAAAGCTCACACGTTTTCAATCGAGCAACACAGAAAAGCGACAACTTTCAGTTGTTCAGCGGCTGTCAAAGTGAACGAAACAAGCGAAAAGTGAATTCTTCTGTTTTCTGTGTACTAAGATCCAACAAAATGTTTAAGCAAATCTGTGCTCTACTGCTAATTGCATTGTGTCTAATGCACCAGGGCGGTGAGTTCGAGGGTTCAATTTGGAGTATACAAAAAAAACAAAACTAGTTTTGAGTGTCAAGAAGTGAAATTTGTATCTACGTTTTGTGAATAGTTAATAAAAAGTTGAAAAAACTTAAAAACTTTAGTCGAAATTGCCAAATGAACATCTTTTTAGTTGATATTTAAAATATATATTATTAAATTACTTAATTAACTGTTAATAACTTGGAATACATGCAATAACATTTGATTGAAAATACTAAAAAAGTGCAGTGAACAGCAAATTATCAGAGGGAAAAGACTAAAAAAAACCAAAATGCTTAAATCAAACAAATTATACAATACCAAAAAAGAAAAATGGATAAAAACAGAATAATTGTTTGAAAAAACTAACAGGAAACGGCATTGAAACAAAAACTGTATATAAAATACATTCAAAATATGCAAGGAGAATAAAAATTAGAATAACATTTCATTGCATATATAAAAACTAACAGGAAACATCGTCTGCTTCTATTCTAAATGATGGAATTGAATACAAATAAATAACTACTATAATTTTTTCTCAAGGAGGATATTTTAGACCCTTAAATTTCAGTCAAAACCTATAAAACCTCTCGAACAAAATCGAAAAGCTGAGTAATATAATGTGTAGTTAAATAAATTTCGATCTATACATCAAGACATTCTTAAATTTATAAATACAAAATGTTTTCAATCAAATTTTAAGCTATTTAAAATTTATTGTATATTACTAAAGGTCATAATTCGACATCGATTATATAAGTCTGTAAAAGCCCCCAATATATATAGAAAACTCTCGAACTATTTAACTGTAGGTCATGGATCATATTAGTATCTATATATTCAAAGAATGGGGAAGTATACTTTTGGAAATTCAGAGTCGGTATTTAAATCTCTCTAACTTAAGAAATGTTATTAAAAAACTATACAGATTACACAAATACATACAACGATTGAATGAAATAAATTCAAATTCCAAATATGAATATAAAAGTTATAAAAACAAAACATTTTACAGATGATTTGCGTGCAAAAGATTTAGAATCAAAATAATTATGACGAGGTTTTTCTCGATTATTTGACATGGCCGGTTTTTATAAAAAATTTCGATACGGTCATTGTCAAACCTTAAAAAAAGAGGATTCTTACGATAAAAGTAAAAAACTTGCTTCCTCAACTGTTATAGACTCTGAATATACATGGTACTTAGATTTCTAAAATATATATAAAACGTACAAAACGTTTTCAAAATTGTGATATTAATATAAACTGTAACATTCACATATATTTAAATAGATTTTAACAAATTATATAAACAAAATTCGTTCACAATGATGTCATTTCTTGAGAAATATTTCATGTGGAATGACATCAAACAGAACGTAAAGTCGATAAGCCCGTAATACAACAATTTTAAGCAAATCACATATAAAAACATATGCCCATAAGAAAAAATAAACAAAGAAAAACAAAAAACAATAAAAATTCACGTACAATTGAATTAAGATGACATAATAAAAGGGAGTCAAAGCGGGTTACACACACACACACAATCAAAGTAAATTTAATTAAATGTAATATTTTTCTTCTTTTTAGCTGATGCCATCAAGTGCTATCAATGCAAATCTCTGACCGATAGAAATTGTGCCTTGGACAAAATTGATGCCACATCGAATGTGAGGCAAGTGGATTGCGAGAGCGTGCCCAAACCGGCGACTATGGAACAATTGCAACCAGTGACCCGTTGCAATAAGGTGGTGACCAGCGGTAAGTGGGCAGACAAGACACCTTGAATGAGGAGGAATTAGATGATGTCATCATTTGAGTTTTTTGAGACAATTATTGAAAGACTTACCCAGTGAGTGGAATGAGGAAGGCCGCGTCTATCGATTAACATATATGAGTTGAAAACGCATGGCATGCAAATTGCGTAGGCAACGCCAAAAAAAAACATTATATATATAACACAAAGTTGTTAGATAAACACACGATGAATATAAATCAATGTAAATTTATTTAGACAATTGAGTTGCTTATATAAATGAGTCAAAAGCGAACAGAATCAGCTGCCAATTTTCGAGGTTCGTAACGCTTGAATGAGTGAAAATTATCATCAAAAGGGTTTATAAAAGTCGCTACGATCTGAGGTTAGAGAGACAATTAACATTAATTTCATGTAAATATAGAAAGCAAATTGTTTGCATATGACTAATAGTTAGTTTTTTCAACGATCAAACAAACAACAAATTATATTTTTACTCATGTGACAGCATTAGTATTAAAATTAGAATTTTTAGTATATCTCTTAGTCTCATACATGACTTATGTTAGTTGTGAGGTATTCTTATGAGAAAAGCTTCGCGAATGACAAATATATAAATTATATAGATAAAGCTAAATTTGCATTATACAATCTGAACTCAAATACTCAAACATATTCCACTCAGAGCCAAGTAAAAACCAGATTTACACGCTAACTTGAATACTGAGTTGATGATCTTGAAACCTTAGCAAACTGGCAAAGAAAATAAAGTCACAAGATTCTCGGGGTTGAAGAGGTCTGTTCTCACCTCTGCTATAGCAAGTGTAAATTATTTGACGACTGTCAATTTAGCACCTTTTAATATAAGTCTTCCCAAAAGTCATTTGTCAAATATTTTTGTTTTTATTAAACAAAGAACAACTTAGCACAGCAAAATGTTTTGTCTTTCCTTCTACGTTAGTCAAAACTGGGTAAATTGTTGCTTTTCCCAAACCCAATACGTTTTCTATATCAGATTTGAACATATGAATAATGCTTCCCAAGCAGCTCTTAAATCTTAGTAGCAGATCTCAAGTGTAGATTTTGATGTCAATTTAAGAGAGAAAATCGGTCTTGAGTATTCAAATTTAGCAGTTTAAGAGTTGAAATATCATTAATAGAGAGAAAAATTTCCCTCAATTCCTCCATAGAACCACGAGGATCCATCACTGATAATCTATAAAGGTTTAAAGTTTCTGCAAGATAAATTTAAAGAGGAATCTAAAGACATTTCAGCATTAACTAAAGTTTTCAGATGAATCGAAAAGACCTAAGTCTATTCAAATTTATCGGTTTCGATTGACAATTTTCCTCCCTTACATTTGAGGGTAAAACAAAACGAAAAGTACAAATATAAATAGTGATTTGAAAGGTTTTAAAGGATAACTAATTGAAAGTACATAGCCACGGCACGGCATTCTTCATTCTTGTTAAATCCGTCCCTGGTGTCACTTCTCAATTTGAGGGCCAATAGATTGAGCTAAGTTAAGTCATAAGGGCCAAAATACCACAGAAATGACTAGTTTTCTAAAAAATTTTAACAGTTAGTAAACAAACATTAATTAGTATTCATTTTATATTAAGCTTCTAGATGCCCTTGCGGTTTATAGGCATTACAAAACAAAGCATTAAACAATATATTAAATAATTTAGTGTCAATAAACTGTAATTATTCGTCTTACTGCAATAGTCGTTAAAAGCATCACAAATAGTTAACGACTTAGCAAGGGCTTCACAGTAGAGCGACGCAGGGGTTCTACTGTACTTAAACCTTTGCTTTCAATTGCATTTTTTTTGCAGATGCTGCCGGAGTAATTGTGTCACGTGACTGTCACTTTGAGACCATCGGGCAGAAGGACAATGTCTGCACAGTGTCCCACAGCCGTCAGGTGGATAAGTGTTTCACCTGCAAGGGAGACTTGTGCAACGCCTCAGGTGCGGCCACCAGCTATTTGGCTTGGAGTGCTGCTGCCACCGTTCTGCTGGCCATGATGGGATGGCAGCAAATCGCATACTAATTGAAAATTCCAATAAATTGTAAATTATCAAATTTCTTTGTTATATTTTGGTTTTAATAAAACTGGCGAAATTAAATAATAAAAGAGAAACATAATTTCTTATTGGACTCACCTGATGTAACGCATCCGACCACAAGATTGATAGCGATCGTAATCGATTGAGCTTAAATTAATGGTATTTAAATTGTCTCTAATTACATTCATTGTCGGAAATTAAAACAATGCTTCTTGCTCCGTCTACTTCTTCTTCCTTCTTCTTCAGATGACAATACGAAGACACACAGGAGAAACAAAAAATGACCCACAGACGCTAAACAGGGAAAATACAAATTCCAAAAGGTTTTTCGCAAAACAAACGATTTGACTATTGTAAATTGTTAATTGTATCGACAATTTAAACACTTTAAAAGACAAAAAATACGCAAAAACAAACAGAGCTATATTTCAAAAGCAACGCGCACAAGGACACACGAACAGAAAAAGAAAAGAAAGCACAAGAAATCTATCGAAACTATCGAGTAGGTTGATCGAGGAATTGTGGCAACACCGCAACACTCAAAAAAGTGGAGTGTAGATAAAATAAAAAAAAAGGAAGTTGCATTAGAGTGATGTACTGTTTGGTAGAAACTTCGTTACTTATGTAAAAGCCAACATAGTATTACATTTAATTAAAAACCGAAAGAAGTAGTGATTCAAAAAGATTTGCTGCATACTGAGGCGCAAAGTTTCTTTAGTTTTCTTTTGTTTTTAATTTTTTCCAGTGTAGACGCTATCGAAGCAAATTGTAAGTGTGGTATCGCCTATCGAAGCTACATGCCGATGTATTATCGATAGACAGAGCAAAAAGTGCCTGTTCTAATTGATTTGCAAATACAGTGCAACCTTCATATAATGAAGGTGTAGGTAGCCATAATTTTTCGTTATATCTATTGATTCGCTATATGTACTTATTAGTAAAACTTTGATAAAACTGAATTGAAAGAAATCTAAAACAAGATTCGAAAAACTGCTTCGCTATATACAGACATTGAGACTCAGAAATTCTTCGTTATATCGAAGTTTCTCTGTAATTTGTGATTCCAAATAAAATTTGATTTGCCAAATTCATTTAAATTTGTTTATTTGGACTTATGTATTTTGTTTCTTCGGTTCATTTAAATTAATATTGATTACAATAAAAATTTGTAAATTGTTTCTTAAACTAAGGAAGAGTATAAAAATAGAGAGATTACAACATTGAGCTTAACTATTGAGTGGGATTTTTGGAATTAGAGAAGATTGGACGGAAATTGAGTTGCATTTTCCATTAGTTTTGGATTTAAGTGATAGTAATAGATATGTATGTACGTAGATTGCAGTTTTTAAGGCACAATAAACTAGTTAGAGATGGCGCATCATTGTTTTACTACTGCCTCAAGAAGTAGGCCACAAGGCCAGTCGCCAGCGTTCCGGTGAGCACCTGAAGCCATCCCAAGCGATGTTGTCCGGCCGCATTACAGCCATCCTTGCTGTTGCAGGTGCAGTACTCCATGAAAATGTTGTAGCTGCCTGTGCGCATCAGACAGAAGCGTTCGTCGCCCTCAATGCCAGGCTCACCCATGTAGGCACAGCTTCTAAAGTAACGCCACTCCCCATGAACTTTTTGGCGGATCTTGCGGCACATCGTGGGTCGCACTCCGGGCAAATGCTCCAATTCGTGTTCCTGTGTACAGTCCGTGATGGCCAGTGTGCTGTTGTCGAAGGGGTCGCCGCATTTGGGATCGTTGTCACTGCGGCAGTCCCAACATTTGATGGCTTGAACTGCAAGTGGAATTTTTCAATCAATTTTTATTGCAACACGCAGACGCAGCATCGTCTTTTCACCTGTTTGCAATGTGAAGCAAATGAACAGCACTGCCAGCGCGCATTTTTCCAGTGTCTTCATTCTGTCAAGAAGTATTTATTCTATGCTTTTATTTATTTTAAACAATTAAAACTAGTTTTCAAAACGCTTCTAATTAACAAAAACAATAATGCTAAACACGCCCAAAACACGGTGATGCCAGCAAGTAAATGTTGCTTTTTCACCTTATCTGGCTACGCTAAATGGCCACAACATCGATAACAGGGCATGCCTAGTGTGTAAAAAGATAGCGCCAGCGAGTGTTGCTTATGACGTCAGCAAATATATACAGTTTTGGTGCCTTCAACACAATAAATGTAAATAAAGTAAATATAATTGGATTTACTGTATTACTTAAATCGTAGTATATGCGAGTCTGTATTTTAAAGCATTTTTTGTAAACCCAGTATTTAAGGCTCACGCTCTGTGGCGCCCTCTCGCTTTTTAAAAACAACGGGTTTGCATTGCTCATCTCTACAACCAGCTTGAGTTCGGCTTGCTTGTTTTGTATAAACATTTCGAATTAGTTATTAAATAAAATTACTCCGAAACACCAAATATGTCACGTTTCATGCAATGTGCCTTTCTGCTTATCACATTGAACATCTGCAGTGAGTTGTTTTTATTTACCTGAATTGGCGCTTAGTAATAAATTTTGAACATTTCACATTTTGTTTTGGCTTTGGGTGTGGCTCAAGCCACAAGTGTTTTTTGTTTAACTAATTAATTTTTTGTTCGTCTCCATTTTAGGCACATGGGCCATACGTTGCTATCAGTGCTCCTCCGACCAAGATCGCAAAGGCTATGACAGTTGCGGAGCCTACAAAGCCTTCAATAAGACAGAACACATTTCAATTGAATGCAATAGTGACGAAAGTTTCATGCCAGGATCATTCTGCATGAAGGTTGTCCAACAGGGACCCAGAGGCTTTATATGTTAGTATAGTGTAAATGCAGTAAGAACTTGATTGTTAATCTATTGTTTATTATTCCGTAACCAGGGGATGGTCGCTGGCGTCAGGTTATCAGACGTTGCGCCTCGGTCTCGGATACTGGAGTCACGGGCGTTTGCAATTGGGGAGTCTATGAGAACGGTGTCTACTGGGAGGAGTGCTATTGCTCAAGCGACAGCTGCAATGGCTCCAACTATGTGAAATTAAACAAAGTTTTACATCTACTAATCGGTTTTATAATGATGGCAGCTGCCTCGAAGCTAATAAGAAGTTAGAGCCAGGATTTACCGGACATATAGGAGTATAACTATAACCAGAAAGTGCCTTTCCCATTGATCCTTTCTCAAACTATCATTTTACTTAGTTTCTATATTAAAATACGCACAAAATACATTCCGTCCAACTGCGATACGAAGACAGAAGATAGCAGAAATAGAACAACAAAAGAATGCAATATTTGCCATTCTAGATTCATTCAAATGTAGAGCTTACACTCTCCTTTTTGTTGTATTTATTAGTTTCGGTTGTTACCGAAAAGCATAAGAAGTTTCGGCATTCAAAACGATTTATAACTCAATTGTTTAATCCATTTTTGATTAATTTAGAGTAATTTTAAACGAACGGTTTTAGGGCTTGACCCATCATCTAATTCCTATCAAAGGAGCACAAATATTACCATAATATGTTATTAACATTAAAGCTTTTTACTATTTTGTTTTGTTTGCTTGCAAAAGACAATGTTTATGTCAAAAAAGCAATGTTAACTTTGCTCATTTGAGAAAATGCAAACCAACTCAAGATGGCTAGAAGGAATATGTTTAAATAAACAGACCTACATTCATATTTTATTCCTTTTATTCTAACACATCCAGAAAGTGCCTTATTGGAAATTAGAAGACCCAATGTAAAGTTTATCCTGTTACAAGGTTAGAGAGGAATTTAGCTCATTTCAAAAGGAATTATACCATTGTAATTTATTAATTTAAAATATGTTGTATTTCGTATCACACATAGTCATCACATTCCGTCAAATCGTGGATTATCTTCTGTCTCAATTTGTTTGTATTGTTCCGTCCACCTAAAGAAATATATATCTCACATATTATTAAAATGTAATTTAACATTCAGTTTTGTCATCTGAACGAAGTGGGCAACCACTCTGGAGTTGGGTCAACGCTTTCAGGCCCGATTCAACCCAACCGGCTGAGGGATCTGTGGCCACAGCAGAGTACATAATAACGGAACCATCTTCAAAGGTTTTCATGGCCAGGTACGAGTGTCCTTCATCTAGCCAAACATGTATCTCTCCAGGATTACCAGCTGCAGTGCTCACATCATTGCGAAACGAATCGCCATACTGTGAAGTGGAAGGAAAACTCTTTTAGGATCTGAGAAACATTCGGCTTATCACCTTACCCACTGTCGATATACAGCTATAGGCTGATACTTTTGGGCCCATCTCAACACCTTCAAATAGAAACTCATAAATTTTCGTACATTCTTTTTCACCGCCACGGATTCCACTTGCTGGAAATTGGTCAACTGATTGAGAATACTCTGACATAGCTCCCGATCCTTGGGCCTTCGCAGTGTCTGGCAAATGCCCTGAGCCATGCGACGCATACACTCGAAGTCCTCGTCGAAAATGCGTCCCATTGTTAAGTGTTCTTCGTGTGGAATCTGTTCAGGTGGTACTTTGGGTGCCCTGCAGCATTTCATGGCGGATTGTAAAGAATTTTGAAGAAAAACGTTGTCTTTAAAAATTTGATTTTGAAATCGGAAAGTGTATATTTTGTGATTGTGTGTGTCAGAATTTTCAAGTGTAACATTCTCTCAAGATTTTTTTGTAAATTGAGTTTAACTACCAATATTAAACTTGAAATTGTAAACGGAACGTTTTAGACAAAAACAAGATCTATGACTGGAGAATATTTTAAAAGTGCATTTTTTAGTTAACTTTAAAAAGGATTGACTTGAGTCAATCTGGCAGCTGACTGCCAGTTAAATTTTTTAATTCAATTCATTTCAAATCAAAATATCTAAAGAATGAATAAAATCTAAAGGATGTAGGTTGTAGAAGATAGAAGGATGTTCCAAATAACTAATATATGATTAAATTCTGACGGATGATAAAATTGTGAAGGATGTAGAAGGATGTTCAAAATATCTGAAGAATGATTAAATTCTAACGGATGATTAAATTCTGAAGGATGTAGAAGGATGTTGAAAATATCCGAAGAATGATTAAACTCTAAAGGATGTAATTGAAAAATTTAAATTAAAAATTGTCACAACTTATACCAATCAGTCTAAGAAGTTTATACATATTTATAGTTAGTTAAGTATCCAAAAACAAAATACTGGAATACATTCTCAGACTAATTTGAAGCCGTGTTTCGATTGAGAAGTTTCGAAACAATCAAATTGGGGTCGAAATTTACTTAAAAGTTTAGAAAAACTAAAAAATGGGACTCTATGCGATGAAAACGTAAGCTTTGAGAAAACTAGACATAAAAAAGAAGCCGCCATTATGACACTTCTGGGCTTGCTCCTGCTCCTGAAATTGTTGATTGAAGGATTTCCAGTTATTAGGATAGCATCTTAAGTCGTTTTTAGGTTCCTTATTTTTACAAGTGGCATCAAAGATATGCTTAATTGAACCAGTAAATTCCCATTTTAAAAATGCTAAGATATATAAAAAGTCCACTGACCAGGATAATAATTTTAACATTGGTAAAATTGGTTAAGATGTCTTATAATATCCCATTCCTAAATATCGCATATAGATATATAACTTATGTAGATGGTTTAAAGGATTTTTCGCAGTCGATAAGAAATTAAAGAGCTGGAAATAAGTTCCACCAACAGGCAATAAAATTTTGAAACGCGTATGTCTCGAAACCCCTTATATTCAGTATGATATATCGAAATCAACTTTTACCGATCTTCATAAGTCAAAAATTTTCCTCTTGATATACATACTGCCCTTAACTGTATCACAGACAGTTTCCATAATATAGAGTTAACAAAAATGACTACTTTAAATATAAGATTTGATGAAAAATTCACAATTTTAGATTTTAATCGCTCTTAGAAAAAATTAAAAAAAAAAAAACGGTCTCCTTAACGATCTAAAAGCTTTTCACCATTTTCATTTCACATCCAAGTAGACCCAAGAGTCTATTCATCTGAATTACTTTACGAATGACTTATGTATCTTTACTCCAAGTAAATTAAAAACACTTTTCAAAATTTTTCTTCCTTTGGTTGTTATAACATTTATTTTTGATTCATTTCAATTGATTTGTTTTGTGTTTTGTTTTTTTTTTATTAAAGTTTTGTTTTGTTTTTTTATAATACATATATGTTAGGGTTTAACATAAACTTATTAAATAATTTTGTGTTAATTTTTTCCATTGCATTTATATTTGCCACGTTTCCTTCTCCTTTCTGCCTGAAAATTGCGCGCCTGTTAACCAGTTTATTTAGTTAAAAATTGTACGCTAAATTCCAATTTTTTGTTTTTTTTTACACTAAAATCGACTCATTTTGCTAGATTTCATATAGATATATCTATATATAGGTGTATGTATATATACGTATTATGATGATTCAAGAACTAAGAGATACTTTTTGACTACAAGGCAAAAAATATTTTGTGTTAGAAGTGCACTGAGAGAAAATGAGAACTAAGTTGTTATACGTATATTTTGTTTTTTGGTTTTGTTTTTGCTATGGTGCATGATAAAACAAAATGAAAGAAGATTTTCCTACGAGGACGCGAAGGCTCTATGAGTCTTCACGGAACTACCAAATGCTTCAACTGACCCTGGGTCAGTTTATCCTCCGCTTCTTCTTCTTCCATGTTTCATATATATATACACATTATCTTGGTATATTCATCTTTCAATTTTTCCTGACGATCCGAACGAAGTGAAAAAAATTTTGGCTCAATGATTGATGTGGTCGATGTTTCTAAAATTATATATATGGTCTGATATCGTATGTCGAAAAAGCTGCAACTTATTGTTAGAATTCTATTATGAACAATATCCACATGCACACTGAAGGATATTACGTTTGTCAGCGGAATTGGTAAGTGTGATCCAGAAAATATATGCATACAATATATCTATGGAAAGTTAAAAAATAGCATGGAGTTTTAGATCCTTTTGCCATGACAGCTGATAAATCATAAATTAAAATTATTTGTATAAATAAATCAGAGGATCATGATTTAAAAAATAAACTTCAATAGAAAGTAAATGCCTAATAATCGTAACTATATAAAAGTTAATGCTTTTGGAATCGGGAACATAATTTAAAATATAATCAAACTATATTGGGTTGTTGCTAGAATCAAAACAAAATTGCTTTATATAGAAACTATTATCATACTATGAAGCATTAACCGAAACAGTTTACCAAAAACATAAATTTTCATTAAAAAATCCATTTTGAAGTATCTCAAAGGATTTTAAGACAAATTAAATAGAACTGAAAATGATGAACCACATTTGTAATGAAAATTAAATAAAAATTTAGTAGTTTCCAATAACCGAAATAATCCAAACGGTAATCATGGTTATAATTTTAAATACAACCAATATAGGAACACTTCAAAAAGGAATTTGTTCATAAAATGAAGTATATTTAACCGACACGACTATAAGGGAGGTTCTAATTTAAACATAGTTTTAGATTGAAATACATTATCAAAGTAAAAATACTTTAAATTTGAAATTTCAAACCATTCGAACACAAAAACAACCGAAAATACCACAAGGTAACAAAGGTTAATGCGAAAATAGGGTCAACAAAATTATTTAATGAATAATTGTTAGATGGATTACGTTGAAAACTTAAGTAATTATCGAAAAAATACTTTAAAATATCAATTCTTACCAAATCGGAAAAAAATAATCAAAACTATTGTAATGGTTATTAAAAACTTGCTATAAAAACTATTTAATTCTGTTACACTGAATTGAACTAATCCTGAAGAGTGATTTATATACTATTTGGGTTCTTAAGTTTCTCAGGAATGCTGAACAAATTAAATTACTGAAGATTGATCGGACAAAATGTTTGTATATAGTTATTTACTGTTATCGATTTTATCCCACTCCTAGCGTAATTTAAGAGAATTGAACTAACATTGTTATCGGTTTTTGTTTTTCGACAGAGACATACACACGCACACACACATACAGACAAACATTATGTAAGTATTTTAGACTAGATTTAAATATTAAGCCATTCCTTTGTTGCTGTTTACTAAGACTGCATAAACCAAATCACATTTAGAGCAGAGAATGGAGAGGGAACCAATTGCCCAGACATCTCAAACCACGATGGGTGTGCGACCATCCAGGGTCTTGCTATCTGTTAGCGTAGAGGATAATGAACAGGAAGTATTATTATCTGCTTCCATTATGATAAGTTGATCCTGCGATCCTGGCGGTGGATTATGAAGCTGAACCTGTTCGGTTATGGTTCGCGGATCACTGTCCGATGAAATGGGCGAAGCACTGCCCATAACTGGTGAAGGTGTGAAAATGGCATAAAGCGAACTACTCGAAGTGGATAGATATTCATCTGAATCTCCTTGAACCTCCTGCTGTTCCTCCACCTCGATCTTTTCTAGGGGAGAATTCGCCACCTGAGTCATTACAGTGGCCTCCTCTTCGCTATTGGAGCAATCAACTAATTCTGCCATAGTCCGTTGTAGGCGTATATGTTCCATTCCGTCACCTTGATCATTCAGTTGGTAATACAGCTCTAGACCTTGATCCAAAATTGGTGCAAATAGTCTACGAAATTGCTGTAAAAGAACAGCTTCATCATCCAGTTCCTCTCGCTCTGCTGCTGTTTCTGCTTGGGGTAAATTAAAATCAATTTTATCATCTAGAACTTCTATTAGTCCCTCAACACTTTCTATTGAGCAATCTTTAACACTTCGTTGACCGCGTCAGACTTTGCCCGCTTTGGGCGATTTGCATTTCAAAGGCGTGGCTCTGCAAAGAGAAGAGAATGGCAATTTAATTATAATTTCACATGGATATATTTCATAATTTTACCCGCCGCCGCCTCCGCTGCTAATCTCATCCTTGCCCGTTTGCGTTTGTGCAGTTGATACCTGACTCTTGCTATATGGCGCCTGGAATGAGGTCGATGTTATGGTAAAATATCCACCCGGTTTCGGTTTCAAATGTCTATTATTCATCTGCATATGCACAGTCTTCATAAACTCGATTTGATGGGCCAATTTTTGTATTTGTTCCTAAAGAGAAACGGAAATGTTAATCAACTTCATTTACTTTCAGTGAGGTGTGACTTACCTTTAGTTCTTCATTCTCTTGGTAGAGATCGGGTGACTCTTCTGGCACTAGACCCACTCCATTTAGTGAGAAAGAAGCGGTTATACTTCTCACTTTGGCCTTTTGATCCCATTTGTCACCTTGTCCCTTATAGACCCGTAAAATCTTTGGTCCAAATACCAGAGCAATTGTGGTTGTTGTCGATAGTTGAGTGCGAACGAAACCCAAAAGATATTTATAATCAGGTCCAGCATTTGGGAAAAGCATGACACTAAAGTAGAAGAAGAAAATGGGAGATGTAATGGAGAATCTCAGAAACTAACAATTGATATTTTTTTCTTTATAAGTTTTTCAGGAAATTCAGGTTCTATACAGAATATATCGATCAATAGAACAAGTTGTTTCTGCATATCAGCTACATAATCCACATAATCTGCTTTATTTAATACAATTTATAGTTGATTTTTCAAGCCACGACGAAAAGAAAATATCGAAAGTATTATAAAGAAAAAGCATGGTGGAATTTAAATTAAATTAATTTAATTTTAAATTAGACTAAAATATTGCTTTACGATTCAATTTGAAAATTTGTAAAAAAAAGTGTGAAAATTTTTATAAAATTTATTACAAAATTATGATAAAAATAATTTTACAAAATAAGAAGTGCATCTAAGAGTGAAATTTCAAAACCACTTTATTGTTTTTACCCTCTCTAACCATTCTGTTAATTATAAAATAATTCTAATCTATATTTCATACTTTTCTCACTTTTCGATTCTGTAAAATTCTGTTAGACCCTGCCTTTAATATCCATTAATATAAACCAGAAGTTTCTAAGTTACAAATTTCATTTAAATGACCCAAAATTTTAGTTTTAATAATTAAAGTATTCACAAGATAAACATTATGCATTTAAAATATGCAAAATCCATGTAATGCTTTTAGGTAAGAGGTATGTAATTATAACATTTACCCACAAATGAGTGCAAGAACAAGTTAAATTGTTATTTTGTTGTCAATTGTCTAAGCTGACCTAGTGAAATTTGTACCTTTTTATTTAAAAACAAGTTGAGCGAACAAATTGAATTAATTATATATAATTTTCAATTTCCTGGAGTTACCAAACAACAGAGAAAGAGAGAGAGAGGAAGAGAACTTAAGCCAACACAAGAATGTCCTGTGAATGTCTATGTAAACAAAAGACAGACAAGGATGGAGAAAAAAAAAATGGAAAGAAGGATTACAAGGGAAATGTGAGCGCGCACAAAGCAAAAGAATTTAATTAAAACAGTGAAGCACATACAACGTTGGCGGGGGGAAACGGTGGGACAGGGGAAAAATGTCTTTTTTTTTGGCGGGGAGAAGGGAAGGCGGCTATAAGCAACATTCACTTAATGGGCTTGACGCATGGCTTACACTCGGCAAACATGAATGAAATGTGTCTCTGTCAGGGCGTTGGATTTGGGGGATTGGACTTACTGAAATGCTACCATCGCTATATTAACAATGGCAATATTATAGATGGCATAGGATATTAAACGGGCCTCGTTATATAGACTCTCTGCATTGCGTACATTATAGCAAACACGTATGCCCCAGGCCAGAAAGAAGACCTCACCAATGGCCAAACTGTGATCCCACCAATTGTATGAGCATTGCTTAAATTTCAAATGATTTTGATCGTAGATCTGCGAAAAGTACAAAAAGCTATATAGAAACTATACATTTCAGCCCCTATTTGCTTGCTATACTTACCACCTCTGCATAGGGCGTGGCCGAGATGGTCCAAGTACCCAAATAGATTAACATCACCAGAAGAATCGGCACCATCCATTGCAATAATTGTTGATCATTGAGCTTGATCTTGTGGGCCGATTTCACACGATAAGTCAATGAGACCCTGCAAACGGAAAAGCTCTATATAGCCAACAGATTTTACAAATGTTAATACCAAGGTTTAACTAACCGCCAGGTTTTCATTAACAATGATGTGTAGGTGATGCAAAAGCCCATGTGACGTGTCCATTTCGTAACAATGCACCAACTTGTGTCCAGATAGGGGAATATGGCAACCATCTGGAAAATGAGAAATTTATAGGAATATTTTAAGGAATTTGGAAGAAATAAAAGCGATTTTAATGTTCAAGGAAAGAGTTATTCTGGTAATATTACATAATTTTGACAAATTTCATGTCTCATAAGGAAAATATCAATAATTTTGTTATACAAGGACAAGGCTCTTAAGTAAAACCATTAGAATCTTTTTTCAAAACTAAGACAAAACAGTTTTTATAGCAGTTCTCTTGATTATTTAATGATAGTTGTAAGAAATAGGTATATAAGTAAACAAGTTTCGGAATAGTAAAGAAAATAAGGGAAATCTTTATGAAACTACAGTATTGTTAAAGTATGAGGTATTCCTATAAGAAACTCATTTTTTATGACGCATAAAGAAAAACTTTTATTTGAAACTTTGTCTAATTAGAAAATAAAATTATTTATAATAATAATAACAACAATCAAAATGTTATATATTCTTATTATAGGTTTGCCCCCTTAGGATGCGTGACAATTTCATTTTTCCTATCGTTAATTCCAGCTGCACCCTCCTCCATGACGCCCAGAGTGATGGAGCTGTCCAGTTCCTTCGATCTCCTGACCAAAGGCGTTGTGCATTGCACACAATTCTCCATGCCTGGTGTATATTCCTCGATTTGAATGGTTGTCTCGAAGAAGCGATATCGGCGATGGATCAACTCAGTTGCCTTTTCCAAAATCATCTGAGGATCGGCATCTTTCTCAATGGCCAAGTGAGCTGAGAGAGCCACCTTATTGATGCTAATGGCCCAGATTCTTAGATTATGAACATGAAGCACACCATCGATGGAGAGAAATGTTCGTTGCACTTCCTCATAGTCCATGTAATCGGGAGTAGCCTCCATGAGGACCATAAGGACATCTCTGAGTATTCGAAAAGTAACATAAAGTACAATGATGGAGAAGATAAACGTGCAAATCGAATCAATCATGGCCCATTGTGGCACAAAGAATATAACGATGGCGGCTACAAAAACTCCAATACTTTGGATCATATCGCCAATCACATGAATAACAGCGGCTCGTACATTGATATTCTCGGGATGTGCTTCCTGCACCCATTGACGGGAAACGGATGTAGCCACCAAGGCTGGAGGATCATTTGCGTGCTTTAAGCCCATCTCGAGTTCGGTTCTCTTTGCGCTGGCACTAACCAAAGTAAGTCGAGACTCTTTAGTCTTAAGACGTGGTTGTCTTGCCGCTTCAGAAGGATTGTGCGAGTGTCCATGGGTCAACTGAACGGCCATTATAATATTCACCAAGATGGCCAGGCCAGAGGTTATTAACATTATTTTCGCATCGACATCATGCTGACCCGTCCAAAGGCGTTGACAGGCCAACCAAACTAGAATTCCTAGAGTAAAATTTGTCTTTCTTTAATGTGATTTGTATTTATTAAGTTGAATTTTCGGAGGCACTGTCCTCGCGTTTCCCATTCAAAGTGGTGACCCCGATGAGACTCTTACTTATTAGAACTAGAACGTTTTTCTTCTAACTTCTCAACTTTAATTTTTGTAATCTATTATGAGTTTATTCTAAATATTTTATAAGTTATTTTTTAAATTTGTACTATTTTATTTCTTTATTAGGAAATCCATTTTGCTTGAAAATCCTTTATGGAAAGCTTTGATTTCAAAATCAATTTCTATTGAAAAATAACGTATATTAGAAAGAGTATGAGAACATCTACATAGCCAAATGAGAGCACAAGTCCCTATACTTGGATTCAAATTTGCAACCTCTAATAGTAATACTTTCTAGTTTTTTCATTAAAGATCTATCATTCAAAATATAGCGGGAATAATACTTTGAAAGATCATTAGCTTTTGAAGAATTTCTCTAAAACACATTTTAAGTATGTTTATTATCTAAGTACCTACATATATATAAATCAGAAATACCCGCTTCTTAAATATACCTATAGCTTCTAACTAGTTTCTTTTGAAATGTGTGGCCATCTCTTACCTGTAATAACCCATATAAAATAGACTGAAATCATGGCGCCAATAACCTCTGCGCGATACCATCCGAAGCTCATGCGTTGCGTCGATGGCCTGGCACTGATGAACAAAGCGAATAGGGATATGAGAAAGCCAGCCAAATCAGTAAGCAGATGCGCTGCATCTGTGGCTATGGCCAGGCTATTTGATAAAATGCCACCCACAATTTCGGCGGTCATGAAGAGCACACAAAGGACGCAGGCAATTATTAGTTTGCGGCGAGCAACTCTATCGACGCCCTCATTTTGTCGCTCAAAGTGACAATGGTCTAACCAACGAGTTGTTATATGACTATGTCCTGTAATGGTCAATGTTTTCATAGATTCCGAATGGGGGAGTTTAGATTCCGTGCATTCCTTCTCTGGCTCCATGATAATGTGAGGTTTAGTTTCCTCTATCACAATGTCGAAATCTGATGCTGGAGCTGGTGGAGGCAGTGGAATTGGTTTTGGCTCCATGATAACAGATCCCTCTTGAATAGGATCTAGAGTAGCATTTTTGATTTCTTCAGGATTGGTTATAGTTCCAGCTTCTGCGGTCCTTTTAACTGCTCCGCCATCGGACTCATAATTGAGAGGTCGCCGAAATGGTCCTGTGAGAATATTTATAATGCCCGTTTGATTTTTAGATGTGGCAAATTGTGGAACCATCAGTTTCTCCGCTTTCTCATCTGTTTCTAGGTAGGAATAAAGTGGCGGAGTCTGAGTGCCTATAACTTGAGTGTCGTTTCGCGACGAAGGAGTGGAAAGGGAAGGGAAGGGACTCTTATAATACTTTGGCCTTGAGGCTGCCTCAAGACGTTGCCATTTTAATTGCATATCCGGTGTGATATGCTCAGCAGCCAGTGGTGTCCTGAGGGAAGGTTCCAGCAGTTCAAGTGGTGATAGCATTTCAGAGACATGGTCGTTTTTTTCCTGCTCATGTTTGCCAAAGTAGCCCGAATTTTTCGAGGCTATCTCAGAAGATTTCCCCACTATTTTGGACTCCCTCTTAGGGAAAGTATTTAAAGGACTTTTGTTGGTTTCCTGTAGATTTGTCTTTGACTGCATTGACTTGAGTCGATGGAATTCGCTTTGCTTCACCAGCCTTTCTACATAGTGTTCAGGCCTCATTTGTACTCTTTCTTCTTCCTCCTCATCCTCGTCATCGGAATCGTTGCCATCTTGATTGTAATATCTACGCCGATATCTTAGTCTATGGTCTGATATATCGGGTATTTTGACTGTTTCTCTAAGAGCAGCATGCAAAGCGGCTTCATCTTCATCACTCTCCGTATCGGAACTGGGTGCAGGCAAATCTTCGCCACGTTTTTGTAATGGCGGCGGTGGCTTCCCATCCTGGCCCCCCTTTTCTCCATTTCGGTTCATATCCCCCAAAAATGAAATATATCTCTCTTAGCTCACATATAGAACTCGTTTGATTAGAAAATCTTGTTATGTGTTTTTTTGTCTCCCCTCTTATATCTCTGTCTCTCTCTCTCTCTCTCTCTGTCCATGTGAACAAGAGAAAGTCAACCTCAATCCTTAAAAACCTCTTAACCCTCATTTGGTGTTGCTGTTCATGCTATTGTTTGTGGTTTTTATTTGTCCACTGCGGAAAAGATGTTGGCAAGGACAGGGGTCGTAATGGTTAAATGGGAAGGGGGAGTAAGTGGCTTTGTTGTTGACAACATAATTGTAAACAAGTGAGATAATGGTGGAGCTGTACGCAGAGAAAGGGGAAGAGAGAGAGAGAGAGAGAGAGAGTGAGTGAATTCAGTCCTAATGAATTTGAAATACTCTTTTAAATAAATTCTTTAATATAAATAAAGGAATTAAATCGAATATAGTTACAGTTGGTATCATTAATTTACCTTTAAGATCAGAGAACTCAATTTTTGTTAAGTAAACAAATTAATTATAAACAAGGGTAAAGGAGATCGTGAAAGGATCATCAAATACATTTGCCTTCATTTGTCGACTTAATGTATTCCTTTAAAAAAAAACCTTAAGAACAAACAGGATAAGTTACACTTTATGCATACCAAAATATATATCTCTTTCTAATATTATTGTTGAAATACCCAAATTTCTTCAACTTTTTCAACCAATGACCATAATTTTTAAGATCAGAAGCTTTTTAGCTAGAATTATCCATGTAAAATAACCCTTACTTTACTCAATCACATATTGGTTATTTATTATTCCATTTAACCATTCCAATAACTGGATTTTTATGGTCATTTATTTCGAAATGCCTTGTTGGATGATGTTTATTCAAGGTAATTGATTAAGGTTACTCAAAAAGCTGTTACCAACACCATAAGCAAACCCTCCTGTCTCTTGACATGTGCGTTCCAACGTTGGGGAAGGGCATAAAAGCCGCATTTAAAAGCATATAAAAAAGGGATTTTATGTTGCGGACCTGCTTCACACATATGGGTTAATTACTACAATGAGACCACAACAACACGTCGACGAATCCCAGATCTTTTGTCACATTAGCGAGCGTTGTTGACACCCTTTTAACTTTCACTTTCCCACTTCAGTTCACTTTCATCTTCACGTTTACTCACCTCCAAATACATGATGGCGCAACCAATCAGGGTAATCATCAAAAAGATGGGACTAGCCACTTTGAAAACCTTAACACGTCGATGCCGGAAGAGATAACCAGCCAAAATGAAAGTGCCACAAGCACAACCAATCGAAATGGTCAGCAGGGATATTCTAAACAAAGATGCAATATTGAGATAACATTTTTGCTATATTTTATTTCTCCTCTTCTTCGGTCTTACCTGAATGGCCAATGAAAGTTGGCCAAGCAAGGCTCTGGCCCGGTGCACTGGTCACAGCCGGGAGCACAGGCCAAACATTTGAATACTTCTGTATAGTAATTGCTTATATTGTCCTGATGCTCTTGCCAGGCAATTTCCATAATGGTGCCATTGAAGCCATCGGGATGACGCAAAGAATAGTATCCACGCTTGCACAGGCACTGATAGGAGCCGCGGGACCAGCTGCTACTAGTTAAAGCACTCAGTATTTTGCCCCCGGTTATTGTCGTTGAATCCAAATTTGGGCTGGGCTGACGATAATCGCACTACAACGAAATAGTTGGAGATAAATATGGGACAAAAGCTAATCATACGGTCATACTAAAAGAGTTTGTTGGTCAATCTATTGTATAACTAATAGACATTAAATTGAACCAAAAATTTTACAATGATTATAAGAAAGTAAATTATTCTTAGCTTGGCTTATTAGTCATAATACTAGAGCTGAAAAATCAAGCACTTTGTTTTTAAATGTGTGACCATATCTTACGGTGCTTAGTACTCAGGTCAAGCTCAAACATTTATAATTCCCAACTGGTTAAAATATAAGATGGAAGTTATCTTGGTAACTGAATACTAGCAAAACAAAGTGCAAATTTCATAAATTATTTAAACTATTAATTAATGTATCTTAAACTTTAAACCCTTTTTTTAGTCATTCTTTAGGTAGTTACTTAAAGTAAGCATCATTCTTTGCTTCTTTAAGTCAATCAAGTAAGGTCATTGAAAAATGTAATGGAGTTACTTAAGATTTTCAAAAGGACACTGCCTTATTTTATGTCTTTTGACAGTGTTTGTTTCTTGTGAGTATAAAAGCATTTTGTTATATTATTATTTGCCTAACCAATATTCTTTGGTTATCAGAAGGTACTGTAGTTTCATAAGAACCTCTTCATTTAATGTAACTTATGTAACTTACCACCATGGAGTTGCGATGACATTTATGAGAGCCATGAAAGGCCTGCAAATCATTAATGAAGTCGACATCGCTGGTAATCAGCTTACCACCACCGCCGCCGCCACTGCCACCGCCAACGCCAACGACTCCTCCAGCCATTCTGCCTTGGGGTCGTCTCAGCATCATCATTGTCATCAGTTTCTTTTGATGGCTACCCGATTGGTAAGTGGAAAATCCGCTCAAGCCGCCCTCACACTGATTCACCCTCAATGTGGACACATTGATGTCGATGCTAATGAAGCCACGCAAGCCATGGCGACCACTCGGTGGAATGGCAATGCTGTAGGACACTAGCCATTTGCTCAATGCACAAGAGAAATATGGATATGTCCACCAGCCTTTGTAATAGTTATTCGGTGGGCTAGGCGCAAATTTCGGGGAACGCAAACTTGGAGTGCTAGTTTCATCATCGAACCTGGCAACACATGGAAGAGAATATGATATTAATTTAGACACTATTTCTCGCAACAGATGATACAGGAGCGGTTCAAAATAAGGCTGAGATTCGACTTGATGACTATAATGTTGCAGAGCTTATGAATTTCTTTTGAATATATTGAAATTGGAAAAGAAATTAATACGTAAGTGAATAACTTTATTGTACCTTGGGCTCATTTTACTAGGTACTCGTTGTAATGGGTGGCCCTTCTTGCTTCTTCTTTGTATTTTCCTATTCCTATTCAAATTTACGCTGCAATAGTGATCGTTATACTCTACTCGTTACTTTTTACTCGTTATAAACTCTATAAGTCGCTCGTAAGTTTGTCCTCTTTCCAAGCAGTAATGAGAACTCGTTGCAACACGTAAATTTTACTCGTTAACTTAACTTTTTAAAAGACTCTCCTTAATACTTATAAAAAGGCTCTTACTTACTACGCACTTCTTTCTAATAACTAATGCTAAACACAACTTTTAGCTTAATCATCTCATTAAAAATAAGCAACATTCTTTGGTTGTATCTTGATAACAAAACCGTTCATTCAAATTAAAGTTAGCTTATCCAAAAATTGACAATTCTGCTTAGAAACGTTCCTGTCTACACTTACCATGGATAACTGTTGGCTGGCTTTTTGCCAATTTGCAATCCTTCTTCATTATAGCGTTGCGTTTCACCCTCGCCCAAAACTTTATCCTGGCTGCCCTTCACCCACCACACATAGGACTGCACCGCCCCATTGGTTAGATTCAAAGCCAAAATCCGTGCACCAGTTATGAATTCATCTGTAAGCAATCCCTTGGCCAAGGCATCCGAGAGTCCTGAAACACACAAATGTAATGAAAAGTTCTCTTTAAAGGATTTTGTGGTCTATGAAGCGTTGAAAAAACAGAGAGTGGTGGATAGTTTTCATTTTACATGGGTGACCTTGAGTCACAGTCATTAAAAGTCTCCAACAGCCTTGTCCAATCCCTTTAGCCCCGACCAAACTCGGCTGGCCGCCCTTCACTTTGACTGCGGAATACCATGATTAATATGCCGAGCATATCCCAGTTTCCATTCCCTTTCGGTGCGTACGCTGAAATGTGTTGGTGTATGTGTTTGTGTGTGTGTGTGTGTGTATGTGGGTGGCTGTCAAAAGCTAATATTTTTCGCCATTTCTTTCCCTGTTGTTTGACTTTTTTCCCCCAACCATTGCCGGCAATGAGAATTGTTTACAAAGTAAACTTATTTAAATTCGATTACCGCAACTTCCGTTTTATTTTTTTGTTTCCTCTTTATGTTTTTACATTGTTGCCTTTTCTTCTTCACGGTTTTTTGTGTTTTTTTTGTTTTTTGTTTCTTGTCTTCGCTAAGTTTTTGCTGCTGCTGCTGCTGCTGGCCAGGTGCCGTTACAGTTTTAACGTTTCTTCTTTTGTTCTTAGCTGTTAAAAGTTTTAGTCAAGCATGGTTATGGTTGGGTGGTGATGTATCTGTGTGTGTGTGTGTGTAGGCTGGGGCGTGATCCTTGGCAAGGACATGTACCAAGGCTTAGATCCCCAAGTTGATGATGATGATGGAACTTAAGGTACATAAATAAAATGCTAACTGAGAGTTGTAGCAATGTCCAAATCATTGCACAAAATATTTCATTTAATCTTAATAGATTTATTGTATAAATACTGTTTAATGACTAGAGACAAGTTAAAATTTTTTCTTAATTCCAACGATTACAAAGCAATATAGTAATATCTTAACATGAATCACATTAATAAAGAGTTTTATAGAAAACAAAAGCTTTTCTTTAAGTAAACCTATTGATGCATAATTAGGTTGAGTGAACAAACCATATAAAGATCGCCAGGATGTAATTTTTGTGACAATTGTCCATAGCCTTTATTTGAAAGCTGTTTGAAGGTAACATATTAAAATTAATATTACGTATACGCCCCATTAAACGTCTTGCATTAGCAAGTACTGACGATATTATATTCTTAAGAATATAGGAAAACTAACTGAATTACTATTGTAAAGTCAAAACTTTAATATAAAAGTGAATGGCTTGCTATTGTTTTCAATCTTAATACGGATTTAAAATAGTTGATAATAATTTTGAAAAAGTTTTCTTATTCTTCGTAAAATTTGTAAATTCAATTTTAAATTTCTCTAAATTAATGAGCGGTTCTAAGAAATTACTTGCTTTCAATCCCGAAAGTGTTTACCTTATGAATTGGCAACTAATATTTCTTTAAGGATTCTTGGTAAATAGTTTTGCTGCTTCAAGAATTTCTCATTTGTTGATGTTTTCGGTTTGTAGTTGTCAAATGTTTATACTTTTTGGAACATATTTTGCTTAGTTGTCCGCATCACCGTCTAACGGCACATTAGTAATGCTTGTCACCCAGTTTAGTTACACATATGTCTGTAAGAGGCCCAAAACAATATCAGAAGAGGGGTAAGGGAAATGGAAGAGGGGTGGCAAAAAGGATACTTGGCATAAGTTGGCCATTCATCATCTCCATCCAGTCTGCACTGTGCCATTTGCCTTTTTTGCACTTCGTTATACATCATCAATCTAGCACATATTGTTGTTAGTTGTTGTTTTTACTGTTGCTGGTTTATTTGTTTTTCCACAACTTGGCCAACAATTGTTACAATTTGAGGCAAGAGGGAAAAAATTTGCCCTTTTTTCTCTGTTTCTCTCTGTTTGTGTATTTGTGTGTAGGAATAAAAGTGAAATTGGCAATTGTTCAAAGTACAGTTGGACAAGTTTTTGTTTATTGGCTTGCCAGGTTGTTACTTCTGTTTTCCTTTTCATTGGAAAAATAATGAAATTTTGCCAGCAATGCAAAAGATTTTCCACTCTCTGTATACCAAAAATAGCTCGAAATATTGAAAGAAAACTTTAATTGACAGCAAATCAATGACAATGGAGAGCCGAGAACCCAACAAAAAATTTAAGTCCTAAACCCTTTTTCAATATTTCTCTTTACCTTTTGAGTCACTTTTCAATTTGGCGCCTAAAAGCATGCAATATTTTTTTGTTTGCACTTCTCATGCTTTCCTTTCATTCTTAAACTGTCTGTCAAGCAATTGATAGCCTTTAAGTGACTCTTTGTGTGTGCGGGTGTGTGGGTGTGTGGGTGTGAGTGTGCTCGTGTGTGTGTGTGTTGGCCTTCTTTAAATTGGCTTAAATTTATTCGATTTGTGAGGCACTTTATGGGGAATAATTTATGCGCCACATCAAAATTTCAACAGTCAACAGAGAGAAAGGGAAAAGGACAAAATATGTTCAGGCGAGCAAACAGCGGCAAGCGAGCGAGTAAGCCACAAAAAGGGAAAGTGGGATAAGGGACACCAAGACAAGTGCCAAAATCTTCTTCAACAAATGGTTGGGCTCCTGTTGCTTCTGACTGAGCTCAATCGGATGATGAAGATGATGATAATGATGAACAGGATGATGATGATGATGATGATGATGATGATGAATAACAACAGCAACAAAAGGACACGCAAATTTGCTTTCACTTTATGCGATTTTTGCTGACACGTCGTCGCACCTTTTTCAAGATACAACGTAAAGAAACACCGACTGACTGACATACAGAAGAAAGTGGATAGCGGAAAGCGATAAGAGATGATGTTGGGGTAAGAAGAAAACGGGGCATAACTCGAGGTCTGGGTTAGAAAATCATGGCCATAAAGGCAACTTGTGCGCTTCAACACTCAGCCAGATGTTGCTTTCTCTTATATACACACATAAATATATATATATATACATATATACATATGTATATAATATTAAAAACCAGAGACTAGATGAGACCGATGAGTTCATTGTGCGTTTTCCCTTTTTTTTCTTTTGCGTTTTGTTTTGCTCCTTGTTTTTGCTGTATGTCCTTGACAATATACATGACTTACTGATAGCTTTGCCTCGATATGATAATGCACTTGAAAAAATTTAGGGATACAATTTGTTTGATACCAACATAACTTAATCAACAAGTAGTAAAAATGTACAGAAATTTATTTGAAGAGACGTTTGGCTCAAGGAATAAAGCAGCAGATCTTGTTCAGTATTAGAACTTCATAGCTAAACTGTCCCATTAGACCTAGTTATTCAAGGATAGCATTATCGCATATTTAATTATATAACTCAAAACTCTTCTCCAGTTTAGATGGAGGTTGTCAAACTTTCGTTTGGCTATGAAAATATAGACCACTGATCTGGTAATTCAAATAGACTTGTATAGATATACTTTCTGAGGTATGCGCATACATACATAGCTGCTATCTTTATGTTAACAAAGTCGAGGGTAAGTCTTTGGTGTTTTTATAAAATAATTCAATCCCTCAATGGAAGACGATCTCAATTTTTACGCTATGAAAAACTAACTTGTTTCTCTATCATAGCCAAATTTAGCTCAAAAACTCCTCTATGCCAAACTTACTTCTTAGAGTAAACTTATTGAAAAGGTATTTAAAGAATATTATAAGCTTGTGGTGTACACACTTTCATCATAAATGCCGTGAGTCTAAGCCCTACTTTTGGAGCATTTTTAATCCTTAGAGGTTTAAGCGTAGCAAACATTTAAGTTCGGTACTTTTTATTATCATTTTTTGAAATATAAAAAAAAACCTAAACATATTTTAGCAAAACGAAAATTCACATAGGAAATAAATTCATTAAAATGGTTTGTCTGTTGGAAAAATTGATACTCAGGCTCCTAGTCTGTTAATTTAAAAAAAATCACAATTTAAGATTAAAATAAATTCTGCTCTCTTTAAACTTCAGTTATATATTTCTATTTGCTACGTTCTACAAATTTAAACATTCATAATAATTAGCATGATTAATCCTGACCCACACTGCGTATGCGTTATTACATATGTGCGAGAAAAAAAAGTTGATTGTTTAAATATTAATAATCTGAAAAATGCAGCCAATTAAAATTTTTTCAGAATTTATGCATTTTTCATGCAAATAAATAAAGTAAAACGACTATAAATAAAATCTACATATAAATCACTTTCGATTCAAGCATTTTGGTTTATCGCAGTGTATAACCTGCCGCCGTCTGTTGTCAAGGCTTGCCACTGTCTTGGGGGACTGAGACTGATGGTTGATGGTTGGTTGGTGGGCGGTTAGGTGGAACCTCTCTCTTGCCATGACAGCCGCGACAGCCATAGGGTTGACAACGACAACGAGAACGAGAACGAACGACGCACTTGTGGCGCATCAAGCGGACGCTTTTGCCTTTTCATAACCCAAACCAGTCACCCACCCACCCAACCACCCACACCAACATACACATATATGTGATATATGTATAGAATGATGTCCCTTGGTCGTTCCCAAGTACTTGGGATGTAGTATATTTAATTTAAAGTTCGCGTTGTGCGTTGTCATTTGCCACATTCGGTTTGCTGTTACTCGCATCTGTGATTTTGTCATGGCAAACAAGTGAATGGACCAAAAAGGTACCCACCAAGGAGATGTGGGTGAGTGTGTGTGTGTGTGTCTGAGGAATTAACATATGAACATTCGGTAAATGGAATGGAATGAGAGACAAGCATACGACATGTTGTACAAGCTTGGACATGTGACAAGTTATTAAGAAAATTGTAATGGGACAAAAAATGGTGTAAAACACAAAATTGTGAAAGTGAAAAACTTTGACTCATTGTTTTAGTAGAGCCTTGAGTTCATTCATTAAACTCTTTGTACTCACCTCCGTGTCTGATGATGCCAACTTCCTGAAGTATCGATGCTGCCAAATCGGCCTTTTGTCTTGAACTCTCATAACGCTCCGAATTGATGGGCACTTGTAAGGGGCGATAGAGCGTGGAGATGCATAATGTACCCAAATTTTCGGTGGCAATGTCATGGATGGTCACCAGCGACTGTTCAACTGCTGTCTAAAAGTAAAGAAAGAGAAAGAGGCCAAATAATTTATTTAATGGACTTTATGCAAACTACAAAGGTTTTCATTGGAAATTTGTTCACAAATTTTATGCATATTTCTTATCAGGTGCCATGAAATGAAATTGGTTTTTAAACCGTTTAATGAACTGAACTTTTATTTATATAAAGGTACTAGGTATGTAGCTTGTTATCTAACTATTTTTTTAACTACCGAAATTTGAATAGTTATGTGAGCAAATGCGGGCTTTATTTGCTTTAACAAGACTCAAATGGTTTTCACACTGACTGGAAATTTCTAATGAAGATTGGTTGAGGTATAATATTTATTTAGTTTTCTTTTATGAGATGGCATTTAATTACATTGTGTTATTACAATTAAATACAATGTATTAGCTTTTTGTATAATTTGATATGCATTTGCATTTGTATAATTACCGTAAATGGTAACCATGTTAACATCATTACGTTAAAAGATTAATAAAAAGTTCTTGCCAATGAATTAGTTAATAAAATGTTTTTTGTTTAACGAATTGGCTATTACTGAAAGGCTATTAATAAAATTAGTCTTAGGTTTATAACTGAATCATTTTAAATAAACTCTTACCTAAATAAAGCATATTCAAAAATTCAAAAGCTAGATGTTCTTCTTATTGACTTTTTATTCTTTGACTTATGATATTCTGTATAGTGTCTCATTCTATAAAATTGTTTAAAGATTGACCTAGGAAATTATTCTGCAACATATTTTGAACGGTATTCTACATAAAAAAGGCAAAAAATGTTGGTAAATTTCATGAATTTCAGTTTTATATAAGATTTTTTCAATGAGTTGACTATAAACGGTCTTTAAATTGGTTCTACTCACAATTAGCTACTTCCAATATGATACGATATTAATGATATTCTCACCATAAAAATCCCATTGATTGCAGGATTTTTTTTTATTTATCCTAGCCACATGGATATGGTTTACAACGAAACCGAAACCGAAACGAAACGTTTCACACACGAAAAGCTTCCTTTTGAATAAACAAACAACTATTTAAAACTAATAAATTCAGGTGATGCTGCTCTCCTCTCATATTTTTTGCAACCCTTTTATTGATTCAATTTTGTTGGCTTTCGCCTATATCGATGTTGAAGTACAATTTACCTATCTGATTTACATATTCCATTGTATTTCCTAAAAATGGCAACAGAAAAAAAAAAATCGAAAAAACACAAAAGAAAAACTTCCCCTTTATTTACATCCCTCTGCGCGTCTATTTGAGTATACCCAAATCATTTTTGGTTAGCCCAAAACGTGTTCATTTTTTGCTTTTGTTTTTTCGCCCATTTTATGCGCATTAAAAATAAATTTTCGCTAAACAAAATTCATGGTAGGTTAAGTCTTTACAACAGTTGACCATCTCATGTATGTATAAGTATATGTAAATGTATATATAAGAGAGTGTGTGTGTATGTGTGTGAGTTGGTCTATGTTCTCTCGTTGGAAGACCCTTTTATCGTTTGAGTGGAAAATTGCGTTATTGGCTTTTCTTCCTTTTGTTCTATGCTTAAAACGCGCGCGAGGCGACTTTAAATTGTTGACAAATTCAATGAAAAAAACTTTTTGGTCTTGGCCAGCCTTAAACAGAGTTTCTTCTATAACGGTATATCTGTGTGTGTGTGTGTGTGCTTGTGTGCGTCTATTGTTTTGGTATTCTCTTTGTTTATTTGTTTGTTGTTTGCTGATACTAGGACAAAGAATGAAGTTTTTTGCTTGCCAAGTGTATTTTGATAATGAATAAATGAAAGATGAATAATTTCACAAAACTTGGCCACAAGAAAGTGCACTTAAAATCTTTTAAAGAAGATACTGCTGCACCTACATATATATTAAAAGACAACTAAAAGTTTTCTACTCTCACAGTAGAAACCAGAAATGGGTTTAGTTTAATTAGAGCCTGAAGAATAAATTTTCTTATGCTTTTTATCTCAATGTAAAGTTAGTCAGCAGGTTGCAAGCAATTGTCGACATTCTGTTCCATATTAAATTTACGCTAGTTGCTATTTATAGCTTGTCATTAGGGATTTAGCTTGACTTGTCTGAGGGTCTTTACTCATGATCCCTAAACTGGCACACCCTAGATATGCTATAGAAATTCTTGAGATTAAGCTTTGAATAGACTTGCTGGTGGTCTGAACTAAAAATAAGAGCCAGCAGGTTACTTTTTCTTTGAATCGCTAAGACAAATTGGCTAAACATGTCAATCTAGAGCGGATGTCCCTACAGAATACATTTGAGGTCATCAAAGATGTTGCTCTACCTATTGAAAAAACTACTGAAACTATTTTTATAGAAATATTTGACATATTTTTGCAGGCTTATCCTATTGCAAGTCTGCGTAAAGTATTTTAATACATGGGCTCCAAAAAGTATGCTATGTTTATAACAAAAATTTCTCAGTATTTACTTATTTAACAGTGCTTGTGATTCGTATATTCATTTAACCCATTTAAAAAAAAAAACCCCAAAACATAATTTTACCAATCGATTAAACGCTCATTGTGCGCCAAGTTACCTGAACTTAAGTGCACTTAATAATAATTTGCCGAAAGGGAATTCCAATTAAGCTTGAGCAAATGTGGAGAAACATTTAAGTGAGTATTTGAGGTGCAAACATGCAACGAAAACAAAACTCAAGTGCATCTTATGCTCATTATTTCAATGGCTCTTAATGCCATTTGCCACTTTTTATGGTGAGGAGAAAAATAAACACTATAGAGCAAGAGGTAAACAATTTGTTTTGCCAAATAAAAGTCGAAATTACTTATATTAAAAATATATTCTTGGGGGTTTATCTGTCTATTATTATAAGCTGAGATAAAATTACACCATTGTCATTTAATCTAGTCCAAGTTTTACTTATATTCTTCATTTAGTTATTTTGAATGTTAAAAAGTAGTCAATTGGAACTGAAATGATCTCATAATCATGTTATAATTAATTGAAACTTTCAAAAATGTAATTATTTTAACTTTTAATAATTATCTAAGCAAGTAAGTTTGTGTTATGACCAATCTAAAATTCATTTCATCCCATTGTCAAATCTATTAATCTTAGTACTTCTAAATTTAAAATACTTTCAAATGATTTAAAAGTTTATTTTATCTATCTTTCAATTATTCTTTTTTTAGCTTCACGAAAGATTATTTCCTTTGTTCTATTTTTCTTCTAAAACTATTGCTTAAGTTCCATAGAAAGCTGAAGGATATTCCAAATATTAACTCTTCACATTTATTTGTTCAACTTACCCGCAATACTGTATTGCCATCACCAATTCGTACAATATTTTTAAATGGATCTTCAAGTGGTGCCTCCCAGTTAGTTGAGGACTTGATACCACCTACTCCTGGCCCTGACGATGATGTTGATGAAGTAGCTCCTGCTGCTGCTCCTGCTGAAGCTGTTGTTGTCGTCGAATTGCTGTTGTTGGCTGTTTTTCCTATTCCTGCCGCTGCTGCTGCTGCTGTTTGAATTTGTGTGGCTGTTGTTGCTGTTACAGTTGTTGCCTGTGCATGTTGGGTAAGTGCCAGCAGCAACATCATCATCAGCAGCCAAGTTTTTCTTACTGAAGTAGTTACGGACACTTGTTGCCACTTCTTTCTCTTTGCCTGTTTCTGTCGTTGTCCCTGACAGATTCTTTCGCTTCTTCCTTGGCCTTCTGTCGGCCTTTCGCCGTCCATCTGCTTGAGCCTTCCTGCATTTAGAATGCATTTCATTGTTGTTTTTGCATTTGCAACAACTGCAAAGAGAGAGAGAGAGAGAGAGAGTGAGACACAAAATGATAAATGGTGTTGCAATATTAGTTACCACAATTTTCTTTACTTTTCAAGTTCTTCAATTAAAGTTTTAGTCCAACAAATTGCCCCTCAATTAAACCTCAACACCTTTCGGCCATGAGTGAAAACAAGCCAAAGGGAATAAAAGAGATGGGAACCATAAATAAATTCCTGAAATATTTATTTATGGCAACTTCATTGAAAGTCTGGGCAAATGGCCTTATCTGGCTGTCTCTCTGCCTGTCTTGCTGTTTACCTGTGTTTTCCTGCTCTACATACAAACCAACATACAATCCACTCGTAAAATAAATGCAGAAAAGGCATAAATAAAAAAACAAGTAAAGGCGGAGAAACATCCACGCCCTCGCTCCACAGCTTTTTCACTCGAGTGAAAGCAAACGAAATGTAAATATCAAATAAAAAAAGCATACGGAATACATTCATATACATATATATATATATGTATATATATATAGTATGTAACATGTCTTTAGCTGAAAGCAAACTAAATGGGTGAGGTTAGTGCGTCTGGATTTCAGTTGGTCAGGATGGATTGTGGAGTGGTGCGTGGTAGAACAGAGAAAGGCTTTCGTTTTCTGTTCAAAAAAAAACACACAGAAAAAAGTTGTTTGCTTGTCATAAAAATGGTTTTACGAAAAGTGGTAACTTGTTCTACTGCCACTGCTGTTCCTGCTACTGCTGATGATGATGGGCCTGCTCCCATTTTTATTTGCAAAGCTTTTAAAATAAAATGACTGCCATTTGTAAGAAAAGAAGTGGAAGAGAGAGTAAAATAACAACCAACTAACGATTGATACACTTTAAAAATTGAGCAGAAGCTATAAATTCAACTGACTTTCAATGAAATGAATAAAACTTCAAAAGAAAGCAATTCAAGCATCAATCATTGACAAACAAATGGAATTTTGCAAAATCATTTTCAACTCAACGTATTTCTTTCGTATACATAATAACACACTTTCTTAATGGTATAGAAAGTGAAGGAACAATAGCAATAATATAGACCGCCTAGTTAAAAATATTATAAATACCATTATTATGCCTTGTAACTTAAAGATGATTATACAAAATGTTTTCTTAAAGGATTATTGTTTTTTCATTCAAGAAGCGAATTCTTGGACTGTTTATTGCAGACTTTATAGAAGAAAATTAAGCCACTTCACGGCCCTAGATCCGCTTCTACTAATCGTTTTGAATTAAGTCAAGTAGGAGAGTCAAACGCACTTCATTTGGCATATTTTATTCATTTCGATACAGCTTTCGGATTTGATTAAAAAACAAATATGTTGGTATAATAACGAAAATGTAATACTTTGCAAGAGTTTTGATTTTAGTCGCTTTAAGGCGAGTGAGTGAATGAACTTGTTCCGTATTGACTTACTCACTTATTGAGTAGCTAAGCTTTCTATAGGTGGAGATGCCTTATTCATTGCAAACTTTCGACTAGCCTTAATACACCCTGTTCACATAAGTATAAGAACTGATAAGGGACCTTAGAAAACATTAATGTCATTACAAACTGAACACAAACTGAGTCAGTGAGTCAATTAAACAAACGAGTGATTGAGCAACTGAATGGGTGAAAAAACTGCGTGAATAACTCAATACAATCGCAGTCTTTCAGTCATCGAAATGGGTCGTTTGGATCAATACTAGTTAACAGTTACAGTTAGCAGTCCATGTGAGCTGCCTAAGTCAACATTTGAAGAAAAGAAAGATGATACAAAATGACTCTTATTAATCATTTTTACACCATGCACTCAAAGTTTGCATATAAGAAAAACATACATTTGATCTTCGAAATTTAATTTTTTTTATATTTTTCTTTTGTTTATATTTCTACCTACTTCATTGTTGTTTAATTTGCATGGAGAAAAGTATAGGTACACTGCAGTAACAACTTTCTAACAAACTTAATTATAAGGACTATTTTATAATTCTCCAGAACCCTTGGAAACGTTTCTGTTAAATTTACACACTAAGTGCCACGTTATTTGTTTGTAAATTTGATAAATTGTATATACGGGTTGAAAATATTATAGTATTTTTGAAATCATGTGTTAAAATATTATTTAGAGTAAGTTTTTTGTATTATTTTTCATTTTAAACTCTTTAATAGACAAAACATATTAAGAAATCTGATGTGAAAGACTTCACGCTGGCTCCTTTTACACTATAAATTACTTATAAATCTTAAGTCTTTAAGTTATTTGCCTTAGTGTAGAGTTTTGAAGAATACTAAGATTAGTATTAGAGTGCACCTCAACTCTTAGAGTACATTTTAAATATATATGGTACCCCTCGAATCGTATTAGAGGTCACAAAATAAATCTTTTCAAAAATGGTGGACGAATTTTTTGCTAAAAATTAATACTCTAAATTGATTTCACAGTTCTTTGGAAACATTTCGTTATTTAAATTTGCTTTCCAACAGAAGTTCCAGCATGGCAAATTTAACAACTGCAACTTTTGAGCACAAAATGAATTTCATTCATTGAAATATTTCATAGTGAAACTTTTTTCTTCCACCCACAAAAAAGGAAAAAAGGTGAAACACACGCTTAAGCTTTAGCCTAAATCGTGTGGCCCAAACCAAGACAAAAATTTTTTGCTAAATATGCATGAAAGAGCTGAAAAATTGCTCAACGAAAACCGCAACATAACGCAAAACACAATAACCAAAATTGTCCCCAGAAAGAAAAGAAGAATGTTGTATATATACATACGTACATAGGTATGCATGTATGTATGTATGTGTATGTTCATATATCCTGGTCCCATCCTGCCATGTCCGGCAGAGATTTAGAGCGACTTTCGTTGTGTGTTTATTTTTGCAAACAAATAAAAGGAGAGCAGCAACAAAAAACAAAAAATAAAAGGATAAATAACACAACTGGCAGTCATGTTCAACAGCATTTCCTATGAGCACACGTTCTATCACCCGCTCTCCGCATCCCCACTCATCGCCCGCTGGGAGTCAATCCTTTGGCATATTGCTCATATATTCCTTCAGCATCGTTGCGTTTTTTTGCGGCTGGCTGCTTAGTCATGCTGATGATACGCGAGAGAACATTTTTTGTGCTCACTGTAAACAATAAATATAAACATGCAAGAAGATGGCGATGATGGCGTGAGAGAAGTACTCCCCCCCTCATAATCCCTGGCATGTTGTGTGTGTATTACGTGTGGGTTGTCAAGTTCAAATAGCTTGGCAAATTGTTCATATGAATAAAAAGCCAACCCAAAAAACACACACACACACACACACACACACACACACAACAAAATAAAAGGATAACCATCTTCTTTTTGGCTTTGTTTTTTTCGGTTAACATTAAGAAGCGCAGAAAACTGTTGGCTAAAGATCAAACACTAAATCCAGATAGTCGTAATAGAGTGACGAAAGCTATGAGACAAATTATTATAGATCACATTAACTCTCATGACTCTTTACATTAGTTTATTGCTATTAATCATACTCAGTTTTTTAGTCTACCAACTTTAAAAGGTTTATCTTAAAGCAACTAACTTCTTAGATGGGGTGAAATTTTATCAGAATGATATTGAAATATTTGGATTTATATCAATAAATAATTTGGAATTAATCGCAACGGATTACGTAGGATAAGTATCCTTATCCACTAAACTAGACGCCTTTAGATTTTATTTTAATAAAATTTGATCAAATTTGAATGAAAGAACAAATTTCCATGTGAACTATATAATAAACTATTTCGAAATCATTTCGTATAATTGGTAGTAGTTTCAAACAAATTTCTTAATAATTATATATAATTAAATGAATATAAAATGCCATTTGACATTTCATTGCATACGATCACTAACCATAGAACACATAGATGGGACAAACTCATGACACTAACCATAGAACACATAGATGGGACAAACTCATGATTTTTTGATTGCAAACGCTAGCCTAGTCATGGAACCCCAGAGAACTTCGGGAAAACCCGAACGCTCGTACTCTCAATGAGAGCGTAAAGTGGGGAGAGGGCCAAGCAGCTACGAAAAAATTTCAGTCTAGCACAGACTACAGAACGACGAAGGCAGGCCTATGTCGCTTGTGATTTCGTTCTGTCTATGTATGTGTACACTCGTCGGTACATGCTCAGGCTTCGTAGTGTGAGTGTGACGTGAAGTTGTACAACATCGCATTTCAACAGCTCGCTCGACCAAAATTTTTAATTTTCGACAAAACAGCGACAATGCGAATAGGATATGCCCCTGTGGAAAGAATATCAAGAAATATTGCCATCTGCTTCGTATGTATCCCGGTGGCTGTGCTGATAGAGTGCTCGCTTGGTAATAGGAATGTCCCTGGTTCGATTCCCAACTCGAAATCGTCGGCTTAAATAAATTTTTTTCTATTTTATAATTTTGTTTTTTTTTGTTGATATTTTTATTTCTTTATTTTTTGTTTATTTTTCTTTTTTATTCTATTTTTATTAAAAAATAGAAAAAAAAACCTTATTGGTCGATTTCGAGTTGGGAATCGAACCAGGGACATTCCTATTACCAAGCGAGCACTCTATCAGCACAGCCACCGGGATACATACGAAGCAGATGGCAATATTTCTTGATATTCTTTCCACAGGGGCATATCCTATTCGCATTGTCGCTGTTTTGTCAAAAATTAAAAATTTTGGTCGAGCGAGCTGTTGAAATGCGATGTTGTACAACTTCACGTCACACACACACTACGAAGCCTGAGCATGTACAGACAAGTGTACACATACATATACAGAACGAAATCACAAGCGACATAGGCCTGCCTTCGTCGTTCTGTAGTCTGTGCTAGACTGAAATTTTTTCGTAGCTGCTTGGCCCTCTCCCCACTTTAGGCTCTCATTGAGAGTACGAGCGTTCGGGTTTTCCCGAAGTTCTCTGGGGTTCCATGACTAGGCTAGCGTTTGCAATCAAAAAATCATGAGTTTGTCCCATCTATGTTCTATGGTTAGTGAAACGATTAAGCATTTAGTTGGATTTTGCTTCAAGTGTATGTCAATTGCCTAATCAAAGGCACAAATTATCGTCTCAAATCAGCAAATCAAATTTCCACAAAACTAATTTCCTTAGACACACACACACACTCACACGCATACAAGGACGATGTGAAAATCAGCTAAAGTGAACTTTATCCATGTCAAATCAAAATGCAAAATACAAGACAGAAAACAACAACACAAAAGACAAGAAGCAAAACAGGCAAAGGAAAATCTAACAAGAACAACATGAAAATGAAAGCGACAAACGAACAACTGACAACTTCACTTATTCCACTTGAATTGTGACATTTTGACCGCAGGCAAAAAGACAAAACACACACAGATACACAGAAAAAACGAAAAAAAGAACGATAAAAGAATAAGTGAAAGGAAAAAAAAGGCTAAAATAGCCAGCAAGTAAATCGAAAGCCAAAGAATGAAATGGTGAAAAAGGCGTTGAAACGTAGCTGGAAAGTACACTTAAGTCAAATGAGGAAAAACCGCAAGGCAAAAATCAAAAAGGCAAAGAAAAGGAAAAACCTCATTAAATTAATGCAAGCCTCAGGAGTTTTTTTTTTCGTTTGTTTTTTTCTTGCCTATCATCTCTTTTAGGGAAATTTAGTTGTTGTTCCTTTCTCTGTTTCATCTTCTACTACTTATTTAGACACAGATTTGTAATATTTGATAGGGACTGAGAGTGGAATGTGGTTAGAATGATTGGCATAAACTTTGCTTAACATGAAACGGGGATTTTGATGAAAAATCCTCACGAAATGAAAGTGTTTATTAGAAAGTAGAGCTTAGGCTAAGCATGGGTAAAGCTGACAAAAAGTATCTATCTAAGAAGAAGGAACATATTTATCTTTCAACATCTTTATACCCTATTTTTGTGAATTAAGAGAGGTGAGTCAAGTGTGTAGCTACAAACTTTTTCAAGAATATAGATAAACCAAATCAAGACTTTATAAGTTGAAACTCAAATTTTGCAGGCAGAAAACCAAAAAATTTGGTTTAACTTTTTGCGATATTTCTGATAAATATTTCTAAGTATCAATTTGTTTTAATATTTGATCAATTTACCTACAAATGTTATCGGTTGATGTATTTTTTAATGGTTAATGCAAAATTAAGAAAGATCCTTCAAATCAAGAAAGAAAGAGGACATATTCGAAAGTCAAAACTCATATAGTAAAACCTTTTGTTGAGTAACCTTAAAGTAATTGTTACTTTGGTTTTAAATCATATAACACATACACGTACGCTAGAGACATTTATCCTTTAAAAGTTCGAAATTCACAACGAGCTTGGCATTTAGTACCAAGAAAGGACAACGGATAGATACATATATATTTTCCTACTCGTCATCTGCGCATCCTCTTTGGTTTTTATCATTTTCCATTCACTCAATCCAATTGACTTGGACCATATTGATAAAGTCATAAAATATAATCAAAATGCATATTGTTCATTCTGGTCTTTTGATTTCCACAATCAACATACATATATCTCTTAAATTTAATACAGATTTCCGGCACATAAAGCACACGCATCGAATTATTATGATCGCAAAGTCAATGACAAAGAAAAACAGACAAAATCAGCAAAAAAAATAAGCCAAAGAGAGAAAAAATTCCTTTCACAATTGTTAAAGCGCATTGAGGGGGAGCAGGAGGGACAGAGAGAGAGCTAACGCACGAATGTGTAAAGCAAAGATAAAAACGTGCTTATGAAAAGCTACCAAAAAGGACATAAAGATAGTTTCCCCCCACAGCCCCAAACCAATGAATGACCAAGAGGAGGAGGCGGAGTGGGGGATGGATGGATGGTTAGGTGAATGGACAAAGTTTGTTTGCTTTGCCTCAACAAGGAAGTAATTTAACCTATATACTTATAGGAAAGAAAAACGTTGACAAACTTAATGCTAGGTGCAAGTGTTTTTCCTGCTCTTTATACATTTTCACCGCCAGCTGAGACAGAGACAACAAATTATGTGAACGAGGGCGTGTCGATAAGTTGTAAGTATCATTAAACAAATTCTCTATAAACCGTGTGCATGAACTTACAACTCAGTTTGATTTTACTTTCACAAAATCTGAATTTTAAATATATAAAATTATTTCCAATTGTTGTTAATAATGAAAGGAAAGAACTAGATCTAATATACTTTTATGTATCTCTTTCCTAATAAGATTAAGTTTAAAATAATTGAATCGTGAATCGATAAACTATTCAAACAATTCATTATAAAAAAAGTTATACGTAATCCGCTAACTCTTCGTATTAACCTCGTTGGAAAACTGAAAAGCTTATAAACATGTTGGCAAACATTTTTTGAATTGCCAGCAGAAGCAGAGAATGTGGAACAGATGCGTTTGATGTGGATACCGCCTTGGGGGCAATGCGAATTGACATTGCCTTGGCTTTAAATTTGACAGAAAAAAAGGCGAATATGTAATATTGTGTTACAAATTTTACGCATGGAATATATATTTGTGTGAAAAATTGATTTTAAAAACATTTAGTCGCATTATTATTATATTCAAGTGGAAGAAGAACTTAAGAACCCTCACCTTAATTCACTCTTTGAAGTAGTTAAGGATGAGTAAAGTTATTTAAAGAGTTTATTTTATATTTTTATTAAGGGTAGTTACCAATGGTAACTTTAATAAATACCAAAAAAATTTTGAACTGTGTTTCATACAAAGTTGAGATTGTAATCTAAACAATATTTTCTAAGTATATGGTGAATAATAATAGATCAAAACTTGCTTAATAGATTTTATATGGAGACTTTATTAGTCTTTTTAGATACGTTAGTTTTTTGATTATGTTTAACCCATTGTTAAGTGTCCTTCTTCGAATGGCAATAAATTCTATAAGTAAATTTTTCTATCTCTGTGAAAGAACATAAGCAATGGAATCGACTGAAATAGTCAAACCTTTGGCATGCTTAAACAGAAGCAGATTTATCCCATCCTTAAGAAAGGAAATAGTAGTAAAATGAAACAGTTTCCTGAATCAAATTCAAATATCCTATTTTCCGCTTTTCACAGACTTTTAATTACGGTGAATATAAATTTTGCTTGATTTATATACAACTTTAATTAGAAATGCTAAGAAGCCACTGAAAAAATAATAACAACAACATAAAACTGACCCAACAGTGACCGAAGCCAACTCTTTGCTCCCTCACTTAATGAATAACTTTTCTCATTTCCCCTGGAACAACCACGCCCCCCCAGCCTCTTCGATATACATATACAAAACTAAACACCAACAAAGTAAAACCTAAAATTTGTGAACCAAAAAGTGTGGGCGTTACCCCCCAGAATTAATTTGCATTCAACTGGGCGTGGCCTTTGGTTTTCTCTTTGAGAGAGCAAAGAAAAAAAAATAATAAACTGCAAACAAAATGAGGAAAACTGAAAAACACAACAGTTTTGTGGAAAGAAAATTCTTTAATGCTGCTGCTGCTTATGATAATAATGATGTTGCAGTTGCTGCAGTTAATGGCTGCAACAAGCAAACATTAAAAGTTGCCACAGGCAACATGCAGCTGCCGCAAGTTGAAGTGCCATCAAGTATGGCACATAAACTTTTATATGTAGCTGCCATTTTCACTCTACTTACCTACTCCCCTCTCTTAGCTTTCTGCCCTTTAAGAGTGTTTGCAATTATTGCTACCAAAATAGTAGAAAACATCAAAAACGCACAATTAACTAAGGCTGTGTTTTTTTGTCATTTTAGAGCTACTTGTTTCAATGGTTTTTAATTACACTAATTTATATGCGCAAAATGCAAGTGACACAAAGGGAAGCCTTTTCGTCCTGGCACACACACACACACACACACACAAGAGAACGTGAATGGCGTCCAATGAGAAGGAAAATGACGGTTTTGTCTGTCCTCAACTAAAACCACACAAATGGTTGGAGCTATATTATCTTCTCTGCACTTTAAGGATATTCAGATGACACATTTTTTCCTACTCATGTGGATAGTTATAGTAATATTTAACATTGTGAAACTCTTGTAAAATTTAAAATTTTAGAATGCGAAAATGAAACTAAATTTTACTTGTAAAAACCTTTTTGTACTGGGTAACTTATTTTTAAATCGAAAATGATTAATATTTGAATTAATATAGAATTAATATCTTTTCGACTTAAGAGTGTTTTGTAGTCAATTAACTGATCAAGTGTCATTTTTTTCTTCGAAATATAGCGAAATACCCTTCAAAAATCTGTTGAGCAATATTTAAGATATTAATTAATTGATTAACCATCTGATTAAAAAAGTTTGCGAAATAAACTCTCATAGAGTTTTGGCTTTTGTTTGCACTTTAGACTATTTGGATGATCAAAAATTTGAGTCACTGTATGTATAAAATAATCGTAAACAAATTAAACCTGTTTACGATTCAGTATTTAAAACGAAATCAGAAATTTTTGACAGGAACCGAAATTTCATTAAAGCGAATTTTATTCCTCACAAAGTTCTCGGAAATTAAATACTCGTATGAAAAGTGGATAGTTAAAAGAATGTTAAAATAATATTTTTTTGCCCATCAAGGAATGGGTAATAATACAAAAATACCACACGGACATTTGGGATTAAAAATGGAAGCAAAAACCTCATTGTTATTGGGTTTTTTACTAATAACATTTGTATAGAATGAATTGAATATTCAATGGTAATTGTTATAAAATAATCGTGAATACTAATTTAATTCTCTTTTGATATGTTTTCATTTGTGCATTGTTTTTATTAATTTCATTTCGGTTAGCCATTTATCACATTTGATTGTGTCAATCATTGAATTTAACAGCCACAGGAAGAAAAAAAAAACACCCTCACAGACACACAAAGGCAATTAGCATTAATTTAAGTATTAATTTTAATGCAAAGGAATGATAATTCAAATGTATTGTCAGATAATAATATTATAAGCAAATGTCCTGCACAAATTGGTCATTAAGCCAAATAGTTGAGGCACATAATAACAACAATAACAACAGCAACAAAAAGTAACAAAATAAATGGTCATAATGAGTTTATTGATTAGAAACGGCAACAAATTGCCTACATATATACAAACTCAGAAAGAACGAAAAGAAGCGAAAAGAAAATTCGAAAGTAAAAGTAAAAGAAAATGAAAAGAAAAGAAAAGAAAAGCACTTGCAACTTAATTGGTATTCGTGTTTCTAGTTCGTCATGGGAATTTAATATCAATTTGATGACAATGAAATTAGGCAACTGGCGGGGGAAAAGGAATTTCTTAAAACAGGAAGAAAAAAAATAACACAAATAATGCTTTAGCATACTTTTGGGTTAATTTAAAGAGATAAGCGAGTGGGTGAGAGTGAGCGATGTCACAATTGTTATTTGTTTGCCTTCTAGGAAATGTTGAACAAAGTATCAGTCAGAGTCAGAATGTCATTAATATTTATCATCATTGTCAGGCACTGTATCTTTCACTTGACTCTTTTGTACTAAATATTGCACACACACATACAGTGAGTCACAATTGTTTGCCTACTGAGCAGGCTTACAGCTAATAAGCTTTAAGACCATAAGCAGACTACACACATTCATCCATCCATCCATCTATGCATATATAGAAAATCTATTCACTTATGTTCTTGGTGTGTATTTATATATACATATATATCTTTTTTTTTTATCAATTATTGCTCAGACATTGAGTCGGCTATGATTGATGTGGGTGGTGCACACATGGCAACATGATTCTGATGTAACTTTGTTTAATTAAAACTAACAATCAAAAGCCCTTTGACGACTCACTGTTTGGGCATGGCAGAAATGTCATTTAAAGATGGACACATTTGCCAAAACAAAAACAAAATGTTACAAATGTTTTTGAATTTGATCGAAAATGGGAAATATTTAATCCAACTATACAAAATTTACGTACTCAGACTCTTCAACAAATCTCTTTAGTTGTAGGTAAAAAGTTTGACTTAAACGAAAATCAACAAGTTATATGATCAAGAGAGTTCATTCCTTTGGTATAAGACGAAATAACTTAAAAAGTTTTGGTCTTTATACTATGTTTCTATTCCCTTTTTCTTGGGAATAATTTAAGCGTACTGAGCGTATACTTAACAATTTTATTTTTACTGGGCGTATACTTAATCATTTTTTCCCCTTTGTCACCTATAAAATTCGTAAAGAGCATAACTGGAGTTCAATTACACCACGAAATTGTCCTCCCTTTAAACCTTTATGTATAAATTATTAGAAATATACTTAATTAAATTTCATAAATTTTTTTTGAGCAGTTTTGAGTCACAGTTTTCCACAGTTGTCACATGTATGTATGAGCCTAACATTTAATTATTCGTATAAGCTTAATAATGGAACATTTAATTCAATTAAAATGAAATTAAGTTATGTAAATTCATTGTCCAATAATCATCATGTGGCCAAAACAAATTGATGTCGTTTCCATTGCCACATACATACAATACATTCTAATTAAAAATGTATTTTTGTATTTACTCAATTTCCACAAAACATGACATTGCATAATATTATCGATTCAAAATGATTGCCGACAAATACAGTCGATAGAATGTCATATTGATTATGCATAAATTTGGGTGTATGTATTTGCATGCAGAAAATAAGATGAAAAGTATATGTACAGTATTCGATACAGTCACAAGGGAGGTCAGCAAACCTTGATGGAAAAAAACCACTGAATATTTATCTCTCATTTTGCAGACACGACTCGAAAGTCTCAAATGTCTGAGTGGTCGAGGAAATACGCAAAAAAAAAAAAAAGAAAAAGGTGAATGAACACATAAAGTCGTAACGATATTTATGTAAAACCATAAAACCCAAGACGTGAGCATAGAGACATGTCTTTTATCTTTACAAAACAACAAGAAGAAAATTTAGAAATGAAAATAGAAACCATTCAAAGCCGAAGTTTCTATATTCTTGCATATTTATGTATGTTGTCCTTGTTAATGAATCTTCCTAAAGATTTTTTAATTACGTTTAAGTATTTCAAAGAATCTCTTAAAATAGAAAATTTGAATTATGAATTAAGAAACTTTCTTGGCTACATGTTATAGGTCTTATATTTGACACTCTATAGACTTAAATCGATCTTCGACCTTCAATAATATCGATGTGTGACAATGCTAAGTCAACATGGAACTATTATCATATCACGTTAAACAATAGGTGCCTTGTATGAGTTGGGTTTTAAGACTAAAGTCTTGAAGAAGACAAAATTTAAAAATTATAGTAAAAAAAAAATAAAATGTATACATTTGTTATAATATTTAACAGTTTCTTTTTTAAAAAAAAGCTTCTAATGTTTGTTACCAAGGACCAATTGGAATGTCTACTTAAAACATAAAGATACCGACAATAATGTTGTCAGGACTATTCCTATTGTTATTGTATTTTTGCTAGTTTAGCTTTTGGTAATATATTCTTTGGCTTTTAAAACGACTAGCCACTGGCTTAGCATCAAATAATACTAAGAACTAACCTTTAATCATAAATAATAAGTCTTAGACCTCTAAATTACAAAATTCTTTATTCACAATGCTCGTTTCACATTTAAGCTGAACACAAAAAATTCAAAAATTAACACAAAACTTTTAATCGTTTGTATAATCTATAAAATATATCTTGTTCGGCTTAATAATATTTAAACCAACTCTTAAAGTAAGTTTACTTTTCCAACTTTAAGTAGAACCACTTTCCATATAACCTTCAAATGTCATTCTCTAAATATTTTTACGTATTTTACCAAAGTGTTTTTCTCATTGTGGTCTGCGTTACAAGCATCTGGCTAAAATGTTTATACCGTTTCACAAAGGTATACAAATTGCCTACATTGGCCTTAATGCCATTTAATTTTATTAAAAGACTTATACAAAAAAAACGAAATGGTAAGGACGTGGGGAAAGCATAAGGGGGAAAAGCCAAAAATTCATTGAGTAAATAATTGAAGGCATTCAATTATGTATTATAATGGGGGAAACACACACACACATACACACCATTAGACTGGCTTTTATTCGTTCAATGGGAATTTCCTTTTTTTTATGTTGAACAAATATTTATTTCAAGTGAGTAAAAATGTTTTCCGGCATGTTATCTAGAATGCTATTGATAAATAAAATGCAATAAATTTCTTTGTTAAATATGTATTTGGCAATCATTTTCGACACCTTTAATTTAAACAAAATATGCGTTAAAGTGTCAATAATTGTCTATAGAAAAATCTGATCGAAATTAAAAAAGGATTTTTTCTTGCGACTTAGAATTTATCAATTGCTTTTATCTTTGATTTTTCATTAGAACTTTAATTGATTGATCGTTTAGTTAAACAAAAGTTGACTTCAAGTACTTTTCATTAGCACAAAAGTTAATCTAAATTATTTTTCTACTGCAAATTCAATGATTTATTTGTCACATTTGAAACCACTTTTATTTTTCATTCACTAAATGACCAGTCTAATATTTGTGTCCGTAAGTCAGTATCCATATGGGGGGCACATGGTGGAGTCTCTTTTGAGGCTAAATATAAAATAAATCTGCTGTGGGATTGTAAGCGGATGTTTCCAAAAAATCGATATTTTGTTAATATTTTTTTGAGTGGGTATTGAAAGTAAATAAAAAGCTAAACATAGATGGTGACATCTTAACAAAAATGTATGCTTTATGACAGAATCTTTAATTAGAGCAGTTTCCTCAAATGTTTTAAAGTGAACAATTTTAAATACCCCCAATTGTTAAACATTCATTTTCAATTTATTTGACTTACCTCGTATTTCCAAGAATCAAATCATTGTATGGCCTGGGCTTTGGGGGCTTGGGCTTCAAAGTCAAAGAACTGTTTCAGCTTAAGCTTTGTGCTCCTTCTTATATTTTACTTTATATTATTTATTTTGAATATATTTTGTTTTTATAATTGAATTGGTTTGGTCTCTGTGTGTATGTAATTCTATTTGAAGACAAATATGCATACAAAATATATACATACATTTTATGGAAATTCTTTTGTCACATGAACACGTCTGTGTGTTCATGTGTGTGTGTGTGTGTGTATGTGTAAGTTATACTAAGTTAATTTAGTAGCTTGTTTGTTCATTGAATTTGTGGCATTTATTTTGCTGGTTATTGACTAAATTATGCATGTGTTTTAATTCCTTTGGAGAAATTTCCAAGAATTAGTAGTAGTTGATTTTGAACTAATCCATATTTATGTAGCCTACTTTTTTGGGCACTCAAAAGTTTCTTTTTTTTTCTTTCATTCTCGTTAATCAATTCTTTAAGCAAACTAAGTAAACTCTCGAGTTTTCAGCTTAAGGCATTAAACTTTCACCCCTTAACCCTCTCTTGCATTTCAAGTTAATAGTGAACTTTTATTCCCCATCATCTACAATTTTGTCCTCATAAACTAAATGTTGGTTGAGGGAATAATCGAGGGGTATGGAGGAGGATGTGGCTAAGATGAAGAGAGCTCCCATTACTGTTAATAATGAATGAAACTGAAACTGAAACTTTTCACACAAAAAGTTGTTGCCAAAAGTTGAAACCAACACAAAAAATAATAAAAATGAAAAATAACAAATTTGAAACTTTTTTTTTTTTGTTTTATTCTGTTTTATAATTTCCGTTAAAACAATTTTCAATTGGATGAAAAAAAAATATTTATGAATATTTATTAGTCTGCGAACTGTGTCGCCCCTTATTAAGCGAACCTGTTGAACTCATTAAAAACGTGTTTTCCTTGAGGGGGCAAAATTAATTGCGAAAATTTTATTCCCTTTTTACAAATTGTTATTTTGGCTGAAGGCCAAATAACAAATGTAATGAAAATGAAAAGCAATTTGTAGTAAAAAAGAAAAGTATATTAAGAATGGCAAAAATAAACGAGTAAGCTCAAAGAAAGAAAAATACAATTCAAACAGGAAGTAAACTAAGTTTTCCCCGACACACACACACACACACACACACACATAATACATAAACACACACTCATACACGGAAACTTTAACACATAGACCAAAAACTGTCCAGACACCTTTAGGCCAGCGACAAGGTGCAAGGTGTCCGGAGTGAATGTTGGACCCATCAAGGGAAGGCGAAACTTTGATTTTCAGGGCCAAGCGAAATATGTTGTGTTAGGACAAACCAATGGGCAAATGCTCTAGAAACAACTCATAAGTAGGAAAATGATAAATTAATTTCATTTACCAGATAAATTAAAAGCAAAGTATTCTATTGAATTAAATACATTTTCCATTTTTCACATGTTATTTCAATTCTATGGAATTTTTGTGCAAAAATGTTGATCAAAAGTATTATTTCAGCTGAAATGATTCCAAATGGTTTCTAAATTTAAAAAGAATTCCTAGAATCATTCTTCTTTTAAGCGTAAAATTATATGGTAAAAATACTTAAATGAAATGGTTTGAATTCTTTTTGGAAACTTTAACCATTTAAATACTTTTTATGTACACATTGAGAAAAATTATCAAGCAAAGTATTGATAGAATTTTCAAAGAAATTGATATGCTAAATAAAACAGGAAACACTTTAAGTAGTCTTTGTTGAGTAATGCAAATATTGAAAGGATTAACTCTTAGTTACCTCCTATTATTACGTGTTAATAATAGAAACGAATCCTATTTTCACAATTATGCGACCAAATATAACAATTTTTTTGTAGTTTAAGAGCCAACTAGTTTATTATGCCAACTGTCGAATACTTAAAAAATATTCTTCTCTAATTTCTAGCATAATTGACTCAACATTTTTGTTAAACTTGTTTGATGGGACATTGTTTTGGTTGGCTAAGAATTCAGTAAGCAAAAGTATATTCTGACCTCTTATATTCCGACCTCAGTAGTCAGTTAAGTGAATTTCATTGAAAAGCTTATCCACATGACTTCTTCCGCTGTGATATTTACCATGAAATAGATCATTTACTTCTATTGATTACTAATTTCCCAGTTTCATTTCCTTATTGAGTAAGCTGACAATTCCAACGTAGAAATGCAAATTGCGTACAAATTGTAGTCGACAAATTGAACCTCCAAGGACGACTAGTGGCCATAGTTTACATTGATTCTAGTCAATTGATAGAAGTATCTTTACTTATTTTGAGCAAATGTTAGGGTACACGTAAACTGAACTTGGCCCCCAAAAAGCAACCTGTAAATAAAACTCAGTGGCAGACATCCGGGCACAGAAGCAGTCACTGGCACAGAGCGAGAGATAGAGACGCCGGGTGCCAGGGAAAGGGGGAACACACGCACACACACACCGTCATCATGTTCCTGTCTAGGTGGGATTTATACTTTTATCTTCTTTTTATTTCTCTGCTTTTCTATTCTACTCTTGTATAGGCAGACGCCTACGCGGCGCCAAAGTGCGCAGCACGCTTGGTTTGTGTTTTGTATATTCTATATATATATATATACATATATATTTTTTGGTTATTCAACAGCCTTCTACCTATAGGTAATTCTATATAATGCCCATTTTGCCTATACTAAATGTAGGTATGTAAATATATGTGTGTATGCATTTTGTTTCGTTGATTGTTAATTAAATTTCCAGCAGAAATTCTTGATTATATGAAAGAGACAGAGACCGAGACCGAGACAGAGGCAGAGGGAGAGTGCCCGCACAACAAAACTTTCACACACACCGAAAATGAGGCTTCCCTCCCACTTGCCTTCACTTTGAATTCAATTCACTTCGCTTCAGTTCAGTTCACTTCAATCACAAAGTCTGGCGCAAAAATTGTTCGGCCCTTATTTATTTTTATCAGTATCAGGACCAACCAACGCACTTGCAACTCCGCCACGAACTGTGGCCTATGTTATCCTTTTGTCGCCAGCAGAACGAAAGAAGAGAGCCCAGGATTGAATTTCATGCTCGGTTTCGTATGGTTTCGGCTTTCTCTGGTTCGGCATTTTTCTCTTTTTCACTCTCTCTCTTGCTTTGCCCTACGCATCGCATTCTCTGTTATCAGTTTGATTTGATTTTCGCCTGCAAGTCCTCGGACAATTTGCTTTCGCTTGGCCCAAGAGATAGAGTAGAACGAAGGCTTGAGTTGGGGGTCCGTTTCGTCGGTGCGTTTTCAAGGATACTATTGTGGGTGAGCTCTCTCTTTCTCTGTAGGGAAACTCACCACACTTGTCGCGCTCTCTGTCATGGAGAGACATACAGACACCTGTAGTGTAGAAAGCTTTCTTCGGTCCATTTGTTTAAGAGAGTGTTCCTGACTAAGCTGATTCTTATCAGCACTCATTATTACAGTAAATTTGACAACACTTTAATTAAGCCAAAACTGTTTTTGTTTTGTTTTTGATGGCAAATGCTCACAATCTTGACAAGTCGTTTAAAAAATTAACTCAATATGGTAGGTCTATGAATTTCCTTATTGTACACAAATGTTGAAATGTTTAAGAGTTTGAATCAAATAATATTTATTCAGAATAAATTTAGACTATGTAGTTATAGTTATTAATAATTTCAACAATCTAAATTTAAGGACTCAAATGCAATTTCCCCCTTTTTCAGCTTTGATAACTAGTTTTCTCTAGACATTTCGCATTTTTTAGTTTTAGCCATTAACTAGTATGCGAATTCCAAAAAACTCTTAATTCAGCAGGCAATTCTTTGTTTAGAAACAAAGAAATTTCTATGCCGTTCCAAAATTATTCGCTATAGAGGGAGAGTAAAGGTTAAAAAAATTCTAAGTGACTAATTTTATGTTTATAAGGGACTAAAAATTCATTGAAACTAATATTAATTATCTAAGTACATCAATTCTTAAAAATTTTAAATGATTTTCACATATTACTAAATTTTTGGAGTCTTATGATGGTCTTTAATAGTTCTTCACATTAATTTTCTAAGTAGAAAGTTTTTATGTTTGAATTATTCAGTTATAATATGTATGTACATATGCTTTATGAGCTTAAACTTTAAGTATTCATGAAAGAAATTAATTTGATTCTCTAAGGTAACTTTTATTTTTAGTTGGTGTAATGACCCATTTTAATTATATCTGACACTATCGATTGGCATAGGACTAAATAAGTTTATTTTGTTTTTAGTCTTAAAAGTTTAACAAGAGTTAGTAAAACATTTTTACATCTTTCTGCATATCAATATGTTGCGAATAATTTGTGGTTTCGGTTTTCACTATAAATAAGTATAACAAAGTTCCTCTCAAACAACAATACAATCAATTGATTTAGTGCGAAAATAGAGTTGACAACTTTCCAAATAAAATGTATTAAAAGTGTCATAGATAACTTTTAAAACGATTAAAGAAACTTTTGTAGATATTAAAAAGGGAGGAAAGAAGAAGGTGAAGATGTCCAGAAATATCTGTAGATGTAAATGTCAATTGTGAGATGAGCAAAAACTCAAATTAATTTATTTTTCTATCTGGCATTCTACTTTTTAGTCATTCGTTTCTTCGGTCCATGTGGGAAAATAAATATTTTACATGTAGAGATTGCTAGAAATTCTTATGGTTTAACCATTTTTCGGACCAATTTTATCAATTAACTCTTTCCCAGTATCAGACACACCCTTACACAGGGTGTTACATGTATTTGTATCAAGTTTGACACGTGTGGAAAGGGAAATGTGGTAGCTATTCGAGGTCATGTAATGCTTGACTAGCTATTGCATTTTTAGCCTCAATTACTCAAACAACAACCTGTTGGCATTTGTCCACACTCACAAGCATCCTGTTTATGTGTGTGTGTGTGTGTGTGTACTTACATACATACATATAAAATTCTAAATGAACTCTTAAAAGTGCCCTGACATTTCATATAAAATAGTTCGTAGTTGGTTCGGGTCACGTTGTTCCGTTGTTGCCTCTATTTATTTTGTATATCTTTCTCCCTCTCTCTCTTTCTCTCTTCCTCTCTCGTTGGCCCTCTTTCTGGCCACTGGTCTTTACCAAGTTGATGTAATTTGCAGGTAATGTGTCTACATGGCCTGTTGCTACTATTTACCACTGACATCAACCAACAAGTCCCACTCAGTCCTCCCCCTCAGTGCCATCCATATTGATTTATATCCCATGTCCTGAAATATAAACTCCAATCGAACAGTGTCAGAAACTACATTGAGAGGATGAGAAAATCAATTGAATTTGACACGCTTTTTCATATAATGAAAAATTAATTGACTGCCTCTTTATCAACTTCGATTTCTCCTTCCATCCTTTATTATTATCCAATATTATGCAATTTTAAATCTTGCCACACAAATTCTTAGTCACATTTCCGTTGCACAAGCAACTGATTGAAAGCGGAAATTGCGCCATGGATTTGGGTTGGAGTTTTTATCCTCCTTCACTTGCTCTTGCCTTCATCTCTTTTTTCTCTTCTCGCCACTTCCTCATCTATTCCTTGTTGGCTTCCGTTTGACAGCCGCAAAGTTCTGGCTTCATGTTTAAGGACCACGGCGAACGAGACGGGCAAATCATGTTTTTCAATTGACATTTGATAAAATTGTGTTAGTCGCCGCCACGTCTCCTTCCAGGACTTTCCTCACCATCACCATCACCATCACCATCACTACGACTCTTCTTGTCCTCTACACTGATTTCTGTTTTTTTTTTCATCGTTAAGCGTTAGCGTTGATGCGATTAACTTGGCCGGAAATGGTAGATGTGAGTTTTTCTGCAGTTGACCAGAATACTCTTTGATTGTATTGAGCATACAAGAAGTAAGTTAAAAAAATGATTCAAATGGAAAGAGCTCAAGTGCAGAATTAAATAAAAATTATAATTTGTAACTTAAAGAATTTGTATACTTCAACGGAATGTAAATCTACTGGAAGCTAAAATTTAACTTCATTTTAGATTTCTTTTTAAAGAAAATTACTAAACTTTCCCAGGTAGAGTAGACAAATATTGTTTGTCTTTTGACATATGATTTATGTCACACTTAATTATACTTTTCCTTTTTTTCCCAATCTATTCCAAAATTCGTTTACTTTTTTGCTTTCGAAATAACTAATTTATCAAATTAAGTAATGAAAGACAAGCAAAAAACATATCTTAGTTGAATGGAATGTTTAAATACATATATTTTAGAAAGAAAAAATTTAACTTTTTCCAGTTAGGGCAATCGAAATTCGTTTACTACCATATTTTTGTGTTTCTTTTTTCCTTTTTAGTGCTGTGAAAAATTATTTTAAAAATGTGCAATAAAGAAATATTTGGTTAAACTTGTTTCAAGTGCAGCATAATTGAATTGTCAGAGGCTTTCAGTTCATCAGGCCCTCGTTACGCAAAATGGCCGACATATCAAACTGCAGCAGGACAATGAGATATGATGTGGCGGCACTTACAGTCTGCAATAGTGTGGAGTCAGTGAAATGGGGTTAAGAGAAAATTGTTAGTGCTTGGTTTATATTTACCGAAAAGATGAACGTATAATCCAGGGCAAAGAGGCCAATGCCATTGAATTGAAAATAGCCTTCCCAGTGAAGAAATTGCAATGTGAATGATTTCATTTTGTTGTAGAACAAATCATTGCTGAGCATAAACGCTGGTTTCTTTTGCATTATCTCATGGACAATCATGGCCGACTGTTTCGAGTGATTGTTGGCATTACAACAGAGCCGCAGAACGATATAGGCCACCACCATGGAGGTGAAGCTCCAGATGACATACAAATAGGTCACATAGTCGAGCAAACGACTCTTGCCACTCACTATGAAATTGACCTTGGTCTCCAGGAATATACCAAAAATACTAATCACAAAACAGGCAGCCATATAGGGTACACATTGTGGTCCGAATTCGCCATTTGTTAGGACACTAAGCGAAAGGATTTTGTCGTGCAGCTTAAATAGATCCGGCAAATTGGCCTCCGATGTAATACTGAAGGCAAACTATAACAATGAATTAAATTGAAATGAATGGACAAAAACTCACCCTGTATTCTCGGTAACACTCCCATTGTCATAATCAAAATCATCTTCATCCTCATCATTGCTGGTGTCCATGTCATCGTCATCGTTCTTTTGTTGTCCTTGTCCCTGCTGTCCCATGGCTGCTTTCTGACGTTTCATTTCGTTGGCCAACTTTTGTTCATTACCAATTGTCGTCTTGCTTTCGAGTGTTTGGTTTGTGTTTTTCCTCTCATCCTGCTTCTTACCCTCGCTCTCGATATCAAAAACGGTTATTGGTCCATGACGATGTCGTGCCTCTTTATTAATTTTCTCAAACAATGTGTTTATCTGCTCGAATCTCTCCGATATCACAGAGACATGGTAAATGAATTCACCTTGTATGATACTGCCAGCCATATAAGGGAAACTAGAGACCATAAATGGTATAATGGCATAGGTTCCAAATGTCCTGCAAATAAAATAAATCAATTAGATAATTTGAAAACCAAACATTGTATTCTTTCAATGATTTCCAAAGTTTCGTACTTACATATACAACTCCTTGATATCATAGTAGAGGGCAAAGGCAAATACGCAGAAGAGAAATAGCCAAGTGAAATGATATGTGACACTATGTTTCACAGCTGTCACACGAATCTTGTCCAATTCAGCAACTCGTCGACACTTCACAATGACGTCATCGATCTCATTCAAACGTGCCTCGAATTCAATGAAAAACTGCTTTCGACGATATATACTCATCATGGTTACTGTGAGATACAGAAAGGCACCGAGATGCATAAAAAGGTTGCTACTGAGACGACAAACACTATTGCAGGAATCCAAGAAGATTAGACCGAAGGCATGCATAAAATTAATGCCCAAATAGCAGGCCAAATACAGCACCGGAACCACAACCATCATGGCATAATCCAAAACGACATTCGTATCCAATTGCTGACGATTGAATGGTATAAGGCCTATGACCTAGAACAAGGATGCACAAATTCTTTAAATATATTTTATTGCAATTTCTTGTAAAACTTACCATAGAAAACAAATTCATAATTTGTATCATTTTGCCGTAAGTTAATTTCGTTTGTTGTTAACTGTTTCATTTGTTGTCTACAACTGAAATTGATTCATTCGGAAATGAAAGGGGGAAAAAAGGGTTAAATATTTGTATACCTAATAGCTATTGTTCATGTGTATGCGTATGCTTAAGATAAATATCTTTCGGAGTGGCATAGTTAGGAAACTAAATGCTTTTAGCTTATTAAATTTATACACTGAACAAAATGTCATTTTAGTATTGGTAAGCATTAGCCATGGTAGGTTTTACTTTGATAATTAGATATCTTTTAGTTAGGTTTTTAAATATGGAATAAAAAAGCATTTATTTATGAAATAAATATTTAAATATTGTATTTGAGAGCTTCATAAATGAAGTATCTATTAGATATATATCTAAATTAGTGGCAAACTCATTACATTTGCATTTCATATATTGATTTTAGAGCTCTCTGTGCGGAGTTGGTAGAGCTTAATGCTTAATCCTTTTAAAGACAACAAAGCACACACACACACATACATACCTATATCAATTTGTTTCTACCTTGATGTAAATCTAATAGTTTTCACATATTTTCACTCCTATATTTTACTTGCTAATTAAACAATTATAACTTAGTACCGCCTAGCACACTAAATTAACAACTACATACACCCACAACCTGCACATCCTTTAACACATGTCTCTCACCATGTGCGTGTGTGTGAGTATGTGAAAGTATATCCTTCCTCTAAGAAAACCCAATTAAAAGCAAAGCTTCGACAAGAGGCCAAAAATGAGAGGCAATAGCCAAAACTGTCGGCACGAAGCGGCTGCGGGTGCGGGGGAAAGGATGATAAAATGCAAATTTCCCTTGAGTTAAAGACAAACTAAGCCTCAGCTGTAGAGGAAAAAAGGACATGGTTGTTGTTGTTGTTGTTGCTGTTGGTGGAGCAGCAAAATGACAAGATTTACAACTATTAGAAACTATGAGAAATGGTTGCGTGACTTTTGCAACAGACTTGAAAAGTGATGAAGAAAAGTTTTGGCTTCCCTACAATTAGTTGGCAAAGCTTGCAAATTTCATAATCTTCTTATCGATTCAAGCAAAAATCAGTTGCAACATAGATTTTCTTGACTTTGAGCCCGCAAAGTAGTAACTATATGAATTTCTAATGAAACAAAATTACCAAAATGTAAATATTTAACCATAACTAAACTTAAACTTAAGATCGCAGATCCAGTTTAATAGTTTTTTTTAAGCTGGATGGACGAAATATTTCCCGATTAGACATCGTACCATTTCTTAACATTAAAAAATTGTTTTTTTTTAAATAAAAAATTTGTTTAATAAAAATCGATTTACCAAATTAAATTTTTGGAATTTTTATTTTAGTTCTTTTTGGAAGTTTTACTCAATTCAAGCCATTTTCTGTGCATAAAAAATAAAAATTAAGTTAACGTATTAAGCGGAAAGTTGTCAAAAACTAAAAATATTCTAAAATTTTTTGAAATATGTCTAAATTTGCAGTTCGAGAAGTCAAACCATGGCCGACAATGTGTTAGTATATTATGTATTTTAATTTTGAATATTTAATATTCAAAGTTAGTTTTAACTGAAGATTTTCATGTCATAAGTAAAGAATAGAGCAATTGAGCCTTTAAACTATTCTTTTTGGCAAAGCTCTAAAAAACTCGTATATATAGTTTTCCATAGTTGATAAGATTGGATAAAAGAATGGTAAATTCTAAAAATTCATTGAAGGTCATAGCTGCTATAAAAATATAGTTGCTTGTAAAATATAGTTATGTTGATAGTTTACAACTATATTCTATACTGAAGATAATACTAAGAATAATAATTCTGTTAAGATATCTACAATTCATTAACTTTCAACCTTAACTAAACATTTCTTCGACGTTCTCTTGTAAAAGCAACAGGCTTACATTAGAAATTTGAAAACAATTCAGATACATACTATAAGGCATTTTGAATGTCTCTGATTTCGTAAAAGGTGTCATTAGCTTTGAGGTTTAGTTGTGGCTCACGTTGTCATCATTTCAGGCTCAATTTGAAGGTGTTCTTGGTACTAGTTAGTCTTGCCTTTTGCCTCTGCATAGTTAATAATTGAGTTTGCAACAGAGGCACGCACACAAAATTCGATGTCTGAGGGAAACGCACACACACACTCAAACACAGAGCCACCCAATTCACTGGCAAAGAGTGAAGAGCAAAGACAAACAGCTTTGCCAGCTTATGCCTGTGCACGCACTAAGACCACAGGCACAGCACAAGTACACACAAACACACACATCGTACACACACATGTATCGCACACTTGTGCAAGTAAATAACTAATGAAATGGCGCCTTGATAATATTTGCCTGCAAACGCCTTCTTTGGTCCCAACTCTGTATATAGTATCTATGATGGGTTCTCGTATGTAGATTTATATCTGCATTGCGGCTTATCATTTACCAGAAAGACTTTAAATTTTTACTGACTCAAAAAGACCACCCACCATTTGGCAATTTGCTTAACATTAGTTTAGTTAAAGAAAGAAAATTGCCGGCTGAAATCTTTTGACGCTTTATAGTCTCTCGTTTTGGGGTTTGCCAGTGATTTTATTTGCTTCTCCCTTTGGCTATATCAATAAAATGGCGGTCATAAAGTGTAACCCAAAATAAAAAAAAAAGAAAGGAGAAAAATGAGTTTTACTTGCGGCACTCAATATGCCACGCCTACTCAGCCAATGGTAGACTAGTACGCCATCATAGTTACTCAATCAAGCGGCTTCTTCATGGCTATAATGAGTTTGTTTGCCCAGAGATTTTGGCTAAAAAAGATTTGCGTAAACGCCTTGAAATTGCTGCTACCAAACATGAGGGGGGAGGGGAGGAGGAGAGGTATGGAGTTTTTTGGGGGTATGCTGTTAAAGTGAAGCATCTTGTTGGTGTTTGGTATGCTGGAAAATCTTTGGGGAATATTCAAAAGATATGGTTTTTTAGCCCAAGGGCTGAGAATAATTGAAGTTCGCTCAGAAATGTTATTCGATTTAAGTGAGCATGTAAGAGGAGGAAGAATGTACTTCACATGGAAGGAAACTTTATCCTCCTCTTTAATATTTGGGTCAAAAACAAATTAATCAACACAAATTCGACCAAAAAATATTGTTTTTGTGGTCAACTTTGGTAAATAGAAGTGAAAACACAAAACCTGATTAGCCAAAATAATTATTTTAAGTACACTGTTTGTTTTTGCACCCAAGAGGCTATCTTCCTCTCTCTCTCTCTCTCTCTCTCTCTCTCTCTCTTTCTCTTACTTTGGTTGGGTGTGTGTGATTTTTATTGCTTGTTACATAAATATTTTATTAAAAACCATTCATAACCAGCATTCGGTGTTGACAGGACACCAAACCCAAGTGAATGCACCACGTGTCCACCTCACAGAGAAAGAGAGTGAAACCAAAGAAAGAGATGGCATATTAATGTAAGAGAGAGTTAGAGAGAACAAGTGAAAGCTTTTCACCACAGCAGCCAACGACAAGTTTGTGTAAACATTTAGCACAAATGTTGAGCTCTGCTCGAAAATGTTATTTTTTTCGTTTTTGGTTTTTGCCTTGATTGCAATTCGCGAAACGGAAAGTGGAAAATGGAAAATGTCAAATGCCAAGGATGAGGAGTCTGTTTGATACATTTGGCTATTTGAGCTGGGGAAATCTCTCTGTAGGGAATTGACCATATAAAAAGATTATGAGTAAAAGTTAAGAGTCAACCAAAAGCTGATGACCTACACACGAAATGCAAACCATTCCAAAAGTAATAAAATGACATAAACAATAAACAAACATCAACAAGATCCTTCATCAAAACAAGTCTTTTATCAATTTTTATGCATTTTTTTAAGTAGCCAAGTTGAGTTTAGTACAAATCCGTTTCCATTTCTTTAATGGCAATTGCTCTACTCAAAAAAAGTTCATATTGATAGAATTAAAATAATGACTTTGGATTCTTTAATTGGTTTCCCCGAAGTTTTTATAGTCAATCCATTGGATGCAACTAATTGTAAGTTATTTATCTGTATTTGATACCATTAATACGCTTAAACACACAATTAAATTCGATACTAAAGAAAGAAACAACAAAAGGATTAAAGAACTCTTGCCAAGTGGCTCTTGGCTGTTAGATCATTTTAGCTGTTATTGAATGGCTTGCAAAACGATTATAAACTTTTATATATATTCAAAAGGGAAATTCTGTCTCCTAAAAGAATATTTTATACCTTAATATTAATAAGTCAATAACATTTCTTTGCTCCTCACATTAAGCGAATATTCAGAAAATGAAGCTCTTTATAATAAAGGCTTCATATATTTAAGTTATTTATGCGTATCTATAAGTATAAGAAAGATATTGATATAACTTTATATATTCTTTTTTGTATTGCTTGATATTCTATATTTAACAGTTTTAATTCTATCATTTCGCTTCATAATGGTGTATAAATATAATTTATTGTTACTAACTTAGTTTCATGGGACTCGACGGGAAGTACTTGATATTGTTAATGAAGAATTGATTGAAACAGTTCTTTTCAAACTAAAGTAATTTTCATAAAAATAAATCATCTCGTTGGGTTATTGACATTTTTAAATTGAATCAACTTTTTAGGTTATTGACATGTTTAAAAACCACAAGTTTATTTCTTTAGCATTAGTCATCGTTTTCTTTGTCTTCTATATTTATACTCTAGAAATACTAGTAGAATAAAATTCTGATAATAGAAACAAGATAAAGAGAAAATCCAAGACATTAACAGATCCATTTGCTAACTCTTAATTGAGATTTCTGAAATGTCAACGAATATTTTACAACATTTGGTTTTAACTTAAATATTCTTTAAACAAATCCATGAAGCTTGATTTATTTTTGTAGTTTGCCTAAAAGTATGCTTTACTTTTGACACTTGAATGAAAGAAAGATTTTTTCGATCTGCAACTGATCGATGATTGCGTTTTGCTTATAGGAAACATAAAAAAAGCTGAAACAAAGCGTGTTGTTTGTTGTTATTTGCTCGAATGGTGGGAGGCACACCATTTCGCCGCCCCATTGAATAGTCGTGGGTTAAGCGTTAAGCGCACCGGTTGTGCGTCGGTCGGTCGATTGCCAAGCATTTCATTATGTCAAGGCAGCATAATAATAGTTATAGTAATAACAATGATAATAATAACAATGAAGAGCAAAACAAGGATGTCAGGCTATTCTTGCTGCCTCCCAGTGTAACCACTCCCATTCCACTCGGTGCCCCTTCTGCAGCTGCTCAACAACATTTCATTGATGATTTGACAATGAAAAAGAAGGAACAGAAACAACGACGTTTATGGCGTGTGCCCTGGTTCATTTTGTTGATATGTTTTGTGCAGGTACTGTGTTTCTTGTTGTTGTTGTTCTTGCTTCTTTCTGTAGTTTTGTTGCAGTTTGCAACTGCTCCACATAGCTAACGCGGCGTATGAGTGATGTGTGTCAAATCTTTTGTTCTATGAAATTTCATTTATTGCCGAGATTCCATGCTTTTTTTCGATTGAATTCTCTGAGATTTGTTTATTCACTGACTTTCTCAAGAATTTGTTTGTTTTATTCGCGTAAACATATTTCTTCGGAATTAAGTGTGCTGGAGCCAAACAAAAATTCAGTGCTGAGTGTTTATAGATTTGCGGTGATTAAATTATGCTCTCGTATTCATAAATAGTCGTGGCACTTGCGGTTTTTGTGTTTGTTTGGATGAAAGTATGAAATTAAAATAAACTTAAGGGATAGAATTTTAGTTTTAGGAAAAATTTTACTTTTCGGAATAAACAAATGAAATAAATATTTATACATGAAATATGTTTGAATATATGTTTAAATTTCAGCTGACAAGGGGAACTTCAAGTATGTGATATCAATTCAATACTTATATCAAAATAAATGTAGAAGAAATTTGAAATTTTTTCACTTAAGTTTAGTATTCTCCCCAAAATATTTTAATAAAAATAAGCTTCAAAGAGATGTTTTTAATGTATTCCCTAGTACTCCTACAACAAGATTAAATCCTTTTTTTACTGACAGATTTTTACATAAATCGAAAGACACAAAAACATGCCGATAAATATTGGGAAATTGTTAGCGAACAAAAAAATTTGGATGAAAGTGCGATAAACATATTCCAATATTCGGTTTAAACAATTACCGACTAATAAATAAACAAAAAAATAGATGAAAAATGAGCTTAATATATTTGAATATATTCAAATTCGGATAAATACGTAAACAAATACATGCAGAAATAGTAAGACAGACAAAGAAAGCATAAAAATAAAGAAGTTTATAGAGAAGTAATAGGTTAAAGTCAGAAGAATTTGCTAAGTATTACTTAGGCATAAAAACCAAATTTAAATCAATAAAGTAATTAGCCAATCTTCCCTTTTGGATTACACTCTTAAATGCCAAAGTCCCACAAGTGTTTGACCCAAATTTTCTTTCTCTGGATTTAATTACCTAACATATTTGCTTGATACGCACAATAATGCCAACTGACAATCGGCAATTGATGTTGAAGATTGTTTTAAGCCCAACCCACAATAAGACCAAATCGAAACGATATTCATTGCAATATTGCACAATCTGTGCGAACCCAATCGATCGAACGCTAGCTGACTGGTTAAAGTTTTATTGCCCATTTTAGTCATCTGGCTTAAATGTTTTGTGGCAATTGGCATTTGTCATATTTGGTGTTGATGCAGTGTGTGTTTGCTGTTGTTGAATCTTGATGCATGATGCATCGAGCTTTGGTGTTGAGTGGCTGCTGTCAAGTCATGCGGTGCAAGTTGAAAGGCATCTTGCCACCACTCACATCACAGTGCATACGGTGCAACACTTTTGCATCCATTCCGCTTTACACTTGGCCAGCCACAAAATGAAAGTGACAGATTCTTGGCTCGAAGAAACTCGACAACAAAATAGAGTTGCAAAATATGTTATTTTAATAGTTTTTACAAAAGAAATGCATGAAAACTTGAAGGATTTTTCGAGTTATGTTTGCATTTATTCATTTATTTTACTCTTAATAAGTGCAAAGACAAGATTGTAGTTGTTCACTTTTCGAGAAAACATATAAGAAGTTAATTTATACGAAAACTTTTGACATTTGTTTGAAATTTTATAATTCTTTTTGGGGGAGTCGCCATAGTGGAGTTTCAATGTCGTTTAGACAATGTGGGTCAATTTTCAGTTATACAACGGAGATTGTTAATGGATTTCAAGAACTTTTTTTGATCGATTTTATACTTAGAAGAAAAATATGCATGATCCCCAAGCATTCAAAACTTCCGTAGAGAATTAATAGATATAATAGAAATCACTTTGATGAGTCTATTTGGACTCCTTGTGTTGATTAAAAAATTATTACTTGATTAAAGGAAATGTCGAGAAAGAGAAAAATAGCATATAATACAAAATAGGATTGAATGAATCAATCGACTACATTCCAAACACGAATCGAAATGAATCCTGATTCAAAATATGAATATAAAAGGAATCGAAATTGATTAAAATTAGACTTTTTATACCATACACCCATAGGGTGAAATGGTATATTAAAGTCGCCAAAATGTATGTAACAGGCAGAAGGAAGCACCTCCGACCCCACAAAGTATATATATTCTTGATCAGGATCAACAACCGAGTCGATCTAGCCATGTCCGTCTGTCCGTCCGTCCGTCCGTCCGTCCGTCCGTCCGTATGAACACCTAGATCTCGGAGACTATAAGAGCTAGAGCCACCAAATTTGGTATGCAGTCTCGTGTAGTATGTACGCTTATCGAGTTTGTTTCAAATTTTTGCCACGCCCCCTTCCGCCCCCGGAATTTACAAAAAACCGATTTTCTTAAAAAGTATAACAGATAGAAACATCAAATTTGGTTTGTATACTCGTTTAGTTAGCGCGCAAAAAATAATTGTTCCATCTTTTTGCCACCCCCCCTTCCGCCCCCGCAATTTACAAAAAACAGATTTTCTTAAAAACTATGACAGCTACCGACATTAAATTTGGTATGTAAGCTAGCCTAACAGACGCGCAGACATTGACTATTTAATCATTTTGTCACGCCCATTTCCGCCCCCGAAAATTAAACAAAACTGATTTTCTCGAAAACTAACAAAGCTAAACTCACCAAATTTAGTATGTATATTGGCTTAGTATGCGCGCAGAATATATATATTTTAATATGTTGCCACGCCCACTTCCGCCTCCATAATTTAGAAAAAACCGATTGGCTCTTGCAATTTTTTGACCATCGCAATCAAATTCGGCAGACTAATTAATCTTATCTATTTCTACCAAACTACCAAATTTTATTGAAATCGGACTAGAAACATGCAAAATATGCGTATGAACGTATTTTGCTACGCGATGCATAAGGGCAGAATTGGCCGTTGGCTAGTGGCGGCGCTAGAGTACTTGTGTGTTTGTAGAGTGAGCGAGATAGCATATGGTATGAGGGCATGTTAAAGCAATTTAATAGACATACATTTGGTTTTCGAAATTTTAAATATTTGTTTCACCTGGTGTATGGTATACCCAAGTCGGCGAGACGACTTACTTACTTCATTAGTCAACTCATCAATAGAAGTCGTCGCTAGATTAGTATTTTCTCCCCACAAAAAACTGATTAATGATTAGAAAACAAACTCATTTAGGACTATTTTAACCTGATTCGTATACGATTAAAAATTTAATTAAATGTAGTGTATATATAGAAAAATATAAAAAACTTCTTTATCTCACTCTTCTTTTAGATTGCCCTCCATTTTGTAGCCAATGCTTGCCTGCAAAAACTTTTAATTTATCAACCTGAATCGGAATATTGGCGTTATTTTACCTATATGCTGCTCCATGCCGATACTTGTCATTTGTCTTTGAATATATGTTTGCAGGTTAGTCGAACTTCTTAATGAATCTTGTGAAAAAGATAAAAAAAAAATCTCAAATGAACTTTGTTTTTTTTTCTGCTCTTTACAGTTGTTCGTTGGCTGTTGTCTGGAATTGGAGCAAGGTCATTGTCGTTTGTCTTTGATCTATCTGCTGGGTGGCTTGTGCGGTTCATTGGCCCACAGTTGGTTGCAGCCAGAACTGTTGCTCTTGGGTGGCTCGGCGGGTGTCTATGCCATGATGTCTAGTCATATACCACACCTGGTTTTGGTCAGTCAACTATGAAGAAGCAAACAATTTACAATTTTAAACGAATTGGCTTTTTATTTTTGTATTTTCAGAATTTCCATCATCTATCGTATCGCTATGCTCGTATACTCTCCCTAATGATACTCTTTTCCACTGATATGGGCTTGACCATATATCATTTTCATTATCATCTTAATCGAAATCCACGCATCAGTCTGGAGGCTCATTTAGGCGGTGGAATTTCGGGTCTGTTAGGTGGTTTTGTCATCTATCGCAGAGTTGCCAGTTTGAAAACATATTTCTAAACAATTTTCTATGGTCTCAAATTTACTTTTAGAATGCCAATAATAAAAACAAAACATTAAAAAATTTCATTTGTTTTCAATTTTGGTCAGGCAAACATATTTTCTATGCCAAATTTGCATGGTTATTGCTCATTATGGACTGTCGATTTTATGGTGCTCAATTGGAACATGGAGTCATTTAATTATTTGTTCAACACTTCTGACGTTAATGAGACCTATTTGAAATTGTTTTTCAATTGACTTGACAATTGACTCATCGAAATGTTTGCTGCGATTGAATTGGAAATTTCATTTATAATCATTTAATTGGTGTGAGTAAATAGAAAAAAATGCCTTAGATCTTTAAAAGGTTGAGTTTTAATTAAAGATTCCACATAAGTTGTAGAATGTGACCGGAGATGATTCAATATTATTTTAGGAATCCTATTCCATTATACATTGATCTGTATTTTATTCTACCAATGTGTGCACAGAGTAGTATACAATCCTTTCGCCTTTTGTTCATACATAAATACATATCGCTAAGGAATGAAATAGCAAGGAGGCTGTAGGACATCGGACAAGTCTAGCTAACTAGTTTGTCACAATGTCATAAACACATTATTAAGCACATTATCAAAAGCAAAGAATTGTATTATCGAATTATTGCCATTTTTAAAATCTCTTAGTTTTTATGGCTGAAAAGAATTATAAGCCAACCGATAGGGATATAGCAGATATATGGTAGTACAACAAGTAAAAATAGTCAATGGTTAGGAATTGCGGTTCCTTCTACCTGCCCTCTCCTGCTCGTATTCCCTTTTTCGGTACAAGGAGTTTGTTAAATGAGGTTCTCTTATATTATACACGGTCCTTTAGTTAATTAATGAGGAAAAGTTATTCAATAGGAAAATAAGGTTTAACCAAAACCCTTTAAATTTGTTAAATATTATATTCAAATCTCAAAATATGGTCTCTCATATGTTTGTATTTCTTGAGCCCTGTACGAAAACCCGAAAACTTTACCTTAACAAATAGTCTAAAAATCTCTTTTTACTTAGATTTTCTAGTTTATTGATATGGGTTTTCCTTTACCTAAAATATAGCATTAGTTATTTATGATATTCGAATACTATACGTCTTGTAGTATAATCCATATAATAAATAACAATAGCTTGTAAATAAAGTACTCATTGCTTCAAATTACAAAGAAGTTTAATGTAATATTTGTTTAAATATTTCTTTATCTGTAGGTATACACATAATTTATTTGTAATGTTTAATTATATTTTTTTAATACATAAATGCGTTCTGCTTAAATTAAATTGGAATTATAATACAAACTTATGGTTAAATCTTATGCTTAGATTAGTTCGATTAGATGGTTAATTTAAATTAGATGCGAAACAGGGGCAAAGATTCCACATAAAGATACAGAATTCTTGAGATTACTTCGTCTTAAATTAACAGTCTAATGGTCCACACTTGACGCCGACCTCAGTGCACATGCATTCGAGGCACTGGCTGGATAATTCAACAATGATACGGCCAACTCGATACATTCGACCATAAATGTTGCAGCCAGCTAATTTTAATTGACCCGTGGGATCCATTAAGCTGCTGGTGCTGCTGCTGCTGCCACTGCTGCTGCTGCCGCTGTCACCAGCAAATGGAGAAGCAACTGCAGCATTGCTGAATGTGTTGCTTGTTGCACCTGTTGGACTGTTGTTGCCATTGCCGCTGCTCAGGGCATGCTGATAATGATGGAATTGTTGTGGTTGCTGCTGCTGCTGCTGCTGCTGTAGTTCCATCTGATGCTGTTGTTGCTGTCGAACTTCGTAACTGGCATCCATGAAAGGCAATTTGTCGAAAGGTGAATTTAAAAATGGATGCACTGTTGTGCTCCTGGTGGATGGAACTGTGGCTGCTGTTGTTGTTCGTGCTGTAGTTGTTGTCAATATTGCTGTGGTTTTAGGTATGGCTGTTGTTGTCGTTTTGGCACGGACTTTGTTTCTGTTGCTGGGCGTTGTGTGTCGCCTGGTGCCTGTTCCACCCACTGTCGGTTTATTTTTCGTTTTACTATTGCCCTTTTTGGTGGCACGTGCCGTTGGCCTTGCTGTTGTTGTCGACAATGTTGTTGTTTTTGCTGCTGCTGCTGCTGCTGTTGTCGTTGTGGGAGTTGCTGCCGTTGTTGTTGAAGGAATTGTTCTTGTTGTTGTTGTTGGTGCAGCTGTTGGTAGCATTTTAAATGGCGGCACAGTGCTTACACTTGTCGACAATTCCTCCATGCCACCGAGTAGTTCTTCCAAAAGCTTATCCAATTTATTGATTTCGTTTTTATCTATCGTTGGCGTCTGTTTTGTTGTGCTGCTTGATGAGGAAGTACTCGAGGTTGAGCTGCTGGATACTGAACTCGACGTTGAGTGCGATGTGCTAAATGTCATACTTTCACTGGAATGATTCTGCTTATCCTCAATAAGTCTATCGAGATTTGGTGGTCTTTCCGTGTGTATCACATCTTTAAATGGATCTGGTGTGGTAATTTCTGCAATAAGAAGAGACAAAAATTCGGAAGATAACGATAACGATTAACGGTAACGATTAAATAACTAAGGCCAAGCTTTTTAGAATATCTTGGCAGTTATTTTAGCACAAAATTACCATTTTGTGGAAATTTTAAAGCTTGTTTAAAAATAAAAGAAATCAGAAAATAAATCTTGAATATATGAAATCTTTTTTCCTAAATAACAGATATGAATTCGTTTTTAAGGTGCATGTCTATTTTTTGACATATAGACTATGTGATATAGTGCATCGGCCAAAATGGTTTGTTTATTTAAAACAAATTTCAATAAAAAGTATCAGCTTAAAACTGAAAAACTCTTGGTAAATATTTATTTAAGCTTATCGGGCAAACGAAACGAAAGAGAAAATTCGGTAAATATTTACTTAAGCTACTTAAGTTACTCGAGATTTCAGTGTTGATAAGTGGAAAATCACATAAAGCTAGTGTTGTTTCAGTTTTGGCAACGCTGTTTATTTATGGATTATGGTGTTGCCAGTCTGTTGTTTTATTTGGCGCGTTGTTTTTTAGCCGTTTTTCGAGTCTCGAGTGACTTAAGTAAATATTAGGAAATATTTACTTAAGCTACTCGAGATTTCAGTGTTGAAAAGTGAAAAAATCGGCTAAAGCTACATTTCAGTGTTGGCAAATGCTATTTTTTAATTGGCGCGTAAATTATAAAATTAAGGAATATTCCGCTGCTCTGGCAGCCGAAAATTGTATTCTGAACAATATTTGTTCTCTAAAATCCAGAAATAATGTAAACTCAACAATATTTTCGATTGTTGAGAATAGTGCGAACAAAAATTTCAAAAAGCGCGCGTATTTGAGTATCCGATACTTGGCATCTGGCAACGCTATCTCAAAATTTGACAGCTTCTTTTAGCCGGAAAAAAGCTACTTTTATCTATAATGATTTTTCTTTCGTTAATTGCACAAAAACTACATAATAAATCGCCAAGGCGCACCTGAGGTCGTGCTCGTGGAATTTTTCTTTTTGTTTGATACCAAATTTATGTAGTTTAAGCGCGTTTTGGGCCCGAGTAGTTACTCGGTATTACTATAGTAAATATTTACCAAATATTATTATATATACAAAACTCTTTTCCCCATTCAAAAACTATCCTATAGTTTCCTTTTTCCGATTGATTACTTTGTTATATCAAAATATATCTTAATGATTCTTACCTATTGAAGATGTATCATTTGCTGCTGTTGTTATGTCTATAAGATGCTGGGTAACCTGTTGATAGCTACCCACATGATCCTGTAGGACTTCACCATCTATGGAAAATGATTCCTTGGGCACAAAACCACCTTCTGTCTCAGTGGGAGGAGAGAATTTACCATGGCTGGGCTCATCGATCACCTCGCCAATTACGCCGCCAACTCTCATCTGATTTTGATCAAATTTATAGTTTACATAGCTTGCGCTACCCTCGAACTGGCCATGGTGGATAGGTTGTTCAGCGGGCAGAGTTTCCACTTTGAATTGATATTTATAGGTGGCTTGATCGTTAGGTGAATAAACTTGTTCCACATTAATGTCCATTTTGTCAGAAGCCATGGGTGGGTAATAGTTTTGATTGGTCGTGGGATTTGTGTCCACTGCATCGGCGGGTAAGAATGGTATAATCTTCAGATTGGGTAAACTTGGTGGCAAAGTGGGTTCAGCACTTTCATCAAGTGGTTCAGCTTCCAAAATGCTGGGATTGGTTTTAATAATCAGAGGTTTGGATGTGGCATATGGTTTCGGTTTGGGTTTGGCTTTAATAATTGGTTTTTGAGTGGTTCTTATGGTGGTTCTTGCTGTGGTGGCCAAAGTTGTCGTTGTTGTTGTCGTTGTAGTTGATGGCTTATTGGTGGTTGTTGTGGTGGTGCGTTTCGTTGTCTTGGGTCTGGGTTTTGGAGTGGTACTTGTTACTATCTTTGGAGTGGTTCTAGGTTTTTTAGTTGTTGTTGTAGTCGTAGTTGTGGCTGTTGTTGTAGGTCTGGGTGTAGTTGTTGTTGTTGTAGTTGTAGTTGTTGTAGTTGATGAAACATTTCTTCTATGGAAATCCAATCGATTGGGCGGTGTGACTGTTAGATTTGCTATTTTCGAATTAATTCTTGTGTGTTGCATTGGACGAAACATGGGAGCAGGACGAACTGAGGGTTTCACTGTAGTCGTGGTGGTGCTTGTAGTTGTTGTCGAAGTGGTGCTAGTGCTTGAGCTTTCAGTAGTCTCATTCGCTGGATCATCCAGAATACCAGAAAGTCCATCTAACAAAACATTCAATAGATTCGGTTCCGATTTATCAGTGCTTGTTACAATTTCCTCTTGAGCTGAAACTATTTGTTGTGCCTCGGCTGGCAGTTCACCCACCGCAATTTCACCACTCTCCAAATGGTCATCAAAATCTTCAGAGATTCTCTTTATGTTACCCATGGGAGCGGTGACCAGTTCGATGCTTGACTCTGTGGGCTTACCAACTGTTTCCTCTTCTTCATCGGGACCGAGTAGTAGGTCCATCCAATTCACTGAATTCTTTGTTGATGTGGTCCATTTAGTCTCCTTTTCTTGCTTTTCCTCTGTACTTGATCCTAGAAGAATGTCCAAAAAACTCTCTGTGGTCGGTGTGGGAGTTGTGCCCACCAAATCTAGATTATCCTTTAACATTTTATTATTATTGCCATCAATAAACTCTAGACCTTCTCTTAGAGTATCCAATATGCTCTTCTCACTGCTGGCTTTTAAAGCATCTCCACTACTCAGAAGGGGTCCTTGTGTGGGATGCCGATCCAAGGGATAACGTTCAGCCATTTTATTCTCTGGTATTAGGGCAGCATTTGCCACTGCCTCCACTTCTTGCTCTTCTTTGCCAAAGAAGAGATTATAAAGATTAAATTGCCTGGAGTTCTGTGAGCGTCGATAATCTCTTTGACTGCCACAGTCGTAGCTTGAGGGACAACATTGACCCTTGGGCACAACGGGTATACAATTCTTCAGGGCTGGAGAACATTTCTTTGGGGCACAACGCCTGGTACCTCTTATGCAAAAGCAAATGTCACACGGTCTCTCCTTATCGGAAGGCATTTTCTGGCCCTCCACATAGAACTGGGAGCCCACAGTGCAGCCTCGATTACGTTGCAGCCGTTGAGACATTCGCTGGAAATGCTTATTGGAGGTTTTCCTATAGCGAACCTCTTGAGATGATTTGCCAGATGTTTTACTTGAGCAATCATAGCGCACGGGGCAGCAAGTAGAGTCCACAAAAATGGGTTTACAACCATCCACGGGCAGCATGCATTTTGGTTTCACACATTTCTCAGTGCCACCTGCAGTGAAGTAAACCAAAAATGAGAATTCATTTCTTTTTTTAAATCCAATCAACTTACCTATACAATAGCAATAGCTGCACAAGTTCGATGAAGACATTGCTGATCCCGATTTATAGACAGTTCCATTTTTCACGCAAACTTTTTGAAAAAAAAAACCAATTAAAAAACATTCCCCTCTTGGTCTCTCTATTTTTCTTACCAAATAAATCCACATCGGAATCATCGGATCTTCTTTGCAGCATATTATCGTTAACCACTCGATCAATGGATTCCCTTTCATAGTGATCCAAATAGGCAATAATACGTCGTTTTGTGGGTATTTTATAGAATGCATCGAGACGAGCACAGGACAGATAAGGGCAGCAAGTACTCTTCTTTTGCACTACCACACAACCCCGGGGAGGCGGCATGGGCATTTCTGGGCACACTTTGAGACGACAAACCAAAGTCTTGCGATTGCATTGACAGTTCAGGCACTTCTCCATGCTGGGCACCACCGACTTGTCAGCAAACCATGTGCCATTATGATGACAACCTATGAAATTGAACAATATTCTCTTTTAATTATGATCAGCAGTTTATGTGCTTGTGTATATGCTAAAAATGTCATTGACTTGGGGTGGAAGTAAAATAGGTTTAGATAAGATATTATGGTACTTAAATGACAAAAAGGTTAAACCAAATTGTTTTTTTTTTGTAGCCAAACTATGAAGAAGAAATCAAGATAATTCTAAGGCTGGAAGTTATTTTAATTAACTAACTACTGACTGATTTTGGAGAGTACTAAAAAAAAAGTAATTTGAAGTTGTAAGGAATTCAATAGTGGTGAATTTTTAATGTAAATACCAAAAATATATTTAAGTTAGGCTGTTAAAATTAAGTACTATTTTGAAACTTCATAAAAGCAAATAAGTAGATTAAGAAGTGAATAAAATCAAATCCCTATAATTGAGGTAATCACAGTTTAACCAAAAACCTTTTGTTTACCTGAAAATATAAAGGTGACTTATAAGTTACTTAATTAATGTAACTCCTACAATTTTAATTTGAATAACTTCTTATATCTACCACTATACGTTAATATGTCTTTACGTAAGTAAGTAGTAACTAAGTAAATAAGTAAGTATGTTAGTTAGTTAGTAAGTAAGTAAGTAAGTAAGTAAGTAAATAAGTAAGTAAGTGAGTAAGTAAGTAAGTAAGTAAGTAAGTAAGAAGGTAAGTAATTAGGTAAGTAAGTAAGTATGTAATAAGAAAGTAAGTATGTAAGTAAGTAAGTAAGTAAATAAGTAAGTAAGTAAGTAAGTAAGTAAGTAAGTAAGTAAGTAAGTAAGTAAGTAAGTAAGAAAGTAAGTATGTAAGTAAGAAAGTAAGTAAGTAAGTAAGTAAGTAAGTAAGTAAGTAAGTAAGTAAGTAAGTAATTAGGTAAGTAAGTAAGTAAGTAAGGAAGTAGGTAAGTAAGTAAGTAAGTAAGTAAGTATGTAAGTAAGTAAGTAAGTAAGTAAGTAAGTAACTAAGTAAATAAGTAAGTAAGTAAGTAATAAAGTAAGTAAGTAAGTAAGTAAGTAAGTAAGTAAGTAAGTTAGTAACTAAGTAAGTAAGTAGGTAAGTAAGTAAGTAAGTAAGTAAGTAAGAAAGTAAGTAAGTAAGTAAGTAACTAAGCAACTAAGTGGGCCTGTACGTAAGTAAGTAAACATGTATTCATATATAAGTTTAAGTTTAAGTAAGTAAATATAGATGAATGGATCAATCAGATTCTGCTTATTTTGGTATCCACAGAGATAGAGAAAATAATTATACTTCTTATTATTATTATTACTATTTATTAATGTAGGGGCAACTAACTTATAACTTAAGTATCTCCATGAATAGTTATAAAAAGGGTTTGAACAAATTAGCTAAGTTTCTAACGATGAATTTTATTAGCTAAGACTTGTATTGGTAGCACAACTAGAGCAAATTTCACTAATTTAATCATCGATCTAACCCAAATGTGGGCATCACTTTGGAAGCCCATCACCTATCATTGTGTGTTCGACACTCATTTGTGACGCACATTCCAATTGGCTGGCTCACTGCTCACCTGTATTCTGTGTGGTTATGTAGGCATCCAACTGTGCGGGCCATAGTAGTAAAAATAATGCCACCGATATAATAATGCTGACTAAATGCAGCGTCATTTTGGTTGTCGTTTGTCTTGTTGCGTCTCTGCGTCTCTTGCTTCCTCCTCTTTGGCAGCCGACGTGCATGAATAATGCAACGGGTTCAGTGTATCTCTCCTATATATGTATGTATGTATGTATTTTGGGGTTCAGTGGGACTGCAACACCAGCTCCAGCTCCTGGTCCAACTTCAAAGCCAAGCAACTCCAGTTCCAGCTTCTAAGTTTGTCGACTAATGCGCATGAAATGTATGTCACGCAGAGGCAACTTTCGAATGACAAGCGTTTGCCAGTGGCCAATGCCACAGCACATGCTCAGGCGTAGACCAAATTAAAACCCGGCAAAAGCAACTTTAAGGAAATTACCCGCACAAAAGTCGAAATAACAATATTACAGGTCGTTGAGGGTTTGCCTCTATGTTGACTCTTTGATGACTGTTGTTGTTGTCGTCGTTTTAGTTGTGTTTTCGTGCCAAAGTTCTGCCACACTTTTAATGAACCATAAGAAGAATTTCCAAATTCTCTGCAAATAGATAAGCAAGAAAAAACATTCATAAGTGAGTGTCATTAGACTGTTAGGAGGTATAAAGCTACATAAATGTCTTCTCTTTTCAACTCTATTTCGATTGGGAAACTTCAAGTCTCAACAGGTTTTAGTTTCATTGAGCTAATCCAGAAATACTAATTAAGTAAAAACCTTTTTATCATTTGTAAACTGCTTAATCATGATTTATGATAGAAAGAAAGACAAAACAGTTTTAAGGCACCTTACTAACATATTCCGAATACCTCAATCAATTAACATTATTTTCGCCTTATTTCGACCTACCGCAAATATTACACTGACAAAAAAAAAGTTTGTAGTTTTTGACCGTAAACAATGGAAAACTAAAATGACTAAAATGATTCTTTAAAATTTTATTTTTTTACGCACTTTGTAAAAAAGATTTACATTATCAAAGACAATAGAAAAGAATTTAAATGAATTAGAGTAAAAATAGACCATTATTCTTTGAAAATATTATTAAAATTTTTATAAACTAAAGTTTTTATTGCAATTTTCTTTATGATTAGAATATCATAAGAATATTTCCAAAGTTCACTGTAAATCTTCTAAGATCTAAAAAAGTAGAAATATTCATATTCTACATATTCAAATATTCATTATTCATAAACAAGATTTTATCGATTTGGTGTGTTTTCGGCAAATAAAATATTATGATAAGTATTTATATCATATTTTAAAAGGCTATATTTTGAAGGGCAAAACTTTAATGCTAGTTCTATAATACTTGGACTTAATATAAAGCTCCTATACAAGTCAGTTATTCCATTTAAGATGAAATTAACCAACATTTTATATTTACAAAAGAAATAAAAAACCAGAGGGCAAGGGCTAACTTCGACCGCGCCAAAGTTTGTATACCCTTACAACTTTTTTGGTAACTCTTTCCTTACCTATAGCCATCAAAGTGGAAAAACGTTTTATCTAAAAAGGCTAATGTTTGCGAAAAAACGGCCAACAATCGTAGCATAGGAAATAACGAAGTTATTGGACAAAGTCACTGTTTTCCACCGATCGTTCCTATGGGAGCTATATGATATAGTCACCCGATCTTTATCAAATTCGGCACAGTCATTAACAGATATATTAAACTAACAAATGTTTAATTTGAAAGCAATCGCGTCAAAAGTAACGAAGTTATTCACAAAAGTCACTGTTTTCGAAAGATCGTTCCTATGGGAGCTATATGATATAGTCACTCGATCTTGATAAAATTTGGCATAGTAGTTAATATGTGTAATTAACTCACCAATATTAAATTTCACGACAATAGCTCAGAAAATAATGAAGTTATTGAGAAAAGTCACTGTTCGTGACTTTGCCGTTTGTATGGGAGCTATATGATATAGTGGTCCGATCCGGCTGAATCCGAGATATACAACGCCTGCAGTATATACAAGCCTACATGCAAAATTTCAGCTCTGTAGCTCATACGGTCTAGGAGGAGTTTGCGTTGATCCAGACGGACGGACGGACGGACGGACGGACGGACGGACGGACGGACATGGCTATTTGAACTCGTCTCGTCGTGCTGATCTAGAATATATATACTTTATATGTTCGGGGATGCTTCTTTCTATGCGTTGCACACTTTTGACCAAAATTAATATACCCTTTTTGCAAGGGTATAATAAAGTAAAGACTGAGGACTGCTAAATGTAACTCCAAATCAATGAAGAATTCAAATCATATAAAGATGTAGAGTTATAGTAATTCTAATTCCAATTTATTTAAGATTGAAAATTCTGTATTTATTTTCTTTAATTATTAAAAATTATTAATAAAAATTCTATTGACAATTTTAAAGTCTTAACCTATCTTATGTCTCGAAATTCTAGGATATTTTTCAAGGTTTTGTCAGTTGACAATAAAACTTATTTAAGGGTAAATAATGAGGGAATTTCCATTTCCATTATAAATATTTTTCGCTGTGCATTATTTCCCGTTGGTTGCTTATCCAAAAAAACATATCATTTAAGTTTATGGCTTTGTTTACACAAACATAAAGTTGTCTGATCAAACAGAAATAGGCCAGAAGCTGCGCAAGGAAAAGAAAAACGGAAATTCTGCCACAACTTATCAAAATGAATATACATACAGTGAAACGTATACAACTCTGTCTGGAAGTCTTGGTCGTAAATAATGTGAATCAACTGTAAGCAAAATAGAAAAGAGTTAGAGAAACCAAGAAATCGAAGGAGATGGACAGAGAGGGGTGGGAATAAGGAACAACATCCAGAACTGGTATATAGAATTCAACCACTCAACACTTGGGCTGGACGAGTGTTGCATGCGAAAACAAACAAACAAATAAAAAAAAAACAGAGAAAGACAAAAAAAAACCAAGTATAGTATAGTAAATAAACAAACATGAAAATCAAATAAAACCAAACCGAATGGCGGTCATTGTCAGTGAAAGACCGAAAGCAACAGACCAAGACACTAGAGAACTCCCCCATGGCCACAGCTCCCCCCGCCCACTCACTCACATGACCAGTCCCCACTGGCTTTTGGTTTAGGAGTCAGACTCGAACTCCAACTGGGACTGGCAACTGCATTGCCACTTTCATTAAGAACGTGATTAGCAGACAAGAGAAGAGGATGCCACGAAATGTTGCATGCAAATACGAAAAGTGCCTAGGAAATTGAATTTCACATACAACTAAATGCAGACAATGAGTTACTCTATACCAAAAATAAAAATATTTAAAAATTATTAACAATGCAATGTAAAAATCTGTGAAAATCAGAAATTGTTAGCCATTAAATGCCCAAGAACTTTGTATGAAATCTTAATAAAAGAATTGGAATTTATAATAATTAATGGTCTATATAATGGACAATTTCTAGTAAGCTTAGTCGTTCAATTGTCTAAAAAAAGTAACCTGATATTGAACCTGAATATCTTTTTAATGATTAGAAAAATATATGAAAATAAAAAGTAATTGGAGCTCAGTTGATTTGAGACGCTTTTTGCCTGGTCTTACAATTTGCCTACTTACTTGACTCTGTTCGTTGTTGGTGGGGTTCAGGTAAAGAGTTTCAAATTCAGTTTTGTGGTTTGTTCTCATGACAAGTTTTAATCAAGCCATTATCTTAATGTCAAGAGTAGGAACTGGCTCAGTGGAGAGAACTAAAGCTAAACTTTCACGAAACGACCGAAAAGGCATTTCAGTTTCACACAATAAATCACTGCAAGAGTTGACTTTTATTTTTTTGTTCACTTGACTTGTCTTCTTTTAATTGAAATTCACTTTTTTGGGCTCATTTGCATGCCACTTGGCCATGAAAATGGTTGAGGCTGCTGCTGCTCTCTGTATGAGATCAGAACTAGAAAATGAAGTGAAATCTTTGCGTTAATTACAAATTTGCATTGCTACATATGACCATAATTTCTAGTGCTAAAATGTGGCTCATGTGTATTCAGAACGTGTGTAAAGCCAAACTCAAGTCATAAATAATATACAGTAATTATTCGTATAAACAATGGACACAACCACCTATGAGTTACACACACGCACACTAATATGTATATATCTATGTGTGTTTCTAGTGGTTGTAGAAAGCGAGGCTGTGGGAGCAAGTGTCCAAGAATCTTCAGAAGCTTCACCGCATAATAATGAGGCCAAAAACCATTATCTACCTACGCCCCAAAACGACATAATTTCATTCTATTTGAACAAAAGCTCAGTTATACACTGAGCAAAATTGATAGAGCAATTTTTTAATTCATTTGGCTTTAGGGAAAGTGGAAATAAGAATTAAATTGAGTTATTAACTTAAATGAAATGAAGAGTTTGGTGTTTTTTTTCTTTTGGCAACACGATTTCATCAACCTACTTTCTGGGGAGCTTCTTCGTTTTATTTTGATTGAGATAATCTCTGGCCAGAAATGAAAAGTTTCAATTTTCAGTTTCATTAACCCAAATGCCAATAATATTTTCAGCATTTTATGGTGAAATGTTTTACAGTTAGCAAATAAAATAAACTCTCTCAGCTCAAAAATTTAGTCATAATCTTTAGCTATTAAAGTTAAATAAAAAGTAATTCAGTGAAATGTAGAATTGGTTTTGTTTCAGTAGATATTAGGTTAATGTTAAATAAATTTTATTAGATTCTATTTTAATCAATTTTAAGGACAATGTTAAATATTTCAACATTTCTAAATATTATATCCTTCTTTTGTTTTATAAAAATTGATATAATTGATATATTATATCAAATTATTATCGGAATAATTTGTTATCCCTTACGTATTTTTAATATTTTATAGTAGTATTCATATACGATATAACGGATATACTTTACTAAGTATATCTAAGTATATCTTTCGACTTTATTATAAAAAGTTTTAATAAATTAAAAATTTAAATTTAATTAATTAAATTTAAATTCCTCATTTCCTTTTAACAAGTAATTAGGTTAAATTTGTTCAACTAAATTTTCATTGAACTAAATTTTAAAAGACATATCTTTCAAGAAACAAAACTTCTTAAATTAAATTACATTCATTATAAATTGCTTTAAGTTTTTTTAATAGTTTACTGCACAGATAGATTGATTTTCTTAATAAAAGGTTTCTCTTTGTATATCGAATTTCAGAATTAAAATATTTAAATCACAATGGAAAGGGTTTATGAACGTTTAAATGAAAATTTTCAAACAATTCGTCAACCCAATTCAAATATATTTAAAACATTTTATTTATTTACTTCTGTTTTTTAATCAAATAAAGTTAAGCAAAATAACTGCTAAATAATAAAGTCAAGCTTTATTTTTCTAACATAATACAAATAAATATATATTAATGTTTTTTTCATTTAAAATATTTGCATAGTTTAGAAAAACATTAAGTTATATCCAGAAATTACTTTTTCACTTAGCAAGTACAACGTAGAATAAATTTAAGAATAATTCAAAAAATTGTAAATCACAGATATGGAATATGGATTTAGAAATTTAGAGATTTCTTTGGGGTTAATGTCACTGTTTAAAAGGGAATTTGCGGTTAGTAAAAGTAAATATTTGTTGGTCAAAGAAATCCAAACACCAAACTGCTTAAGGTTGCTCTTGAAAGAGAAAAAGAAATCTGTGTAAAAAAATCTACAATGAAAATTCATTTTCAAAAGCTTGACCATAAATTCTTAAACAATAAATTTGAAAAGACTAACAATAGAAAGCACGATTCCGATAGAGATACTTGGCCATGGCAGATGGATGGATGGATAAATTCTTTAGCATTTTTACCATTGGCCTCTGTCCGACTTGCTCACAGTTTTTGACACAGTAGCAACGCCCCACTGACTGATTTATTTTTTAGTTTTTGGTTTCGGTTTTTTTGTTTTTCCACTTTTGGTTTTCTTATTGCTTTTTGGGGACGTTTGAGATTTGTGAAAGGCTCGAGAGAAATGCAAAGATGGAAATGAAACCAAGATTTTGCTCAGCATTCGACTACTGGGCATAGTTTTGGGCGTTCTTAACTTATAATTTTCGTAACAACTTTCACCTAGTGGAGATTATGTAAATCTCCTCGACTCCATCTCTCAAAGAAAATAATGAAAAAGCCAAGCAAAACACTTACAATAATAATAGAGAGAACTAGAGCTATAGAGCAAGCAACAAGTTTCAGTATTGAGATTGAGATCATTTTCACTTTTGCAAATGATTGAAGAACACGAACGAAGAAACCAACGAATCAGCATATGAAATCAAAGTGAAGTCTGGCTGTTATTCACAAGAAGATCAATGGAAAAACGTGGCTATGATTTACATGAGAAATCATATAAGGAAAATTTCACCATCCATTCAATTATCATCAAGGGAAATACCAACACGTTCACACAAGACTATTTGGCAATACTCATAATACTTGATTTTGGTAGGCAAATTATGTACATATGTGTCTGCTATATAAAGCACATGCCAAATTGTTACTACGTTTGTACAACACGAAGACCAAAACAATAACAAAAAAAACCTGACTTATAGACAACATGTGTGGCTCATTAAATATGCTGCGAACAAACAACAAGAACAACAACCAACAATAACAACAACAACAAGCAACTTCAAGTTGAAGCAATTTTCATGTTCAACTCAATTGATGTGACTTGGTTTTACCTCAAATTCTACATCTCTTCTGTCTCTCTCTCTCTCTCTCTTTTTCTTCTTCCATTTCTTCGGGAAGTGCTAGAGCCGTGCCTTCGTTTCTTGCATTTTGCCAATGCAGACAAATGCCTGTCATTTAACGGCCGCCAAACATGTTTGCCCTGCCTTCTTCTTGCTACCTTCCTTTACCATACCATCTCCTCTCACCATCTACCCTTTTAGCCATGGAAAATTATTTAAGCCGCGAGGGCTCAATAAATGGGCGTCGTTTATGCACCTCATCATCAGAGATTGCAGTGATCGGATCGCAGACTCGATTGAAGTCTTTTTTCTTTCTTTTTTTTTCAACCTTTTTTTTGCAAGCGGAAGTTGTTAAGTTACAAAGAAGAGGGACACAGCAAAAAAAAAAGAAAGAACTAGAAAAGATTCTGATTAAAGCAAGTTTCAAACGACTATCACATACTCTTCCCATGAGCTCAGGAAAACTTATAGGCACTAGAATTCTCTCAAATTCTCTAGGAGGAATAGATTTGTGGCATATAGAAGACAACATTTGGTAAGGATTGAATCAAACTTAGGAAATTTCATGTTTGGCATAAAATAAGTTTTCTTAGTGTTATTATAACATATTAGGAAAATCCATTTGGAACTTCCATTAATGGAACTTTGAGAATAATGCACATATGATTCTGAATTTAATAAACATTAGTTAAAATTAAGTACCTCTTTAATAAAATTGCCAATTCCTAAAATAATATTGTAACAGAAAGATCAATATAAAGAACTTTAAAGCCATGCTTTATAATTTTTGCCTAGAAACACATTATTTCGGTACTAAGGAATAAATCAAAAATGTCTTCAAAGTTTTTTATTTTCCCAACTGGGAAAGAGTATTACAAAAATAGTTCTTCAAGTCAAAAACTTGTTAAAACCTTTCTTCTTTTATTGTGTTGAACATTGTCATATAATTTAATTGAATATCTTTTTTTTCGGTTTTGTAGTTAAATGGTAACAAGTTAGTAGGGCCCATTCATTCAAGTACTTGGAGCAGGTGAAAGTCTCTATCTCTCTGTCTCTCTTTCTCTCTTTATCTAACAAAATTGAGCAAACGAAACTAAGCAGAATGAGTTGCACGACTTCTAGTAGACTAGGAGGAGATTGGTCCAGTCCCAGATACCTTTCACAAAACAAAGAGCCAAGTTCTAAAAAAAAACGTTTTCACGGCTTAACTTTGTTACCTTTTTTTTTTTTGGTAATTGATGTCGTCTTTTATGGTTGCCAAAAATTATTGAGGGTATCATCCCATTAGAATGGTCAATAAATCAGAACACAAAAATTTCAACTTTTCTAAAGGCGAACTTTGACTGGTTGTTGGACTTTTTCTTATTGTAGATTTACAGCTTAATCTTGGTTATAACCTATCATATTCTTTTAGGCCCAATTGGTTGGATGCCATTGACCGTCAAAAACAAGTTTTAGTTTTTTTTCTTCCATGCTACAATTTCTGTTGGGCCTTTCTTTTCTTTTCAAACAATGCACCATAAAACTGCAATTTAAACTGATCATTTCCTCCTTCTCCTCGGCCGTCTCGGCCTTCCTGTGCCTGTGTTGACCACATTTCCATTTCAGTTTTGCCATGCAAAACATTTTTCCGGGCCCATTTGTCAAGGCTTTCATGGTCGAAAACATGTGCAAGAAAATGAAAGAAAAACCGTAAAAGTATCGCATACCGTTAGATCAGAACAGACGAGACAACATTTCAGGTGGGTTATATAACTCAAACCAAATGCAGAAGAAATAAACCAAAAAAAAATAAAACGCATGTGGCCAAGTTCGATGTTTTTATGGGTTCTTTAGGCCATAAATGGCTGTTGGTGCAATGACACACAGACTGCCGGCAATTGGGCAGACAATGCTGACAGCTTTGATAAATAACCCAAAGGGTTCGGACCAAGACCGTAGGCCCTAATGGGCGTATTGCCTTGTCCAATAAACAGCTGGGCCACGTTAACAATAAGAAAAAGCATTCTTGTTTTGTTTTTTATTGTTGAGATGTTAATTACTATAAGATAAATTAATGCTAAATGGCGGCATTTTATTACGCCTTTTTGAAATCTTCTTTTCTATGTTGCTCAATCGATCCAACTGTTTCATAGAAATGAAAATTCAATAAGGAAAAGAGTCGTACATTCACCTTAAACTGTTAATGTTTTTAATATTATTAAATCTCAATTGATAAAACTCGCTTTTTATGAAATAATATCGATAAATTTATATATCAATTAGAGTGTGAAAACATTAAACGAGTCATCAATTTGAAATCCAATATGCCTTAGAGGAATTTTATTAGTTGAAGTCCACACAGATTAAGGAAAGATAATTAATATTACGAAATTAAAGTCATTTAAACTATTTCCATTTGCCAATAATGGACAATATGCTAGAAGTAAGTCTACCTAACTAACCATTTTGTACTTAAATCTTTAACAATTTCACCTTCTATTATTCAAAAGAAGTTAACCACATTTAATATGCTTATGATTTAGATAAAAATCGTTTATTAAATCCTAGACAAGAATTAAATTCACCTGTTTACACCTCTCGAAAGTATTTTTGCTCTTCAAAACTCATAATTTTTAGGTTTATAATACTTTTATTTGGGCATTAACTTGCCATTCTCAACGTCATGGTCATCGGCAACGTCATTGTCGTCATTATCATCAACTTGATCACCATCATGCCCATCCATTGACATGATCATCATCATTTGCTGTTGATTCTACCTCGTCTACACATGCAAGTTTACTGAGTTGGAACTCCTTCTTCTTTCACTTCGGATGACCCACCGCGCCGCCTCCACCTCAATCATCTCCCCCTCCCCCTCCGGCCCACCGCATGGAGTCTCTTTTTCCTCTTCTTTTGGCCGTTAGTAGAATGGCGCGCACTTACTTCACTTGAAGATCGGTGCTGCCTTCTGTGTTGCAGATGCTGTTTTGATAGCAAACACACACACACACAGAAACACACAAAAAACACAAAAAACGAAAACCAACCAAAGGAGCTTCTCTCCTCATATGGCCAACTGGTGACTAGTTTTGTATTTTGTATTTGGTTGCTTTGGATTGCCTCACCGTTTTCCAATATCAGATTACGTGCGGGCTATCTTTTGTTGTACTGCGGGTTTTTCTTTCTACCAAAGTCCATTCTTTCTTTTATGTGTTTTTTGTTTTTTTTGCTTTGCTTTTGTCTTTTTGGCATATCAGATGTTGCTAATGTAAGTTGAGAAGCGCTTTACTTAAAAGGAGCCTGAGCTACAGATTTACGATATAATTTTTTCTGTATTTTTTTGCGACCTTGAGATGCTTAGCTTAAAGAAACGGGCATAATCAGCTATGACACGCCCCTAACCATCAAAGTTTTCATCTAAGCTTAGTGAAGCAAGGAGAATGATCTGCCCAAGGGTATAGAGATAATAGATAAGGTAGAAAATGGTTAGTCCTGCAACTCCTAAACGGTAAAATCTAGCTAACTAAGTGAATGGCTGTTGATGTTGATTAGTTCTACTGAAATACAAGTTCAAATTTTAATGATATTATCGTCTAAATGAAACTGACTAAAATCTGATTTCATCTTGAACTCAATTGTTTCATGTTGCCCAAAAAGGAATAATTTTTATTCCAAGTTTAATAAGGAAATAAATCAGCAAGAAGCTTTTCTAAGTCAATTTAGTCTGAGATTGACTAAAATATTTTTTTTGGGGACTGTTTTGAAATTGACTAATTTATTATATTGTGTTTTGAATACAATAATTCCCAATTCGTAAGAAGTAAATCTATAACCAGAGACCGACTTACTAAAATGGTAAGATTATCTTAAAATTTCATAAAAATCTTAGGGCTTCGTCTGCCATTAATTTTGATTTCAAGTTTTGATTAATTATAAAAAAATTCCAAGTAAAACAAATATGGAAAAAGTGAATAAAAATTCATTGGCTCTTTTGTTGGAAATACAAAAAAGAAAAACTAAACTAACTAAAAATTGAAATTTTAATCTCCAAATTTAAAAATTAAAATTTTAAATTTGAATTTGATTTAAAAACTAAGCCAATTGTCATAGCTTGTGTAGTTTATTTAAAAGTGATTTTAATTTTAACAACTAAAGTCAGCCTCAGCTGGGTAAAGCTTTAGTTCTTTTTGTTCTACGACCAACATTCAAAAACTTTATATAAGCCATTCGACTCAAACTAAATATCAAAACGTTCTGATTAAAAGTTTGCTTTCGAAACCGTCTCAGCTATTCATTTTTAAACCTAAAGACCTTGATTTTGAAACTGATTTTAGGCTGAAATTAACAAAGTCAGGTTCAAAAATGGGTCTTACTGGAAGAGTATAAGCCTATTCGTTCTACCTCAAAATAGAAAAAAAAAACCATAGGTTGCCTGTTTCTAATGAAGCCTTCTTTCCGTTAGTTCTTGGCCTATGTTTCAATTGTAGGCCAATTAGCAAATTCTGTTCTTTCTCCTCCTTCTCCTTCTGATTCTCCAACTCCTTCTTAGCCTAATGAATGTAAGATGGAAAATCTGTTTGGGGTCGTCATCGTCATAGTCATCTTCTATGTTTTATAGCTTCCGCTTGGCATTATCAAATATTATTGGTTGTTGTTAGAGTTTTTCTTTTGCCACTTCACTCATTGCATGTTGTCACGTGAATTAAAAACAAAACCCTTGGCTTGGATCCCAGCTTCTAAGTGTAGAGATCCGAGCTAATGTTTCTAATGATGATCATTAAGTCATGGAATGGATTGGAGTGAAGTGAAGTGAAGTAGTTGTAGCTGTGGTGGGGATTGCTACTGCTGCTCGCTTTGTCAACATGAAACGGTAATTTCTGGCCAAGATTACAGTCAACATTTTCACTCATTGCCCATGCAACCTATATTCTCTCTTTCTCTCCCTTTTGTTTGTCTACATCAGCCTTCTCGGTCGCACTTTCAACTGCGTTTTGTGACCATTGTAACGGCTTTGATTAGTCTTAGGAGACGTCAACATCTTTTTTTTTTTCTACTAGTTTTTTGGGTTCATCTTTTGCTGCCTCTTTCAGAGATTTGTCTCTTTTTTGTCGTCGTCTTCGTGTTGGTCTTGGCCGTTGTTGTTTTTGCTCTTGGCAGTTTTAACAGTTAAATGGCTAAGTTTACATCATTAGCATTCCGTTTCCACTTGGCCAAGTTGAAAAAAAAAACTAACTTCTGTTTCTCTCCGTTTTTTTTGCCTAATAAATGAGCAATTTCTGATTTCGTCTTGGACAATGATTTAATTGCCGTTTGGGAAATGTTATTTAATTTGCGTAGATTTATTCTGTCATTTGCTTTACGACAGAATTTCATTTCAAGGTGTGGACAAAACCGCAAAAGAATGATGAGTAATTTACTGATGAAAACCCATGGAGAGAATTTTACATTTTAATCATCAAATCGTTAACTTTAAGTTTGGGAAACTGAAATTTAATTCTCGACGTTTTGACTATGTTTTTATTTGTTTATTGCACAAAGTTCATCTAAAATGAATTCAACTTTGCAATTTTCCAGCTGATATTGCTTGGTAATACCATTTTATAACCGGTTAAAAATCACCTTCAGCAATTAAATAATAAGCATTTTTTATTGATGTCGTTTTCGTAAAGAATTAGAATAGTTTACATGTTAATTTGTTAATCAAGTTTAAATGCTAAAGGGAAAAAGTTGTTGCTTGAGAAATTTGTAACTGTTATAACTCTTATAGTTATTGTTTAAAGAAAAAGATAAAAAGTTGATTCATTAATTGGGCATTTAATATTGGCATTCTGATATTAGCATATAGCACAACTAGTCTAAATGTGAATACTGACTTCTGGATATACATTTTTGCAGTGCTGTATTCAAAATCCATCTGAAATTCATATAAGAAGTTTCTAAACCAAAATAATGAGCTAGCCAATTTTATTAGCAAAACTTTGAGCCATACCAAAACTGTGTTCCCAAAGTTTTCAGTTTTCAAAAATGTATTTGTGGAAAATTCAACCTATTTGTTATGGGTTGACAAAAAAAAGTACCATAAAATGTCCCCTATTATCCGAATAGTTACTTGTGAATCATACATTAAAAACGAATGCCCTTCTAAGCCTAGTATTATCAAAAATGATTAAAAACACCTGCTTAACGTCATACCTTTGGTATGTTGGTCCAAATTTATATATTAATATAGTCCAAGACAAAGCTAATCTTTCACAAGATTATATAAAAACAATCCACTCGAGATCATCTTGATCTCAATTAGGGATTCATTTCAAAGTAAAACATTTTATATGACGCATTTACCTTACGAAAGACAATATAAATTTTTTCAATTACTTTTTTTTATTCCAAAGTGTTTAAATTCCGTGCCATTCTGAAAACAGATCTCACAATGTAGATCTAAAGCCCTAAATAAGATTTCATCTTTCATATTTCTTCATAAATGTAACTTGGCAAGTTCGTTGCCCAAGTCTTTTGTTTTCATTGCTTGAGGCAGCGAAGCGTTAAGTAAGTTTTCTTACCTCGAACTTGAGTTGTCGCTTCGCTTCCCCATTTCGATTCCCTCTCCCCCACGTGATTATTTATTTATCCAGACACCAAAGTTGCAGGTTCTATTAACAATGTAAACAATACCGTTAACACGGCACGACACGAAATCATTGAAAGAGACGACGACGACGACGACGACTACAGAGGAGGCCGAAAGGCAGCAAAAAGACAAATGAAATGTGCCGCAAGAATTTGCCAACTTTGGTAGAAATGCCGCCACAAAGTTGCAACTTTGCCAACTGCATATTTTACCCCTCTCCTGCTCCCCTTTTCTCGCACTCTTTCACTTGCCCCCTGCCTAGGTCTTAGACAAGAGCGTGAAAAAAGAACTGTTAGACGCGGAAAAGACTTATTAAATTTTAGCATGCCAAAAAAAAGAAAAAACTCAGAAAAAACTAGAAGCTAAACATGGCTAAAGAAAAACCGCAAAACATTCCTAGAATCATCCAAGTTCACATACCTTCAAATAGCTCTTGAATTTGGCTTCACTCCACTCGTAACTTTAAATCCACTTAAGATCTTGTTTCACTTTAACAAAAAACAACAATTGAAATTTCAATAATTTTTCTTTTTTTTTTATATATAATTTTGTTTGTTTTTGTTCACTTCACTGGAGCACTTGAAAAACCACTGGCAGAAGATCTTCTTCTCAGAAAGTTGTATATTCCTTTAACGTTTTTTTTTTTTGTTGGTGTCTTTCAGTTTCTGTTGGTCTTTGCTTTTCAACGTTCTGAACGCGTCGCGTGTTGGCTCTCAACTGATCGTCTCAGCATGAGGGCAACTTACTTTTGTATGAGAGTGCACACACAAAAAAAAAGCATTCGAAAGAAAGTTGTCTGCATACAAAAAAAAAAAAGTATTCTGCTGAAGATTCTAGTTTGAAAGCTGAAGTGTCTCATGGTAAGACATCGGCTAAAGAGAATGTGGCTCTTAAGAGTATGACCAAAGAGAGTTTAAATGAGGAAATGAATCGCTGATAAGAAATATAATGTCGTTTCTTTAGAATATTTGTCAGCCAATTAAGATGACTTGATAAGAGGACAAAACCTTTGGACTATTGACTACTAGTTTTTTTTTGGTCATTTCAGTTTGGAAAGTTTTTGTCTAGTTGGAATTATAAATCAATTTTAAATAAAGTTATTTTCAAAACTAGAATTTTCAAACTTTAATTGTTCATCTGCTCCAACACTAAAGCCCTCGAGTAAACAATTCCAGGCATTTGCTCCATTACTCATAATGTCGCGACTGCGCATCCTCAGACGAAGCATCCTCCAAGCAAGAGAAGATCCCATCCGAGATCTTTTGGGTGAGGGAGTGTGCCGAGGCAAAAGGGCAGCACCCGCCCATGTTGCTCACAAAGTTGCATAAATCTGTTTGGCATAAAAACGATTCATAACATAAAAATGGCAAAAAGAAAAAAGTATGAGCAGAGCAGTGAGAGAGCAGCCTTCAGTTGGAAACAGTCTGGCCCGGCCCGGCCTGGCCTTGCCTTGCCTCGTTGCCTCCAGTGACTCGTTTTGGGGTTTGTCTTTGCCACTAGAGATGGCAGCAGATCCAGAATCGTGTAAATCGTAAAATAAGTCGTTCTTAAGTGTTTATAAAGCAGACAGAAGACAGTCAGTTGACCAACCCGAAAGATGTATTCGAAAAATAGTTAGTCTGTCTTAAAGTTCTTGTATAATTTCAAACACATTTTGAGCTCAAACTTACATATTCCAATTCTCCTGAAATGTTTTTGAAACTAAATAGGATTCATATAAGAAATAGGCTACATTTTTCCTTGAACGTACTCTTAAAACTGGAATATTTATAAATGGTCAATATGCATTGGTATTTTTTACTATTATTTACATTAGTAAACTTATTAAAGTTTTTCACATCATTACTTGGTATATCATCAGCTTAGTAGTTGTATTTAAATCTATTACAATCCATTCTAGTAAAGAACTAATAACGAACTGCAAATCAAACCAAATGGAAGATTATGCCCAATCCAGACAATCTTTAATCAAAAGGGTCTTGTTCTTGTGTTACTATTTTCCATCGTATGGTTATCAAAGTAAAAATAGAACCCCATTTATTATCGAATATCTGTCAAAGAATTATCGACAAACTTTAGCCTGGATATCTCGACATTATATATTATATATTTTTCTTCACTAAGGTTAATGATAATCCAGACGGACGGGTATAGATATGAAAAGTTCAGAAAAACTTTAATGAAAACTTAATAAGTTTTCTTGAGATTTAATGCAAATCTGATGAGTAATCTATAATTATAATTTAATTCACAAGAAAATATCGCAAGAAAACTTAAAATAGGATTGTACAAAAAAGAACTAATTTTCTTAAGATTTTTACTTGGGATGATTTTCAATTTAGAAATGGTGTTATAATGTTAAATCTAATTGAGGCACTAATTAAATTTAAAGTTTAACTACTGGAAATGATTTTAAAGCTAGCCAATTTTGAAATGGTATATTAGATTACGGCGATAATTAATGTTAGAACGCCACTTAATTGTTGTAAACTTTTAAAAAGTTCCTGTTGGCATTTTGTTTATAATTCTCGTTTTGACTTGCTGTAGAAATAATACTATCTAAGTAGAAAAGGTGTAGAATTATAAACTTTAAATTAACATCATATCATAAATTCGTTTCAAAAAGATTCAAAGTTTATAATTCTAATACTTTAATGTTAAGCTATTACTTAAAAAATATAGCTATTATAATAAATTTATAATTAATTTGTTTTTATAGCGCTATTTAAGCGTGACTCTATAAAGCCTATGAATGCAGTGAATCTAATTCTAGGGTATACAAATTGCATTATATAATATAAAATATTTATCGCCATTAAAGTCTGATTAGCTGTGGTGTCTCCTCCTCTTCCAGTGTAAAGGTTTTTGGTTTTCCTGTTCCTGTTTTTTTTTTTTTGAGGCTTAATAAGCTTAGTTTTTTTTTGTTTTGTTTTTGTTATGGTGTGATTGAAAATTGATATGTTCATTCAATTATGTTTGGCTGTTGCCTTGTTCTTGTCGTGTCAATAAACTGATTGCCATCGTAGTAAGGAAAGAACAAAAAAAAAAGAAACTTTTGCTAACCAATTAGTTTTGTTGAAGCCACAGACGCCAGACGAAAGCCTAAGCGAAAGAAGCCCGAGAGAAAGAGAGAGAGACGATTTCAATCCAAGTGTTGCGATCAAAATTCTTTGATAATGTGGTAGAGACTTGTTCTATCAAGAGTTAACACAAAAACGTAGTGCCTGAAAATATATGAAAAGGAAAAGTCATGCGAAATTTATACAACATCTTTTTATGATTAAGACGCCAATGTGGTGAATGTGTTTAAAATCAAATTAGAGCTTACTGTATCTTTCTTTTGTGTGTAATACCTAGACCATAAAAAAGAACTAAACCATAGAAAAATCTGATATGTTGTAAAATACATAAAAGTATAATTATTATTCTGTTAATTTAATTAGACATACAACAATTAAAATATAATTACTATATGAATTTAAAATTACTATATACAATTCACATTAAAATAAACATAAAATAGACAATTAACATGTTTCAAAACATTTAATTTTAGTTAGTGTTTTAACACCCGTAGTGTATACATAAAGTTTTAGAATTTAACTTTGTGTTTTATTTACAGTTAAATGATTAATGTAATGATAAGTTATAAAAATTCATTCAATTGTTCAATTCAATATTGTAATTTTTAAAAGTTAGAATGTATATGTATAATTTTAGTAATATTATAGTAGTAATTGCTGAAATTTACAATATGTAATTTGTTTTCAATTCCTTATTTTGTAAAGAAGATAAATACGGGCAATAGTTTTAAAGTTTTTACGTTTCTTTCTTACATTTTTAAAGTATAACCGTATTATGCAAGTATATATAAGCATCGGATTTACATATGAATATATATATATATGTATATATTCTTATATTTTTAATGTATAACCTTATTATGCAAGTATATATATACATCGGATTTACATATGAATATATATATGTATGTATAGCCGTTGAAGAGATACAAAAAGAACTTATCTGCATCCTTTAACTCTTTTACTCCAATGGTTGTCCCAACATTTTCCTCATGTTTTTAGCCAAGTTCACAACCTGAAGATAACACGATTCACCAAAAGAGTTAGAAAGGTGTTGCCTAGTGTCTCGAGCTTTCATTTTAGTTTAATAAAAGCTTTAAGTAATCGTTAGTTTTAAAACATATAGATGAAATAAATAAATAAAGTATTTAAAGATTGATGGCGACTAAAATCTGCCTTTAAAAAGGCGTTGATCATTGGAAAGTTAGATTACATGTTAAATTGGAAAATGTTGTAATGAAAATGATGTGTAGATTAATTACAACAATAAATACATTTAAATTCGAATTATTTTGTTAGTCTACCAATTCAATTCAAATTTTTCACAGACTTTATTCTGTGGGATAAGCTTACTTCAGAAATTGGTATCACTCTGCATCATCCAATGCATCAATCTTATCCACTTCAGAATAGATGATGAAGCGGTTTTTAGAATATTTTCAACGTATCTGATGGAAACTATATACATAGTTAATATTTACTATACCTGCAGTGTTAAAAGTTCGGATCTACCACAAAACAGTTGAATTTCCATATAAACTATTTACGAATTAACAGTTTTTCAAAAAAAAATGTAATTGAAGTACTATATACAAGTATATTTTAAAAAACGCAATATTGTAATTTAGTTTTTTCAAATTTAATTTTATAACGTGAATTTTTTTGTGAAACGGTTGGGCAGGTAATTTTTTTTGTGTAATTGAACACAGACAACGAAAGTGAATATTATAAACTGGCGATTGAAACGATTTGATTTGAAGTTTGTGTGATTTGTCATTCCGATTTGCAAAACGATTCAGTCTCAAGATTTATGTTCTGTTGAAGCGTCCGGACTACCGGGTTTGGAATCGGTATTAGCAGGCAGCACGGTTTCGGTACTGACAGAGGGATGAACGGGCTGTTTGAGCAGAGACAGATTGGTAGCACCATCAAGGACTTCCTCTTTTTTCACATGCAGCATATCGATCTCGGTGAGTGCCACATTTGGTTCCTAAATAGAAAAACGAAATAAATTACTCTATATGCATACATTTTTGGAGTGAAAACTTACCTTTTCCATGGCCGCATCAGATACCTGCAGATGATATTTATCCTTGCAGTAACGTGAGAGCAAGGCAATGCCTTGTTCTCTATTTTTGGCATACTTGGTCTCCCAGGCATCTAGGAGACGATTATAGTAGCGGGCATTTTCGATATATTTCAAATAAATATGTGTGCCAGAGGTGGGAAAGATTCGCTCCAGGGGTTTACACCGATTTAGCTCGTCCTCGGTAATGATCAGACATCGTACATCATCGGGCAGTAGATTATCCAATATGGTATCCACATACTCCTCACGGAATTCAATGTTACGATTTGTGTACTGATTATGCTTGCGAACCTCTTCCGCTGTGAGGCAGGTGGTGAAAATGCGTTTGTCATGACACAGCGGACCAGTTAGATTCAGTTCGTCTAGAATCTCATGCTGCTGGCGATCATTTAGTTTCGGTGGCACCTGATACAGTGCCGTATTGAGTACGGCCTGTATCAACGGGCCCTTGACATGCAAATCCAAGGGCAACTCTGAGTGCAACGATGGCGATATATTAATCTCCAGCAGCCAAGGCACTAGATTATCATCCAATAGCACATCGAAACCGAATAGCTCAAAGCAATTATACCGAAAGTTAACATTCTGACGGTACATGCGATTCAGGCCCGATTCACCGCTCACAATGCCCTTGATCACCAGATTCCGTAATGTGGCCCAAAGACGTTTGGTATTCACACCACGATTCTCTAAACAAGACCATAGCGATTGCAATGTCCATTTGTGTCCTTGGCAGGCATTGAAATCCTCATTCTTGGAATAGTTCTGTGAGAACTTATTGATGCTATAGTTGGTCAGATGCATGCAACGCTCATCCAGATTGCTCAACTCTGAGCTATATTTCACCGATGCAAATCGTGCCAAGCCATCCTTATACATGTAAATCCGCAGCGGATTAATGGAGGTCAATATCACATACAAACGCATATCGAATTTATTGTCATTAATCAGTAAAGGACGCTCAATGTATCTGTAAAAGACCGGAAAAGTGAACATTATCATTGGGAACAGCTAAAAGAAGAAAAGTCATCTGGAAAGCAATGAAAAATTGCGTGTATAGAAATAAAAATTGTCATTGGGAACTTAATTTAAACAGATACATAGATATTAAACTGACAAATATTGAATATAGAAACTTAGGGAAACTAAATAGCTTATGTATTGTTCTACATATTCGAAATATTAAAGACTATAAGTGATTATTTATGAATGTCTTGTCACCAAGTCCATTGTACTGAAAAATACAATAGCTTATAATGATGAGATTAGATTTGATTTGAATAAGGATCAGAAAAAATATTCATAAATACAAAAAGGGTTAGAATTTTAAGAACTTTATATTAATTTAAACAAATTAAAGGAAGATTATAAAGCAACGTTTCTCCAATGACTGTGGAATGTCTAACATTTTATGGCTTAATGGAAAAATTTTGCTTTGTAATGTTTATATAATTTGTTAAAATTAAAAATAAAGTTCTAAAAATTCGACTACTATTTGTTTACCAATAATATCTAATATAGGGAATATGATAAATCTTTTAGGAACTTAAAGTTCCGTGTAGATATAATAGATGATTTTTAATTCCCTTAAATTGTTTAGACTGACTTTACAACTTAACCGTAGACTAATACTTTATCTAATGTCTAAAGAAAGACTTAAATAAAATCTCATAAGTTTGTGAATTGCTAAACTGGAAACCTTGCTCTGATTTATGATTCATTGGTACAAGCTCTTTACCCTAATTGTAATCTTTCTTATTTTAGTGAAGAAGGCCTCAAAACCTCCCTCTAACTTATAAGTAGTTGGCTCGTCATTAGTGTTAATATTAGTCTTAATTTTGTCTATTATGTTAAACTCACTTCTGGACAACCAAGGGACGATCTTTGGGAAATTGACTCCATTTATTTACAATGCGAATGCCAGTGCCTCTGGCACTTGCTGGCGGTTTCACAATCCATTTGGTTAGCTTTGATGCATTTTTGGGCCAAACTTGTCGCAAATTCTCCAAATCATCTGGCATTATATAGGATCTATAAGCAATTAAATCAAATTAATAATTTACAAAAAGGTTAATAATTTTCCAAAACAAACTTTTGCATAAAACCGAAATCTTTTTTGCCAAATTTCTTCATATTACTATAGATGCTACGCCACATTGTATCCTTGCGTCCAATGCGAAAAGAGCCGGGTATATGATTATATTTCTGATGTGATCTTATAGTACGGAAACCAGGACTTTTCATATGTTTCTCCCAAACGGCCATCCAATCGGTGGTATCTACAATAGGTTATTTTTACATAAGCAAAGAGATTGAATTTGATTAAACTTACTTTTGATTATACGAAAACCAGAATTAAGTACAACTCGCTTGACAATTTTTGGCATTACTGGACTTAGTTTCCACTTGAGTACACGATGGAGAGCCGCGGGCATTGGTGGTCCTTTATCGGCATGCGAGGTGAAATTCAAATATGGTGGAACATGCGGAAATAGACTGGGTGAGAGTATGGCATCCGGTTTGAAATAAACCGAGACCTCTGAATCTGTTGTGGCTGTGGTGGCAATTGATTCCTTTGATTGTGTCTTCTCCACCTGGTAACGTGTATGACGACTTTGCCTCGTTTCGGTACTATCTTCATCTAAATAGAACGGTGTACTCACATAGTCCTCTTCTGAATCGGAATCATCATAGTTATTAATATCATCGATGGCTAAAAACATAAAATATACATAAGAATTTATGTTATTTTAAAAGTTTATCTAGACTCACCCGCACATGGATCATCCTCATGCCTTCGATCATGATCGAGGCTTCCCTTGTTAAGTGATACACCCGCATATGGTGTATGTTCTCCAGAATAGATGCGTGCACTATTGGTGGTATATTGCTGGACTGCATTTTGTGGCGCATGGGCATATAGACTGGCATATAGACTCGTCTCCAAGGCTGTTGCCGCTGATTTCGTTAGACCATTTTGCGTAAGAATTTTGCTCTTCTCGTCATGTTGCTGAGCACTCAACAGATTGCTGCCATGGAACGTATTGACAACGATTTTACTAGCTGGCGATGGTTTCAAGGTTTGGGTGCTACAGCTTGATATGTTACCGACTGACGTATGATAGGGATTATTGGCCATTGCCGAGCCTGTTCTTAAGGCACTTGGTGGACTTAGGCTGGGTCTCTTATTACTATTATGGTTGCTGTTGTTGTTGTGATTGCTGGTGCTATTATTGTTGCTGTTGCTGTTATTGCTGACTGTATGTTTCGCAAATGTATCGTCACGTGCTCGCTTTAAAAGCATCTGCATTGTTTAGGATATAGGCAAGTGCAATCGAACACACGGAACATGGAACACAAGTGTGATGGATGGCGAAATGACAAATGGTTATTGGTTTGCAAGGATGAAAACAGAACAGAAAAACAAGTTAATATTAGGGTGCATGCAGGTAATTAAAGGTTAATGTATATTAAGGATTTGGTAATGACAGCGATCAATGAGTGCAAGCTTGATGCATGATATTTAGTACACTTAGAACTAAAATTTTTAAAAATCCTAATCCAAAACCATTAGAAAATCGTGAGTAGTAAATCATAAATGGGAATATATTAAGTTTATATTAAGGATAGAAAGCAGTCTATAGGTTGGTAGTAGATACGAGAAATAGTTAGATTAATACCCTATGAAAACTAACTTAAGTAAGAGTCATACTAAATAGATTAATTTCTTTGACTGTGATTTGGCAAATGTAAAGTTAGTTTAGATCTCAGCTAACAAGTACTAAAAAAGAATAAATCTATTAAGCTATAATATATAGTTTAAAATAATACAAATTTTGTTTCAGTTTTTCGATAAAAACCTTAAAATGGTTGGTTATTTTAATGCTTTAGCAGAAAAAATATACTCAAAGTATAAATATCGTTATATCTCAGAGAAAAATAAATATATTTTAGTAAACTCAAAAGTAGTGGTTCAAAGTTTTTCGACTAGCACAATAATTTGGATCCGACATGGCTTTAAAAATATTACAAAAACTCAAATTCTTATGCCTTTAAATTATTATAATCCAAAAAAAGCAAACATTTGGATTCATCACGCCATAATCTATTAGAAAATTGTATTCATATCTCTGGTACTGAGATTTGTCGGCCTGTTATTATTAGAAAAATTGACTTAAACTTCCTATTCCTATCCTCCATTCCTTTATGTATGTACACATATGAAATCATGATACAATAATACTGAGTAATATCGTAGTATGGTATAAAATAATCACGTTTAAGTTTTAGATCGCTTATACGAAAGAATTATGTATATCTATAACTTAGATTGAAGTTGTTAAGCCCAATGCTTTTGAGGAAATATATAACTATAAAATACTTAACTTAAAGCCTTGCAAGCACATATTTAAATGCTATTAAGATCGAATGTTTAACTCCATACAGATGAAACACATTTATATTTCTACATCAGCTCTTAACATAGCGATTAAATAAAATGATCTAATGCGATTTCTACATATTGAGTACTAAGTAGTAGATTCTACTAAATAAACTAAAACAAGTTTAGACGCTTTAGACATGTCACAACAAAGACAAAAAGACCAAATTACTAAATCAGACAGCATAGCATACCTGAACTTTCTTGTACGGCTCAGATTGCATTACACCAGACACCACGGGCGTGGACACGGGAATAGTATTTAGCTTTGGATTTGCCACTGCAGCGCCACGTACAACCAGACGCTGGGGTTGGGCAGTGAATTTGGTAGCCGTTGAGATTGCTGGAGGAGCTGCTCCAACGCCATTGCCTCCTCCGCCTGAGGGATGGGAAGCTGCCGCAGTCGAGGATTTATCTGTACCGACTTTTCTCCTGGCCATGGGAGGTGAGGATTTCTGTTTATGATTCGCAGGCGGTGAACGGGCAGTTCCTGATGAGTTGACACTTGAATTGCCAGCTGCACTCCGTGGATGGTTGTTGTTATTGTTCATTGTTGGTTTCGCATGACCACGTAGCGGGGAATGAGGTGAGGATGGCGGGTACTGCTGCTGCGGCTGCTGGTGCTGATGCTGCTGCTGATGATTGTGATGGGCCAATTGTTTGCACATGACCATCTTATCCTTGTAGATTTCAACCTCTTCTAGCCACGATTCGTGAAAGTCTAAAATTTCAATTCCTTTGCCACGCGATTTGCCCGAGGCATTCGTATTCTCCTTGGTGGCAACTGCCGTGGCTGCTGTGCCAGGACGTACACTGGATGTACGTTTCTCGGTCATCTGGGCCATAATTATGAATTTTCTAGGAATTCACAGAAAATTTTGGTATCTAAACGGATCGATGGTGAACGAGGAGAAGGGGGAAAAGCTTGCTAATTACTTTGTTTTGAATGGTGTATTAATAGATTTTTTTAACTCAAGGTAATGGTTACTTCACCATCACACAGACACAACAACAAAAAAAACAAAATAAAACGCATTGAATGCGTCTCCTTGTCTGCTGTTTGTTTTGGTGGTGCTGCTGCTGCTGCTTTGTCAATGGCTGTCTATTTTCGTTATGGCATACGCCCAAGATCGAGGCACACTTCTTATCGATCACATTGATCGATCGAATTCGCTAATGTAGTTCACATCCAGATACATATATCCATTGCCAAGAAATTCTCATTGCTTCCTCTCGGGCTCTCTCGAGTATTTTATGTGTTGGGGTCTTCTTCTTTTCGTTCGTTTTCGTCATTTCAAATTTAGCGCCAAAACTGCCAGCCGGCTTTTGGTGTAGTTGTGTGCGTGTGTCTGTGTGTGGGAGCCTTCCTCTTTGCAGTCGCTGTGTGTGTGTGTGCGTGTGCGTGCCCATGTTGACTTTTCCACTTACCTTTTGTTTACATTTACAAGCACACTAATGAATTTTGTTTTTTTTTTATTTTCTTAGCATTCATATATACGAGCACTAGATTTGTTTGTGCCCGTTTTTCGTCTGTTAATATTGTTTATTAAATCTAACATTGTGTTTACTTATGTTAGTGGCACTAGCGATAAATTTTGTTTTCAAATTATCGATATCAACTATCGATAAGAACATTTGGGTAACTCAACTTCAAGAGGTGAGCCTACGCAATCTTTTTCAACTCAACAGGTATTCAAATTGGTATAAATATTATAACAAGAGGAACTTTTTTTATGAAAATAAAATAAAATTAATTTTACTATTATGCTTTTGTCTTAAGGGGAATGGAAAAGATGAAAATAATTGTATTACCAATATTTAAATAAATATTTAAATTAATTATTTTTAAATGTAATTTAAATAGTAGCTGCAATTTTAGATCGTACTAAATTTTAGAATAACTCACCACAACTGAAAACTTACCACGATAGAGTACTAAATCGATATTTATATATCGATAGTCTTTGGCGCCAACTTACAGATTTTGAAAATGGAATTCAAATGTTTTTAATTTCATAATATTCAATATTTATTAAGTATTAGGCAAATAAAATATTTCATGAAACACCTGCGATATAATTTATATTGGTTATTTTCAATAATTACATATATATTTAGCTTCCAATGGAAAACAAATTAGTGATAGATTGGTATGTTTTCTTTTGCAATAATTTTGATAGACCAAAATTCAATGAATTCCAGAAAAATGTATTAAGTTTTGCATATTTTTTTGTTTTTGTTTATTTAAGAAACATTTAATATCTCGTTCAATATAAAAATCAACACCATAGCGCCATTCTTTAAAAGTTGTAAATTAGTTGAGTGATGAAAAGGAGATTGAATGCCAATAATCAAAAATTTCAAACATTAAAACATTCATGGTTTTCCTAATTGTTATTTATTTTCATTTAAAGTTGTATATTCCAATGTAGACAAAATAAAAATCAAATAAACTTTGATTAGATACAATGTTTTGCATTATACATTAAAAAACACCATGAGAGGTAATTAATAGAATTTAAGTTCCTTTTTAGTTGCTTTTTAGTTTGACATAAATCAGGCATCTGTTATTATCTTCAATCTACCTGCTGTTGGTGGTAGTTACCTCCTCTGGTTTGGCCTGGCCTCGCCTGGTCTGGTCTGGTGCCGACCTACATGAGAGTGGAACGAATCTGACTGATGAAGACATCAAACATTTCAATTTATACACCTTCTTTTTTTCTGTTGTTGGTTCGCTTCTTTATATACGTACATACATTTATTCTTTTTGTGGACTTTACTGCGGTCTTTATTGATTTTGATGGCCAGACGGGTTGATTTATAGCAGATCCTGCGGCAAAAACTCAAAGAGCAGAGTGAGAGAGGCAAACATACAAGATATGAATCTGTCGAACCGCCCACAAAACGTCAACACCAACCCAAAAGCAGAAGGAACCAGTGGAAAGACGCTGTGTGGTTGTGCATGTGGATGATGATGATGATGAGGATGATGAGTTTATCTCAGATCTACTAAACTGTTTAATAGGCAGTGCAGTGGCACTTTGTATTCTGTGTGGCATTTCTTGTTTAGTTGGAGAAGATACTCAGCTGTGATAAGCTTGCCGCTTGTTTATTAAATATTATTAATTAATAAACATACAACAGAATAATAAATACAAATATGATGTGCATGAATAGAAAAAAAATCTTAAATTACATCTGAAAGTAGCCGCCTTCGCAATAATATCAAATTGCATTTCTATTCTGTCTTATAATGCAATTAATTGCAATCTATGAAAAATCTGCTAATTTACTCAACTCAACTCCACACATGTGTGTGCTTTGTGGGAGCCCTTTTCTTTGGATTCTTTCTTTTTCTAATCCTTTCACTACTTTCGGCACCTTTTGGTAAACATGAGATGGCTTCAAAAGAAGAAGAAGGATTCTCTACCCTGCATCTTTTCAAATTGATCGGCTTTCGGTTGGCTCACCTTGATTAGAGCTCAATTTACACCAAGAACCAAAGAAGTATGCTGAGTGAGGGGGAGAGCCAAAGAAAAAAAAAAAGGTGTGCAAAAGACGAAATTGAGATCCATTGATGAGCTGCCTCACTTTGCCATTATTCAATTTACAAAAAGAGAATGATAAAGATCAATTATCATTATGGTCGAGGGTACACATATGGTTTTCTCTCCACTTGAGCTGATGGAAGGGGATGCGGTTCGAGCATGTGTTGCGTAATAGAGACGGGGGCATAAGATCCTTAGAGGGGGATTCATAGGAGAAAGGGTTTTGCTAATGCTGCAGATGGCAGTTTTCACAAAAGGTTTAATGCAACACCAAATCATAGAATCTATTTCGAAATTCTAGAATCAAAAGACACTATTCAAGAAATTTTACTTAACAAGATTTTGTGTCATATGCTGAAGTAAGACAAACACCATATATTACATCTGGAAAACAGAATCCTTTGAGCATTCTTAGCTGGGTGTTGACGTGGACAATGTGCAGTACTTTCAAGTGGCCCATACCAATCACCTTTTGCCCTGGAGATTGGCGGTTTCATCCCAAACGGATTAATTTACATATATATTAACTAAAGATAACTGCGGATAATCTAGATAGGAAAAATAGAAGTTTATATGAGGTTTAAAGGAAAAGAGAAATCATTATAGGTTGCAATTAGAGCAAAGGACCCGATAAGGTGAGTTAAATGAATAAAAATACAAAACTCAAAAATTTATATATACGAGTATATGTATATATATTGATTAATTTATTACCCTTCCTTTTTTTATACTTTTGAAGGTAAGTATTTAAAATCTTAATAAGAATATTGCTAAATTTATTATCTATCATCTATATCTATATCATCATCATCTATCATCTATATCTCAAAGCTTATTGTCATAACTCACGAATTAATCCATTTAGATTAAGAAACCTTTGGAAGCATATCATACAATTTATTAAAACATTTAAAAAGACTTTTTTTTTATCATTCGCTAAATCAGTATCAGTTAAGAAATTTAAAAAGAAAAAAAAAACATACTTTTTAGAAAACTTTAGTAATTTATTTTGAAAATTTATCCTTTTAACCTAAATAAATTTTTTAAATTATTTAAAAAATGGTTAGTATTAATTATATTAAAAAATATCGATATTGTGTTTTAGAAGGTTAAATCTATTCTTACTTAAGAATTATTACTTGCTTAGTCAATTGAATAGTGAATAAATCTAAATTTAAGCGCTTAAATAATTGCAAGCATCAAGACTGATTGAAAATTTTAACAAAATAATGGTCTTTTCTGAATTTAATTTTTATTCTTTATTTTTAATTAGGTTTCTTAACTTAAAAATTATTAGATATGAAATTATAGTATGAGCGAAGCAGTCTATGCTGATGCAAGAAATGAAATTTGAAGTACTTATTATAGTTTGTTTTAAAACTTTTTCATAATATTTGTTACATTTTTCTAATTCTAGAGACGGTTCCACCTAAAGAGACATTTTCCACATAAATTTTGAATGAACACATATAGCCTTCACTTATTGAACTTTATGTATTAAACTTCGCCAAATCGGCAACACAAATTTCGCTGAGTGCAGGTTAATATATCATGCAGATATGAAATCATTAAGAATATTGGAATTTGAATTAAACTTTATCACTGGCCATAACCAAGGTTAAATCGGTTAGGAACTGAAAATTCTTCACAAATCATCAAAATGTCGGCCATCTTTATCATCGTTGTTGTTGGCTTTTATTGTTATTATTATTAATAATTTTAAAACCCAAAAAATCGTCAGTTAAGACGACGACGATTAATTTTTACTTAAGCTTAAGCTCTTTTACCTCTTCTTTTCTTCTTCATCTCTGGCGGCAAGAGACAAAACAAAACCAAAAACCAAATAAAAATGAAATAAAAATGGAAAATTTATAGTCTTTATGTGACTTGAGGGTCTACCTTTAATTTTTTATTCACTCTCTGTCTAGAGCTTCTGCGAAATTTTATACGCAAAAAAAAAGCGAAGCAAAAAAAAACGCCAACGAGAAGAAACTTCAATATTTTGACAGCATTGTGTGTTGAGTTATAGAAACAGAATTTTAATTTAAGAACCTGAATAAGAAAGTAGAAGGAATAGAAGAAGAAGAAGACGAGTCAGCAAATCGATGTCAGGGCAATTGGCAGAAGCGCCTTGGGACACGTGATGGCTATCCCATCGAATGTGATTTACATTTTTAAGGGGGTTCTCCGATGGTTGTCAACAAATTATTTAACGAGCTCAAGCACCTGATGATACCCTTTCCTGGGGACAATGCGAACGCATCCAGGTGGTGCCAGTGACGCTCTATTACACACACATTCACACGCACAATTGACCACCACTTTTGAGAAATTTATTGTTCGAAAAACTCAAATTACATAGCCCACCACCCACACGAGCTCCCCTTTGCCCTCACCACCAAACTCCATTAGGATTCCTTTCTGTTTTGCCGGGGGTAGTGGGGTATAATTTCCGTTTAATTTCAGGTTCTAGTCGAAAAACCCAACAATTATAATTTCAAATATTGTTAGGTGGTTCCTAGTAGCTTCTTTAACGCATGAACAAACACTCATCCTTGGTATCGGAACCCACCCCCTGAAGTATCCGATTTGCTGCTATTGTTGTCCATAAAAGTTAGTTTTCATTGTCGCATGTTTGTACACTTTGAAATTCAAAATTCAATACGAAACCTTCGAGGCTATCATTTAAATGCCATGAAATGAAATCATTTCAAACCGAATCGTGATGGGAATCGATGCCATCAAATGCCATATGTATATAATTATTATAAATATTTGCCATTCAAATGACAGCAAAAACTTTTGCATTTGGGAAAACAACATTTTCACGTCAGATGGTAAACATTTTTTAGAAATTAGAACCAAATTATAGGTGGAAAATGGAAAAAACTGTCAAAGTATGACAAATCTAAGTGACATTTCTAAACCTATATATTATAGAGTCACATGTGTAAGGTAACAAGGTAAAGTTCAGGTGACCAAGTCACAAATTTTTTTTTAAAATTTAGATAAGGGTTAGGTCTAAAAAACTGTGTTGCAATTCATTCGTTTTTTTGGCCTATCATGATGTAGTATTTTGATCCTTGATCCAATGACTACAGAAACACACTTTAAAAATTTCACTAAACGCTCTAGAAGAAGTTTGTGTTGATTCAGACGGGCGGACACATATATATACACTAATGGCTATATCTTTTCTTGGGGTATATAAATCGAGAGTAAAAATTGTATAGATTACTGTGTCTTATACATTATCTTTTGTAAGGTCAGCTTTGATTTCCCAAATATCCTTTTTACCCGGGCCATCTTAGTATTGAAATCTAATGTTTTATATCCAATACGATCACATGAGTAAATTTCATAGCGAGACTCCAACTGCTTCACCTACTTTTCGTATAAAACTATATGATATAGTGGTCCGATCCTTAAAGTTTTCATACTTGATCTGCTCCAGGTAATAAAAAGCATAGAAAAAAATTTCAGCTTGATAGCTTTTAAGACGCCTGAGTAACGAAAGGCAGACGGACGTGGCTTTTCATGCTGATCAAGCTGATGCTGATATATACTTTATGGGGTCGGAAACGTTTCCTTCCATAAGGGCGGAATTGGCCGTAGGCTAGTGGCGGCGCTAGAGTGCTCGTTGTTTTTGTGAGAGTGATCGAGAGCGAGTGAGACATGTAAAACGAATTTAATAGACATATGTACATTTGGTGTTCGAAATTTAAAACATTTGTTCACCTGGTGGATGGTATACCCAAGTCGGCGAGATGACTTACTTACTTCATTTTTGATTAAAATTGATAGAAGAAAAAAAAAACATTTAAAATTCAGGGAAAGGTTTCTTTTTTTTAGAGTTAAAGCTAATAAAACAAACTTATTTTTGTAACATTCAATTTTCTGTAAAATACCTTCAAAAACATTACAGAGATGTCAAAAAGTGAAATATAGGTCAAGTTACAAATTTATATAAGCAAAAGTAACTTTCTTGACTTAATATTGTGAGATTTTTGGGTTATCAAATAAAACGATTATCAAATAGATTTCTGTTAACCGATCTAGACGTAAATATATGTATGCATTTAACCCATTTGCCTGGAAACCCACTATTTGAGTGTGAAAATCCCGCGGGAAATTGGTTTTTGCGGCGTTTCCTGATCCGAAATAATCCCAAAAAAACCCGCTAAAAGTCAGGTCAATCAACCACAACCCACACACACACACACGCATACACACACAAGCCGCATCACAAACTTTTGATTGAATAAGCGACAAAGATTAAGTTAAATTATGTATAAACTATAAATACCAATACCAAAACGAGAAGATACAAACGAGTTCAACAAATTTGCTTTGACAAATTGCTTTAGTGTTATATATGGACTTCTTGTTTGATAGTTGGAGGAAGGGGGAAAAAACAAAAACCAAAAAAATGAAAATATATTGATTGTCTTATCACATCGTATAACTTTCCATGTCACAACCCGCAAGAGGGCAACAAATTGCAATTGGTATGGCAATTGCCAATTGCTGAATAAGGAAAACGAGTCGGCCAAGAAAAAGAAGATGAAGTCATGGAGGGTAAAAAGGAAAAGATAAAGTCGATGCCCGGATACCAATTTCTGGCATAAAAATAATATTCATCGTTATCGTTATTAAGTTATGTTGTTTGCGCTAATGCCAACCATAGAGAGGAGCCAGAGAGATGGGGAGAGATGCGGGGGGGAATTGGCCAGGCCAGTTGGCCGCAGAGCCGAAGTCGAGGCCAGTTGGCAACTAAATGCGCTAATCCGCGTGTTGTCAACTTCATTAGCCGATAAACACGCCGACACATTAAATTGGCGGACTCTGGTTGCAGTCGAGGGAACAGCAGCAGCAGCAGCCACAAGAGATTTTGGCCCCGTCGGCATTTTGCCATTTGAAGTTTTTGTGCCCCGAAAGGAGAAGAGAACGAAAAATTGCTGCCACTTGAATTTTTAATGCCCATAAAGTATACAGAGCGGAGCCAAGCGGAAAGCGATGCACTGCAGCCGCTGGAGAGGAGCATATCCAGCTGACTTTGACACTTGGCAAATGTTGGAAAGAAAGTTCACATAAAATACGCTTAGTTTTTGTCTGAGATCTGCTGGTGCAGCAACTCCTACTCCTACTCCTTCCCCCCCTCTCCCTCTCTCTCTCCCCTTTTTATTTTCTCGTTTTTCGTTTTTGCTGTCTGACCCGTCGTCAGGTGTGTAATTCGATATCTTCTCCTTTTTTTCCTTCTTTTTTTTTGTGGGTCTTTAATCCTCGCCATTCGTTTGTGTAAGCGATTTATGTTCTACATTTGTATTCCTCGATTCCGATCAGAAGCTTGAGAGAAGCTTGAGGCTGGGCAGGATGCTCCCTCTCTCGCAGGATGCGCCACTAAACAATAATTATGATAACAATAAAAGCAAAGCAAAAGAAGAAGATTTTTTTCTTGCAGCAGCCAGACGAATCGAAGGAAACAGAGGAAGAACTTCATAAGCATTCAAGAGGAGATTAGGGGGCAATTATTGCTTCACACGAACCAGAATTCTGTCCGCTTTGTTTTGACTAAAAAAGCAAAAAGGGAAAATTTGAATTTGAAGAGGCAAAACGATGGCCCAACTAAGCGCCGGTATAGAATGTCCCTACGCGGAATTGGATTCTATTGAAGAACTTTTAACCAAAATGGAGGTGGAGCAGAAGCAAGAGGAGTAGAACTTGATGGACCAGACTACAAAAAAAAACTAAAGGGAAAAACTAATTAAGAGTGAACGAAAAACTGAAAGACTTAAAATGAAGTGAACAACTATTTCAAATAGTTTTCAAAAGAAAATTAAGAACACCATTTCAATGTTTTTGAAGTTCGAATTTTTTAAAAGGGATATTCCCTGTAAATCTTACAATTTTCTTTTTTAATCTTATTTTTTTAAGTCTTAAAATTTAAAAGATCAAAATTGTTGTTAAAAATCTTTTCCTTTAAATATGCCTTTAGGAATCAAATATTCAACTTTACTTTTAGATATTTTCTCAATTATTACAGACTTATCCAATAAATGTATATATCACAAGTAGGTCTGTCTATTTAAACAGGAAAAGAACTATGCCGTATTTTTCTATCCACAAATTCAAATCAAATAAACTGGATTGAAATTGAATTTGTGAAGAGGTCTTAATACCATATTCAAAACAAACTTTCGAATACAGATCAGAGCTAATTATGAATAGATATTATTTCATTGACTAAGAGTAGGATAAGTATTGTTTATAGATGTTTTCACACGATATTACCTCTTTGGCCAATTATGTGTATCTTTTGCATGTAATTCTCAACTGGTTCTGGTTGCTGCTTTTTAGGCTGCCGATGTAAGACCATATTCAAAATAAACTTTCCAATACAGGCCAGAACTAATTTTGAGTAGATATTATTTCATTCATTAAGAATAGGATAAGTATTTTTCAGTTGTTTAAACACAACATTACCTCTTTGGCCCATTTTTTTCCTTTTGCATGTAATTCTCAACTGGTTTATGCTGTTAAGACTGCCAATGTAAGAAATTTTGCTCCGCCTGTATAAAAAAAGGAATCACTTAAAATTAGCTAAAAATTTAATAAGTATTTTCTAATATTTTAAGTGTTTCTAATCCTCCCATTTTATTACTTTTCTATCCGTTTGACTTTAGATTTGTTTTAATAACAGTTCACTTTCTCAACAAACAAGAGATTAATATGGTTTTTTTTTTATTTTTCGCAACCTTATACTATCTTAAGCTTTGTAATGAGCATACTCAAGGTCCTCTGTTTGTGCTTCATCAAGTAGTAATTCTAGTTTTTAGTATTGCATTACAATTCTAGATCAGTTGACTAATTGTAAGTCTGATCTGGTAGTAACTACTCCAAAATAAATTATTATCATAACTTACTTGAATTTTGTTCTAGTATTCGAATTCTATTTAGAAATCTGATGTTTACTTTTTTAATCGATTTCAAGTTCATTAATCATTAATTGTTAACCTCAGTTAATTGCTGTACAAAGCAAATAAATATTAAATATCGAACCCCCCACTGGAGTTGCAGTCAGCATGCCTCCCATCAAGAAGATGGAGCTCTTGGCATCCCCCAACTATCCCGCTGCCTTTCTCTCTATACATATATGATTCATTCTGTATGTGAACAAAAGCTTTCAGTGTGTGCATGAATATGGCCCAATGCCCAATTGAAGACATAATTACTACTTAAAAGCGGCATTAATGCTATCACTTACACATGTCACATGCTCTTCAAGGCATTTACAAGAGAAACAATAAAGAAAACCATCCACATCATCATCGTCATCATCCCCCATACCCATCCCCATCCCCATCCTCTCCATTCTCCGTCCCATTCCCAGCCTCAACATCAGCCAAACTGTAGCCAAAATAACAACTGCCTCATCATGATCTTGACCAAGCACAAAACAAGTAGAAGAAAAGGAGACGATGTCGATGGTGATTTTGGGGGAAAGTGTGGGGGAGAAGATCCAACTAACCAACCAACCGACCAGCAACAAAACAAACTTACAACAAAACCTTCGCACATGGCAGCAGAGCAAACCAAACAGCCAAAGGCAAGGCAAGAAAGGCGCAATGGAAACGATGTCGGCGGCGGCATATTGATTAATGGATCAAAGTCTTTTGACACGAGCTATTTTGGTAAAGAAATCCTTTGTTGATCTTTACACACACACGCACACACACACACATGCACACACACTCTTTCTCACACACTTGTATAGAAATATTTAAACTTTTTTTTCTTGGTTATTCAATAAATTTTCAATTTTGACTGATTGTGAGTGGAATAAGGTCGTTCGTCAGTCGTCGGCGTTTTGCGGCGCATTATGATGTATGTTTATGTACGTCTACTCTTGGGTCTGAAAGGGGTTAGGGAGTTAGGGAGGGGTGGGACAACCTACAATTGGGGGTGCTATATACCTTTGGATGGCTTTTGTAGCCGCCTGTTGTTGGTATTTTGTGTTATTATTATGATTGTTGTTATTGTATTATTGAATTGTTTGGGCCAAAGCACTTGGGGAGCTCTGTACCTCGATTTACCCCGCCACCCTCACAGTGGCACAGTGGTTTCAAATATATGAAGAATACATCATACACATTTTTAATATATTACAGGGCGAGTCAAAGGTTTCAGAAGCTAAAATTCCTACGAGTTGGCAGTAATATTAGGCATAAATATCAGAAGTGTCTTAATCCTTAAAAAGTCTGTTAAATACTTTTGCAAAATTTAGTTGATGAATTTAGAAAAATTCTTAAATTTATTTAATTCAAAAAGTTGTTATCCTTGATCTACAAATTTAGCGATGCTTCCTTTACTCTTTTTTTAAATATTTATTTAAAACAATTTAATCAGCTTTAAAAATTATACTCAAAATAATATAATATAGTCCCGAGTTGGTCTTTTAAGTGCATCTTTTCGCTAAAAGAAATTGATTTACAGAAACTTATATGAATTAATTAATACTAATCCAAATTTATTCTGAAGAGCGCTGGCTGCTAAAGCCTTTGGCTTGTATAATATATTATATTATAATATATTTTTAGATAATCAGTTTGTAAATCAACTTGCTAAGAAAATTAAAACAACTTAACTTAATATGAACTAAAATATGAGAAAGGGTTATGTAGGAGAAGGCAAGTCTTTTGTAAGACTTTATATTAGTTACCCACGAACATTTGTTGGCTGTGGCCTTTGTAAGAACTTTCCTTACCTCTAACTACAGAAAGCTATAAATTTTCTGTTTTTAAACACCTCTCTTGAATAGATTTTTTACCATGAGAATGAGTTTTTGATCTTCCTTGACGGCAACAGGTAGTTTTCACTTAAAGTTCATGAATAGGGATCTGAAAAGCAAACTTAACTACAGCATAGTAACCTTTTAGCTAAATTTTTATTATCGACGTAAAAATTTAAAAAATTTTGAACAATGAAAAATGTGTTTTTTTAGCGATAACTTGGAACTTAATACGAACTTATAATTGTTTATTGTCGCATTCAATGCGTTTGAATTAAAGATCGACAGAATTTAAAAGATTTTATTTAATTACATCCCATCATAGTAAGAAATATTTAGTTTTTTGTTAACATCTTTTTAAATTATTCGGTTTAGGCACAAGAAAAACAACTATTTTTAGATATTTGCTTAAGAAACAGCCAAGTTGAGACAAAATTTTAAATAAAAGCAGCGGGTAAGAAGAAAAAAAGTGCTAAGAGTCTCGCACAACAAATTATTTTCAAAAGTAACAACAAGTTGGAATCTTCCAAAACTGTTAAAAATGAATATTTGCTTTATATGAAGCGAGATAGGTACTTTTGAGTAAAAAATACGTCTTTATAGGGTGCTCACTTCGGAATTTATCTTTAGAATACTTCTTAGTTATAAGTAAAGCTATTATGGATGAGACTCTCTTCTATAAGACTTACCCATATTTGCTGTAGCTAATTTGCCTTTGATTCTCTACTAAAGTAGCTTTCACCCCATATTTTACCTAACGACTCGTTGATAATTGCCCCACTGTATGTATGGGGCCACATACCATAATCATTACGAAGCTGAGCGGCAAGTATGGGGCATGCCACGCACTTGTGTTGGGATTTGTTCAAAGACTGTGTTTTTTTTTTCGTATTTGTTGTATTTGTTTACAAATCGTGATTCAAGTAGTAGCCACAGTACATGTAGGTAGGTAGGTAGGAGGTGTTCCCTCCCGGTAAAAATGGAGTTGATGGAATCCACGAAGATGGATTTCTTTTTTTTTCTCCATTCTTTCGTTCTTTTTCCAATTTTTTCTTCTTTTTTTTTGTTTCTTGGTCCAAATACAAAGCCCAAGAAGTTGTTTTGTTGTGGCAAGCATTGTTGTTGTGATCAAAGCGGCTTGGCGCGTCTCCAAGAGCAAAATGAAGATAGAGATGGATGGTGATTGTGGGGAGAAGGGAAGAGTGAGGGAATCGATATGAGTTGTTCTTTTTCGGTTGTTGTTTTCTTCTTTCTTTGATATTAAATTGTAATTACTCATGGAGCAGCAAAATCTCTTTTTACTTTTCTTGACACGAGTCAGTCGACCTAAAAGGTAATACCAGCTGTTGGAACCGTTAGAAGAAACGCTTGTCTATAGTTGATCGTTTGTCCCCCTTGTGGAATCTCATAAGACAAAAAAACAATTGATTACGACGAATGCGGTTACCAGATGACTCTATGGACTACGCCTCTTCGTTTTGCATTACCCATGGGGCCAGTTACCAGGAAGAAGCCAAAAGGAACCCCTCTGTCTCTCTCTCTCTCATTCTTTCTGTTCATTTTGTTGACCAATTTGATTGATTACAGCTCCTGATCCTGACTGCCTCTGTCCCTGTCTCAACTGCCTGTTTTGGCCTGCCTTTATGTATGTATACATCTCTACATCATCATCATGCTGCCTGTCAACACGATTTCGGAAAACAAACAGAAGAAACGAAGCCCGTATGTATATACGTCAAACTGGCCCACAATTGCAAACCGAAAACTGAAAAACTGCTAAAAGTCAAAAAGGGAGGGCAAAACGAAGACATAAAGAAGGTAAAAAGGAAAAACTCGCTCGGCCGAGGCAAATAAAAACAACAAATGTCAGCTGGATATTGGACATTTGGACACATTTGACCAGTCCCCGAGAGTCCCCTGAGTCCCAGTTGCAGTTCCAGTTGTTTGCTGCTGTTTCTGGCTGCTGCTGCTGCTGCCACGGAAGCAACAATAAGAGGCCATGTCCAACTAAATAGCACATGAAATGCCCACACTTTGCACTCAATTTACTAGCTCTCAATGTGTGTGTGTGTGTGTGTAAATGTGTGTGTGTCAGTGCCGGTAATCCGCACATGCAAATTGCAGTTACACAGAGAGAAATTATAGGTATACAAAATGTTAAATTCATGACTTGAATACATTTTTGGATATGTATTTGGATTTATAATCGATATTTAAAAATACAAATAAGTTACTCGAACTGTTTTATTTAGTATTTTGACCATATTTTAAAAATCTTATCATAACATAATCCAAATTGAAACAATTTTAGAAATATTTTAAACCTCAAAAACATATACCCTCTCTTCCAGTTGGCAAGAGTAGGTTGAGGAAATGCAACGAATATTTGACCTATTTGAACTATTCAATATATTATTCACTGATTCTGAGTACATTAATATAGACTGCCTGTAAAACCCACAAAAATGAACTAATCGATTCCAAATTTTTACCAAAAATCCACTAATAATATATAAAACGAAAAACAAAGAATTTTATTCATTATCCCCTCCTTAGCTCAAATTATCCATAAAAAACGAAAAAATTAGCAAGTATCCACTTTTGCTCGTATAACAAAACTTATAGATTATGGAATTTTTTCAATATTTAGTACAAAGGGGTTTGGCTGTAATCACACTTTTATGGCATCTGGGCATACTCTCCAATTTTTTATCAATCCGTGCGATAGAGTGCTCCATTCCGCCGGATTATCCTAGCGCCACAGCTGCGGATTTAGTAAAGCCCATGATTTTCGATCGGATTTAGATCTGGGCTTTGAGCCGGCCACTGCATCTTCAGAAAACTTTGATTTTCCAGCCGTTCCTTTACAATTTTGGCCGTGTGTTTCAGATCACCGCCCCGTTGGAAAATGACTTGCATATAAAAATAAAGCATTTGCCAATTACAATATAAAAAAAATTGTAAACGAGAAAGGTCGACATCAAAGAATAATGCCATTGAAAGTGAAAACAAGCACCTCAAAAACCAACTCCATTTAAAAATATGTATAAGAAAACCTTTTGTAGGTACAGCTATGGTCACATAATTGGCACAAAAAAATTTTGCTCGTTAGGTCGTTAAACGCTGGTTCGAGAGAGAAAAGCTGGAAGTTATGGAATGGCCAACTCAAAGTCCAGACCTTAATCCTATGGATAATCGGTGGAACGATGTCAAAGTGGAAATTGCAAAAGAAAAAGTTTAAAAATTTGGATGATTTGTGGTCTGGAGTCAAGGAAGCGTGGTATTCCATACCTAAGGACAAATGTCAGAAGCTAGTGGAGAGTATAAACAGAAGATGTCAGTCAGTATTAAATGCTGTTTTCATCGGACAATTATAGTTAGTTTTAGTAAAAAAAAAGATTCTTTAAGATTTTGTGCCAATTATGTGTCCAGGCAATTTTTGAGTTTTTTATTAAGTTTTTGTGGTATTATGTATTTTTGAATTTAAATTAAATTTCTTTTTGCCTTAAAAAAAATGTCAAATGCCATCCAATATGTGTTCCTTATATTTTATTATATAATAAAAAATTCCCCTTAAAAATATAAATTTTTTTTGTATGTGACCATAGCTGAATATGTATTTACAAATCAAGGATATCATTATACTCTTACTATATATTCTAGTGCCTAAAGTATCCCATAGAATTTCTCTCACTGTTCTCAAAATATGGCTAATTTCAAGGAATTATATCTATATGTTTTTAACACCCTTCTATTTCTTTTTATTTTTGGAAATATGCATAAATTCTCATTGCAATCTTTAAGCCAAACATAAACTGTCAACAAATAAAATACAACACAAAGATCAGCAATAATAAACACCCATTGTATGCCATGATCATCATCTTAATCGTCATCATGATCATTACGATGATGATGATCACGTTGGTGATTATCAGGGAGCTCAGGGGAAAAAAAGGTTCGTTTTTGATGTTGTTGCTTTTGTGATGATGATGACGATGATGATGATATTTTATTTTATTTGCTGTTCGCCTGGAATGTGTAGAGCATGGCATAAATGTCACTTTGAATATGAATTTGCCCACGAGACGAGACGAATGCGGCATAGCGTGAAGCCCAAATGGCAAATGGCCATGGAATGAGACGAACAGTGGGGCCCAAAATGAAACTGGAATTGCAAACGATACATCATCGAAAAAAAAAGACGAAATCAAGGAGAGAGAACAAATATGAAAAGTAAAAAAAAAGAAACACAGGACGACTACATCTTCAACTCCGACTACGGGAATCTCGAGAGACTGTTGGTCGTGTTGTTGTGGCTTTTGTGCCAAGTCAACATGATCTCATCTGTCATAGATCGATCGACCTGTTCTCCATAAACAATGGCCCAGAGCAACAACATTTAACTGAGTAGCAGCCATCCCTGACAAGGCAGCGGGTGTTCAATTCATTTTAACCAGAAAAAAAAAACACACTCATATCAAATCCAAAAACAAATTTGTTGTTGTTGCTGCAGATTAAAACACATTTGTTCAATTTTAATAGGTTTCAACATGATTGCACAAATTGTGTCCCCAAATTGAGATCCACACTCCACCTCTCCACCTTTCCACCTTTACCACAATTCAACTCATCTCATCTCATATCTTATCTGAATAAAAGGTGTTGCTGTTTAGATCGGAGGATTAGCCAGAAAGAGATAGAGAGAATCATCTTGATTGCCTTGCCATTTACTCTGACAGCTTCATCTCGTTTGGTTTGTCAACGGTATGGGATTATTATGATTATTAGAAAAAATATTTGAATAAATAGGCAACACAGCTGGATGGCTCTGCCGGATGGGCCTGGGAAACTTCACAGTCTAAGTGGGTCTCCTCTTAAATCTTTAGCTTTCAATAGAACAATTTTCATGTGAAAATGGCAAACATTTTTCTGGTTTGTTAACTTTTGAGCTGTTTTTTTATTCTGGTTTGTTAATTTTTTAACTTGGATTGAAGAAACATTTAATCACAGGCGCTGAAAACTTTTGGTAGTTAATTACTGTAGTTTTCTCTTACTGTCACCAATATATTTAGAACTTCCTTAATGTGCTTTAATCTAGGTCATCTTATTCGAGAGATAATCGGATTCTAAAAATGCTTATTAATCGTTATAACTGAAGCGAAAAGTCTTGGAATAATAAGTTTATAAAAGATTATAGAAGAATACAGAATTTTTCTATCAAATATTCATATCAGATTTTAAATTTAATACTATACTTATACTAGAATACTGCAATTAAATTTAAGATATAGAAGATATAGAACCTTTAAAATCAGTGATGGTAATTAATTGGTCTAATAATGCGTTAAATTACAAAAACCATTTGAAGTCTTCAAAAAATGTAGCTTTTCCGTCTTAGAAAAAGCAGTAATTTTCGATAGGTTAGAAATTTATCAAACCTTTTCGACTACTTGGAAAATAAAAGGATACAAAAAGTTAACAATTATTCTAAATATTGACCTTCCTGACTCCTCGGTGGGGGCTAAAGTATCACTCCTGACGCTTAAGGCTGAAGACACTTGAAAATGGGGACTTTACTAGGAATTTATCTGATAAGTTCAAACAAGTTTCCTTAGAAACTCTGTATTACATAGAGATCTAATCATTATCACTAATCATAAAATGTGCCTAGAATATCATAATCATAATCATTCATATGACTAGGTTCTAAGTAGATAATAGTAAGGTGATTAATTATAACATGAAAATGGTTTAATATATGTACAAAATGAATTTCTTCTACAAATTCATTTCATACTCATTGTAATACATATATCAAAATATTTATATTGAAGTTACTGAAAATCTAAATCCGTAGAGTTTCCAACAAATAAAGTAATACTTAAAAGAGTTTGTTTAATTTCAACTAACTGTAATAATATCATATACTTAGGTATAATAGAAAAAAAAGGGAAACCAAAATAGACACGTTTTTTTTATGGCTTTTTAAAAGCCAACAAACTAACTGTGTTTATATAGCCCAAAAGCTCACGCAGTAGCCAAAGAAAAATGGAAATATTTTCCTATAATACAAAATACTCTACTCTAGATATCAATTTAATTGAGTCTCATTTGAATACAGACGATGAATACCTTCCGAAAATGGAATGCAATAGAATTAAGAAGAAAAAAATGAGTAGAGCCAGAGGAGGAAGGGCGAATGGACAGATCATGACAATAATGCCAATCTACGACTTATATAGTATATGTATATGAAAGAAGAACAAGAAAATGAAGATGCTAAAAAACGAAGCTGAACGAATTGCAGCAGCATAAAGAAAAAAAACGAAAAAGAATGAAAAGGAGTAGGAGAGTGTTGGCGGGGGGAAAGAAAACATGGCCAACTGCTACTACAACAAAATCCATAATTATGCGCGGCTGATGTCTTTATTAAAGCCGATCTCTGGAAGCAACATGTGGCCCGAACATTCTCAACTGTCCTCAACTGTGTTGATTTCTGTTGTTGTGTTGCTGCAATGCTGCAATGCCGTGTTTTCTTCTCAATGCACTGTGGAGGAAGAAGCCTCAACAAAAAAGCCTTTTGCCGCCATCGTCACATAATTCTGACTCACATAAGCCAGATATGTTGACAACGGCGAAATGAAAGAAGAAAAGAAAAGGCCACAAATGATTACACAGACAACAACGACTGTTCTCCATCTCTCTATCTCTCTGTCTCCCTCACGCTTAGTCTTTGCCTTTTCCTTTACTGAACTAAAACTGAAGATTAAGTCGAGGTTATTTCATTTTGGACATTTTGTCCCATTATCACCACAGACAGCAGCGGCTTCCAACTGGCCATTGAGCGGGGGGGAAACCTTCTTTTGTATATGGTTTTTCGATAACAACAATATTATAATAAAGTCCACAGTGCAGTGTGGAGAAAGAGTTAACGGGGGTAGACGAGATCAGCAGTTTCACAGATATATATCTACTACTTATATATGACTGTGTCTAGTCAAACAAATAACAACAACTAATAAGTTGCAGGGCAATCAAAGGTACCGGCTACCCAAACCTAAACCCATGTGGAGAGCCAGAGAAAAACTAAGATGCATCCAATGTGGGAAGAGTGAAAAAGGTTGTTTTCAAAATATACGGAGACTAAAAAAAAATAAAAAAAAAATTATTATATAAATTTACAACGACTAGAAAAACGATACAAGTGTGAAAATTGTGGAAGATGGGAAATACTCTTTTCTTATATAAAATAATTGGACTTTCAAAATTGCTCTAATTATAAAACTTATCATTTTTAAAAATCGTTTACTTCTAAGTTTTAGCATAAACAGTTTAATCGAAATGGGTTACTTTATTTAATTACATTTTTTCAACAACAAGATGTTTTTAACTTTATTAATAATGAATTATGATCACCATGTTGTTGTTAAAATACTGTTCTTCTAGTTCCCCGGAAACTAGTTTTGAAAAGGTTTTGAACTAGTTCCTAACAAGTTTATGTGCTTTCTTAAGATTTTGTATTTGATTATGTAAGGGTCAGTATTTTATCACCTGTCCTTTATCATCAATTTTAACTAGTATTTCGAACTTGTTGTAACAATATGTTAAAAGTCTTTAGTTAAACTTATCAAATATGATAATATTTAACATTTAACCATTCTATATTTATATTTATTGTCATATTTATTGTCATCTAACAAATAGTTTTCAAATAGTTCAGATCTGATTACGAACTAAATCCTTTGAAACTCATTCAATTATAATTTGAATTTAATAGAAAAACTGTTTCATGATTCTTAAATAAAGTGAAAATACTAAAACATTTCGCACAAAATATTATAAGTAGTTTCAAAAATCAACTACAATTAGACAGATTTTCAAATTATTTTACTTGTTACATATAAAACAAAAATATTTACTTCGAAAGAAAAGTAGCAACTATGATTTTTACACACCAATTTTGGGAATTTATTTCGCAACTTTAGTTAGTAGAGAGGAGTATCTAAAAATTGATAGTTTAAGCATCATTTTGATAAATATTCTTTTAAATTATAGAACTTCGAATTAGTTTAATTAGGAAAAACTTTGTAGAAAACCTTTAAAATTGATATATCCTGTTGAAATAAGGTCTTCCGAAATTCAAATCCTACAAAAATTATTAAATTTCCCATAAATTTGTATCATATGTATAATGTGTAGGGTATTCAGATATGTGTTACTTCTCCAACTCTTTTTAACTCTATTCAATACATATGAAATAATGGGCGCTACTACCAATTCTGACTCAATCTTAACATTCAACTCATCCAGTGTACCCCGCCTCCCTAACGTCGCTCAACAACTCATTAATGTGTATCTCAATTATTGAACACTATAAATATTTGGGCTACCTGTCGATATGTCCAAAGGGCCAACACAGAGTCCATGCTAGGCATAGAGAAAGACAGACAGAGAATAAAAGAGAGACAAAGCAACGAAAGATCTACTTAAGCGAGACCTGGGGACACATTATCCATCCAAGCAACCAAAAAACCCCATTCCAATAGGTCTTTTCAGGGCATTTAAATAAAACGTGGGGATTGTCGGCTTTTGGTTGATTTTTCTTTTGATTTCGGAAAAGTTGTTGTATATTTTATAATAAGCCTCGGCTCTGTGTATTTCTCATAATCATAAATATTTTTGTACCTCATAAGCAGAGAGTTAACGAAACAGGAGAAGAGAGTTGGAGATTTCGGTTTTATCTGCTTCTTTAGTGTTTCGCTTCTTCTTTTTTATGATGTTTAAGGTTTGAAAATTTTATTATTATTATTATTAGTTAGCTTGACGGCGCGCGGGGAGGGAATGATAATAATGATAATGCTGATGTGTTGATGAGGTGCCGTTTGGTTTCGTGTCTCGCTTGTTTTTTTCTCTCCCTTTTTTGGGTAGGTTTTAGGCAAATGCCTAATATAGATCGATTTTGTGTTTTCTTTTTTTTTTTACCAAAGTGATGATGGGTCTTTAGGCCTAAATGCTGATCAATAAAGAAAAGTTGTTGAAATTGGTTTGATTATGAGTTTGAAAGAAAAATTGGTAAATGATCTCGAAATGGAAAAGAAAATGAAATTGGTTGAAAATGTTTTGGAATTTACAATAATAATATTTGCACTGTCTTTCTGAGTATTTTCCAAAATACTTAGATTCTGAAATATCGAAATTCCAATATCTTTTGAAAGGGTCAAACTCGAAGTAAATAATTTCAATATTATCGAATCTAACCACATTAAAAAACAACACTCTGATGATAATTTGGAATGAACTATATTACTATATAGAGGTTATTATTAAGATTATTTGATTTTAAAACTTCTAGAAAACATAATTTAATGACTTAGATAAAAGTTACTTTTCCTAAGTATGTGTTGCTTGATTCAACTACCGTAATGAATCATACTAAACAAAGTTATTTCAATTATGCATATATATTTCTTAACACTTGTTATCTCTGGTAGACAATAATCTCATGCCAATTTGATATTAATTTGGGGTCACCAACAATTTAACTTGTAAGTCATCTTGAGCCACAAAACTTTTGTCACAAAACTTTAAGCCCTTATGCCCTAAAGGGCGCACAAACACACACACACGCACACCTTTTTGTCTCACCCTTAGACAATCAAAAGGCTATAACTGTAATTGTAACTATGACTCTACCTCTACCTCACCCTTTTGAGTTTCTCATTCTCTTTGTGTGCTTCTTGCTTCCTTGGATTTGTCATAATGACGAATGTTTAGCTATTCATATGTCTGAATTGAAACCATACACATATGTATATATATAAACCAAAAGGGCCCAGGGCACATCATTAGCCAAGTGTAACCATGGAGCACTACTTGAGGTTAACAACGAGTCAACGACGACTCTGACGCTGTCGCTGAGAAGTCTCTCTGTCTTCTCTCCGAGCATTTTGCGGGCTCATGTGTCAAATTGAGTGTCAACTGGCAATTTGGGGACCAAAGCATACCCAAGTAGAAGCAGAAGCAGAACACAGAGCAGCGAAGCTCGACGCAGCGCAGTGTCGAGTCAAAGTCAAGTGTCATGTTTATCGTAAGCCTATTAAGAAAGGGCAAAAGCTTCCCCCAGAAGCTCTAAAAATAATATCAAACATATATATATTACGTTTTTATACTCTACAGGTTCTTTTGGGTATATTATCTTATCTTATTATTCACTTGCCCATTATAAATAGCAGTAACTGTTTTGAAAGGCACACACTTCTTACACTTCTAACTTACACACTTCTTTATCAAATAGTATGATAAAAAACCTATTGGAAATTTGTTCTCTAAAACAAAGGATCGAAATTCATAATATTAGTGAAAACCACCATTTTGGCTTTCAAAAAGTTTGTATTTTGGTAATACTAGTATTAGCGATGAAAAAAAAAATTTTTTTTTTCACCATTTCGTTCTTTGGATTCATTAAGAAAGTCAAGAAACTGCTGCATAATCGAGGTCTTCGTTATCAAAACATGACCTTGTTTCAGCTTGAAATCATATGACGCCAAAAAAATTACATATGCCAAATTTTAAAACTCGATTAGCATATTAATAATATAGTACAATATATTCTTAGAGAAAATTTAGGATATTACTCTCGAGGTCAATCTTAAGATTTAGATTATGAAATCAAAAGAAGATTTTATAAATTTTAAAGAGGTCGAGATCTAAACTCTGGAATTATAGGATAATAAGACTTTTAAAATGTTTTTCACAAAATATCAAGTACCTCATGTTTATACATATAACAAAATATTTATTATATATACATATATGTGATCCTTCGACAGACTGTCCCTTGTACTTTTTTAATACTCGAATAGAATCCTTGGAAAAGATGGATCCTTAAAATATTAACAATCCGTATTATATATGAGCTTCAAGAAAATCATTGTTATCCAATTTTGTGTAGTGTATTTTGCCTTACGGATCTCAGTTAGTCGTGTATTTTTATGACATTTTCAATCGAAGAAAAAGTGCAAATTGAAATTGTTCCAGCTGGACAGCTGCTCGCTTTTCGTCTCTTAACAACAACAACAACAATAACAAACGAAAAATAAAAAAATAACATATAAAGTCAAGCAGGACCTTTTCCTGTGGTTGGGCGTATCACATTTCAAAGCCTACTAATTTAACAATATTCTCATTAATGTGTACATAGAGCAAATGTCTATAAGGACTCCGGAATCGGAACTCTCGCTCTTTCTATCTCTCTCTCTCTCAATATCTGGTTAATCCGCATTTTGTTACATTTGCCGAACTGAGGATATTTCATTTCATTGTTTGTTGTTGCGATTTCAACAGATACGGGAACAACATAATCGGGCCATCGCACTAGGGGATGGATGGATGGATGCAGGAGCCAAGGGAGTTAGATGGGACAGAGCGGGCGAGAGAGAGAGAGAGGGAGGGTTGTTTGCTTGAAAAATTAGAAAATCGTTACAAATTTTTGTGTGTTGTGTGTTTCTACATACATTGGTGAGTTTCTTTTATTGTTTTGCACATTTGGTTGTTTGAACAAGTTTGCGTATAAATATTATATATGATATTTGCCCAGCAGCTTATCTACATTCACTGATCGGTAATTCGATACATTTTGTTTCTGTTGTTATTCACATTTTAAAACATGGCGGGCTCGAAAATTCTTCAATTCAAATGAAGGGCGCGCGCGTTCTCCTTTTTTACATTCTAGTTTATTTTCTTTTTTTTTTGTTTCACTCAATCGAAGGAAGACCCTTAACTACCACTAAGAAAGGGTTACGGGGGTTGTGGTCACGCCAAGTTGAAATGTCTGATGGAGAAAGAAAGAGACTTAATAGGATCATTACAGACTTGCTTACTTTTGATCGCCCATTGTTAGTATATAGGGAAGAAAGATAATACTTTTACTTTTGGGACTTAGCTGATGAGATCGCTTCAAAAAATATGCTAAATATGTAGAAAACTTAAAAATTATGTATAAGAGGCATATTCATATCTTTCTGCAATTTAAAAATATTGCAAAACTCTATCTTAAATGTTGCGTTTTAATGTTAAGGTATAAGCAACAAAATTTTTAATGGTAGTCATATCTATGAGGACTGATATAGCCCATACACTGATCTAATTGGTTCTAAGATTGAGTGCGGAAATAATGGATATATTTTCGGCATTACCTTGGTTGGATATCTAAAGCTCTGGTTCAAATATCTAGGTTAGGTTTAGGATAGATTGGATTTGTTACCTGGCTTGAAAATTTATCTAACTTTTTTGGCTCAACCATCAGAAGAATTTCTATTTTCAGAATATCACTCAATTTTCAATATATTCTTATGTAAGAAACGAAAATTAAATAATTTAAATGATATTTCATATATCTTTAAGCTAAGTGTAAGACATTTCAAAGTACATATGTCCAAGTATTTCATTTTAGGAAGTGTTTGATTTAGCTAGAGTTGTCTGTTTGAGGAATTGGAAAAGACAGACGATTGACCTGGTCTATTGATTCAGGTCCTAAACCTCTGTCCACGAGAGTAATACTTTAACTGGGTCAAATCGGAGTCCTCATTGTCTTACTATTAAGAATTATTAAGAATTTCAGAAGTTAGCCCATCTAATCTATCTATATGTTGTAATTAAGGTTTGTTTGATTCTATTGCTCATGAGCTTCCTCTTAGACTTAAACATAGTCCGAATGATGACGAAAGTAATTCAGGAATGAAATAGCTTCATATATCCAATTGATCTTTAACTCCTTGATATATAAGGATAATTTAAGAAGTAAAGACTAATAAATATTCTGAGAAGTGGGGTAAGGATGGACATAATAACAACATTTGTGTTTATGAATTCTTAGAATCCGTCACTTATTTTAAGTATAAAATATCGATTTTAAGTTTCAACTAAATTAGTATAAGAAATTTTGAAATGAATATCATTTATATATAAAATAATGCATTAATAGGCAATTCATTTAACTACAAAGTTTTCCTCTGCTTCGATGTGAAAATTTCCTCACATTTTTCCTAACTACCACTACTACATAATGTGGAACTCAAGTTGATTTCATATTAAGTTGCAAAAATTAGCTCTAACCCAAATGCTGCTCTGCCTGGTCAAGAGGCATCGACTCTGACTAACTTGGTTCTCGTAAATCGCGAAAGCAACCAACCAAGAGCGAAAAAAAATGTTAATTAACTTTTCAATCCTTAAATAATGAATGATCAACGCATCCGCGGCGACATGCTGAGTTCCTTTTTATCACTGGAAGAGCTTGAAGAAGCTAAGAGAGAGAGAAAGAGAGAGTGTGTATATTGGCTTCATGTAGATGTGTATATATATATTTGTGTATACATATAATTTATATTCGATACGATAAATTTATGCGCCAAGGTGCGCATGCTCGCTTCACATTGCACCGACTTCTGGTCCTGGTCTGCCGACGGGAGTCGGACCTGGGCCAAAGTCGTCGAAATCGGAGTCTAGTTTACTTCAGCCTTTTCGACTATGTCAGCGGGTGACCCGAGTGTTTACACGCAAATTTACACTCTCATTTGTTGCTTTGAAAATTGTTGCAGTTTTCTGTTTTGCCGTTTGTCTGTTTGCCTGTTTGGAGTTGGAGTCACTGCCACTGCTTTGCCATAAATAAAAAATGTATCTTTAGATATATATATTTTCTTTCTTTTTTTTTTTTGCCTCGTATTTGGCAGCGCATCCCACAACAGTTGCGGTGTAGTTGGGTTTTGGCTTTTGGGTCCGCTTTTGGGCCTGTTCAATTATCCGTTCACTCTGCTGAGAAATTGGTTTTTGCCACTTCGCACTTTCATGATTTTCAATCATGTTCAATTTTAATTGAAAAAATTTTCCCAACAACATTGTATGAATGCTGCACTTACATACATATAGCAAGTTAATAAGTAAATGTACCTAAGCATGTAAGTAAAAGATTCAACAGATTCCTTCTGCTTGGCTACTGTTGGTCCAAGGTAATGAGATATCTTTCTAGTCCCATCTGGGCCCTATAATGAAGATAGTTGGAGTAAAGTAGGAAAAGTGATCATGTAACAGATATCTTGACTAACAAAATGGGGCAATGGCAAGAGTTCTTCAAGTTTATGAGATTCTTAGGACAATAATTTTCATTGTTTTTAATGATTGTTAGGAGAAAAGTCAACGTTTTAATAGTTATCAGTAACGCTCTGAATATAATATAACATATTTTGAATGAAATACTCATATTTGCCTCAAATGAGGGTAATATAAATTGAGAATTGAGTAGAAAAATTTCTCATAGGTTTATGTATTAGAATTTATGCCCCCATTTAATTATTATCTTATTCAAAATATCTCTCAATTGAGAGGCTCAACTTAATATTACATATATTATATTATAACTTCAGTGGTTTTTGAACTAGTAAGAATAGAATAAAAGTTCTATGAAAATAAAACTCTAAATCAGAGAACTGCTTTGAAAGAAATCTTACTGATCAAAGACCCAAAGACCCTGATGAAGGACCGAACTTACTGATCAAAGTATAGCATTTTAAATGGTTTATGTAAGTTATAATTCGTAATATAGTGGAATAAAGATAATTCTACTTTATTTTTTCCATTATACAAAAATTACTTTAACGATATACATACATATATATTGATGCCTTTTAACTTAAAGTTTTAAGTAAATAAAATTAGAATATGTCTTCATGGCTTATCCAGAAATTTCTTTTATGAAATTGTCCAAATGGTGGTAAAAACTTTTTGCTGAATCCGTCATAAGAATATGTCCTTTCCCTTTTATCATTCGAAGAGTGACTTTAGAAGAATTCAATCTGTCTAATTTCATATTAGAAATTCTTTTTAAAAACTCGAAATATTAAAAAAATGTTTTTTCTTGCAATTTTCAGACTTATCTAATCTTTGGAATACCTTATGCCATTACGCCATTCAGCTCGACACTAAATAACAACAATCTGTTAGTGATTTTGCCCGTATATATTTTCTTCAGTGTAGACATTGATCTGGCAGCAAGAAGAAGAAGAAGAAGGAGAACCTGTCGCACTGCAAGTGGCACCAGCAGTAAAAGCTACTCAACTGCCACTCCTCTGGCCTGGCCTTCGGTTGACAACTCATTTAAGTCATGGGAAAATCAACATAAACTAACAGTAAATAAATCAAATCAAATTTTTCCCAACTGTCCTTTCCCTCTCTCGCTGTCTCTTTCTGTCCAATGAAATGGGTAATTAAAATGGCTAAAAGAGATTTCACAGTGCCCTCTCTGTCTAACACTCTCCTTATTCTCTCTCTTTGCCATTTCGCGCCGGGCAATTAAATTAATGTCTTAATCTGCGTTTAAGGCAAACACTCCCCAAAAAAAAAAGAGAAAGAGAAATTGAGAGAGGAGAGAGATAAAACGAACTAAGCCCACTCATGGCCAAAATAAAGGCCACTCGTTACCAGTAACAAAAGTCAATAGAGCGTAATATAAATCCCTGTAATGCCCAACGGGACAGAGACAAAGAGAGAGAGAGGGTGAGAAATAGAGAGAGAGAAGCGAACATATGTCCTGGGACTGGGACTTGCATATGCTCGTAAAAACAAAAACACAAAACACAAAAGCCCCTTGGGGTAACTTTCTGGTTAGATTAAGACCTCAGAGCTCTGAAAGAGCGTCAGATTTTCATACCGTCTCTCTTTCTCCCCCCTCTCTCTCTCTCTCTGTTCACCCATGTTTGTGTGTGTGTGTATGTGTAATGTCGTAGCGAATCACAACAGCAACAACAGTCATAAAGAAAAATATTAACAACTGCCTATGCCTTACCAACAACGACAACAACAACAACTTCATGGGTCTGTTTAACTGTTATAAAGCTGAACTAATGCTTACTTACCTCCGATACCCCACACCACCCCACACCACAACCCTCACTGCCTACTTTTAGGGTGCGAAATCCCAAATATTATTTTATTTATTTGAATCTCAATGCGAAATCTCCAGAAAGCAAAAGAGAGAGGGAGAGAGGGAGAAAAGAAGAACCATAGGAGAAGAGATCTAGCAAGAACAAAGGTAAAGAGAGGGCAGAGACAGAGGAGTTTGAATCAAATTGCAACTCAAGTGGAAAACCCAAAGCCAAAAGGTAGAGCATTCAATTGAGAAGTTTCGAATCTTTCGATTCCGGCAATTGGCATTGAAGACAAAGCGCCGACAATCGGAGAAGGAGAGAGAGTGAGGACGTGCAGCAAGTCACAGTGGTGTGAAAATACTGCAAAAAAGATGAGATCCTCTAACTTTATAATAATTGCGAGCCAAAAATATGAAAACAGACAAAGACTTTTAAATACAATACATATGTATATCCTTTCGATATAGCGAAAGTAAATTATTGTAAATTATGTTGTGATGTACAAATTTTCGAACAATATATGCGAACGATTATAGAATCCTATCGACAAGTCTTTTAGAAGGACTTTAGAGACCTAAGAATGTTCTTATTAATTTCTTAAAATGCCACACGAGGATCTATAAAGCAATACAATGGTAGCTTAAGGACTAACTAAATTCAAACAACTTTAAAATGACCAAATATTTACAATGTCATTTACATTCATAATAACATAATTTCAATAAATATTATTTGAAATGATGAAAAGTTCAGCAATATAAATAAGAACTGATCTATTAAATAGTAAATACATAAATTGGTAGATAAGTATGTAATCTATTAATATACATATGAAGATTCGTAAATTAGACATATTTTCAAATAGATGAGTTTATTGTCCTATCTTACCTAATGCATCAAAAAAATTAGTTTCTATACCAATGGCATTCCATAGTATCATATTCTATAAATTAAAATACTTAAGTATTAATTTTAAGCCAATTCTAAATGTTTTTGAAAGAGATAGAAATAGTTTTAATAGTTCAGTAATTTTTATACCATACACCCATAGGGTGAAATGGTATATTAAAGTCGCCAAAATGTATGTAACAGGCAGAAGGAAGCATCTCCGACCCCATAAAGTATATATATTCTTGATCAGGATCAACAGCCGAGTCGATCTAGCCATGTCCGTCTGTCCGTCCGTCCGTCCGTCCGTCCGTCCGTCCGTCCGTCTGTCCGTCTGTCCGTATGAACACCTAGATCTCGGAGACTGTAAGAGCTGGAGCCACCAAATTTGGTATGTAGACTCGTGTAATATGTAGAGTGATCAAGTTTATTTCAAATTTTTGCCACGCCCCTTTCCGCCCCCGGAATTTAAAAAAAGCGTTTATCTCAAAAACTATTCCAGCTAGAGACACCATATTTAGTATGTATATTCGCTTAGTAAATGCACACATTTTGTATGCATAAAAATTTTGCCACGCCCTTTTCCGCCCCCGTAATTTGAAAAACTTGATTATCTCCCGTATTTTTTTTCCTTATTTGATCAAAATTTGATCAAAATCGGACAAAAAACAGTCGAGTTATGCATATAAACGTTTTTCCATAAGGCCGGAGTTGGCCGTTGGCTGGTGGGGCGCTAGGGTGCTCGTATGATTGAGTGAGCGAGATACTAAGATATGCTTGTAAAAAGCATGTGAAAATGCATTTGTTTAATAAAGTTGAAATATTTGCTTTACTGGTGTATGGTATACCTAAGTCGGCGAGACGACTTACTTACTTCATTAATATTAACTTTTTTTTTGCAAATTCATTTATAGTTAGTTTAGTGTTTTAATGTCTCATTTAGTATTATTGTTTTTTTTTTAACTTACCTTGGATTTCGCGTTTCTATTCCGCAATTTCGTATTTGTATAATTAATGAAAAAATGTATTAAGAATTATTATTAACAAATTTTCACATTAAAATTCGCATTTAAAATACATTGAATATCAATATTTTCGTATGTGTATAAGAAATAAGTTTATGCAGACTTATTTCACTTAAAAAATATGAATGAAATTCCAATATCGTTGTCCTACTTCTAGGAGTTTGAAAGTTTTTGTGTTTTTTTATTTGGATTTTGTAAACTTTCACACCAATTTTCCATCCAATTATGCTCTCATTGTTATTTTGTCAAGTTTACGGGTAACAAAGTTACACCCTGATGTTAAGTACTTGGCAAACAGTACTTGAGATCCCAGTGCTAAGACCATGCCCACTGTGCCCAAACCAAAAAGGGAAGAAAATGCTGATGAGCATGATTGTGCGGAACTTATAAGCATGGCAACAGAGCAGCAAAGCGAGAGCCAGATCCAGGGATCCAGGACAACACGCACATAACATAACGGAAACAATAATCCATAAATGTAAACATCACGTCGACATTGCCAGTCATAATCAACAGCAAGAAGCAAGGAGCAGGAGCAGGGAACAGGAAGAAATGAAAGTCCAACCAGTTTCATGGTGAGGTAGACGACGCCATGCCAGCAGCAAGGGGTGGGGTGGTGTGGTGTGGGGTGGGGTGAAAGCGTTACTGATTTTGTTGTATTATAAACACAAATAAATAAAAGCGACGGCTGCAGTCCATGGAGGATGCGCGAGAATGAAACAAACGAGGCAGAAAACATGGGCAAATGAAAAATATCGTTCATCCTGCGGCTGCCTGGAAACAATGGCTGCTGACGACAGTTCAAACTAAATGCCATACAGAAGAGACGTGAAAAAAGGGTGCCCAAGAACCACATACATATATACACACAGGATACACACGCACACTCACACACACACACACACATTGTCACATAATTAGGAATGGCATTCTCCATTTCATTTAACCCGCGCAGATTTTGTGTCAGGGTGCTGCATAAACCACCACCAGGAGCAGCAGAAGCAGCAGGACCTAAGCCTAGGACGTGCTAAATATGGGAGTGTCCTTGTCATTTATATGTCGCTCTTGTCCCCCTCCTTCTTCCCTTAAACAATTGCCCGCTCTGTCATGAGAATAAATATGGCAATAAATGAAAATGAAATTAATACATTACGCATTTTTCTCGTGTTCGTCCTACCATTTTCCTTATGGTTTTTTTTCACACATTGTCCTGCTCATGAATATTTAAACATTTTCGATATGATTTATGGCAGTTCAGGAAATTCACCCAAAAACAGGAACACGAATGAAATGTATCTACTACTAAAGCGCCGCTTAACATGGACAAAGGCCTAGAAATAAGCCAGAAACTTGGTTCGATTCCATTCTGATTGTCTTTTGTGTGTGTGTGTATGAGTGTGTGGGTATCTATGTATGTCCGTGTGTGCGTGTGTTGTGTTGTGGCCACGCCGTGTTCATTGGCCACAACAAAAACAGGCTCAACTTCAGGTATCCAATTCCAAATGCCCCACGACATGGCCATCGGCGGCGAACAACCTTAAAAGTGGCTAAGCACAGTGGTTCAAAATTTATTTTCAATACTCAAAGTTTAAACCATATTTTAAGTTGGATTTTGTATGATACTTATTTCTATTTCTTCTTGATTTTTAAGTTTATAGAGAATTTATTTCCAGTTAAATAGTTTTTTTGGAGTTTTATTTTGTTTTGTTTACTAAATATGGATAACTGAAGAATCTTAAAGGATTACCTACGATTTAATATACCTTAAGGCTTCCTCATTTTGGTTTTTAAAATCTTTTAGCGTATTCATATTCATATTCTTTAATATACTAATCGATTCTAACTCTCATTTATTTGGATCTCACACCACTGTAATCAAACCTTACCTTTGCCTGATTCATTGTGTATATCTGCTTATCTGCCTGTATTTATGTCTGTATATATCTGTATATATATATTCATTCGTGTAGTATGTGTCGGGGTACAACACACAACACAAAAGCCCACAAGCAACCAAGTTGAGCGTAACATTAATTTAGTATCAAATTACGAAAATATTTTGCTAACAACAATTAGTTAACTCTGCTCGTTAATTAACACGTCTTTTTGTGGGCAGGAATTATGAAATCTGTGTTGACAGCTTCGCAGAGAGAAAAAAAAGAGAGAATAACCAAGTTTTTTTTTTATTATTTTCTCAGTATTCTCTCTCTCGTTCTCAATAAGATCAAGATCTTCAAAGTTTTCTCATTTGTAGTTTGTAGAAAATGTCTTGCTACTATTTAATTAAATCAATCGGGTCAAGTGGTAAATATTTTGACCCGCGTCTGATTAGTAGTACTAGTAGTTGAATGAGCGAGTGGAAGCGAGGAGGGCAAAGAGGTGCACAAGTGGAATCAGGGGGGAAAACAAGTAGTTCCAGTACTCGGAACTCGGAGACGAGCCGCCGAGACTCTGAGATCAACAGCCCGCATATGAGATGAAAAGTAAATACTTACTATGCCAACCAAAGAAGACACTGAGAAAAAATATATATCTCTATGTTTGAAGTCTTCCAGTTTATAATGTTTTCACAAATGTTTTATAATATATTTTAAAATTTAATGAATTAGCTTTTAAGGTAAAGATAGCTACTAACCTATAACTAAATCGTTATACTGACTGTAAGTAAAATATTTATATCTCGGATTCGAAATTACTTTTTTCTTTATATTTAATACGGTTTCAATATTTCCCCAGCTTATTATATCTTTTTTTTTAGATTTTAAAATAGTTATTCAATTTAAGATTGGCATTCCTTAAGTATGCGAGGCTTAGAACATTTTTTAACACCACTTTTCAATCATTTTGACATACAAATTTACGACTATTTAGAAACTATTTCAATTAAAAACTAAAATAAAGGATAAATTTCCATCCATAAACAGATCTAGAAATATTTTTGTGTGGTGTCCAACCAGAAATGGGAAACTAAGTAATTTTCAAGGTTGTCAGTTCAAGGATTTAATAAAATTCCCGGATTAGTCTCAAGATTCCCTTGGTTGACGTAAAGACAACCGAAGAAAGTTAAAAAATTTACCGATTTTTAATATTTCGGGCGGTGCCCAGACCTCCCAGACTCCCTCTAAGCTTTCCAAGATTTCTTACTACAATTAGCAAATATAATTCCTTCATTTTGATTAAGTAAGAAGACAAAGTTAAACCATTAAATATTGAATATTTATTCTGGTATTTTTGACTTCAATCTAGCTTATAGAGCATTTTATTAGAACATTTCCTAATCAGATGCATTATTTTCTCTTTATTTATATATAATTCTAATCCTAGTTGTATTTTTTTTAGTATTTTTAGGAATATAGTTTGATTTTTCTTTCACTGCAATAGTGATCTTCAAATGTGTCTCGGGGGCAACAAATTCATTGGCTTAATTGAATGAATGCGGCACAAAATTAAGTAAATGTCTTTTTGGAGCATCATCATCATCATCATCATCATCATCCATGCTCCATGTGTGTAACTCTGACCAGGAGTTCAATTGACGGAAGCAGCATTTCTTTCATTCATTTTCTTTCCTTAACTTTTGCTGAACTTTGACACGGCTGGAGATTTAGTTTGGTTTCGTGTGTTTTTTTATTCTTTCTTCTTCTTGCAGTTGTTCAGTTTAAGTCCCGCTGATGTGAGCCACTTGTGTGGCACTTGAACTGGGACACTGGGAAGAAGGTTGCAAGCTACCGAATTCCTAGTATTGATGTGTTCACCCCCAAGCTAAAGTTGGTTCCCATTCCTCACTCAATCCAGCTGCCGCCTCACCGTTCCCGTGGCCCCGTTGCCCCGTTGCCATTACCGTCGAAAAAGTCAACAAGGCAACGTCGGTTGACGTTGCAACTGCGGCCGACACTTAACATCAATTGAAATCAGTCAATTGGAATCAAAATGAGTCCATTTTCGTCTGTTTCCCAACAAATGTAAAATGAGAGCGTGAGCGAGAGAGAGGAAATCCGGATCAAGGATCCAGTTCATGCGCCTTTTTAAGTGCTCAAGTGTTTTCCCCATGAAGGCTGAAAGCTTTCCCAGGAAATTATGCGAAAGTCAACCAGAAACCGCAAAATCCCAAAAAAAAAAAAAGAAGTAAATATTATTTCAGCATAAAACTGACTGGCAGCTGTCCCATATCGACAATAGACAATGCACTGAGTGGCCAATACAATTTATGTAATACGAATACCTTTTTTGTTGCGTTGCAGTAGTAGGCTTACACCTTGATCCCTTGACCTTTTGCAGATGTTAAGGAGATAAACATTGCCAAAGATTGCAACTGCCCTTTCCTTGTGGGTGCGCAGCAGCAGCAGCAGCTCCTTATATCCTTTAATGGGAAAGGAGGGAAAGGGCTGCTCCTGCTCGTATTCATTGAAATTCATTCAAGCAAAATGATATGGCACTTTTGGTATCTAGAACAAATGCTTAAGAGATTTTGCGGTCTAATATGCCAAAAAAAAGAGGATTTTTCAGATTAAGATTATGTGGTAACTATATATATGAGAGATCTTCTATGAAAAGAATAGATATTAAATTCCTAAATGGCAACAAAATTAGCAATATCGAGTAATATTGCATTTCAGTTGCACTTGAAATGGTGAAGTAATAGATTTATGGATATTATTTTTGGCAAATACTAGAAAATTGTTTTATCTGATTATTTGTAGGTAAATTAAATTTTCTCTGAAGCAAACTTAGCCAAGGAAGAAGGAGATTGGTGAATATTAGTCAATAATAATTTGAAATTTTGCAAGCAGTGCTGCTAAGTGCATACCTTTTATGGGTCACACTAATGGATAGTGTTGAATAACATATTAAACACAACTAAAGAGCCCTCTGTTTCTGATTCAGAACAAAATTGTAGGTATCTGAATTGAATTGAATTCTATTTGAATTCTGTTCTCACTCTCAACTCCTCAACAAATTTATTTGATTTTGAAATCGTTTGCCATAAGTCACAGCTTAATATGCTTCGAATGGGTAGTGTTGAATAACATTTTATACTCTATTAATGGACCATGCTCTTGTTTCCGATTACAAATAAATTGCCGGTATCGGATTTGAGTTCTGTTTTCGCTCTTGATTCCTAACCAAATTTATTTGGTCTAAAATCGTTTGTCATAAGGCTAGTATGTTTTGAACTTAGCTTCTAAAATGAAAACATATCACATTTTCTTCTAAATTGAGAACAGCATTTTCCAAAACGATAAGACAAAGCTATCGAAAAACCTTTCGAAAACAAGAACATGCCTAAATATCTCTATTGCCAAAGCTTTAAGAGCTACTATCAATCAGCTTCTAAGGAATCATACAAATTGAGTTTTCTAATATTTTGTACAAACTCATAATTGAAATTACGAGTTTACATACAAATCATTGTATTTCTCTTTCTTTTGACACATAATTCCAAAAAGCAAGAAAGCCATCTTTAGATATCTATTATTCAAAAATTTAATATTTATTGATAGATTTTAATTAAATTGAAAGGAACTTTACAATATTGTCTTAACTTTATAATATTGTCTATGCTATTTAAGTTCAATTTATGGGAAACAATTAAAAATAAGTGTCGGTTAATTGATCATAGTCATTAAATAGTTTTCTCTCTATAAATAAAACTAAACACCTTTAGAACAGATCAATAAACTAATAAAAACTTTCAACCATTTTTTAAAATTATATATAATGCTGTCATTTATAGTAAATTATGTAAGTAGGACTAATGGTTGTAAATGTATAAGTAGCCATCGAATTTGAATTAAGAAAACTAACTATTTTTCAAAATTTCGTTTATTATAGTCACAGAATATCAGAAAAGTTTACGAAATTTACGGGTAGGATTCAGAACCGTTCGATCAACACAGAAGGTTTTGCTGAGGTCTCATTCTTTAGGGTTTTATATAGACACACTTTCGTTTGAAGAATATCATTCAAAATTAGGATAAAGAATTCCAATCATATTACATACTTATCTTTAAAAAGAAATGACCCTCAAATTCCCATATTTATACCCTACACTGCAAAGTCTAATTATTACATGAACTAGGTAAACTCCTGCTTTGAATTTGAAAAATATAAGTTTTGCCTTTTTTTTATAAATTTAATCAATCATTTAAAATGTACTAAATCTGTCTTCATATCGAATCAATTTATCAAGGCTAAATATTTGTGATTTTCCACCTGGAAATTGTGTTGGACGGGCAAACTAACAAGTCACGCCCTCCAAGCGACGACGATGACGGCCACACCCACCCCAAAGGCACCGAGACCCGAAAGAGAGGGACCCAGTGTAAACGTTAAAGCCAAAATAACAAAACGTCATCATTGTCGGCGGCGGCATGACTGAAAAAGACTGAGTGGAGAAAGAAAAACCACATAAAAAGCAAGAAACCGCCTAAACTGTGCAACTGACTGAGTGACTTTATGGCTTGCTGCTGCTGCTGCTGTTGGTGCTGCTGCCGCTATTTAAAATCGCTCATTAGGGGCTAAATTTGTAAACTTAACGCGATAAAGATCAAAAAATGGCGGCGCTCCCCCCACTCCGACCCGACCTCTGTCCAAGCATAACAATGGAGGCGAGTCTCGAAAATGAAGCGTGTGGAAATAATTTGGTTACAATTGAATAACAAAAGAATTTGTTTGGCAACTCTCTTGTAGTGGCAAAAAAAACAAAGTATATATGTATAAAGAAGGCAGGTGATGTCGGCGGATTACAAAGTTCCAATTGTTCCAATTGTCCATTGTCATCCGGCCAGCTCCAACTTACTTATTTGTGAGTAAGCTTAAGCTATGTGACTATATAATTAAGACCGGAACGGGTATGAGGGAAAGAGCGAGAGAAAGAGATGGAGAGGGGAGTAGACTGGCTGCAATGTTGACTGTTTACCATAACAATGCGGCTCAAATAAAACACCTTTCCAGATCAGGTGTTAATGTCTATGTTTATGAGAGAGAGAGGAAAAAAAAACCATAGCCGACTTATATGAGGTCTTTACACAAATACTCACACACATGCTTAGCAATTATCATCGTCATTAGTCCCTATCCCCACCTCCTGCCCAACTCTCTATAAGTCGATCTTACTTTATTGTTTGAGTTGCTTTAGTTGCGGCTTGTTGTATATCAATGTGCAGCATATTTCTTCAGAGTCACCACGTCACACACTCATCATAAACGTAATCATTAACACCAACTTTTTCCATCATCGTAATCATCATCATCATCATCATCATCATCATCATCGTCGTCTGCTCTTGCTCTGGGGTCTCGCCTCATCCAATTATTACAGTTTAGCCATGCCACAAGTCAAACAAAAGATCTTCGACAAAAAAAAAAAAATGAATACGAGTCTGCCCGACTGCAACTGCTTTTCAGTTTTTTCCATTTATGTTCAGAAAAAAATATTAATTATAATGATTAAGTCGCAACGCCTGAGTTAGGTGGTGTTTAAACTAAATATGGGAATAGAATTTAGAACCAACAGCTTCGATTGAGTAATGCTATGAAACTGTTTTTAAGTAGATTTAGAGAAAGAATATATAGGAAGTAATATGTATCAAATATTCAATTAAGTAAAGTTCAGAAGCTAGTTGAAACTTGAGAAAAAAAATTAAAAAATTTAAGCAACTATTTCTTTCCAAGGAAGCAAAGCATTTTGAAGCTCTCTTCCTTGTGATACTATATACAAAGTGGCGCAAAAGAAGTCATCCGGGCCAAAAGAAGTCATCCGATGTTGTTTGGCTCTAATTTTTTTTTTATAAAAAACTTTGATTCTGTTTTTAAATTATGTTTATTTAAACATTGAGAAATTTATTGGCCAAATAAACATAAGTTTTTTTTATTTAGAAAAAAATGAGAGCCAAACATCATCGGATGACTTCTTTTGGCCCGGATGACTTCTTTTGCGCCACCTTGTACAATTACTAAGAAAAAAGGTTGGATGGCATACTAAAACAGAATTAAAATAGAACATTTAAACTGTGATAAAGCTTTTTGGGTTAGGGATGGTACAAAATCGATACATTATCGATAATAAAGAAGAAACAGGTAAAACTGGTGAGGTGTACGATTTGTTTTGAAAGACTGTATACTACAGGAGCAGGATGAAATTTCAAATTTCCGGACACCCCGGCCTTGATATTTGCTCTTTGCTATTTAGTCTTATATGATTGAAAACAAAGGCGTACGTCATTTTACTTAGGCATAAATGTTGTGGTATTCTCTGAATTAGTTATAAAATAAATGAGATTAAAGTAATGCAAAAAGAAGAAAAGTTTAGGAGTCTAAGAAACTTTCTGTGCTTTTGCATTACTTTAATTTCCTTCCTATTAATAAGCGAGCCAAAGTTTTTAGAGGGCATTTTTTATTGAAAAAGATTTGAAGATTTCACCGAAAAAAGAAGTAATTAAATTTTCTTTAAGATTTCTTACTAACCTACTTATTGACGTAAGTTTTCAGTTCTCATTATGTGAGAGATGACGTTTGGTAATGCAATTTTTTTACTGGCTTAATATTCTATATTATAAGTAAATTGTTAAATTGGCGATTGCTGAATATATAAGTCAGTATAAGGCACTTGACTACAGTTTGTTATTTTTTCTTGTTTGTTTTTGTTATTCTTTAAACGAGCCCTGCCCAACTTGCCTAGCTACTCAATCTTATTGTGAAGTCAATCACACTTGCCCAGCTAGACCACTTAATAGATGAATCATTGAAATTGTCAGGTTAATAAACTGCAATTGCATTGCCTTCAAGTGTTGGTGTTTTTGGTGTCGTTGTTTTGGGTTGGGGTTGGGGGTGACACCGCGTCGTATGCGTAATATCGCATCCATCTAGTTGACAATTGTACCGCCTGACATTTTCCAGTTGCACATTTCAATTGAAAGCAAAAAATAAAAAAACAAAATCTTCAAGCCCAACGACAATGCGACGCCAGTCGACTTAAGCCAAGTGTTGAATCAACACACAAGTTTGCGGAATGCGAATCAGATTATCCAATTCAGACATTAAGTTAATCATTTCACATCATTTTCTTCCCCATCTCTTGTTCTTTCTTTCGTTATTCTCTCGCTCTCTCTCTCTGTCTTTTGTCGTGTTTGTTACAATTTTCATCTCTGTTTTGCTAGCTACTCAATTCCATTCAAGTTGCCAATTATGCGACCATTATTCAATCAAAGTAAATTTATTTGTTTGTCTCATTTCCACGTAAATCTTTACATTCAAGATGCAGTCACTCTGTGCCCAGATATGATTCTCTCTTTCCAGCCATTTTCACAATCACACAATAATTCGTTCAATTTATTCGCCTTGCGCGACGGATTATTGTCTGTGTGTAAACAAGAAACATTTCGACAGAATTATCCCATAAATGTGATGTCACTTGTGGTTCATCTACATACAACGAAAGAACCAACCATCTATCTGTCTATATCTGGGACAAGTCGGGCCACAAGTTCAAGAAACTCTCAACTAACTAAATCACTTACTCAAGCAAAGATACAGAAAAAAAAAGTACTTAGTTAGTCGTTGCAATGATTTTTTGATTGAAACTGGCGCCAGTTTTCATCTGCAATAATTTTTCTAAAATAAACTGAAGTTAACACAAGTCACTTAATTAACAATACACAAAATTAATGACTCAACAATATATCTAAAGTATTTCAATAAATTTAGTAAATTTTCAAGTCCTAAAGTTCAAAATATAATCTAAAAAAGTTGTGTATTTGTGTACAGTCAACTATAAAAGAAACCTATTTAGCCATATCTTGGCTATATCTAATCGGATTTTTATGAAATTTATATTCCTCTTGATACTAATAACAGTTATTAGTATATTAACTTTAATTATCTAACTTCATATATTACGAGAGTTTACTTCCGTGAGATTTTATTTTCGATTGCTGCTGGGCAAATTGAAATTTAACATTTCTTCACATATAACATTAACACTTCGATTTCAATCATCATTGAGAATATATTTTGACCATTTAACAGCGATCAAGTTATCGAAATTATTTGCAAATAGACTAGAGAAAACACGTTTTCGATACCAAAAAAATCACTTCGATATTGTCATTTTGCCAGAAAAAATATATGAGAAATCAAAAAATCAAAGAAACTCAACATTAGTGCTTACTTGATTAAAAAGTTTGCCCGTTTTCGACATAGCAATGATAAGATATTTAAAAATATTTGGAAAACGTAAGCAGATCTAATCAGATCTTAATCAATTTTGAAATTTGAATTCAATATTTAAAAGTTTTAATTTTAAAAAGCTTTGTACAAGAAATGGTTTTGGAGTGGGTGGAAATTAAGGATGGCTTTAGTTAAGCAAAACAAGAGAAAGAAAAAAGGTTCTCAAGAAAAATAAATCTGCTTTAATCTAATTGAATAGGAGTTATAATAATATAAAGGAAATAAGAGAGTGTGGCAAGAAATGTTTATATACATTATAGTTAAATCCAAATGAATTAAAATTTCAAATGCCTTCCTCAACCCGTATATATGCAATGCAAACACATATTTTATTCCACTCACCGATAAGAACCTTCCCCCATTTTAGGTGTAGTCATCGACTGCCTTAACATATTTGTAGTTGTAGGCTGCAAAACTCAAACACACATCACATACAACGCGACATAGAACCTAATGACCATGGGCTAAAACGGCAGTAAAGCAATTTCATCAGCTGCCCCCCCTCTTTATGCCTCTCCCTTGTTTCATCTGAAATGGTTCCACGCTTCGGCGTGTGTGGGACATGCGCTAAAATTTTATTTGATTTGACACTTAGCAGTGGCTTTTAGCGCGACTTTTACAATATGTATGTGTTCATAGAGAGAGGGAGAGAGAGCGAGAGAGAGAAAGAGAGAGAGAGAGAGAGAGAGATAGCGTGTTCAGACGGCGACTTATTAAGGACTTCCTGTTGAACATCGTCAAGTTTTGTCGCGACAACAGATTAATTTAAGGCAACTGCAGTTCAATTTACCACTAGTCCAATGCCCAGTTTATGCCCCTCCTCAAAATTATAGGGGTCTCATTTATGTTTGTTTGTGTTTTAATTTTTTGTTTTTATTTTCAATTTCTTACTCTCTTGCGTCTCATGTGTTTTTCGTTTTTTGTATTTCTTTTTTTCTTTCAGTGTCTAAATATTTAAATATATAAATTAATTAGTGCTTAGGTCTTGATTTTTTGCCAGCATCGCTTAAGTATCATCTTAAATTAATATCTTGTTTTTTTAGTGTAGATATGTGACAACAAATTAGCAAAAAAACATTCTGAATCTCTCTATTATACGTTCCCCTGCAGAGTTTATTATTTAAACAGCTTTTCGTATTATATGTACAATCTAAAATTATAATTTTTTTAAAGAACTTTTAACGTTTTCAATAAAAGCTAATTGAAATCCGAAATTTCTAATTTAAACTGTAAAGTGTATAAAAAGCATATGATTGAATCTTGAGATCCCTAATATTTTTGAAAAAAGGCTATCCTGATCATTGTGAAATACTTTGATTTAAAAAATCAATTCGAGTTAAGCAATCCAATCAAGTTTTTCAATGGCCAAATTTTTCTTTACCCATGATTCTTACCGTTTCTGTTACGATATTTGTGAATGTAGCTAATAGGAATATCTGATTTGTGTATTCGAAACCTTAATTAGTGTAATTTACATTAGTTTTGAGTTCAATTCTAATCCATCCATAAGTAACCATTGAATACTTAAAGAAATTTTGTTCAATGAGTATCCGAAATATGGATTTGAAAATGAAATGTTTCTTAATGTTTTAAAACTTGTAAGGAAACTAATTAGTCGATATCAAAGATAACGATATTAGTTTGAATACTTTCGAAAACTTTTGATTTTGTAACAATATTTAGCTGGATTGGTTTGAAAAATGACACTACTAAAGAATATAAAGTCCTAGAATGTTCTGTTCTGTTTAGATGAAGATACTGAAAGTTTTGGTAAATTTTTAGGGTTTCGATTGTAGTCTTTTCCTGTTTTTAATTCAACTCTGCAGGGTTTCCTAGATTCTCTATAAATTTACAGTAATTCGATTGGCCCGTATCCAAATACCTTGGCATCTTTTCTCGTTTCTATTTACAAGCGTCTTAGCGCCTCAGTCGCGGCTATATCTATGTACATTACTTAAACTACAGTTGCCTCCGCATCCAGTCGAGGTTTAGCTATGGCGTGAGACAACGGTGACAGGCTTGAGCATGGGTTGAGGCGAGCCAACAGGCGAAATCGAATCCCCCAGTCCCCCACCGTGATGTCCACCCGGAGACGCCGGTGCTGATGTCTGCTGTTGGTGTTGTTGTTGCTGCTGGTGCTGTTGATGTTGATGATGATGATGTCCTCCACCCAGATGCGACATGGTGGAGGTGGCAGCCACTGCCGCTGCCGACAATTGCCTTTGATGTGCCGCCAAAGCGGCTGCCGCTGCATGTTGATGCAACAACTGTTGATACTGCAGACGCTGATACAGTTCCGTGCTTGCGGCGGCGGCGGCGGGATTAGGTTGGACTGATGGCGGCGGGGCACCCACCGATCCTGCTGGCCCCACAAACGACGAAGGCATAGGTGGTGGTCCCTGCTGATGGTGAGGATGATGATGTGGACTGAGCGGATGGTGATGTGGGGACGGACCATGAGGCGACATGGCGCTCATGGGAGAACCACTTTTTGGCGCAAAAGGATTGTAACGTTGATACATGCTGGCCAATAGACCAGCTGGTCCAGCAGCTGCAGCTGCAGCTGCTGCTGCCGCCGCCTGAGGATATGTAAGGAATTGTCCGAATTGGGGATAGGCAGCCAAACTGGGAAACATGCTGGGTCCAATAAGAGATCTCTTGAAGGCGGCTAAGCGGGAACGCGAGGCGGCTGTTGTTCTTCTTCGCAATTTACCCGTGGAGCCACCTATGAAGACATCCTCGGCCGAGGGATCCAACATCCAGTAGTTACCCTTACCGGGATCATCGTAGTGCCGTGGCACTTTGACAAAACATTTGTTCAGACTAAGATTATGTCGAATGGAATTTTGCCAGCCCTGCTTATTGTCACGATAATACGGATGATTGGTCATTATGTACTCGTAGATCCCATTCAGAGTTAGACGTTTCTCCTGACTCTGGCGTATGGCCATCATAATGAGGGCATTGTAGCTGTAAGGGGGCTTCTCATTGCCCTTCTTATCCTTGACAGGTTTGCCGCCCTCGCCATTGCCTCCGCTTTCGTTGCCCTCCTCTTCGTCGTCATCGGCCTCGTCGTCTCCCTCCTCCTCGACATCGTCGACATCACTCATTTCACTGGGATTCATTTGAGGCGGTGCCGGTGACATTGAAGTCACATCTAAATCAGATTCCACATCACTATCCGGCTCTGGTTCTTCAGAGCCCAATGGTGAGGGATTGATTTCCGGTTCCGTTTTCTCCTCATCCTGTTCCAGAGTCTCTGGTAAAATGGCATTAATGGAGAAACTCGATTTCAAATGCGGTGTTCGTGCCATTTTCATGAGATTTGTTAAATTTAAGCCGACGGTATGATGATGATCGCTAGGTACACTTGCACCCTCGCCGATCTTCACCATTTTTGTATCGGTTATTGGTTGAATTTTTCACTTTACTTCCGTTTTCTTATTGACAAAACATTTCTGTTTTTTGTAAACTTTCAACTCGAGTTCCGCGACGTCAGCACCTTTCTTTTTTTTTTTTTGTTATCGACGCAAATCGACGACGGATAAAGTTCACAGTGATCACACGATATCAACGTCCGTTGCTTTGTGGCGTTTTGTGTAGACTAAAAACAAGATTCCCAATGCAACAGCAACGACTTTGCTTTGTTCACGTTGATTTTTTTTTTCATTTTTTTTGTTTTCTTTTCCCACTGAGGGTTGCTTGACGAGTCGACGAGCCAATGGCAATTGTGGAACGTTTCCAATTTGCTCTCCTTTTCTCTTTCTCACAGTCTCTCCCTCTCTACATCTATCTCTAGCTCTTACTCTCTCTCTCTCTTTCTCACTTTCCTGTCTTACCCTGCCTTTTGTTGAGATTTCTCCGTTGTGTGTTGTTGCTAATTGCCACACTGACACGAACACGCGCTCTCTCTCATTGCCCTAGGTATGGCTACATGTACATCCATACAAACATATGGAGCGTCGGGGTCACCCTTTTTTAATGTGTTGCGGGTTGCATTTTGATACGCCAGGTTTTTGCTCTTTTCTGTATTGTATGACCAAGCAGCAGCAGCAGCTGCCTTTACTCCATTTGGTTTGAGGATATTTTTGTTTGGCTGCCTGTTTAATGGATTTCATACACACAGTTGCCATAATTATTAATTGTAGCTGCGCTGTTATTGTTGTTGTTGAGTTGCCCTCCATTCAGTTCTAGAAAGTTTGCAAACGATATGATCAACATTTATAAATATGGATAAATAAAGGGATTTTTTTTCTGTATTCAATTCTTGCATTAACATTACCGGAACTGAAATAAAGGTTTAAGACATTTTGAAATACAAATAACCAGAAATATACTTAAGTAATATATTGCATTATGGAGTTATTTAAAATTTCCAGGTGTTACTTTTCTCATGGCTGTTGAGACATTGTCAAATTGATTGATTTGTTTTGTATAAACTTGTTTTAGTTAAATAGTTTGTAATCTTTTTAGACCTTTTATGTATATTTTTATTGCATTTTAAATAGAGATTTAATTCTTAAGCACAAGAAGATTTTTATTAAATACTGCACACTAAAGATATTTGGTACTTTCAGGTATATAAATATTCCCCTTTCTTAGTCAAAATATTCTCCATATTTTAGATTTTGAATATTTAAAAAGCTTCAAATTTAATATCTCGAAAAAACTGTATATTATTTATATTAAAACTATATAATTTATATTACTTTTATCGATCTCAAGACGGCAAAGAAAAAGCTATGTATATATCAATTAAAAATAACCAAATATGATAATTTTCTTCATTTTGGATTTTTTAGCTATAATTTTCAAAAAATATACCAAAATTTATGAAAGGAAGAGATTTAGAATGAGATGAATAAGATCCTTTTTCAAGGATTTTGCACAACTGCAAAAGATAAACGAGTATTTCAAATTAGTCTAACCCAAAATAATAGCCCTAAGAATCAAGATACATACATATAAACCTATATACAACATCAAAATAAAATATAACTTTTAACTAATATCACTAACCATAAAACACATAGATGGGACAAACTCATGATTTTTTGATTGCAAACGCTAGCCTAGTCATGGAACCCCAGAGAACTTCGGGAAAACCCGAACGCTCGTACTCTCAATGAGAGCGTAAAGTGGGGAGAGGGCCAAGCAGCTACGAAAATAATTCAGTCTAGCACAGACTACTGAACGACGAAGGCAGGCCTATGTCGCTTGTGATTTCGTTCTGTCTATGTATGTGTACACTCATCGGTACATGCTCCGGCTTCGTAGTGTGTGTGTGACGTGAAGTTGTACAACATCGCATTTCAATAGGTCGCTCGACCAAAATTTTTAATTTTCGACAAAACAGCAGCAATGCGTATAGGATATGCCCCTGTGGAAAGAATATCAAGAAATATTGGTATCGTCTTCGTATGTATCTCGGTGGCTGTACCGATAGAGTGTTCGCTTGGAAATCGGAATGCCCCTGGTTCGATTCCCATTTCGAAACCGACCATAAGGTTTTTTTATATTTTTTAATAAAACTAATTTTATATATTCTATAATAAAAAACTAAATTAAGCAAAAAATAAAGAAACAAATATGTAAATCAACGCAAACAAAACAAAATTTTAAAATAGAGAAAAATCTTATTTAAGCCAACGATTTCGAGTTGGGAATCGAACCAGGGACATTCCCCAAGAAACATTAGCAAGCGAACACTCTATCGGCACAGCCACCGAGATACATACGAAGACGATACCAATATTTCTTGATATTCTTTCCACAGGGGCATATCCTATACGCATTGCTGCTGTTTTGTCGAAAATTAAAAATTTTGGTCGAGCGACCTATTGAAATGCGATGTTGTACAACTTCACGTCACACACACACTACGAAGCCGGAGCATGTACCGATGAGTGTACACATACATAGACAGAACGAAATCACAAGCGACATAGGCCTGCCTTCGTCGTTCAGTAGTCTGTGCTAGACTGAATTATTTTCGTAGCTGCTTGGCCCTCTCCCCACTTTACGCTCTCATTGAGAGTACGAGCGTTCGGGTTTTCCCGAAGTTCTCTGGGGTTCCATGACTATGCTAGCGTTTGCAATCAAAAAATCATGAGTTTGTCCCATCTATGTGTTCTATGGTTAGTGCTAATATCACTGACACAATTTTTTGATAAATATTTTTATTGATTTATTCAAAGTGTACTTACCTATATTTTAACTATTTAAATTGACCATTTGATGGCAATTTTCCAACCGTTTATGCCAATTACAATAGTTTAGACAATTTGTGTTTTTGTACGAATCACCTTGAAGTGCTTTATGAAAAATGCAGCAAAAAAACAATTATATCTAATTTTGTGTAATCACATACAAAAAAAAAAAAAACAGCAGACATTTCCAATGAAGAGAAACGAAAACATCTGCTTTCATTCGCATGGGCCACTCCCCCATTTTGCAGTGGGGGTTAATCACAATAATTGTTTTCACAATATCGTTTTAGGGGGCGTGTTGTGCAGTGTCCAGACAATACAAAGGGTCGCCTCGGTCGCGGCACTCTGATTGGAGCCTAAGAAACACAGGAACATAGGAAAAACATGTTTTACCTGAAGTGAAATGTGCAAAGAACACACACAAAATGCCATAAAAATGCAATAACAGCGCAAAGACGCCATGTTTTCTGGGGTCTGAGGTAACGGAATGTGCCGCGGCTTCGAGTGTGAGCACATGTGTGTGTACGCGAGTGCGTGTGTGTGTGTGTGAGTGTGAGAGTTAAACGTTGGGGCTGGCCTTTATTTATTGGAGACATGCGCTCTCTGCTCTTAGACTTCTATACAATATTGTTGTTTTTTTACTGCTTTTTCACTGAGTGGAGAGTGAGAGCGAATGGAGTACAAGTCCCCATCAAAAGAAAGAGATGGAACTCTTCTCTCCTTCTAGCCGTAAAAGTGCTTTCGGGTCAAAACAAAATGGCGCAAGCTTTGGCATTTTAATTATTACCTTCAACTTGTTTTTTTCTCTTCTATTGTTTCAATTGATTTTCTTCTCTATTATTTCAATTTAAATTATTCATTATTTCCATTTTTTTCTCACATGTCTGTGTGGTAATTGTTTTGGCTTGCCTTGCATAAGGAAAAAAACAATACAAAGTAATTATAGCCTGGTCATAACTGGTAGAATTGTTATCCTTACTACATAACACAAGTAATAATACAAAGGGGACTTTAACATTGACTTTGATGGCCCTATTTTCAGGAAGAGAATCAATTAATTATAAAGAGTTAAACTAATAATTACTTCAACATTTTAAATTAGTTGTTGTACATTTCAAAGTTGTTAAGAATCGAAGAAAATACATATTTAATTATAGTTTATATTGAAATGAAAATGTAATTGAAGAGATTCTACCTCGTCATATAAATATTTTAGTGTTCCCAGCCATGATCATAAATAAATGACAAATTTCACTTAAAATTTTATTTGATTCAAATAACGAAGAGCATTTTTTATGCAAGACCTAAAACCATTCGTGTACTTTTAATTCTATTAATTACTTCTATAATTAAATATCTATTTTTATAGTGGATATACATAACCAAAATTGAAGACATTTTTTTTAACATCTCATACACCTCAAACTTTTTATACCCTTGCAGAAATATTTTAGACATCGACTATTTAATTTTAACGCCATTAAAATTCCTTATTCGTTGGAAAATTCAATGCACTTCTACTTGTTGTTCAAGAAAAATAATATTATGGTAGCATTAATTGACGAAAAGGGATGCCCAGTCGAAGGACCCAAAACATAAGTACATACAAAATATGAATGGGGATTCTGAGGATAATGCTAAACAGTTTCACTGAGGACATTTCAGTTTTACTGGAATTGTAACTACTTCTTAAGATTCATAGCTTAAAGGTAGAGATATATTAACACATTAAAACTATTCGATAAAATTATTTTGAAGTAGCCTAAAATCAAAATTGAACCACCTATCTCATTAAGATGATCTTGAGACTAAATAAGAAGGATACCGTAATCGATGTATATATTTGTATATATTTTTGTATTTATATTTTTTTTCAAGTATTGAAAAAAACACATTTTTTTTAGATTTAGTGTAATTGTTCTCAGCCCTTTGAAATTCCCGCTTCATCCGGATAACTATCGTCAAATGGCAAATGGATTTATGTGCCAGCAAATATTTGAAAATCCTTACAAACTGGTGAGAGAAAAAAAACCAACTTGTCATTGATTGAAAATCATGGAAAAGTCGAGACATATTTACCCAAAGGCTACCGTTTTTGAATGCTGAATCATAGAGGAATTTGTCATCAATATGAGTGAGACTCGCTCTCAATCTGTTTGTGATACCTACAAACATGCGATGTGAGTTCAAAGGGGCGAGAGTACTTTGCTAATCAGGCTGGATTTATGGCTGGCATTTAGTTTTGTTCAAAGGACTTTTGATGTATTTGACGAGGACAAATAAATCCGCAAAAGATCCTTTTAACCCGTTCCATGCCGCCGCCGCCGTCGCCGCTGTCGACTCAACCCGTTCGGTAGTTGGTATACGCCTCTGTCCAGCCTTGATGTCCTTCCGGGTATACCTGGCACATTTATGCCATGCATGGCATGGGCATCGAGGTGTATGTATACCTTATATTTTGATATAAACTCAATGGCAGTTTAACCGCAGGATTAGCATGTTTGTTCAACGGATCAATGCGCGGATGCGCGCAAGCAAACAGGAGGTTCTGCCCAAAGTGTGGGCGAAACGGAGGTCCACACTAGGTAAACTACTACCGTATTTTGTTGGTAAGTAGGTAGCTAAGATGAAAGGGTTTAAGCATGTGCTTCCGTTTTGTTTATATGATCTGTTTACATGGACCCTACCGGACGGTAGCTGAGAGAATTTACAACAAATTGTCCTACCCTGGCATACCTACTCATACCTATGTAAATACATATCTCGTCTCTCGAATGTGAACGGGTTAAGAGAAGGACCAAGAAGGATTAGAATGTCCCCCAGCCGGATTTAAGCTTAGCGCGTATTAATCTCATTTCGTGAAACCTACTCCTACTCCTACTACTCCTATTTTCCTCCTAACCTAACCTAATCGCCATCGCTTAGCCATGCAAATATTTTTCCAAATTTAACACAAACGGGTTAAACCTTTCACCAGAAGGCAGAGATTCTTTTGCTCTCTCTCTCTTGACATCTGATTTCGTTTTAACCGTTGAGAAAACATTTATTTACTGCGGCGTTAGGGTTACGAGAGAGAGAGGGTTGTGGATCCCCTTTCGGCCCTTTCTCTTGCTGTGTGTGTGTGTGAGAGATGGGCTGGGAGTGGGGGGTGTTGGTTTCTGTTAATTGGCCAAATTTTGTGGAAATCACGCTCGCCGGAGTGGACAGTTTGCTTGGACTTTGGACACACTTGTTATTGTTGTAGTTGTTGTTTGCAAATAAACACAGCCAAACGAGTGTGCTAGAGGTTGAGTCGAGTTGAGCTCTGTTGGTGGGGGTTCAAATAAGGGGATGGAGTGGGTGGATGGGGTGGATAAGGTGGCATGGAAGCTGTGCTAGCATATGGTTCAAATGTAACAAGGGTGTTAAAGCGACAAAAGGGAGATTTGTTAAAAAGGCATCAAATATTTATGACCATAGTCGAGGACTCGAATGCCCTTCTCTAGGGAAGACTCTAAGGTCATACACCACCATATGACACTGAAGTTAACCACGTAAACTTTCTCACCAGTGTTTGACTATTTCTGGCTCTGGTTTCCAAGAGAAATTAGGAAAAGTTCATAGAACATTTCATGAGATATAGAATTTAAAGGTCATAAATTGATTTATTTCACTTTGAGTTATTATTTCATACTTATGTGAGTTTGAAATTAAACGTTCGGATTTCAGTCTCTATACACATTAATATGTAGATCAAATAAAGAAAGAATCTTCTGTAAAAATAATACTGAAAACTTTTAGCTGTACTACCAATTAAAAAAACCTTGGAATTTTCAGCTATAAGCTATTGAAATAAAGATCCTTCGTTGGAATAACACGGTTTTTTGCTCAAACTCATGTAAATAATGTTTAAAATTTCGAGAAAAAGAATATCACATAGACTATTCAATCCTACAGGTTAAAAACATTAACAAAAACAGATCATAATTTCCATGTTAACCCAATTGTAGGGCATTGAAGTTCGTTAAAAAAAGCAAAACAAAACCAAACCAAAAAAAAAACCTCCCCCAATACCCAGTCTAGATGTCACCCCTTCGCCTAAACACTACTTGATAATTGTTGACAATGTGTTATAAACTGATTTACACGCATTTGAAGAAGAGAAACATTGCTAAAACTCACGCAGCGCCAACACCAACAACCGAAACGACCGAAATGACGACGAGGATGATGACGACGACGACCATCGTTACATTTGTGACATCGTTAGAGCGCGAGTAAGGGTCCAACCGCTTAGATGTCATCGTTAGCATGGGTCTGGGTCGCGTGTGCCACGCAAGGCGAGGGTGGGCTCCCTTCTTTAGTGTGTGTAGAAGTGTTAATGAACTGCGTAACAATTATGAACAACAACAAAAATAGGAATAATTGACAGTGAGCCGAATGGTTGATACCCTAAATTTGATTTTGCTTCTAGAGCTCAAATTAAATGCTAGAAAGATACAGCCCTAAGGGTCACTCCATGCAGGACAAGCAACTTAAAACTTTGAGGTGTTTCGCAATTCTTAAACCCCCTTGCAACCCTTAAATTACAGGGTATTAGCATCAACCACGCAATGTAAGTTGAAGCTCAACCAAAAAGTCACTGGCCACGCTTCCGAAACGACGCTACGATGAACGCTGCGGGTACTTTTGCGGATTTATAACCACATAATCGGACAAACAGTAGTAGTTCATAGAGTGCATATTAAAAGACAGAGACATAGAGAGTGAGAGAGAGAGAGAGAGAGAGAGAGAGACTGGTCTGACTGATTATGCTGGTCACTTGGCTCGGTTGCCTTTGATCCAAATCAATTTAATTGAGGTCCAAGTGTTGGCCCTTGGCCTAACTTAATTGTTGATTGTGTCCAGTTAATGGTTACACACAGATGCTACAAACTACACAAACTGGTAGTATCAGTGTCAAATCTGTCTAACATCTTCCACAAAGGAAGTTGGTTCAAAGAGCAATTAAATGAAGGCAAGCAAATGCAACAGGCAATCACATAAAGTGACTTGAATTTGCCAATAGAAAGCCCAAATAGAAAGCCTATTATTCGGATGACAATTTGAAAAGTTTTCAAGCACTTGAAATGACTTTTTAAAAAACTAAAATTTGTATGAAAATTCCTTTGCATTAATAGGTAAAATTTTCCGTTTGCATAAGTAAAACTAGCTGGAATCAGCTGAAAGATTCAAAGTATTGCATAGTTTGGATTACTTTGTTTCTTGTTATACACAAAACCATTAAAAGTACAGTAGAATCCGGTTATAACGACTCCGCCTATAACGTCCGTCAGGTTTTAGCGACTAAAGTTCGATGAGTGATTGGTTGGTCACAATACAAACTTATATGAAAGAGCCTCCGGTTAGTAAGTCTTCCGGATATAACGACGAAAATCGTCGGTCCCTTGAGCGTCGTTATAACCGGATTCTACTGTAGGTCTTTCCAGACTTTAGGCTTCTCTAAGTATTGTTTAACATTCTCTCATACGATATCCAACGTGTTAAACCATAAATTTTAGTTGTAATTAAATTTGTATATATAAAGATCTTTCAGTTCTTAAGCCGTTAAAAGTGTTGCTTGGTTTGAAGAAAAAAAAGATCTGCTTCCTTATTCCTTCTCTCTCCTATGCAGATTATATTTTCAATTGTGAAAAACACATTTGTTTATTTCTAGAACTCACCTCTTAGTTTAATCACTGTTCATTTCAGTTAAAGGTAAGCCTTTTCCCTGCTTTCCTGTTCTCCAAGTAGCGAATGTTTTGTATGGATGCAGCCCTTGCCATATTGTAGACATGTATGTACATATTTTGGGGTTTATGCTCGGCTTAAGCCCATGTAAGAGTTAAATCGCCATGGCCTAAATCCATTTTGGGAACCAATATTTTGCATATACAAAAAAATATATGCAAATACATATATGTTTGTAGATCGAAAAACGAACGACTTAGGCTTGAGAAGTTTTGTGTACAAAAGCCTACAACTTGCCCATTGGCTTGGGCAAATCTTGGTCTTTGGTTTGTTTTTGAAATAGATCGGATGAGCGCATTATATACTTAACACATTTTTGGATTCCTTTGCTGTTGGATTCCTTTTTGTGTGTGTGTGTTTCCAAAAGCTGGAGGATTCAATTTTCAGTAAAGCAATCCACTTACCTAAGCCCAGAGGACTAGCGACTAAGTCGTTTCTCTCTAGGTTTTTCGGGTTGATTGTGCGAATTGTATTGTACGAATTATTGGTTCATGAGCATATGGATTAGGTATTAGCTTAACTGTATCACTTTAGGATCCGAGCAGACCAAAACGTTGATGCAGCACGCGCTCAAGCGCAATAACCAGTTTCTCTCTTTCTCTAGTCTCTAGTCTCGTGAAATACAATTGGCTTAAGTGCTCGACATGCAATTTACAAAGATAACAAACCGAAAGGAAAGAAACTGCATCTCTTTCGGGTCCTTACTTATCTTATTACCCAGGGTTAAGTGCATAGGATTATATATATATGGGATGAGTCGAAAGAGCAACCTGAAGACTCAGCAGCAGTCCCAATGGATAGAAGGATGGATCGATCGATTGAACTATTGCCTTAGTTCATTTGTATACTGTACGTGTGCCGTTTGTTACACTTTTTCTTAGGGTTTTGCTTCTGGTTTTTGCTTTAATGATACAAACCCCGTCCCCGAAAGAGACAACTGAGAGGCTTAGATTTCGAAGGCTTACAGATGAGGAGGAGAAAAAGGATCATCATCAGCATAGAAATTAGGGGTTGAGAGCAAGAAAAAGGTGTTTTTATTCACAGAGAACAACTAACCTAGATTAGTTTAACTATATTGATTGGAACCCATTCTAATGCAATGGGGAAACCTTTCAAGTTGAGATGATGTCGGGCGTGTCACCTCAACACAAAACTGACCACAGAATGTATTTTTAATTGAAACTGATGTCTGAAAGGTTCAAAGATGAGGGCAACCAAGAATAATAATAAAATTACACTTAAATATTTTATTAATAAAAGTCCACAAGTAATCGAATAATAGGAAAATATTTGTGAACAACAAATCGCCAGCATGTGGGCAGGAGAGTAACCCCTACTCCCCTCTCGCCCTCTCTTGAGGTCTTTAATTAGTTTCTTTCATTATCTTGGCCTCTCTGTTGACCCGAATTTCAATTAAGTTAATTTACGCGACGCCTCATACAACTCTGCTGACTCTGCTGACGATGATGATGATGATGATGAGAGGGCAACTGAGAGGTCCTCGGTCCAGCAACGGAACCAATTCAAATAATAAATAAACTGTGTATATATGAATGGATACTATGTGTAGTGTAGTGTACGTAGTAGTACGGGGCAATTGTCAGAGAACAACACAACATGCAATTAAAAAATGAAAAAAAAAAGAAGAAAAAAGCAAAAATTATGAATGAGTAAGAGTAATATGGAATTGCACTTGAAGATTGTTTGTATGACTGGACCCGCCTCGATTCATGATTCTTTAGAACGGAAGTGAGTTCATTCCCGGGTTGAAACTGTTACACATCACGATGATGATTATGAGGATTTCTCTGATGAGAGCTTGACAACTTGACATATGAACTTTGGCCACCACAGAACAGGATGTTTATGGTTTCCGAAAGTTTCAGAAGTACTACGATGCATGAAATGAACTGCCATTTGACGTCAATATTCTTGACCTTCAAGTGATTTAATATAATAGTTATAAAATTTATATAAATTGAGCACTATATAATCATAATTTATTTAATGATTTTATACAGGAAACTTGAATTGGATCGCTATAATTTATTTTCTATACGATTAACGAAGCTGAAAATATTGTCCTTTTAAACCAAGTGACTTTGGCTTACAAATTTTAAAATAAGCAGTAAATTTTTTATCTCACAATCAGTACATACTTATACAGTGCCGGCAAAAAATTTGAGTACATTTTTTTTGACCTTAAATTCTGATTTCATTTGATTGTTACTTAATGTTAGTGAAAAGTTTTGATATATTAATTTATAACGTTCAATTGGTTATTCTATTGAGATGATGTTCTGTAAATTTCGTGGGCATATCTCTAATGGGGTTTTTTTAAAGTGGGTTTTGATAAAAAAAAGCCCTAAAATTCGAACCCGGCAAAAAAAAAAAAGACACATTTTCCAAATTTGTAAAATTGATCGTACACCTTTGGACTCAAAGAACAAGTTTTAGGTCTAGTAAAACTAAGATAAACTGCATACCACAAATTTTCAATTCAACTGTATGTACAAAAATACAGTGGTGGTCAATAGGCTAGAAAGTTTTTGTTTTTTGAACTTTGATTCTGATTTCCTCAGCTCGCATTTTTTTTAGTAATTTGTTGGTTATTGTATTTAGATTAAAGTATACATAGAACCCTATTTGGTCAAATATTTAGCACGTTATTTCTAAAATCTTAAAGAAGTTGTAGAACTGAAACACTTTAGATAAACTCAATACCAGAAATGTTCAATTTAGCTATAACCTTCATTTTAGGGCCAATCGAAATTTTTGATCATTCTATGTAGTTTTTAAGATCTTTTGACCTGACGCCATTTTACAGCACTAATTTATACTAAAGTCCTTTTTCTCTTGAACTATGATTGAAAGTAAATTCAATTTCCCATCGATTGATATATATTTCATTATAATATGATAAAAATTAGATTGAGAAATTTACGAAATTTTGGATTAGTAGTAGGTTGTCAAGTGTTTGGTGAAATACTTTTTTTCACACCGAATTCCTCCAGACGACATTGATGTTTACATGTTACAAACCTGTCAAACTTACATGTCAAATAAAACATATGAAATACAGTGAAACCTCGATATAACGAATCTGAGGGGGATCGCAAAATTATTCGTTATATCTATTGATTCGCTATAGGTACTGAAATGTAAAACCTTAGTCCTTTCAAGGGACTTAACAAAAAATTCGTTATATTGGGTTTTTCGTTATAACGAAGTTCGTTATATCGAGGTTTCACTGTAGTTTCATAAATAATAAGCTACATACATTACGACAATTTCATTAACTCAATTAGCAATTCAAAAACAAGTTTAGAACTCAATAAACTACTTAACATAACTAACATAAAATAAACTAACTCTTGTTCTCATTGTAAACTTGGAAACACTGTAAAGAACCAGGAGCGAAATTTACGGGAAAAACCTATTGAAATATCACAACAAATTTTAATCCAAATAGAGAATACTTAAAGGGGAAAAATTTTTATAAATTTTAAGCTTCTTCAAGTATTTATATTGTGATTATAACTTTTGGAAAACCTGTTTCTAAAATGTCTTCAAGTTATGCCATTATTTACCCTGGATCTACTTCTAAATTTGATATTATATTGGCCCTTATCATTCGTTAGAGAAACCAAAGGGAGCCACGACCGCTTTAAGGTAGAACCGTCCCTGTTGCATTACCTTTTGGCCAGCTCCCTGGCTTAACACCCTATAAAGCTGCCAGCTAATCGTTTCAATAATATGATTTACCCACACAACACACTCTCACACACAAACAAAACACACAATAATTTACAATTATTGAAAAATGAAGAAAAAAGAAGAAGAAGAAGAAGAAGAAGAAGGAAACCAGAGGAAAAATATATGATAATTGACCAAGTGTGTATATCTCTTTCTCTCTCACCTGAGAACCAGTTGAAATAGATTAATCGGATAACGATGATATTAATTATATCATTTCAGTTAACAAATCGGTGAAGAAAGACGAGGAGACTGGGACTCGGGGCTGGGGATGATGATGCTCCCTTTTTTGTGTTTTTTTCTCACCCCAGCAAACACACATGGCAAGTGATCAAAGGCATAGAAAGCCGCCTCTACCAAATAAAGAGAAAATTTACAAAACAAAATTTAGACATCAGAAAAAAAAAAACAGAAAACAATCGTTTGTATCCTAAGGTTCTCATCTTTCACAAGGCGCACACAAGATTCTAGGCATATTAGTTGAAAAATTGTATAACAAAAGTTATGGATAGATAGAGAGGCGAGGAGGATCTAAGAAGTGTGCTTCGATTTCTATTTGAGACAATGGCCTAGCTGGTCTCCGTTCAATGTCCAAAGGAGTCCAAGTCAAATGGTATCCCTATCCCATCCGTTATACCTGCGGTGCTCAGCATTCGCTCACAGCTGGAGTTGTCACTGGGTCCATGTAAAGAGCCAACAACAACAACAACATGAAAACAAAAGTCAATGGGTGATGGCTCATTTTAGAAAAAATATATACCTATACATTGGGTTCTCCTTTTCTTTATTTTTGGAAAACATTTTCATGTTTGCCGCCAGAGCAAAAATGACTAATTAAGTCATCAGAAAGAGAAGATTAGGGAAAAGGAAGTTATAAGAAACAAGAGTCTCAAAAGCTTCAACTGAGAATTCTGAAAAAATGAAAGAAAGGAATCACTATATTCTTATTAATTGTGATGTTTGATCTTAAGAGTGAAGAATAAATTAGCAACCCAAACCCAAAAAATATGAAAATTGCTCAAAAATATTTGATTTATAATACAGATTTTTATTCAACAATTTGTAATATTGATAACATTATTTCTCAAAACAAAAAAAGCCTCCAACAATTTAGCGAAAAAAAAGATCGCCAATTTGTATTGCTCGGCGCAGACCTTCCCAAAATTTCGTTACTACCAAAATGAACGTTGTCCTATTTGGGGGCAGGCGGCTTTCCAGGCCGAAATAAATTGCAAAATTTTTCTTTGTGTGTCAAGATTTGGACGTCGTCGTCCTCGTCATCATTGAGGTGATTGTAGCCTACTTAGTAGGCTTAGCAGCTATGCCCTTCACTCTCTCTGCCTCTCGTGCTCACTCCTAGATTTTTGCCAAAGCGCTTTTGGGCGTGATCCTCCCTTTGGTGGTCGTCATTTAGCCGCTTGTTGGTGGAAATTTGCCAAAGAATTGCATGCGTTGGAACAACTCGGCGCTCAATTGTGGTGGATATCCCTGGAGTTGGGGCTGTGGTGGCGGAGGAGCTGGTTGGTATTGCATTTGAGGTGGCTGCTGATGTTGTTGATAGAAGGCAGCCGGATTCATGCGTTGATAGAGGGCAGCGGCGGCAGCAGCTGCTGCAGCTGCAGCACCAGCAAATGGCGGCATTCCAGGATAACCATAGGGCGATGGTCCACCAGGAGCACCACCATACATGGGCGAAAAGATGGCCTGACGATAGGCAGCCAAACGAGTGCGGCTGGCTCCAGGATTCTTGCGACGCAATTTTCCAGTGGTCTCTCCAATGAAAACTTCCTCGGCCGAGGGGTCCAAAATCCAGTAGTTACCCTTGCCGGGATCATCGTAACTGCGTGGAATTTTCGTGAAGCATTTATTGAGGCTCAAATTGTGGCGTATGGAATTCTGCCAGCCCCGCTTGTTGGCCTTGAAGTAGGGGAAACGATTGATCAGATACTGATAGATGCCGTTTAGGGTCAAACGCTGTTCGGGACTATCTTGTATGGCCATCATGATCAAGGCGTTGTAGCTGTAAGGTGGCTTCTTGTTATCGTTGGCCGCATTCGATGATAGTTTCTGCTTCTTGCTGGGATTTGCCTGACTCTCGCAGTCATCGCTCTCCTCCTCGTCCAACAGATGATCGTCATCATCATCGAATTCCACATCGAGTTTATCATTCGATTCGGCGGCACTGCTGCTCATCGGTGTGCTGGTACGTGATGGTGTATCAAAATCCTCCGATGCGGATAGTTCACCATCCGAATTGGCATATGGATGGACATAGGCATGATGTTGATGTTGATGTTGGTGTTGATTTTGTATGATTTCTTGTTTAATAATATTTTGTGTTGTTGCTGCTGTTGTTGTTGTGGTTGTTGCAGTTGATGTTGGTTTTTTAGCCAAAATGGCATCAATGGAGAAATTGCTTTTGAATTCCATTTCGCAGACACTTTTCACCATGATTCTTTATTTCTTTCTATATATAATATACACTCCACAAACACAAACAGAAGTTCTTAAGTATGCAATGATGTTTGCTGTGCAAGGCGTAGCTCAATACTGACTCATCATAGCCCACTCACAGGCTATTTATACCCTGGAGAGAACCCCAGAGAAACAGGCACAGAGAGAGAGCCCAGACAAAGTCTACAAAAGAGAGAG